>NC_053019.2:22274593-22889458 GCF_016746245.2 Drosophila santomea
GATAGCGATTGCATGTCGGAGACAGGCGAGTGCCGGGCTGGGGGCGTGGCAGCCCAGAAAAAGGCGCGGCAGATAAGATTCGTTTATGACACCCACGCCCCCAACATGCCACAAATTCACATACAGTATATCCTCGTTCTCCATATATTTCTCTCTCGCAGGCTCCATGTGTGCGTATGTGTGTGTTTTTGTGTGTGTGTTTTTGTGCACGTCGCAAGACAAATGCAAATCCCTGGGTAATTAGGAGTTGTGTTCATGTCGTCGCGGTAATAGTTTTATGTTGCCACATTGTAGGCGACACGATGCGTGGCATCATGACAAGCCAGCCCTGCAGCCTTCTGCCGAGATTGAAGACAAACCCCCTTGGTCGTTTTGGGGTTAATGTTGGCCTGCGTGACATCCTCGCATCCTTTTTCATTTGCCTTTGGTCCCCAGCTTGCTCATCAGGCACTGACTGCATTTAATTTGATTAGCAAGCCGAAAATATACGCTTTCATTAGCCCCCGCTTTTAATTCAATTCCAGCTAATTTTTTGCGCAAAAGAGAAAGTTACAAAGTTGCCAAAAAACATTGTTCGCCCCGCTTTTAGCTGCCTCGTCCCCAGGGTTTTTCCTTTGGCTTAAGCTGAAGTTATGTTTTGTGCTGTTGCGGCGAGGACTATATAGTCGGATAAAGGAATATTTATTTTATTACAAATTTATGATTTTGTTTTTTCTCCGCCATGACTGCCGCTGCTGTCTTATATAATAGAAAACGGAAGCGGAAGCGTGAAATGAGCTTGGGCATAAACATCTACCGCCCACACAAACACTCGTTTAAGCAATGGCCATGCAGGTGGAATCGCATCCGCCGTTTCGGTGGCATTTTATGACACGAAACTCATAACTTTTTCGTTGGGTAGTTGCTTATTTTGCTCAAAAATCCGCATCAACCCCATAAATACCGTCCCGAAACTCACCCACACAGTCAGACCCACACTCACACACACACACACATACCCAGTGGAAGAAAATAATGTATAGCTAGCTCACTTCTAGGCATAGCGTAGCCGCAAGATAAAGTGGCATTTGAAACTTGTGCTCACTATTTCTGTGTTCTGGCCTTGTTTTTCCTGTTCCCTGTGTTCTCTCTATATATACATATATGTGTGTGTATGTGTGCAACTGGAAAACTTTGTGCCAAGATCGCGTCACGCCTGGAAATGAAACTTTTCCCTTTTTCCCCAGCAGTTTCCGCTTGCTTAGTTGCCAAATGAGAGGGGCGACTTTCGTCTCGAAAGTGCACCTTTTTCGGGAATCCAACCCCAACCCCACCCACTTGGTTCATCAGCGTAAATGTCAAAGGGCTTTGTCATTGGCGCCACTTGACTTTGTTAAATGTTAACAGTTTTTATCTGCTGGCGGTTAATACGCGGCGTGGCCTTACTCATAATTTATAGCACGAAATAATGTGCCATTAAAAGTTTCGCCGGAAGGCAAAAAAAATGAAAAGGAAACTGAAAACGAAAACGAATGAGAAAAGGCGGCGCCTCGAGTCGCAGCTGCCACAAATAACTTTGCATGCACGTGTTGAAAGCGCCAGCGATACAAATCTTAGCCAAATGGAGGGAGATGGATGCTCGGACTAAGCTCAAAATGAAATCAACGCCGGCAGATAAAAATCTTCTGCTATGCAAGCTCGTTAATACATTTTTGATGAGACACACACAACAAGTGGCAGGCGGATGGACAGCAAGTTATGAGGAAAAGTTCTGTCCCTTCCACCCAACCAACCTGGCCGGCAAGCACCCACCCACACACACAAGCACACACAACCCGCACACACACAAACTCTTGGTGCTCTCTGCTCCCTGACACAGTTTTCTCGACTCGACGACTGGCTTTTGAAATGTTTTGCCTGCGCCGCCATAAATCAGAAGCAGAAAACTGAAACTAAAAGCCTGCCCACAGATGAAGGGGGTTATCACGAGGAAGGGCGGAGGGGAGTGGAGATGGTGGGCGGAAAACTACAGTTAAATATGTTGTAACAAATAAAGTACATCAGTTGGGCAATGGCATCGCACAGTGTGCGCCACGATGAGTATGAGGATGAGGATGCGGTAAGGATTCCTCTTTCTGCACGGCAGCTCATTCATATTTATGGCATTTTTGCATTCAGCCGACATCATTTCGTAATGTGAAGAGCTGTTACCGACCTTACTCTGTCAGGTCCTTTAACTCCGTGCCATTCCATTCCACCGCCGGCCGTTTGTTACACAGAAATCATGGCAATTGGCACGTTGCTCATACGCCGCGTGGGCCCACTAGCACTAGCACACAACTTGACCGGACTGGTGCTTATGTGCTCTCGTGCTCCCATGTTCTCCTGCTCTCCTGCGATCCCTGGTCATTTATGAAGCTCATAAATTTCACAAAAATTTTCCCTTCGGTTTCTTTGGCGAAAATTACTTTGCAAAAATAAAGGAATTGTCTAATAAACTTTGCAATAAATTCGAACATAAATTTTATACACACAGCACGGCAGTCGAACTTCAAGCGTTAAAACTATGCCAACAAAAGCCATTAATTCCAGTCAGCTGAAATGAAGTAAAGTGTCAGTTATGCCCGTCCGTCGGACGGTCGGACGGTCGGTCGGTCGTTGGAACCTGGCTTCCATCGAGGGGTCCGCAGGACTTTGTAGGACTCACCGGAGGTGAGCAGGCTGAGCTGAGACAGCGGAAATTAAATGCTGCCACTGGCAGTTCCCCAACTCCCTTACAGAACTCCACCAACCGTTTATGCTTTGCTTTTGCTGTTTGCGGAGCAAAGAGGCTTGTCCAATGCCTGCTACTCATAATTAGATGATTTAAAGTTATCGCAAAAGTTGCAGCTGCCCCGGCAGGGGCTGCAACCTGAGCAGGGAGCTGGTTGAATGGCTTGTGAGGTGGCACATTTGATAGGAGGGCGCCGTGGAGAAAGAGAAGCAGTTCGATTCACTTTGCCGTTTGCCAAATGTCTCTCGGAGCTTAATTGCAAAGTTTTTGCCATCAGAGGCGACGCTGCTGCTGCTGTCCAAAGTGATTTCGCTGAACTTTGGCACATAAATTATGCGATTTTTAAACAGCCAGCCATCACGGAGTTTTCAGCGCTGCGCGCTTGGTTAGTGCGGGCTGTTCCTGTTCCTCTTCCTGTTCCAAGTTGAAGAAAACAAATACATATAATTTGGCATTCATGAAATTCACTTTGCAGCGCCAGAAAGTTCGAATGAGCCGCGAGCTCAAAGTAGCCTTGCCTTGCCTTGCCTTTTACTCTTCTGCACTTTTTCGCGGGGCACTAATGTATAATGAGGACACACGAATCTGATACTGATGATCCCGTCGCGCGCTCGCTCGTGTCTGTGTGTATGTATGGGCGTGTGTGTGCCGGTCTATGTTTGCCTGTATGCAGAATGGATTAAAAAACTTTTGATTAACCTTATCAAAAGCAAAAGCTGTGTAAACATCGCACAGGGCGTAGCAATCAGGACATCGAGCGGCAGCGAGCGCCGAGCAGAAGGACTCGTACAAGTTTTTAAAAGAAAATAAGTAACTTTTTGACAGCCTGCTCTGCTCACACACGCCGGCTAAACTGTTGTTGCTCCCTCTGTTCTCTGTTCTCAGTTCTCTGTTCTTAGCCCTTTGCACAAAGCAAGAGCAAAAGTTTGTTATTTTTTTTATAAAAAGCCAACTCCCATAGCCAAAAGCCAAGCGTTGATGCCTCGCTGCTCTCTATATGCTCCGTGTTTATCTGGGCGACGGGGTTGTGTGTCGAAATGGCAAATAAATTAAAATAAAGGCCAGTGTATGGAGGATGGTTCGAAAAGTTGCCGCATACTGATGGCTGGGGGGAAGATAAGCGGGGAAAACTCGCTGTCTTACACAACTTTTTGGTCTATTTGTTTTTTCTCTCAAGCACTAAGTGGCTGCTGAAATCCTGAAATACAGTCTTCAAAAATTGGCAAATTCACAAATCCACAAATCAGGTATGCCACATAATTTATAAAAAGGACAGTTCACTTAAAACTCATTCTAGTCCTCGAACTCCAGCTTTAAATAATGGAAAACAAACACCTTTAATATATTAACTCTGGATGTTTTTGTATCAATGTGACAGTGGCAAATGGTGTTTTGGGTCAATAAATTAAAATGGTTTCTGGGGAAATATATATTTTGTCATTGCCAAAAACAAAGACATAAATTTGTACCAAACGTAGAGTGCACTTTCTTATTTTTGTCTATATTATAGATATTTAATCCCTCAATGTGACTCTTGCGCACGCAATCGAAACTTAAATTTGAAACTTTTAGATTTCTGATTTAAGCCTTTTATTTTTTATACAATTTCACTAGGTCAGCATTGCCGGAAAAAAACAATCAAAATGTATTTCTATGTACACATAAATTAAGAATATTTTTGTAGCGCCAGAAATTGTTTCATTTCACATTTGACTGGGTGGTTGTTTGTTTACATTTTTGTTCGATTTGGTGTGCGTTTGTTTTTTCTGCTTTCTATTTGCTCACAGTTGAGCGCAATAAAGCCGCAATTTGTGCGTATACGTAACGTACTTAAAAGTCGCACCTTTCACGCATATGCACGCACTCGAGCTCGATTTTTTCCAGGAAAAATCCCCCGACACCGCGGCTGAATGGAAATTGTCTTATCGCTGGGGTGTCGCACTTCAATCAGCGGTTAACTTGGCTGCCTGTTCGCCTGGAATTAACATGACACATTTGACGCAACCCCGCTGCCAGCACGATGTCTTTATCGCGACGATACACTTTGTTGTGCCTTGCAAATGAGCATTACTTGATTACCCGCAATTAATGTTACTGCTCCCAGACACACGCACACACCCTCATACGCATCCTCACACTCTTACACACACCACTCACACATACACACACAGACAGGAGCGTGGAAAGGGGCACATAATTGCCGCATATGCGAAATGAAAACTCTGCCGGCAGCATACTTGACATTAGTGCGGTGGCTGCGAAAATTTTAGGTCAAAATGCTAGGGAAAACAAAAAGCAGAGAAAGTACTGTAAATGCGCAAAAGTCGGTGCACTGCTAAAAATATAAAAGAAACCAATTTGACTTTCAAAGGTAAACATCTAGGAATGAATGACTTAAATCATAAAAGTCATATTGGGAATGAGATTATTTGACAACAACTTAAAACTTAATAAATGAAAACATATCTTCAGAGGTCATTTACCTTTCAAAAATTTTTAAAAGGTTGATCTTTTTTCTCATAGTGCATCTTCGTCTGTGTGTTAGTGCTTTGTATATAAATGTTGCCGCTGCTCGGAGCAGTTATGCTCTGCATTTAATTACAGTTGCGAATAGCGGCCTTTTTTCGAGAGGCAGTCGCGAAAGTTTTCGCTCGGCCTCCACAAGTTGCACGTTGCTTGTTGCAAGCGGCAAGTTGAGCTTTGTGCCAGCTAAAAAACCCAAACGCATTTCATTAACACAGCTCAACTTCACGGCAACAATACCAGCCGTAAAAGCAGCAACAGCGGCAAACAGGCGGAGAATTTCATTTTTTGCCTGCATTCAGCATGTCGCCAAACATTTAGCAGGCTCTTGTAGTGAAAGTGGGTGGTGGGAAGTGGGTGGCACTTCTGCCCAGAGCCAAAACTTGCCACTCACACTCACACTGACACACTAGTGCACACACACAAACAGTATCACACATACAGAATCACAGTTACAGACACATGTACTCCAAAACGCTGACGACCTCAATTTTCAGCGCATAAACACTTTTTATGCAAAATAAAAACGCTTTACTTTGTGCAGCGCATTGACCGAAATTTATTTTCATACCCAGCCATACACACGACTACAATGCCATAGAAAAATACATGAAAAAATATATTTTAAATAAATCAAAATACGCAGAAAAATCCATTTAAACAAATGCGCAGCACAAAGAAAAGACAAAACAATTTGTCCCTAATTGGCCAGTGGCGCCCGAAAACTGGCCACAAATGCAAAATAAAGCCGTAGTGCGGATCAACTGAAGAGGGGGGCAATAATATAGCAGTTCTAGCTAGACAGTCAGTTAATATTTAAATGGGTAAATTGAAGCCCCATAGAAGCCGAAACGGATATGCTCTTCAAATCGAAAGATAGCTAAATATGGATGTCAAGTTTTAGTGAGCAGTTGAAACGCGCTTCACCGTTTAATTCTTATTTTTTAATACCTGAAAGTTAAGTTAATTCTTAATTATTAATTGACGGGCGATAACAAATTTCGTTCTAAATTTTGAAACCGAAGTTAAATTTCTTGTATACGCCGTAAATTTTGTAATCAAGTTAATCTATCTTTTCTGCCTACCGCATCGAAATCGAATTGCATGATATGCTGATCGGTGAATACTATTTTATTTCTGTCGTTAACTGTGTGTGTGGAGTAAGGGAGTAAATATCGTCATGTCGACGACAAGAATATCGACGGCAGACGGTTGGCGACAGCCTGCTTGTTCGAACATCCCCTTTCGGCCAACATGCCTCTACTGCTTTCCTCCTCTTGGCCAACAGCCACCGCATCCTGCACATTCGCACACGCAAAATGGGCTGGGAGGAGAAGTCAATACGTTGCCTTAATTGCTTACAAGTTGTTTGCCTTGTTGTTGCCGAGTATGTTTATCGTTTAAAGTCAAGTGAATTGACCTCGACGCGACTGACCCAATGACCGGTCCGGTCCGGTCCAGAGTGCCAATCCCTCTACTCGTCCACTTTCTGCCGCCTCTGCGGCCCCAGTCTGTCGGCATTGATTTTTATGGAGCTTGGAGCTTGGTGCTTGGGCTATTGCCGAGATAGAAGGACCAGCCGACCACTTTATGACTTTTTTAATTACTTATTTTGCTTAAAATTGTCTAGTGTAGGCAAATAAACAAATGGATCTGTGTGTGTGTGTGTGTGTTTGTGTGGGGCGTATACACTTGCAGAAAATATGGCTCCGTTTATAGGCAAATAAAATAATGAAAATTGCGATGCGAAAGAGCTCCGTGGAGGCCACCCCAAAAAGTCCTTTGTTTGTCTTTTATTAGGACAGTAAAATCTTCCTTGTTGCTGTTTTTGCTCGCTTCTCATGCTGCTGATGCTGCTTCTACAGCTTCTGCTGATGCCACTGCCACTGTCATAGCTTTATAGCTATATGGCTATATCGTCCTCGTCATCGTCCCGTCTGCTAGCCACTTGACCAGGCCCAGGACAATGAGGACAATAACGATGTCGCTATCCCGACCTTTTGTCCCTTGGCCTGGGCAAATTTTTATATAGTTTACCATATTGTTGGGCTACTACTGGCCATCTTTTTTTTTGTGTTGCTTCCCTGCTTGGCCTGCAAATATTTCGAGAGGAATGAGGCCAAAAGGCAAAGTCCTGGCCACAGCATAATTTCGAGTGCACAGAGCCGAGGAGCAACAAAAACCATGACAAACAAACCCAGCCAGATGCTGTGACTCAATTCAAGTAGCCCGATGTCTAAATGAGAGGCATATACACATATATATATATACTATATATAATGTATATGCAATTTGGGGCGTGGTCACACTTTGATTGTCTTCATTTAGTTAGGTTTTATGCTGATTTACTTAGGCCACAGACAGCAGCCATTTACGACCTTTTAACGCCCGCCACGATAAAATCTGAACGTCGATGCTCTCGCACTCGTCCTCGTCCATAAACCCTGGCCAAGAGCCATAAACCTGGGCTCAGACAATGGCTGCAAAGGGTCTTGAAAGCGATATCCCATTGATACCCCCGCCTGAAATCGCCAGCCCAAAAGCACTGCATCCTCCCTGCAATGGCCAATTCATTGGTGGCTCACATTTTCGGTGATTTAAATTAATTTCAAATATCATTTCTCACTTGCGGCACACAAATCGGCCCTGACCTGCCGCACACTGGAGTTGCGGTGCCTGCTGGCTAATGAATATTTAAACAGCTGCACGTCCCACCAGCACATAGAAAATATATGGACCCTTTCAACTGGTTGCCAGGACAGCACATTAGCTGCAATTTTGCAGAAGGGAAAAGTTATCTTGGTGGAAAAAAAACACAATCATACATTTATTCAGACCGTTGCTTGGCGCTGAATATATTGAAAATTTAAGTACTGTAATATATTTTATTAAATAAAATGCATTGAGTGGCACATGCATATCTAAGTCCAAACCAACAAGCCAGCTTCTACAAAACCACTTATTTCTGGAATAATATCTTAGAATATCTCAGAAATCTGTGCACGTTTGATGGCTTTATTTGCGTTTTTCGATCCAATGGCCTGGCTAGAGCCGCGCCTTTAAAGTAATTAAATTCTCGTGGTATTACGCATACGCCACATGTTACAGCACAGATACATTGCGGACTGAGTGTGTTCCTGCCTGTGTGCGTTTGATTGTGCGGCTTGTAACCAGGCCATCATGTCGGCGCCTGCTGGTTTGCAAGGGCAAAAGTCTCGATTCTGGTCTGGTCTGGGTCTCTGGTCTCTCTTTCCGCCTCCGTCTCCGTCTCCATCTCCGTATCCATCGCCTCCAACCCGCCTTCATCCACTTCGTCATTGCCACCATCTTATCTCTGGACGGGACTGGGTCTCATATCAACAATGTTGCTAAGCTGCCAGCTTCAGCTACTCCCAACCGCAGCGGTTTCAGCGTTGAAATAGCAGAAATTTTGATTTTACGACCTTGTTGCCGTCATTAACGTTATTTTATGATGACGCTGATACGACCGCGAAATATTGTGTGCCAGTCAGGCAGCCACGCCCACATGCCCACACCCACACCCACACCCATGGAGGCTGAAGGACCTGCAGATTGTGTGCCTGTGTGTGTATGTGTTTCGACCAAGTTATTATGTCCTGTCGTCTAAGTAAAAAACCAATAAATGTTAATGAAAATACAAGAGACAAAGTTTAGTTCGACGAAGGGAAAACGATTTGGTTGCATGAGGCATCGGACATAAGCTGATAATATTATTGCGCTATTAATGGGCTCAGGTTTTATGGCAGTTTTAATCGCTTTTGTTACAGTTGCCAAAGTCGCAACAATAACTCGACAATAGACCACAATAAAAAGAATTTAGCTTGCGTGCAAGTCTATGTGTGTGTGTATGTGTGTGACTGTGTGGCGGGTCCTTTCAGCATTTTCCTTTATATTTCCCGCCCCTTGTTGCTTTCGCTTTTGTATGACTAAGCAGCGATTGCAACTTTTTGCCATTGGCCCGAGGCAAAAACTAATTGCAAAACCAAACGCACATCCCAAGTAGCTACCGATCCCGCTTCCGTTTCTAAACCCCCTTTTCCACCGCCGCCCCTGACTGGGCGGACAGGTGTGCCAAGGCAGCTGGTGCTGGTGCAAGGAGAAAAGCAATTTAGCAAATTCCTTGGTGTTTGGCAAATAGAAAAGCCAACTTTCAACGGCTCTCAGTCTTTTCTTTCCCGCTTCACGCCGCCAACCGAACAGCATCCTTCTGCAAAATCAATTTTAATGATACCAAGCTGCCAGGCAGCCTCAATGGCGAGGAAGCGAAGCGAGTGGTGTGGTGGTGGCAAGTAAATGGCAAATGGCACCTCCATAAAATGGTTATCCCCTAACTCATCCTGCCCTCGATTGCAACATATGCAGTCGGCAGCGGGTAGTGGGTCGACTTTCAGCGTGACCCCTTCAGTGAGAGATGGCCGGAAATTGAAGCTATATCCAAATATATCGATTGTTACATGAAGCCTTGCTAGAAGAAGCTTTTTTTTTGTTGGAAAATAAATGAAATAGAAAACTGTATCTGCAATGCCTTTATAAGATTTTGCAAAGAGTGGTTTCAAGCAGAGAGAAAGCATGTGGAATGTATGTAATTATTTGCTGAAAATATAGTTTTAGGTGGAGTTACCCCAAGAGACACCTGGCAAAGTCTGGGGACATCTTATATCATATTTAATGCGTATGTGTGCTGAGTCTCTTTTTCTAGTTCTGCTCTTTTTTTTAAGTATTTCCTTTGAGGGCGGCAAGTCCCTCAACTAAGTTGTTATACAGTTGCGTGCACCTGTCTCTAGCCATTTCCAGGTGCAAGCAGATGGCATTTCTTTTGCTCCTTTGGCCCCCAGGCGAGTGCTGGCTTGTCGCAATTAACGTTCGCGGAAATTCCTGGCAGTGGGATCAGCGGGTCGGAAGGAGGGGGCAAACGCATTGGGGCGTGAACAGCACGGAAGTCGTTCGGCCCACACGTCGGATACGTGCTTTAAGGTCTGACCTTCTTTATGTGTGAGTGGATGACTGTGTGTGTGGTGTGACTGTATGGCTCTATGACTGTATGGCTGTGTGTGGGTGTCACTGAGTGTCTGCTGCAAATTGTTGCATGACATTGTTCCATGTTCACCCACATACCATCCCATTTCGGCCTGTTTGAAGGCATTTAGTGTTGGGGCTGAGACTGGGTGTTCCCTTTTAGACATTTTTTTTGCAGTGACAACTTGCGGCCTACTTACCATTCGCGTGTGGCATATGGAAAACTCGGGGAGTCTCAGCAAAACAATTGCTGCCATTACAGTTTGTAATTCGGTAATCAGCCATACGAATCTGCATAATGGCAATCGGAGCCCGTTCCTTTCCGTTGTCCCAACCAAGTTAGGTAAACATGGCAAGAAAAGTTGCCAACTTTTAATTGAAGTGAAAACGACGATAACGACAGCATTGTTTGGTGGCTGGATGGAAACTGGTAACTGGGGGACTAAGAGACTGGGAGATTCGTATGGGATCCTGGGAAATGGTATTTGGAATGGCTCTACTCGGCTCGGTAGCTTTGTTGCCAGCCCGCTGGGATATATGAAAAACGAATATATATATGTGTGAAGGGAGCTAGCTACAAATACATATGCTGTGTGCGAAGCGGCATTGCAAAAACAGTTGCGGAATTGCTTTTTAAACCCACAGAGCGGCGCATAAAAAAAACCAGCAGAGCCGCCCTCTGGGGGCGTGGCCCAAAAGGGTTGGGTTAAGCCTTTAAAACGTGAAACTTTTGAGCCGCTTCAAGTTTTAGCCAAGCGTATTTGCCTTTGTGGTCGCTCCGTTCCCAGCTGACAGGCGGGCAAAGATTCAACTCGATCCCATATGTATATATGGGAATATGGCGTACTGGGCTGCAACGTTGAAGTTTGCACTGCATGCCAGCGTTGGGGTTTCGGGTCAACCTGTTGCCAGGTCAGGACCTCTGGGCATGGAAAGCCGCTGTAAACATTAGACAGGCTATCAATGCGGGCTGCGATACCGGTCTGAATAAGCAGGCGGCCTTGAAACGATAGTTGGCGCGGTTTGCTGGGCGATAGTGGGTGGCTGGTTAGCTGGCTGATAGTGGGTGTTAGTGGGTGGCTTGTAGCGGGTGGGGGTCAAATGTGTTGCAACACCCGGCATTGTTTGCATTGGCGCACGCAAATATGTTTGGCAGCTCCAGCTGGGACCAAGGCACGCGCCGGAGTGCGACATTCGTGACGTCGCAACCAAGACCCAGTTCGCAGGTCCACCTACTACGCCACATCCTCCACATCCTCCGCATCCAGGCTCATCCCTGGCCAGCTTTGATTTATTGATTTTAGCCACGGCACACAGCATACCAAATGAGACAATATTTACTAGCCACGGTGCTGGCCCACATGTGGCACCAACATGGTGTGCACTTGAAAATATTATTCAAACCTCATAAAATGTAGATTTATTATGAAGGTGTTTCAAAATATTCATCATCTGGCAGTTTTATGGCTGCTTTTGAAAACATCTGGATTTTTTTGATTACTTCCTGATTTTGTGCAGTGTAGCATAGAAGCAGGATCTCAGCGAGCACGCCTGATATCAGTGTCAGACTTCCATTAGCCAAACTCAATGGACCCCGTTCGTCTCCCGCCCGCCAGATGTTTAATAAGGCCCCCGTATTTTAAATATGGAGCAGATGCACAGTTTCCGGATCCGGATTCGAGTGCGGCCGTGCTCCATTTGGGGGGAAAATGACGCAAGTTCAATTAAATCAAAGCCTCAGCATATTTCTTACCCGCTAGACAGTTCCGGCGCCAGACGCCGTCTGCTGGCGGCAGTGTCTGCAAGTAGAAATGGAAGACGAATTAAATTACATTTAAAGCGCAAGCTGCAAAAAAAAAAACTAAAAAAAAAAGCGAAAATACAAAAACCCTAAGAAGAATGGAGGGAATAATAAATTGGCCAGCAAAGAGGGAAAAAATGAAAATCATGGAATTGATGTGGGGAAGCCAAGAAAAAAGAAAGCGACTGATAGAGCCCATACTCGAATGAAAAATACACTGATTTCGGCATGGAAACCGGTAAACTTTCCATTCGCAACAAGTGCATGATGGCCTTAAAAGCGCCGTGTTACATTTTTATATCAAATTATTTGTACGCTTGCTGGTTATAAATCGAACTTCTCGCCATAATCCCGCCGCTCAATTGTTGAAATGCTTATCTGCTTAAGTGGCAAACGAATATGCCATTCATTCGCTCGTATCGTGATTACAGAGCGCATAAAAAGAAGCCGACAAAGTGTAAGAAATGGTGCCAATGAAACGAAATAAAATCGGCAAAGAAAAAGGCGGCGGAAACGAAAAGAATGGGATAAAAAGCTGGAAAAGCTCCTCCTGCATATAGGAAGCAAAAAAAAAAAATGGGCGACCATGTGGGCGGCGGTGGTGAAGTCGAATCAAAGGCACAGCGCCAGTCCCGGAGATAAGTAAAGAGAGCAAAATTAAATTGGACATTTATCAAGAGATGCTTATTGATGCCCGAAGTTCCAGGCAGTCAGGCAGCCAGCACAAACACCAACACAAACACAGTCGCTGTGCCACTCACACCAGCACACAGCCAAGTCAAGTGGGCCGGCAATGTCGCTCAATTATTGTTTTGAGTGAAAAACTTTTATTGCCCGACACCGGGAGGAGAGGTCGAGGCTCCACTGTTAAATCGTGTAATTTAAATGTAGCCCCCGGCAGACCAACAAACAAACAAACGACTGGAAGACACGCGGGCATAAATTAAAGTCAGAGCCCCCCAAGAGTTCTCAGATCCCAGCCCTTAGGCCGGAGCTCAATTCCAACCTACTCATCCTTGCGGACACGGACTCATCCCCCAGCAGCGGGATCAGCCACTAATTACGGCTATTAGTGGGGGCCGAAGAACAACAGGAGCGCCAGAAACAATTACGGCCCATTTAATCACCTGCTGAAAATGTAATTATGCTGCATACTTTTTCGGGCCAGGCTTCACACGCTCCCCAAAAAGTTTTCGTAGAACAAGGAAAAACAAAAAACCAGCAGCCAAAACGAATTGAAATCGCTTCCAGTGGCATGAAATGTTACCAACGCGATTTAGAATTTATTGCATGAAATTAACTTTTGCAAAATAATTCCCATAACTTCGGGGCGTGCTGAAAGGCCGTCCGAAGTGGCTTAATAAAATAATTTATGGCCGAGGCCGAAGGGCCATCTCAGTTGGCCGGCCACCAACTGCGACGCAGCGGTTGCCACTTGCCACGCCCCAATTTTTCGGGGCAGTTCCCTGGGTGGTTGCTGCCCAGTCAAGCGGATGGAACAAAGCAAATTAATTACGAGTCAAAGCGAAAAACCTTTGACTCAACTTTAGGAACGCACCTTTGCGCACACACACACACACACATACACCCATTCATGAAGGACTCGCAATGCCTTTATCAATATCCTTTTGACCAAAGCCGAGGAGAGAAGCAAACAAAGTCTAATCAAATGCGACAGCAGCTGCCTGCCTCGAGGCGTCCGTGTGCCCGGTGATGCGTTGCTAATGTGGCAAAGGGGCAGGTCCGTGCCCGTGCTCCATCTCGGTTCGATACGGCTGATCCGGCTTTTTCACTCCCCCAAAAACTAAGCCCGGCCACTTTTTGCCCAGTGATGCGTTGAGTGGACTGAATCAACAGCTGCCAAACGTTCGGAACGCAAATTTATAATGTCTTAGTGCCCATTCCCAAGCTTTTTATCAACACATTTCACATGTCATTAGCCAGGAGATAGTAGATTAGGATGAACGGACATACATATATCCTTGAGTGGTGGAATATACCCATCTTTATTCGGGTATTCGACAGCTTGGCATTTTGTTTTCCCGCTGAGATTCTAATGAAAAGCTTTTAAATTAAGAACAACCGCCGATGCGGGGCGATGCGGTAAAAACCATTTGGGATATTAACAAAGGGCACAGGTGACGGCGACAGGATTCGCCGGTTTTTTCCACAGCCACACTTGAGCTGACAGTGCAACATGTGCATGCTGCACACACACACACGTACACGCTCATGCCGCAGACAATTCCGCTAAAAGCTTCACACCCGTGGACAGTTGCGGGTGCCAACTCCGAGTCAAATTAAGCGCTCCTCCAGCTCCGGATGCTCCTGCCACTCCCACCACTCCTTCGGCTCCGGCACACTCGAAAAATGCTCGAGGAGATGGGAGTTTTATCTTTGCCACGCCAGCCGCAGTAACGCGGCTAAGCATCATAACTCACGCCGGGCATCCGTGCTCGTCACTCAAGGAGCGTGAAAAACCTGCCAAGATGCCAAGAAGTCAGCAAGGAGTCCTGCCTGCATTATGCACTGGTCCCGCGGCACCAAAGTTCGGCACTCAGGAAAAAATCGGGACGCGGAATTACTTTAAAACTATTTACCATGAATTCCCAATTTAAATTGTGATCCAATCTATAAACAACTACATTGAAAGTTATTTTAAGATATGTTGAATAACAAAACTATTAAGTTGTTTACTTAAATATCAAAAACAAAAGAAGAAAAGTACATATATTACCAAGAAGATACATTCAGTTAATTTGCAGTAGCTTGAGAAATTTGTCTTATTTCCCATCCGCATTTTCCTGGCCTACATTTTTTTGCCAACTGCTGTGGGAACATCTGGCGCTGAATGCACTTAACATGTTCTACCACAAAATCGTCCGCCATATGCCACGCATATTAATTTGATGGCACTCATATTTATGCCAAAGCAAAGCAAAAGCGTTTGCTGCTGCCGCAGTTGTTGCGACATTTTTTGACAAGTTGCAGTCAGTGTCTCGTTGTTGCAGCCGCACATTTGCAATGCAAGAAGCATGGAGCAGATGCTGCTGCTTCTATTTTGCATATGGTCGAAGGACCGAGGAGTCGGCGAAAAAAAGCTGCCAAGCTGGCAATAGACAAACAGGAGGACCAGGACCACGACCCAGGACTCGCGACCCAGGACCCCGGAAACTAAGGACAACTGCGATTGCGACTCCAAAATGGAAACTCCAACTCCAAGCTGGCCGCGTCGCGATTTTTTTCTCTATCTTTTTGTTGCGGGTGCATTCCACTTTAATTATTTCAGCAATGTTGCTGCTTCTGCTGTTGCTGCCGCTGCCTCTGGTAACGACATGAAATTTACATACGCAATTTCATTGTTGCCGCAGGATCTGGCGCTCCTTTTTCGACGCCCTACGTTCTGCGCCCCGCCCCCTTCGCCAATCCCACAGCATAACGCATTTTATATTCAAATTTTTTCGCTGCAGTCTGGCGACCAGGACACTGCAAATTCCATTCTATTCGCAGTTTGTTGGCCCTGCCCCCACAATATATACTTTTTTTTGCTTTCGCTGCTTTGTTTTTGGCCCAAGGTCTGTTAGCGCTTTTGGTTCCCCGGGCTGCTTATATGGGTTCATAATAATCAGTTGCAACAGAGAGAGAGAGAGAGAGAGAGTATGCAGAAAGGAGTGCTGAATTTACTGTCGATTTCACAGGCATTCAACCAGAGACTTACAATCCGCCCAAATAATGGTTATAACCAGCTTTTATGCGCTCCATAATGCGAGGCATAACGCCACGCCAGCCGGGCTGCTAAGTCGCTGGATGGTTTATTTAAGGACCGTCAGATTTTGCTTTGCATATGATGGGGAACTTCTGGAGCAGGCATAACATCGCAGGAACTAGTTATCCCAGGGAGCAGAGTGGAGTCGAGTCGAGTCAAGCGGGTCCTTGCTGATGTACCTTATTATGCATGTTATGCACAAGTCCTTTTCCCATTTCCCATTTCCGTGCCATGTCATTGCACGCTTAAGCGGCAAATTGTCTGATGGCATTTGGTTCTGATTTCACAAGGATTCACTCTGTTGTCCGACTGTCAACAGCTTTTAGGCCTCTCTTGGCCCTGTTAAATGTAGCGCAATAATGAGCAAAAATATTTGCATTTCTTTGGGCCAAACCGAATGCAATAAACTCTCGAAAGTAAAAGCAAATAAAAAGTAATCAGAATTTCAGATTCGAGCCGTAATAAAGCGAAGAAGACTAAAAGGAATTAAAAAGTGTGCTAAATAATTCATTTTTGAATTAAAATATAAATCACTTTCACACCATTTTGTCGGCGGACATTGGTGTGTAGACCCGGTTTTTACAGCAGGCCGTCCTTTTTTTTTTCCAGGACACTTGTTTATTTTATTACTTTTTGCGCCGAGCCAAGGGACAGGACAGAACAGGACACCCAAACACCCAAACAGCCAAGAAGAGGACGCCATGCAAATGAGCGACCTACCCGGGCATAACGAAAATCTTTTTAATATAAAAGTGAATTACTTTTAGCAGCGATTTCCGAGTGTGTCCTCCCAAGAACCATTAAAATTGACGAACTGTAAAGGAGCAGCTGAAGCAACTGAAGCGTCTGAAGCAGCAGGAGCTTCACGCCCATTCCGGGCCACGCCCATAAACGTCTCCGCAGGTCGCCTTGGGTTATTAGGCAGCTTATTATCGGACGCATCAGCATGGTCAGGGTATCATTATCGAGTGCTTTGCGGCTTTCCTGGGTCCAGGATCTTTTGGCTTCCTGTGCGCTGCCTTGCCGGCGAAAGTAATTTCAGTATCCTTACGCATTTTTTTAATAGGATTGCGTTTGGGGACTTACCTGAAGGGGGGGGGGCGCATGGAAAGCAGTGTGACCGCAGGCGGCAGCGGAAGCGAGTAGATGGCAGAGCGGAAATGAAGGCGGCAACGGGCACTTTTAATTTCTCAAAATGGCAACTTACTGACATCCGTTGCCCGTTCGATTCATTGATTTAATGCAGAGCAACAGCCCAGCATCCCGACGGTTCCAGGAGTTTCTGGTGCTTCGGGTTTCCTTTTCCTTTATTGGCAGCTTAAGAATTATTGGGACTTGTTGCCAGAGTTCATATCGTGCGAAGTAATTCAGAAAATACTATTGGCACGGATGGCTAGCTGGCTGGCTGCAGAATCGGCAGAAACAGCCAACTGGCAGCCACATCGCATGGGGGATGCTGCGAACTCGCCGAGAGCAAATATCACGTATACGCAATGTTGTGGCTTGTTGGTTTTCTTTTCGCTGCAAATTAGCTGGCAAAGGGGGGGGGTGAGGGAGCGTAAAGGAGCTGTCCCTGCCGCCAAGTGTGCGATAATTTACTCATTTCATGTGCTATTAGCTGTCAGTAGAATGGAAAGGGGTTGTGCGGTGGCTGTGGGGGCCGTTGTGTAAGTTGTGTAAATTGTGTATGTGTCGCTGGGAATGACAGTTGCTAGTAACCAGTTAGCAGTTGCCAACTTTCACCGAACTCTGACCACGACTCCTTCAGTGGCCTCCTGTTTCGTCCTTGGTCCTTCAGTTTTATGCTTTATGTTTATATTTTGCAGGCCCCCTTGTGCCATATTTATCATGGCTCACTTTTGTGCCGGCTGCGCCTCGTTCCGTGCGGTTTCGTTGGGCTTCGTTAGTTGAGTATAGAGTAGTTGCAACCATTCTCCCGACGTCCTGCAACGTCCTGCATCGTCCTGCAAATTTACGCTATCTAATAGCTCCTCGGCTCGCCTCGACCAACAACCAACGAGAGCGAGACAATGGCTTCAGCACTTGCTGCACTTGAGCTCTTCCTGTGGCCTGTGGATGCCACTGCTGCGCTTTTGGCGCTTCCAGGAGAGGAACCCCGGCTGTGACCTAAATTTTTACCAAATTGGATAAATTTTTCGCATTTTCGCTTTGGCTAGTTTTTTTCTCCCCCCTTTTTTTTCTGCGCTCTGCTCGGTTCGTCCTGTGACGCCGACGACGGCGACTCCGCTCTTGGCTTTGCCAGCCATTGTTGTTGCAATTTCTCGCCACATTTGATTTATCTCGCCTTATATACAAGTCGAGCAACATATATGTACCATCTACCCTACCATATCACGTTTTCAGTCCGTCGTTTTTTTCTTTTCTTTTTAGAACTGTGTGCTCTATGTTGTTTGTTGCTTCCGCTTTTTGCCCATCCTTTCTTCTGGCGGCCGAGAAGTGAGTCACCACCGCAGTTGCTGGCTGGCTGGCTGGAACCAGAAACTGCTCTTCTTGCGCCACTTGTATCTCCAGAATTGAATCTCGCCAGTTCTGCCATCTTTGCGGCAACTAGCTCTTCTGCTCTGCCAGCTATGTCGTCTTGCTGGCCGCAGCGCTTTTTATTTGAAGTTTCTGCCGCCCCGTTGTTGTCCTTTTTTGTAGTATATTTCTTTCCATTTTTTTTTTTAATTTTGGTTGGCTACGTGTTAGGCATAGTAGTTGGGCGGCCAGCCCTGTCGCCCGAAGCTTTTAATCATGATTTACGAGTCGGTCCCGTCCGACAAAAAGACAGACACCCAGGTCCGACAAGAGGTAAATATAAATGGAATTTTAAAATGTGATCTGATTTAATTATGCACGGCAAGTCAAAGACAGACAACCAGCAGGGGCAGGATGTTATTTATATATATACATGACAAAAAAGCGATATAAACGACAACCTTTAGGATTCGGAAGGGGCGGAGCCAAAGGGCCATTTGTTATACAATGCTTATTATGGGATAAGGAGTAAGCCGCAGGAAGTCGAATTTCCATTGCCCTAATTTGCAGTTCAAAAATTGTTTCATGAATGTAAACAAATAGAATTTAGCTGCACCTGTTCCAAAAAGTAATTACTTTGATTATTATTGCAGTCCATTTTATTGAATGAAATTCCATTATCCATAAAAGTGAAAATATCTACTAAAAATAAGTAATTTCATTCAATGCGTCTAAAAATAAATAAGAAAAATGTTAAATTTAAACCAAGCTGATAGCAAATACTGAATGGATTCCATAGCCCAGCCAGAAAATTCCCGCACTAAACTATTAAAGCAATCTGCTCTCCAGAAACTGCATACACTCGTATGTACGAGTATGTATCGTACAGGGAAAGTACACAACATTCCTGAGCTTGATCTCCCATAGCCGTCCCGTCGTCGTCCTTCGTCGCCTGGCTTCATTTTCCTGCTTCCTGAACGAACATTCTCTCGTCATTTTTTTCCGTACTTTATTTTAGTTTTTGTTATTTGGATTTTTCACCCGGGGTCCTTCGCTTCGATGCATTTTGCTAAATTGCAGCCAATTGGCCATGGCGTAGGCACTAGGGCGTATCCTGGATGCTGTCTAGGCCAACAATTTATGCGCTTTGTTGTTTATTAGCCAGTGCGGTCAGTGTGCCTTGGTTTCTTAGTTCAAGCCCTATTGTCGGCCGGCATCAAATCAAATTCCAACGGGCAAGTTTGTCCCAGGATTGGAATTCAGATGGGCGGGGATTTCGAGAGTAGGTGGGGGCAGAATGCCAGGCAAGTGGCAGGGGAGCAATCACAAAATGAGACATATTCAAAAAACCACAGAAAAAGCCCCGCAACCCACAAACGCACACTCAGCGGGTAGCAAATACAAATAGCAGGCGATAACGCAAACTCACAGATACCAAGGACCTCACATAGATTCCAAACCCACACATACACATACGTATGTATACACTTGTAGGCAAATATACAGTTGACATGTATTTGCAGTGCCAACATCAAACGCTTTGCCCAATACTCCCTTTCCCATTCCCATTGCCAATCCGAATCCTCGCCGTCAACCATCAACAACGTTGTTTTTCTTGCCGTTTGCCATCGTTGACGTCGTCGTCATGGCATAGTCAATATGTTTTCATTCAATTTGGGAAGCATTTTCATAAAATTTGCCACAAGAAAAACATTGCGCACATAACATACATATATAAATATGTGGAGTAACTTTGGCATGCCGTGCACAGCGCTCTACCATTTGGCAATAGGAAATTATGCGAAATGTGCTCGATTTGCGTAAACAAACCGGAAATGATGTGCCGCCTGCCGGCTGACCATTTTCTAAACGAACGGAAGGGCCCCAAATGAAGAAACGAGAAAAAGGGCAACCCCATATTCCCAAAATTCGGACTCCAACCGCAACTGTATTTATATTTATGCATTTATTTATTTGCCAAAAGGATCAGTCGCGTCTTCATGTCTGCTCCCCACTCCCCTTTTACCACTACCCACTCCACGCAAGAATCGCCATTTCTTTGGTGTGCCCATTATGCTAATTGAACAGTAAAAAAAAGAATGTATAAAGAAGGGTCCCACTTTATAGGCTGGGCGCGTGCTTTGCCCTCCAAATTGGTCTAGGAATCGTAAAAATTTCCCGCGCAAGGAAAAGTATGTAAATACAGTTCAGGTTTGTGGGTGGGTGCTGTAAACAAAATATTTTTAATAAAGTTCACGGCCCGAGCCGCTTTGGCTGACCATAGCAGCCGCAATATAATTAGAGCATACCGCTGACGGTCTGTGTTGTTATTGCAAATTGAATTAGTAACCAAGGCAGAAAGTGGACAGGCAGCAGAAATCCTTTTTGTGTGTGCCATTCACCATCTAACCACCCACTGCCTTGTACGTGCCGGGCCAAATCAAAGGCGCTGGCAAACGGAGGGTTTGGAGTCTCGACCGTAACCGCAAATGGAAATGCAAATTTCCCGCGGTTACCGCGACTGCTACTGCGACCGCAGGACCTTTGGCCCAACGCGGCTTGTGCTATTCCTGCAGCTATATATATATATATATATATATATGTAGGTACATAGAGCTACGCCCATTGCAGCAATTTAATTTCTTAAGCAATTTTCATAATCTGCAGCAAATTGTTTCTGAATGCTGCCAGCCAGTCCGGGGTCTCTCGTTAAATTTTATGCAGTTGGCGGCTGCATTTGCGCCACAATCTGCCATTGAGGCACAGTAGCTATTCGCTAACATGCCCTGCATTTCCCCAACCGCCAGCCCGCCATGTCCTTGCAAAGTTTTTGCCATTTTATATTAATTTCGCAGGCTCTGCAAGGCGCCACGACCTCGGCGCGCCCTTGAGTTACAACCGCCCGCTGATGTCGACCGTGGACCGTGGATCGTGGAGCGTAGAACGTGGAGCGTCGGTTGTCGGCTGCTGCTGCATAATTAAAATGGCAGTTCAATCCTAAGCACAGTCAGCAGACTCTGAAACTGGCTAAAGCAAAAAGTGTGGCAAAAAGCAGCTGTCCGCCTTCTAGTTGCGTTCACACCAGTGGCTGTCCGAGTTTACAAAAGCTGAATTTATCCGATTAACCGGGTGGGGAATTAGGTATGCCTTTTATCCCGGTTAATTCAACCTTCTTGGCGGGTTTTGATTCATGAATATGTTATGCATTTATTTCAATAAACAAAATACGCTTTCAATTTCACAATTTATCAAATGAATTATGAATGGGGAATACAATATGGATAGAAGGCAGCCACAAAAAGGTTTTCACTTCACGAATCTTGATAAGCTTTAGAATATTACTTAGTCATTTTAATTTTAAGGCATAAATATATATTAGCTCTAGTAATCTTTATATTTACTTGTAAAGATTTGAATTGCTTGCTTGGTGCCTCTTAACCAAGCGGCCATATCTACATAGCGAGTGTAGCCCAACTTGCCTATAAGCAACTATGCAAAATGCTCCGCATAAACGTTGCTTGGTTTTTGTGATGATTCCTTAATTTCCACTGTAAACTTCACTTGGCAGCTCTGCCGACAATTGTCTCCCTCGCCCCAGGCGAAATCTGCAGCTTTTTGCTACTTGTGGCCACTTAACAGGCACCCAAGCTGCTGCCGCCCCCAACAGCCTCTAAAGTGGCATACGGAGTGCAGCTAATTGCTCGGCCCATTTCCGCGCCCAAAATTCGCACGCCAAAAACCAATTAAGACGCCTGGGACAAAGGGGGCGGGGGTGGGAAAATCCAATGGTGCGAGCGCGTGATAAATCAAATTTGGTTGCCTTAACAATATTTGCACATACGACAGTGTGCGCAGCACAACGCAACACAAATCAAATCAAATTAAAACATAAAGTCGCCCAGATTCAGATTCATGTTGAATCGTGGAATAGGTAGATTGAGTGGGTGGGGTGGATGGTGTGGGCGGTGCTGGGGTTTTGAGGCTAGCAGATTGGGTGTCCTCTTTTATTATTCCATTCGCATGCAGCTGCCATGTTGAGGCAAGCGGCGCGTTTATGACGCTGACAGAATTATGAGGCCTACATGCGTTGATTTCAGATTTTCAGATTTCCAGATTGCCAGATTGCCGATGCCGGGCCACGAGGGTCCTTTAAATATTTTTACGCAGATAAACTAAACTGTAAGCCCGGGCGGCGGCGCCAAGCGTCAAATGGATTTTCAGCAAAAAATCACAAAATCGCAAAACGTGCTTCACATACACACTGGTTGTGGCAGTGAAGCAGGCGGATCAGTTCGGGCTCATCATAAATACATCAGGGGGAGTTTTCGGGATGAGGCACTTGAGACTGAAGCTTCTGCTGCTGCTGCTGATGCTGGCTGCTGGCTGCTGCGTCACCACCTGTCTGTGGCAGCATGTCACGCGACCTGTCGTGCGCTCAAAAGTTGACATTTTTATTAAAATATTACCAGAATCTCAGGGCTCTGAGCGTGAACAAAAAACGCAGGAAGCGAGTAGCGGCTAATTTTGGGTTTTGTTTGATTCGTTTCGCTATCCTGTAATTTATCGAGTTTCCACAATGGCTGGATCCCCCGTCATTGGCCCCCCTTCGTTGTCATTGCTGTAATGCTCTCCGTGCAAGTGCTTCTTTGTCCGCATTTTGCACCTGCCTTTTGTTTGTCCCATCAATGGACAGTCTCCGCCCTCCGGTGAACGCCTCCTTTTGTCCCACGATCTACAGCCGTCACAATTGTGTCTTTGGCACCCGCCTCCATGGACTTTCTCATGTCGCCTTCCCATGTCAACTACTCTCCTTCTTCGGCCAGACAACTGGGTTGAACAATAAAATTTTAATAAGCCTCGGCAGGATGTCCAGCAGCCAGCAGCCAGCAGCAAGCTTCAATTGCGAACTCCCTTCCATTGCTGTTTCGCCTCCCTTCATTCCATCCTCTGCATCCTTGTTCCGCTACATCCTGTCAATCGTTTGAAGTTTACGGAACGCTATTGTTCGACATTGCTGCTGTTCCACATTGCGTATGAGCAATGCGTCAAATTCGAACCATGTTGTTGCATACGCGTGTGTTGTTGCGTGGGGGTTGCAAAAGTCATTCCACTTTGACTTTTAATTAGCTTGAAACTTATGTGCCTTCGGTGAGGCTTTAACATCCAAGGGGTTTTCATCAGGCTATGACTGGGAAAATACATTGGGTGAGGACCACTTTTTCCCAAAGTAAAAACCAAGTTCAGGGATGGAGTAGTGGGGAGTGTTTTAAGTGCTTTCCCACCTGCAATTAACTACAAAATAAAACCCAACCGTGACGCATTAAATTTACATTCTCACACCAAAACAAAAAGTATCTGGGATTTGAATCTATTATGTCCCATTCGAAAAGCCCCCTCAAAACCCATTTACTGGCTACGCTCCTAATCCGTTCACGGCCTACGCACACCCATGTGACATATTTGGTTTGCCAGCTTGATGTATAAATAAAAAATCAAGCGTGACGAACAAATTCATGCAAAGTAAATTTTCATGTTCCGCCAGCTAGCAAATAAAAAAGGACTCTGGAGTGGATTCAGGATCCTGGATCATGGAGCCTAAGCCTAGACCCACTCACATACACACACTTTTTTGTCGAACACCTAGTCGAGTTTGAGTGGGTTTTGCTCGGTGTTCTGTGTATAAGTGCCACCACACACTCGCAGCTGGAGAATAAATTGCTGCTGGTGGGGAAACCTTAAAATCAATTGCAAATACTTCACTGTACTTAATGCTCTTCTCAGACGTTTTGTTCACAGTCTGAACTTCCAGGCGGCATATAAATTTGAGGTGCAACATTTTTTCCTTAATCTGATTTATTGGCTGGTTATTAAGTGGCAAATACTTGAAGGGCTTTCTCGAGGACTTTGAGTATTTGAATGAGTCTTGAAATTTGATCACCACTAATACAAAGAGGATATTAAGCTTTCCTAGAATTTATTATTTCTTGAAGTTACCTAGGGGAAATTATAACTAATGCTCTTTTGAAACTAAGTAATCTTGAAAATGCTATTGACATCAATTAGAAAGCTTTCTGTTGCTAATGGTCATTTAGAAAAATGTATTTTTTTATTGTTTCAAAATATTTGAAGGACCCAATGAAGTGGATTTTTCCATAAACTCGAGGGCATACTGGAATTCGGTCTTTTGAAATATATTTGTCTGCTGTCTGATTGCCAGTGCAAACAATTCCATATGCTGTCCATGTTCCTATTTGCTTTGCCGATTCAAATTCCTTTTTTTCCATTTTCATTTTTGTTCATTTTGCACTCTCAACTGTGAACCTTCCCCCCATTTCCGCATACACGCGCCCAGCTGACGCAGCGCAAATCAATCAAATCAAAGTGGAGTTGTTTGATTCATTGTCGGCACTGCTGGCTGAGTTTTCCGGTTTTGCGGTGGCGGCTGGAAGAAAATCAGAAGAAAACGCAATACAATGAAGAACAAATACGGGCGCAGACAAAGAGCAAACACGCTCACGCACCGCCTCAAACTCACACACATAATACAAAGTGGCATAAACTAACTAAATAACAGTAACAATAACTTAAGTGTATTTGTGTATTAGTGAGGAGGGCATCGCCTGCTCGCTGGCTATCTGGATTTTCCTTTTTTCCCCACAGTCCCCACCGAACTCCCCCGCTTTTCCGGACCCCTTCGCTTTACTACTTCTTTCTAAGACTTTGGGGCGACTGTTGCAAAGTTTTTATTTATACACACGTTCCGTGTGCAGCAACTCCAATGACTACGTTTCGTTCCATTTGTTTGTTTGTTTGTTTATTTGTCATTTGCTTTGTTCCGTGCGCTGGCAATCTATGCCACAGCGGCCATGCCCCTAAATTGACTGGCCAGCCAGCCGGCATTGGCACACTGAGCGAAATGCTATACTTATTATTCAAACTTGGGCTAAGCTACAACTGACGACTTGAATCAAATTAAAACCAAAAGGGACATTCTTAATTGCTGCTGTGCTTTTGGTTGCATACTTATGAGGGCAAGCCTAAGAGAACGATTTTAACACCAGTCTTCGTTTTTCCCACTGTACCGTGGGGTGTGGGGCATAAAATACAGAAAAAGAAATCCCGCACAATTGTAGAAGCTCACGTACCACATACCCACTACACACACTGGACCACATGTCGTATACGTAACGTGGCATATCTCTCTAACAGTGGCGTCCCCCTCACCGGTCTGCGTTTGCGTTTGCAATCAGCCGCAGAGAGTGGCCGCGCGGCCAGGCGACAAGTGGCCACACAGGGCACAATACAACACACAGAGCTGGAAACACACATGGATACACGTGGAGTCACACACAAGTTTCGATACTTTTAATTATTGCGTACATGACCGTAACGATGTAGCCGGACTTTAGAGAAGATGCCCGCAGGTAGGGATGGCAGGACTCGTTTAGTGCACGTATTAATCAAAGGACTGTGAAGTTTTTTCGACTTCTCCCACAGCCCCTCCCCATTCGACTTGTTCTAGTTTTCTGCGACTTTGTACCTTTTGGCCCAAAAGCCAAGCCAACAACTTTTGGTTCATTAAAAATCAGTGAGCGTTTCATATTTTGAAGAACGTGACACTACGTGTACGAAATCACAAAGGCCGATAAGAAGTTCTTGGGCGTGGCCAAGGGATCATAGTTGAAGCAAACAGCCTCAACTGAGCCAGCTGCTCAGTGGCCAAACTGATTGACGTATAAACACGCAATTAAGTGTAAAAGGCAGTTTCAATTGTTTGACAATGCCGCGCTAAATGAATTTCCTTGCACGCATTACGAATCAAATTTACGAAAATTTAATTTCTGGCTCGCTTTCATGGGTCGCCAGATCCTTGAAACGTGTGTGTGCGTGCTGGGGATACACATACCATACGTGAGTGTGGGTGAGTTCCGGGCATGTGGGGCACGTTCCAAGATTTGTTTACTTTGTAGCCAGAGAAACGAAATGGAACAGAGCAGAGCGACGCATAAATACATTTTCTATAAATTTTTGCACGGCATTTCATTTACCATTCGCCACTGCTCGCTGTCCAAAAATGCCAGTGCAGTCAGTCAGCAAACGATGTTCCTTCAAAGGATTCGTATGGGGATTGGGATTGGGGTTGGGTTGTGGATGTGGATTCGGGTACGGGATACAGGATACAGGAGCAGTGGCAGGAACAGCGGCTCTGGCTTATTTATTTATTCATTCGCTGCGACCTTCGCTCCTCCTTTGTCTCTAGCAGCAAGCTGCTACTGTGCTTGTTTGCCATCTTCTGTGTGAAAGGATTTTGCAGAATTTAACAAACAAGCAAACACACACAGGAGTCGCAAAGAATCGGCCCAAAAGCAACACAACACGCACTGCGTGGCTGCTCATAAAGTTGACCCGAATTCATGGTAAACTTGCCCTGTCCCTGCCGCTGTGTGCAAATAAATAAAGCAACAAGATATGGGATTCCCGATTGGGTAAGGGTGAATTTCGAATGCCCTTATCGCTGTAACCAACACTCCTGTTAATGGAAATCTAATTGGGAGTCCAGCCAAAATAATTGGATAGCCCACTTTTGTGCCTTTGTAGTATCCACTGAGAAAAACATGAGTATCAAAGTTGAATTTAATTTACAAAAACATCTGTACCAAATCACTATACTAGTAATACATCATTTAAATTGTGTACCATTTGTAATGCGCTTGATAATATTTCACTTGCTTTATATTCATGGGCATAGCCTAAGTTGGCATTTATTGACATTTCAAATACATATTTTTCCTTGCTTTTTTCCCCCTGTGCATATATCAATCAGAGACCATTGGGTCAACCCTGATGACAAAATTCCTATGCCCCGGCACCCCCTACAAATCGCTTCCGTTTGTGCGAGGGTGCCAAAAGGACTTAGACTAGGGCATTAGAATCGACAGCGGCAACAACAAATGATGGCAAGGCATCGAACGTATTTTTGGGTATGCCGGCATGCGATTTAGGGCATTCAATACGTTTTATCTGTGCAAGCAACACTCATGCTCAAGAAATTGCAAAACCAAAATAAATAAGATTCGATTTATGTTGTTAGCCCCAAAACCAAAAAGGGGACCAAAAAGCCCCTCAACATCTTCCGTGTTTATTTATAGACGCTCAAATAGTTCGAGGAACAGCCGCCGCCGGAAGACCCAAAGAGCAAACCCGGCTCTTTTATCACACACACACAAAAGTTTCCATTCCCATTTTCAGGCCGCAGAATTTGTGTATTTGCACTGCGGATTTGTATTTTGTGTTCGCCGTGTGGCAGCAAATTTTTAATGAATTTACAGGGACAAAAGGCAACTGAACCAAACTCAACCAAACCAAACCGAAACGAAGCGAAGTGAAACGAAACGAGTGAAAGGGCCCGGAATGGAATTCTGTACGGAATGGGAAATCGGGACTCATTTGATATTCAAAACACATTCGGCAAATATTGATACCCCCGTAAATTGTTTAAAATGCGCAATATCCAACGTCAATAGAAGACAAATTGTGAACTAAAAGCGTAAAACGCAAATCACGCAGCTTTTAAAACTTTGTCCCCGGCGCCATGGGGCGTATACTTGATTATTGGCAATCAGCCATAGTTGGGCAACTTCCCCATCGACCGCCCACAGTTTGCGGGGTCCACCAGTTGTATAATTAAGGCCTGAACCTACTTTCGAGCTAATTATAATTGATGCCACAGCCAATACCAGTTTTTTAGTTCAAACTTTTCGAAACGGTACCGCAAAGCCACACACCCCCACAGCCACACACATACACTCACGAAATGCCAAAAGAAATGATTAATTATATTCTAAAAGTTGCACGTTAAAGGGATGAATTTTGCTTTTGACTTTTCACTTTTAATAGCTCCAGTCAGGCACTAATGGCGTTTCTAAAAACGCCTGCGAGCGAATCGGATATCGTTTTTTAACGCAGCACCCATATATATATAGAGTAACCATAGTTTGGAAAATCCCTTCAAGCCATTCGACATGCCAGGGAAAAGTTTTTCGATTATCTAAGATACTCGTACTGCATACATCGTATACCAAGTGAACGAGGAATTTTTGTTAGAACAGCATTGTTGTGCCCGGGGATAATTTAGTCATTTTTGTTATTGTTTGCAAGTCGGAAAACATAGAGTTTTAATTGAAAATCTTTGACTGCGCATGGGAACTGAAGCTGATGCAAAGTACCAAATGCCAAAACCGAAAGCTGACTACCACTTGCAACACATACTACCTCGGTGCATGCGAGGGGATGGGGGAAAGTTTGATTGATTTATCTGTCAATATGCAGGAGGCAGCAGAAAGCCAACGATGCTACAAATGCACAAAACATACCGAAAGGCAAAGCCTGCGAATGGCACAAGAAAGGCAGCACCATGCAAAAATTGCAATTGTTAACTCAACTGAATTTACATGAATTCTCTTTCTGTTGCCTTGTTGTCTTGCCCCTTCCGTACAAAAGGCTTAGACTGGACAGGATTCTGGTCCTTATTGCCTCCCGTCACTGTCACTTACGGGCCGCTTTAACCCGTATTCCACATGTCCCGACCCAGGCCCGTTTATGCAATATATATTTCCTCCTTTGCTACTTCTTTACTGGCCAACGCATGTACAAATATATACATATATGGGCGATTGGAAGCCGTTGAGAAGCTCGGCGTAATGATGACCACAGTTCACTTAAAAGTCATATGCTTCGATTGCGTTCACCAGAACATGCACTTGCATATGAACCTGCACATGCACATGAACCAGCAGCAAACCATAAAGTTGCCACATTTGCATAAAATGCCCTGATGCCTCAAAAAGCATCTGGAGTACATGGCATAGCTCAGCAGCCAGTTCGTAAAAGTCTCCTGACACAAATCGTATTTCACCAATAAATTGAGGAAATGTTTAGCTTGCTTCCAGCACAACTCCCCTTGCTCAGCGCTGCTTTTTCTCCGGGTATCTCTCTCCGGGTTTACGTTCCGGTTTATGGTCCCCATGTTTGCCGTAGTTCAAAAGCAATGACTTGATTTTTGATTTTGCCCCAAAAATCGCTTGTTATTTCTGCTCTACACTGCCATGCCATTCCATTCCCCACACGACGTATGCGCAATGCCTGTTGACTGGCCAGAAAGCATATTTTCAAGCATATCTCTACGACCAGAGCCGAGCCGCCTGCCAACTGCATATTTGCCATTGAAAATTCACCAGAAATGGGAAACAAAATGCTGAGTAATCACTTTCAGACTCATGCACAAACTTTCGACCAGCCTACTCAATGGAATCTGTTAATCCCACAATCACGTCTAATAAAATCCGCATTTAATGCGTTTCTAATTAATTTTAAATAAGTCCAAAAGACTGGCTCTGGGACATTAGAGAGAAAAGCCCCAAAGCGGCCAGATAAGACGTGGTTCAAATAGTTTTAGTGGAGGTCTCGACTTAGAGGGAAATGCGTGTCTGGCCTTCGATTAATTCATTATGACCGGCATTCAAGCAGTCGGGCTCGAAGAGAGCAAGTTGCCCACACTTTTCCCGCCAACAACGACAACTGTCAATGTCCTAGTTAAGGGCTTAGATGTGGCATTAGGCGTCGATTTAACACAACCCCATTCCCATTCAGTCGTTTTAGCTGCTTCAGCTTGGCTACTCGAAGTTTGGGCGCGCTAAGAGCGCCTAAAAGTGCTTCAGGCCAGGCTCAGGACTAGGGTGAACTTATGAATACACACGCATTGACACACACACACACCGAGAGTGGGGGGATTGAAATCAAGGATGTGAGAGAGCCACTGTCACAGCGCTGATAAAATGTGAAGCGGATTAGGAGCAGGCAGCTCCTTTCAGCCGCCGCACCGTGGGACACAATCAGTAAATGGCACTTGATTCACTGCGCAAGTGGAATTTTTGATAACTTTGCCAAGGGGAAAAGTTGGTCAAAAGTTGGCTGTCGCTTTAATGCGTATAAATGCTTATCTGGCAACGAGTATATGACTAGATGACGATGGCTTTGCTGCGAGTCTCAAAGCCAACTTAAATCCACTGAAGGCATTGGCTTTCTTTGCTACCAGCTACCAGCTTTCAGCTTTACTTCTTCGCTTCTCTCTTTGCTGGTTTTTTTATTCCGTTTTTGCTTCTTTTTTTTGTTTTCCAAAGTTGGCAAAGTTTTTAGCTCGAGCATTTGCGCCTCGAAGCGTCGCACACGCACACACATACACATATCTAAATCTATATCCATACAAGACGCCAGGACAACACGTCACACAAATGTCGCCAAAGGCAAGTCTCAATGCACGCCATCCATCTTGAAGGCATTGGTCCGCTGCACGATTGAATTATTACATCGGGTGGAGCAGACGTTTGCCCATTTGGTACTCGATTTGGTCACTTAACCAGCCAAAAAGGAGCAGCAGCGACAACAGCTGAGAATATCTCTGGTGGCAGCAAGGACCGCCATCGCCCACTGACCGCCCACAGCAAGGACATCGACACTCATTTGCACCCAAGTTTGTTTGCCTTTCGTCTGTGCGAAAGAGGGTTTATCATCGTGTGCTCTGTGAGCTTTGAACTTGTCAATAAATGCAAAAATATATTTCTGTGCCCTATTGTTTAAGTCATTGTTCTATTTTTACAAACTCAATGATTGAATTGGTTTATGTGTCACAACTGCGGCGAATATTAAAATGAACTATAAAATCTAAAGCGTATATATGTAAAACGATATAATCAAATTATGTACAATTTAAAACCAATCAGATATTTTTTGGTACCTTTTAAAGCTACTGATTTGGGTTATGATTTTTAGATACTTAATTCTGATTATATTTATTATTTAACTGGGCTTTCTATTTTTTTTTTGTGTATATCCTGTAACACTGATGGCCGGCTTTGGCTGCCTTTGGCTTACTGACCCATTCGCAACCTAGTTGACCTTCAGTCTGGGCTTTTATTTGATGACGGCTTGTTGTTGGCCCTGTCGTTTTTCGATGTTGTCAGCTGTGTTTTTGTACTAGTCCTGCTTCAGCTGTGTGTATTCGACTGCGAACAGCAAATTAAAACAATTTTAACAGCTACTTTCGATGTCGTTTGTCGTCGTCTACGTTTGCTCCATAAATAAAACATGTCCACTTGTTATTGCTGCCCTCGACAGACGTTATTCCTGGCTATTGCGATGTCCATGTGTTCCTGCTCTAGGATACAACTGCCTGCAGCCGGGGCTTGTTATTGGTTATTGGGCTCTACAGATTGGCATTGGCAGCGCCTTTGTTATTGAACTATTTACATTTGTTGCTGCAGGGCGTTGGCTAATTTACGACCCTCTCCCGGGCATCAATGAGCCTTAAAGCAGCCGGCAAATTGTTGTTCATAAATAAATATGCCGAACATAAATCCCTACGCTATAAATAAGCGTGAGCAGGCGTCAAGCAATTTATAGGCATTGATTTTCCGGCTCCTCGCTCCGGGGACTCAAAGCCTCAAAAGCTGGGGAGTTGCCCTTGCCCGGAAAAGTGACAAAAGTCTTGGGTCTTGGGGTCACCCCAAAAAGTGAAAGTGAAACTTTTGCATTGAGGTCGGGGTTCAGCCGCAGCACGTTGTTATTGTTTATACTACTATTTGGCCCACGTTGTCCAACTGACACTTATTAGATAAGTTTTCCGGAAGCTGCAAACCGCCAGCTACCGTACATCATTTCGCCATTTAGCGGGCCAAAAAGTCGACTTCAGTTTTAATTGCACGCTTATCTGGGCCAGAAACAATGCGAATGCCATTCGGCCTCTCGAAATCCCCAGCTAAGCCGGTCCAATAAGACTTTTTATTGTCTTAGCCGGGCATTTAAATTGATCAAAAATGTTGCAAGACAAAATCAGAGCAGCAAAGCAATGCCTAAGCCGGAGCCGGAGCAAAAGACCTGGAGTCTTGGAGCGTCTGACGATTCCATTCAATCTATAAGTAATTTCTTGGCCATTTTTATCACCCAGCCAGGAGGAAGTCGACGTTGCCGGGCGATGAGCTGAGACCACCCACGTGATTTGAATATTTTTCCAATAAACTTCAACAGCTTTTCAACAGTTCGAGTGGGGGGTTCGAGTCCAACGGCCTGATCCTGCTGCCTTCCCTGTTCCATCCTGTTTTCATTTACATATTGGATTTAAATGCCCGAGACTGAGACTTCCTTCCGTCCGTCCTTCCTTCCTTGTCCAGCTGAGTATTTTTCCAGTTCGACTTTGGCTTTTGTGTCAGAGGACCACGAAAAGGAAAACGAAGCAGCGGCCTAAGCTTAATCGAATTTGCCGCAAATTGGCAATAAATTTTAATTTTGAAAGCGATTCCCCAGCGCTGATTGAAGTTAATCAAAGCGAGGCCGCAACTTGAGGGTAGAACTCCATTTGGCCACAATGCGATGCAGCTCCATGCACTCCATTGTCCTTTTCCCGGGGCAATGCACTTCGCAGGCTGCAGCCCGAAATCCCATTCAATTTGCAGGTAAAAGCGCTGGAGACCCAGGCAAAAACTTAGCGGCAAACAAGTTGCAAAGAGCAGGAGGCAAAAACAAGGCTTATTTACCTTGGTCAGGAAGGGTTTTTTCCTCGGAAGCAAAGGTAGTGCAGCAGCAGTAGCAGCTTTTGAAACTACTTCATCAATTTCATGCAGCACAACGGCGCCGCTTTTTTTCACTGCTCCTCTCTATCCTTTATTTTGTTGTTTCTAGCTTGCGTTCTTTTTTTTTGAGTCCATAATCAACTTAAAAGGCATTGGCAACATGGAAAACGTCAGTCACTGGTATGGCTACACAGGAAACAATTTAAATGACTGCTTAATATAAAACATCTTATCAAAATTATGTTCATACATTCTGGGACACTTTGAAATATTTTATCTACTTAACAGTTTTTTTTTGAAAATGAATTACCAATTTAATGTATGTGCTGCTAAAATATGGTTATTAGTTTGGATTTTTGGATTTTAAAAATGTAAAAATGATGAAAAATTGTCTTCCGTGTAGGCTTAGACCATGATGATATAATTTCCTAGTTGTGAATATAGCTGTTGCTGGTTGCTAGTTGTTGGTTGCTAGATTGCCAGAGGCATTGGCATCGCTGTAACGACGATGCCAGCGATTACGCCCACTTTTGGCCAGGACACCGGCCTTGCCTTGTCGCCTGTCTGTCGCTATCCTTCGAGCCTGTGCCAGTGCCATTCGCCACGGAAACGGATTTGACGAGGCATGCAGCACTTGTAGAAGCAGCGTTTTGACACTAATTTCATTTGGTGGCGACCGGTTTTTGTGGCCGCCATCGAAACAAAGGGCCCGGCAACAGTTAAAGGTTGAAAACACGTCGGGAATGGTGGTTACTGCGCCGAATAAGTTGTAATTTTACTGCATTACGTTTAGGTTCAATTTGCGAGCTGTTCACAGAAACACGACGGCTGGCTGACTGTTGAAAGTTTCGCAAAGTATTTATTTATTTTGCACGCAGCTATTCCGTTTGCCTTGCGAGTTAACTGAAAACTTTAAATGGTTTTTAGCGCTCGGCGGCTAAGACAACCGAGCAAACAAACAGACGCTGATGGTTGCCTCTTGTTTCCTTTCATTTAGCCAAGCACTCAAGTGCTGCCTGCAGTTTACTTCTCCTGCACCCTTCCCAAAGGACTCGGAAATCAGCAAAACGGAGTCGAAATAATGAAGTAAATTTAAGGATGCTAAGAAAAATGTAATATCCGAGAAGATTATAGCGCCGAATTTGTTAGCCGTATGTGCACTGTTTGAAATCCAATTTCGTTTTAAATTCGTAAATTTTTTACCCTTTTCTATGTAAAAATCGATTTATATCAAATAACCTACACATTTTCCCCTGCAGCAAACAACAAATGAAACACATTTGAATTTATCCTATTTTCATTTCGATATTTTCGCTAAAATTCCATCAATATTTACTATTCGATTTAATTTCGCATATGGTATTTAAATAAATTTAGACTGAACAACATTTGGCTAAACACCGTTTTATATGTTTTTAATATTTTCTCTTTGACTAGAATTCATCGGTATATTTTATTTTAAGGAAGCTATTACTTTTATATATCAACTTTAGGTTCACAGATATTAGCTTTCGGTATAATTTACTTTACTCCATTTGCCACCTGTCTGCAATTTCTTTCCTGTTGATCCCCGTTCAATTTTTCTACCTGGTGCTGCCAACATTCTGCCATCTAAGCCATCCTCTTGAACCGAACTGAAATAACCGTTTCAACTTTGACTTTGCTGCTCGAACACGATTCCTATATGGGTTTGGTGCTCTCAATCTGACAATCGCATTGGAAATGCGTGTGCGCCACGCTTTAATGCGAATTTCTGATTGCGCTCGAATGGCTTCATTTATTTTCCACCAACGACCAGCAAACCAAATAAAAAACAAAAAAAAATCAACAAGAACACAAGCAAAAAACCGGCAAAGGAAGAAAAACTGCGAAAAAAGAAAAACAGCAAAGGAAAAACAAACCCGACAGTTGTACATAATATTTCACTTATGCATGTGCGCCCCCTCAGAGCCTGTGAGTAAAGTGAAATGAATGAATGAATGAGTGGCATGCGTAGCGCTAGAAAATTTGTTATAGCAATTTGAACTGTCAACAGAAAACCGAAAAAGTAAATTAAGAAACATTTGAAATTTAATTCACTTGCCAAGCCGAGTCCTTCCGGCGACTATTGCCCCTATGGGGTACACATAAGTGTCTGCTCGGTGTGCCTGCATTACGTGTGTGTATGTGTGTGTGTGTGTGCGGGTGTGTGAGTGTGTGTGTGCTCGCATTAGAGCGTAGAGCTCGTGAGTGGCAGCATGATAGTCGCAGAGCATACCTGTCTGCCAGGTGACACCTCCGCCACTTGAGCAACGTAACACAGCAACGCCGAGAACAACTGACAGACCCAACACACACATTTAAACTGAGGAGCTCCAACAAGTGCACTGCAAGAAACCCGAGCTTGATTACAAGAGATGGGATTGTTGGTCCTGAGGACGTAGGAGTCGTAGGAGCTCCTTTGATCGCAATTCAGATGCTACTCCCTAAAATTTGTAATAAGCTACCTAAAGATATGAAATTTGTCTGATTTAAATACTTTTTATTCATTTTATATTTCATCGACTATATTAAACAAAGTGATCAAATTTTTGAGGTGCCTAGTATTACAATTATTATTAGTATTCTGTTATTTTTAAGCTTGTTATTTTTGCTGTGCACAAACATTTGGAGACCTGCAAAATTAGGCGAGTGTCACGAATTTAAAATAACTTTTAATTCATTCTTGATGAACATATGCAAACGTTGTTGCCCCAGCCCGACTGCCACACGGCGTATGAGTGCGGCTGGGAAAGTGCCCCCAGTGCGAATGCGAATGGGAATGTGTGCGTGAGTGTGAGTGTGAGTGTGTGGTTGCCACGCCTCTCGAGTGCCACATAACTCGGGCTGAGCATAAACAACCGCACTCGCATAAATGTTCGTTAAACTCAACCCAACTGAGACAGAAATGCGGCGCCGTGAGCTGCAGAATCCCCCTCATTTGCCCCACCTGGTCTACATAATTATTTAGTTTCCAGTCGGATGGGAGCTGCTGTGCACACACAGAGCTACTTTGGCAAATAGACGGGGAGATTCCCTGTCTTCGATTGTCATAAATCAACATGGACCAACACAGCCAGCGATCGGATGATGGGCCTACAAGGAGGCCATGGACTGGGCTGTCAACCGATTGGCCGTTGGCATATGTTCGCTCCGCTGACCAAATGCCCAAGGCCTCTGACAGGTGCAAGTTTGAGCGACCCACTTAACGGAAAAATTCAAATTTCTGTTTGCAGTTGCCGAACTTTCCAGTTCACTTGCCAGGGGAAATAAGCGAAGAGGTATATCCGTTATAGCTGATATAGCTGCCATAGCTGCCATAGCTGGCATAGCTGGTGGCAAAGTGAAAAGTTAGCGTAAATTATGCGCCAACGTGCGCGCTGCCCCAATAAAAATAGAAAGGAAAAAATTGGGATAACAAGAACCCAGCGGAGAGAAAACAAAGGGCAGTGGGGCAGTGCATTGAACTGCTACCTTTATACAGGATGTGATACGAACCTTATGGGAATGTTTCTGCCGCACACTACCAAGTTGGCGGTAGTTGTTGTGGTTGCTGCTCCTCCTTTCAAAGGATCCTGACTGCCTGCCTGCCTGCCAGCCAGCCGGTTTATGCTTTCTAATCCACGCACGTTTCGCTTTTAATATTTATTTTGCGCTTTTTCACACTTTGCACACTGAGACACACTCTCACTCACTCAGACATCAAAGGATAATCGGGCAGGAGGAGGATTCTCTGGTCTGGAGGTCTGGAGGTCTGCAGGGGTTCTTCTTCTGCTGATTATCGATGAACCCCCCACGCTCCGGATGATGCGGATGACGGAATTTGGATTACGGCTGGGGTTTCGCTTTTTGTTATGCACTGCGGGCGGCGCGCACAGTTCATCAATGCAAATTGCCAATGGAAATCACACGAAGCCGCGTTATCGGCGGGTTATCAGTGCCCACTTGCGGTGGTCATTTCGATTCCGGTCTCTTGTTTATACAATTTGAATACGTTTCTTTGTCGTCTGCGAACTTTCCCAGTCGCTCATGGGGGTCATACGCATGGATATATGTATATATCCAGCACTCGGGCGGTGGACAAATGTTATTTAATTATTGTTGTTGTTTACTTTTGGGCGAAGGCAGCATTTCCCAGTGGGAGCGTTATAAACACCGTTACACTAACCGACCCGCACGAAGGACCTTTTTCAACTGATTCGCACTCGAAGTCGCGGCGGAACGAGGCAACTCGACGTGCCGAAGTCCTGTTTTCGGTTTGACGGGCCAGAAAGCCGAGCTCGCATCCTGTCGGCTCTGTGTGGAACGCGAAACGCTTCGGCATTTTGTGGACCAAAACGATTGGGAATAGGAGCAAGGGACCCTTTTGTGGATGCTGTGTGCCAAGTCCAAAGTGTTCCGCCTGATAAGAGGCTGCAACGCGTTTTTTCGCCCCGCGCGCATTGACAACAATTTATTTTTTGCACGTTGCTCGCATTTAAATGTTTTTGCTTATTGTCTTCCCTCCCTCTCTCTCGCTGGCAATTTCTGCGTGTATGTGTGTGTGTGCGCACTTTTTTAATCACTTAAAAATGTATGTGCCTTTTTTCGACACGTGCGTGTCAAAATGCTACCAAAGGGTTAAACGTCAAAGGGAAAAAAACGAGCGGTGAAGGGGTTAGGGGGGCCAGTGAAAGAAGACACACGCTGGCTGGCAATTTGTTGCCAAGTTTATTACAGTGACAAACAGGCCAGGTCCAAACGAACTGCACGCGCTAAAGACGTCACGCAGCGATATGCAATGCCAAAGTTAATGGCTATAATCCCGAACAAGTTGGACAAGTCAGGCGGAGGAGCCGTTTCTTTTTACGAGTGCGTAATAAGAAAGCCGGAGACGTGCCAACAGGACGTGATGGCACAAAAATCAGAATGAAGGCAGGCTCTCCACTCTACTCCGACTCTCTTCAGGAGTTTTTAAATTTAAGCACGCAACCCATCCTAATCCCGACCAAATTAAAAACACTATCGTCCTCATCGTGGCCAACAGAGAGAGAGAGCGGAACCGGAAATAAGAGAGAGAGAGCGAGAGAGAAAGAAAGAGAGGGAGAGCTTGTCGGCCGGGCTAAGAGCCTCGGACTGACTAGGTTAGTGGGCCAGCAGACTTAAGCCAGCAATTAAATTGGAGACCAGCGTGCAGGCTGCATATCGACTCGCAGGATGCCAGGATCCAAGGTGTTATCCTGCCATGCGTGTGCATTGCACTTGAACGGCTGCTTTAAAGGTGTGCCTTTGCCATTTGACACTCTCTCCCTTGAGCTCCGGACTTGAGAGACTTTGCTAAGTATTTTTCAATTAAAACGTTGGCAAAACTTGCACGCATGATAAGCACAAAAGTTTTCATTGTCAGCGCCTAAAAGCATGCTACACAATGACAGCCTGGAAACTTTCGCCTTCCCGCATCGCAGAACCAGAACCAGAACCAAAACCGAAACCAGACAAGTCTCGACGGGCGCCCATCAATCTCCCGGGCCCCCATAGCAGAACATAATGTTGGTACAAGTATTTTTGCCACTTCCGATTCGCCTTTTTTTTGTGCGACTGCCAGCGACACATATTTAAATCAGAATCGGGCGACTCGAATCGGCTTCCGGACGCTTAGGCTCTTGAAAAATTAACTTGGCCGCCGACTGGCGCCACTAAATAAGCACCATTCTGGCTTTTAAAAAGATAGAGTGCACTTAGAAAATGTTTCTGGCTTATAATAGCTTTTAAATGTTGGTTGGATCTCTTCAGTTCCTTGGTGAATTAAAAAAAGAAACCATAGAATAAGTAAAGCAAGGTCCAAGGATTTAAAAGGATTGCCTTACTTTTTTAAGAGGAAAATGAATTCAGCAAAAAGGTGGAGTGGACCAAACTAAATCTGCATGTGTAAAACGAAGCTTAAGTGTAAAAGAAAAGCGATTTGTTCGAGTTTTAACGAGTAACCATGGAAACGCATGTTTCCAGGAAACTTAAGGGACATTGACGCCAGCTTTTCTTCGAGTGTGGCTTTTGAAAAGCTTCTAATCTAAGAGCTATGGAATCATCAGCGATGTGTCGGCGACATGTGGGCAGGGATTGGGTGTCCTGGGGGATATTGGAGTGCGAAGTGACCCTGCCCAGCATTAAACTGGACAAAGCTGTGCCTGTTGCTGTCCTGCGTTCAGTTGCCTTTGCGTTTGGGTTTGCCTTTGCCGCCTGTCCTGTTCCCTTGATGTGGATGAGGATGTGGCTGCGAATGTGGATGTGGATGTTTCTGTCTGCTGACATGAGCTGCAAAGTGCGGCACGTGTTGGCGTAACAATTTGGCAGGACCAAACACAGCAGCAGCAGCAGCAAGAACAACAACATCAGGGCGTCCAGGACAATGGCAAACGCTTTTATGTGCCGTAATGAAAAACTGTTATCTGCGTGCGCAATTTGAACGCAATTTGGTAACGCGTTTCGCCACATAAAACTTAAGTGACCCAAAACCGGGCCGACAGGAGCGAGGCTGCACATAGCACATAGCACATACCAAATACATGGCCAGTACCGAGATCCAAAGGACCTTTCCACCTCCTTTCGGTTGGGTCGTGTGTTTATGGCCCTGCGTGCAGCTTGCAAAAACTGTTGACACTCGCAGGAAAGTCAGAGAAGGCCAAGCAAGGTCCAAAAGCAACCTGAGTGTGAGAAATGAAATTGTTTGGCGATTATGCAGCATTAAAGCCAAATGTGGCGTTCAACGGCATCCGTTTCACTTTGTCGTCACCATCAACGCACTTTACTTTTATTTACATGTCATTCAACTGAGGCGGGCACACAAAGCCCTCCGTTTGTCCGCATTCCGCTGGAGAACCGTCGTGTGGCAACAGATTTGCTGCAGCTGCGGCTTTGGCAAACTATCATTAACATGTGGCATCCGGCAACCCCCTGAACCATCAACCCTTAACCCATGGCTGCCCCCACAGCGTGGACAACAAAAATCCTGCGCTCTTGCAGTTTTTACAACTTTTCCCCGCCTGGCTGCTGCTGGTGCTTATTTACTTGTAAAATTTATTAAATATTTTTGTGGCTGTTGCCTTTGCTTTGTTACCCTTTTTTCCTGTCCTCCCTGAATTTTTTTTGTTTTCCATTCTTTTTAAATGGGCCCCTCATTTTTTGTGTACCGCAAAATTGCTGACGTTTTTAATCCTTAAGAAGCTTTTGGCTCACATTTTTACTGCACCCACCGTTTAGAGAGCAGCCAACAAGCGGGTTTACCTTTCTTTTTTAATATGCATTTTGCATAATTTTCATATAAACATTACTCATACGCCATGTGCACTGTGCAGCAGCAGCAACTCCCGGCAGCATTGTAGCTTCATAATAAGCAAAACAATTTAGCCAGCTTAACACAAATGAAATTTTGAGCCGAGCTCACTAAACCGCGGCTGTAATTTGATTGGCAGAGGTTACAGGTTACTGGTTAATGGTAGACAGCTTCCGTGTGCCCCGACGCCAGTGGTCCAACATTTGTTGGCTTAATAAACTTTTATTGAGAGCACCAGATCGCAAATATCTGCGTAACTCGCCAGTTCAGCAGCCAAACGAAACCATACCCTGGTGGTATTAGACAACAATAACAGCAGAAAGCAAGGGATTTCTGTTCATTTTCCACCATGGGCGTAGACAAATAGGGGGATACTTACTTGTAAATGCCGCCATAAAATCGGAATAATGCAACTCTTCGACGCTCCTGCACTTTGTAGTATTTTTGTGCGAGCCCAAGCTGCAGCTTCTGGTGCCGCCAGCTATCAAATTTTAATTAAAATTCAAAAACCAATAAATGCAATTCTCGGCAAGAAACAAAAGGGACGGAAATACTCGCCCTCTCTGAGCAAATAAACTTGCGTGCGGCATGTAGCATGATGCAGCACAAAAGGATGCCACTAAAACGATCTATTCAAAATATTTCGCATACATATTATTCCATGCACTTTTTCGATTAAATTCATTATTTTGTCCAGCCAACCCGACCACCCTGCTGCATGCACATGTTTGTGGCTGTCTGGCCAATAGGACAACGTTTATGCAAGCTAATTGAGAATTCCACAATTCCAGAGACTCGAAAATATTTTTCCGGATCTTATCAACATGGTTTGCGTGAATTGTATTGCATTGCGAAACGCAAAAGGTAATTGTGTACCGTCACATTGTCCAATCCTCGCATGCCGCAAACTTTCGCCCAGTTCAAGGAACTATGGAACTTTTGCCTGGTAATTAAGCACTGAACAGAAACAATGCCCGAGTATTTTCCACTCGCTTGCCCGGCTGTCTATTGTTGTTTCTGTTGCCGCTTGTTATAGTTTAGCTATACACTGTCATTGTGGAATGGAATAATCACCCATAACTATAAAAATTTTGTTAATAATAATTGCAGAAGTAATTAAAAAAGTATTTTAAATATTACAAGGAATTTACAAGGTGTAAAAGTATGCAAGCATATATATTCTATCAACGCTTTACGAGAGTGTGCATATTTATTCTGCATTCTTTTTGACAGCCCATAATGGCATTCATGCATGCATACCTTACATTTATTTAACTGAAATGGCGCAAATAAAAGGTGAATAATTTTTCAATTGCACAAATGATTTTTCTGGGTGTACCCATGCAGCCGCACTACCTCCAGTCAGCTGCTGCATTCGCCGGCATTGTTTATGTATCTTAAGGATAATGACGCGCTTCATTATGCGCCTGTGTGAAGATGCTCCGTGAATGCAGCGTTCGTACTGCCTTTTGGCTGTTGGCGCTTTTGCTTTATGCTTCCGTGGTATTTATTTTTTTATTTTTTAAGTTCACCGTCTTTTGCGTAAAAACTTTTCGACTCCTAGACGTCGCGACGTTTTCGCAGAGATAATAGAAACTCGATACGCTTTGCGCATCTAAGCTTTATCTATGGCTGACTCCTTCGCTGTTTTGGCATTGTTCTCGCCGCCCTCCCCGCCTTTTGTTTTTATTTACCCACACCGGGGCAAGCGGCTTTTACAAGCAGTAAATTTAAGTTGCTGCTGCTCCTTGCTACTTCCTGTTTTCCTTTTTTTCCACCCCCCACCTCCCATTTCGGCCCTTTTATCCTTCGCCAACGCTCCTTGCAGTGCGGTGGAAATAAAAATGTTGAATCGTCATAAATGGCTCCATAAACTACGTCAATAATGCCCATGCCCATGCCCATGCCCCCAATGCCTGGCCTCGACATCGCAATTCGCAATGTTGCCGGGTAACTTGTAAGGCAGCCGCCAGGAATGAGCATAAAAATGAGAATGGAAATAAAAATAGTTGGCCAGCATAAACGCCCCCGTGATTTTTACATTGGAGGAACCCCCAGATCCTCCAGCGCCATGTCCAGGCAAATCTCAACTCCAAGTCCGAGTTCCAAGTCCTTTTTTTCCCTTCGCTTGTTTTTTATTGTTTGCACTGGGACGTCATTGCCATGGGCGCGAAATGCTGGCTAGAATTAATTAAAATGAATGAGGGGACATGTCATAAACAAAGGCAAAGTCAACTGTTGACTGAGCGACCCGACCGCCCCTCCTTACAGAAGCTTGTCAGCGGGGGCGTGTCCCCAAGATAAAACCACATCAGAGAACGAAAAGCAAGCCATTGCGACCAGAAGCGGCAAAAAAAAAAAATAAAACAAAAAAATTCGGAAAATCTGGGGAAAAAATTGTAACGAAAAGAAAACATAAATATTTCAAGTGCTTCGCTAGCGAGTGGCGCCATCTATCGATGGAGTGTGTTCGTATATGTGGGGGTGCCTGTAAAACAAGTCATAAATTATAGCCCGCCACTGTCAAAGTTCAGCTGACTGCGTTTTGGCCAGCCAAGTGCCAAAGAAATGCTGCACAGCCAGCAAATATTGCGCATACGCCGCGTGGCTGCAACATGCCGCTGGCTGGCCGACAAGTGCAATGAACTCAAATTGCGGACCTAAAAACCAGGCATAAAAAAATACAAATTATGAGCCGAGCATTTCTATTGCAGCGGCAATTTATGTCCAGCCAACTGATGTTTAATTGGCTAACAAATTCGAAAAAATATCTAAAAGGTTGTGGAAAAAAGGTCGCCTGGGTCACGAATCTTTGATGTGGTTTTCAATTCGTCTTGTGACTATTGACATTCTAAGCCCCAAAAGAGCAAAAGGCTTAAAGCGGAATGATTTTCAATGGGGGGCCGTAATTAACCGGCTTTAACAGCCGACCCCCAGACCACGCAGATATACGTACCTTTTGAAACGAAACAATTAGCCTGCGAATTCCGTGTTAGTTGGTCCAAATTCAACATAACTCGACTCGACTCGACTCGACACTCAACTAGACACTCGACTCCTGACACACGCACTCGGCGAGCTAATTATGCTGCAAATACTTAAAAGATGACGCAGCAGAAAGCACTTAACGCCCCAAAAATGAGTGTACGAGTATATACCCAGCTAATACATATACATATATGCTGCTATCAAATGCGTGCTCGTGTGTTTAAGCGTGTTTTTGTGTGTATTATTTCATATAATATTTTCTTAGCTGCTCTGGCAGCACAAAAGATCATGCCAAGACATAAATCTCAACGTTTCAGTTGGCCCAAGACGCTAACGACGACGGCAATGAGGAGTTAAGACGTCGTCATCATCTGGCAACGAGCTGGGTAACTATGTGTATACATACCCTCATATATACAAACATACATGCATATACATATATAAATCGTTCGGAGAAATACAAATACTTTTGGCATATTCTCATTGTCATTATTTTTGTTAGGCTGACACAGCTAATAACGTGCCGTATGATTGCTGCAAACGCAGCGTATGAGTAATCATAATGGCACCACACACACACACACACATACGCGCACACACACAGAGTCATGTCGAATATTTGTGGCAATGCGTAAATTGCTTCTGTTTCTGTTGGTGCGTTACGTACCAAACTTTGGCTAGAACGCCCAAAAATACGCGTATAATGAAAAATAGCCGAAATTTTGCAGCGCTCAAATGTATGCTACGCTTTTTGTTCTCGCTTTGATTAATACTTCCATATGGCCAACTGGCAACCAACGAACTAGACGCGTTCGAGGCACATTAATAAAATATAACAATTTATGGCGGCTTATAATAAAAGCTGCCAGCAGGCACACAACAGGGTGGCTGACATATAAATTTAGAACAAAAAAAAAAGCTACTTTACTTTTTAACTGCAATTAACTTAATTAGAGTATAAGCCTTACAAAGTCGGACTTACAAACATTTTGTAATGCACAACTTAACAAAAATACGGAAATATGAATATAAACTTCGTTTTTTACTAACTAAATAAGTACAAAAAATGTAAACTTTACTTTGCATATTTATCTTGCCGAGTTGCGACACTCCACAATTCATCTGCACCCTAGCAGCAAACAGAGAATTTATGAAAAATTTACTTAAACACAGTTTTCCGTTACATTGACAAACTTTGAGCCGGGAAAAGTGCTCGAACAATGCCGGGACACTTCAGCAGCCACAAGGCACAACAAAGGACACAACCAGCTAGAGCAGCCATAGTCAAAAAAGCAAAAAAAAAAAAAAAAAAAAAAAGAGGAAAAAATAAAAAAAAAACGAAAATGTGTACAACAATTTGTTGGCTGCCCCTGCTAACTGTTCGCATTTGTTAGACTTCAATGCGGAGTGGATGGGCTGATTTTATGCCGCATTTAATAATGCCAGCCCACAAAAATCACATCCGCCAATTTACAACGCCAAACCGAATCGATGCCGCATCCTCGACTCGCTGGGTTGACGTCTACTTATAAGAAATATCAGCCACGAGATGCTCAATGCTCCATGCTGGATGCTGGATGCTGGAGGCTCGACTGGGGTATAGGGCAAACTTTCGCAGAAAGTTGTCGTATATTTGTTGCCTTTTTCACAATTCATTAAATTTGATTAGAGAACTTTTGCCATAAAAATTACGAAATTGTGCCGTTGACGCAGCTAGCCCTCGTCTCGGGATCAGGCCCAAGTTCCTCCAATATACCATATATGTATGTATGTATATGTGTGTGTTTATATAGAAAATCCTCCTGTGTGTGTGCGGGTAAGATTTGTGTTTGTTGTGCGTGGATATGATTTCGTGCATGTGCTCCCTGGGTTTTTGGGCAAAAGTTTCAACTGTCAGGTGGCAAAAGCCAATCGGCCAGCTATCGGAATTTTTCCTCAATTTATATGCCTCCTCAGCCCCACCACCCATCATATTAGAGGTCGTATTATTTATTGTCCGGCGACCCTTTTCGCTGGGCAGGGTCAAGTTGACAAAGTTTGTTAAACTCTGATCTGTGTGGACTCGTCGTGCTGCAGAGCGCAGACAAAAGTGCTCATAATTAAATGCAAAAGCTCGTTGGAATTAAAAACGCAAAGGCATCGCTTTTAAGGCTGCTTAATAATTAAAACAACTTAATGGACTTGGCCAGCCCAACCAGTAGCGAACTGAGTAGTCTGAATGCGAACTTCTTTCCCACCCGTTGATCTCCAAAAACTTCCTTTTCTGAGTGCAACGGCAATTGAATTAAGTTGCTGCTCAAAGTGAAATACTCACCCGAAATGTTTGAGTGGTAATTGCCATTTAAACTCATTCGTCTAGTGTTTCAAGGTCCCTCAATGGTAGCAAAATAGAAAAAAAAACGTACAAAGAGTTGAACAGAAAACTGAGGAATGCAATCCCAGGGTTTTGCTTATTAAGCTCTGGTACGCTGGACAAAAATTTCAAAATTAAACAATGCTTACGTACACACGCATCGCTCTGCATATTTCAGCGGGAATTTAGGTCCGGGCCACGGATATGGGATATGGGATATGGGATACGGGACATGGGGTAAAATGAATATGCCTTCACGCTTGACCCGAAACATAAACTCCCAGCGACTCCTGGACTCCCAGACTCCCAGACTCCCGCACTACTGACTAAAGCCCCTGGGAACCCCATCAGTTCGCTTGGAAAGAGGTGCCAGAGCCAGAGCCAGAGCCGGAGCAGGAGCAGCATCAGCAGATAGAAGATTCCAGCATTCGACATAATGTTGCGGTTAAGCTAAACGACTGCATAGAACAAGCTTTTTATGCCGGTCCAGCGCTCGCTGACCTCCGCCCTTGCCCATTTTCCCCTCTTGGTTTCTCCCCGATTTTCCCCTGCTATTTTTCTCCGGTTTTCCCACACTCACACACACACACAACGCACACTCAGGGGCAGCTGTGTATGCATGTGGGTTGTTCCTGCGGCCAGGCATATGCGATTACTGAACTGGCTCGCTCGCTGCCATATACCACAAAAGCCATACATATGCATACCCTTGGAGGGGATTGGGCATTTCTGTGATTGGAAGAAGGTTCTAATAGAATGTTAGTAAGTCATTACACTTTTAGATTAAATATATAAGTTTTAGAAATATATAATGGTAGTTTTCCAACATTGCTTCGACTAATTTGTAATGTATTTATATCCTAAAGTTCTCTGCAAGAGTATTTGCTTTTCTCTGTTGCCCCATTGGCAATGATTGCCGCCCGTTGTGTATTTAAATGAGGATTCCGTAAAATCCATTTAAAGGCCCGACCACGGACGCAGCTCCCGTCGAGGAATCACTCGCCCCTGGCCCAAACTCCATATGAATGAACTTATTTCCGAATGTTTTCTTCTACGCATTGAGTGCTTAACAGGTTCTCAACTCTATAGAGGAAGTGTCTGCGAACGGAAATAACTACCTTGGCGCCCCATCGTTTCGGTTCGTTCAATTTCATCCTGTCACGTCATTGTGACTCCATCAGCAGCTGAGGGCACACATTTTTTCGCTTTGCACCGTCAAATAAATGCATTAAAATGATGATTCGGTTATTTGGCTCTATTTTGCTCTCATTTGCTTTATTTTATTTACGAAAAAATTTCCCCACGCCGTTGGTTAATTGCTTTAAAATAAACCGTCAAACATTTGATTGTTGGCAAAAGGTATTCATTATTTCTGCCACGTATGTCGCTGTTGAAATTTAAACAATTTCGGCAACATGAAAAATGTATTGTTTCACATATTTTCAAAACGGGTGACTGGCAATAATATAACACAATCTCGTTTATTGAGTTTTTTTTTTTTTTTTTTTAAATATGTAATAAAATGGACCATAATAAAAACTGTGATAGGAAAAATTGATCTTTTAGCTTGAATTGCAAACAAACATTTTGTAACGTAATTGGCCCACAGCAATCTCGATGTCTCGACAAAACTGATTGATTTGATCTCTGGCTCAATTAAATGAACTCAACGCTTTTGCAGCTTATTACTCAATCTAGCCACGCCCACTTTTATGTGGCAATCGGCATTGTGGTGGCCCTCAAGTGTCTTCGACTTGAATCCACACGATTTTGCCCCATGTCCTTGGCAGCAAATTAGCTTAGCCGCCGTTAATATGGAATGCCAGTGGCAATTGCGATTCGCATACGAAAATCGAATGAAATGGTTAATGGGTTTGTCGAATCGGAAGGGCATGCCAAGAAGCCAGAGACGTTGACAACGAAACGCTGATAATTGACATTGCGATTTCGATGGCTTGGCTTTGGTTGGGTTTTGGGGCGATTGATGGCATTGGTTTTGGGCTGGGCATTATTATTTTATTGTTTCACCCTGCTTATGAAGTAATAATCCAGCCGCGTCAACACAATTCGATTGTCAGCACAAAGAGCCAGAGCCAGAACCAGAACACTTCGGACACTGCGGCATCGCAATCAGCAAATCAGCAGCGCCGCCAGTCGACTGTTCAACAAAATCAGTTAGCAAATCCACTCAAATGTGCGCCGCGCATTTCCATAGACACATTGACAGCTGCCCGCATGACGCCCGCCCGCAGCTCGGAATCTGCTTCTCGGTGTCTGCCCTATGATATCTGCACTTGGAGAAAAATATTTACAAAAATATAATGTCTCACCTCGAATCAAATAGATTTCAGAATTGAAGAATTGAAATCAAAGTACCAAAGATCAGTAACACTTAATAATACAAATACATTTTTTCAATTGCTTCTTTGAAGAACCACCTAGTATTACAATACTATTTTTACTTACTCTTGGCTTGAATATTAGCAGAATGAATTTTTTTGTAATACAACTTATTAGATTCCCTAATGATTGAGCTATTCCTTTTCTTTGGGTGCGCTGGATTGACTGACTGGCACAGTGGACGGATGTCCCCACCTCCGGTTGTCTCTACTTGGCTCATATGAATAGAGTCAGCAGCGCATCGATTTCACTTCATTTGATGCCGACCAGCAAGCTGAGCACCGAGCACCCAGCATCGAGCACCCAGAACTGAGCACTGACTAACTGACTGCCAGGATGGCTATCTGGCTGACTGATGGGCAGGCAACTCAATATAGCGGGCCCAGGACGCGAGTCCTGCCTCTGGCAGAATGTTAAGCGACACATGTCCGTTGTTGTTTGCCGTCGTTGCCACGAGGACTTCGCATTTCGGATTTCCACTCAGCCTAAGACTAAGCCGCAAGAGACAGAGAGAGAGAGAGAGACAGGAAGGAGGTCCTGCGAGCTTGTTTGGCCAGAAAGGATGCAAATATTTCAATACCGAGAGCCATTGATTTAGCGCTACTGTTTCAGCTGTGTCGGCTGTTTCTATTTCTGCCGCTGAAAGGAGCTGCTGACATTGTCAAGCGGCGAATTCGCCGAGTGCTTAATTATTTTTTGCGGTTACGTCCTTTTTCGTTTGAAAGCGCTCTGCCAAATTGCTCAAGTCGCCCACACGAGTGCGAGACATCTAAACCAAGCCAAAGCAAACGGCGCTGGGTTGAGCTGCTAATGAAACCCACGCGAAATTGGATTTTCATGTACATGGCAGACAGACGACTGTCAGTCGGTTAGTCAGTCAGCCATCCTGGCGACCATATCCTCCTCCTACTCCCATCCCCTGAAGAATCACTCTTTTCCTTCTACATGTCTAATGGCCGGGGCGTGGCTACACGTGCTTGACTAATTATGCGTAATTGAGCGCATATTTGTAATGTGAGCATATTAATTGGCCCCACAAAGAGTATGAATAACTGCCGAAGTGCACTTGAAAGTATCTCCAAGAATTGCAAGAGATTCATATATATATATATGTATGTATATATGCGTGGGGTGAATGTACCAACACCCGCAAATTAAAAGCTGGAGGCACGTAATGCGGTTGTTAGCTAACAAGCCAGGAGTTTGGGATGAAGCCAAAACTATTATTCCACTCTGGTTATACGAGTATATAAGAAGGGGTCTAATTCCATATTGATGAGACCGAGAAGGGATTGTCATGGGTAAGGGATGGGCCAACTCTCTCCCAAATTGTAACTTGTTCATTAAGCGCTAATGGAGTGGGTGCTGCTCGAGCTGCAGCAAGTATAAAATCTTCGGGATTAGATGCAATCAACAATAACATCTGCTGGAGGCAACTGGACGGGCAACTGAACTTTTCGAGCGCTGTGTCTGTCAATTCTAATTGTCATTACGTATACGTAAAGGCGAACTGAGAAGACAAACGAGTTAGCCACTGATACTGGGGCAAATGGGAATTGAGTGGAAAGCGGGCAAATGAGAACGAGTCCAAACTTTTTGCGACCGAAAGAAAAATGAAAGAGCTAACAACTTGGCTGTCGATGAAGACAAATGCAAGACAGTGCGCAGATGGTAAGGCCAACCATCCAACAATATATAGGGGAAAACAGAAAATGAAAAACAAAAAACCAAAAACCAAAAAAAAACCCAAAAACGAAAAACGGAAACAAAAAAAAAATAAAAGCAAAAGTAAAATTGGTAACTTGCAGCGGCGAAAACTGTGCAGTTTTTGGGGGTAAACTTCAAAAAGCGCAAGCCCACATCAAAAAAGGATCCCCTGCCTGTCCCCCATGGTTAGCCAAAGCCAAACAAAACACTAATGAAGGTAGTCAGCAGCGATGTCAGCGGCGGGCTGCGCCAGATAGCCACCAATGCACTGCGAGAAAATACTGCTTTATTTCGAAAATGCTTTGAAATTATCAAAATAATGAAAGTTACTGATTGTTACTGATCTATAAGAATGTTTATTAAAAGTACGCTCTGCTATGTAACACTTTGCTTTTTCTTCGCGTGTAAAAATAAACCCATCCTGCAAAAAGGACCTTTTCCCGTTTCGGACGTTCGCATTTCAAAGAAGGACGCGCCGGAGAGCGACGAGCAGCTTGAGCTCGTCGACGACATACGGCATCGATAAATTACAAAGTTAAACTAAAATTAAATTCTACGCCAAACAATGCATCTTGTCGGGTTGGTCCGCTGATGGTGATGGCGATGGTGATGGCGATGGCAATGGCAATGGCTATGCTGTGGATGCCTCCGATGCTGATGCTGCTGCTGATGCTGCTGCTGATGCTGCTGCTGATGCTGATGCCGATGCTTCTCCGACAGCTTTCAGCTGCACAAGGAGCACGAGCAGGAGCAGGAGCAGGAGCAGTAGTGGTCCGGCGCTTTCGGCAGGATTTAAGCTGCCTGTCAGCCAAGGCTCCTGTCCGGGCTTATATATAGCATTTCCATGTTGGCGACTAATGCAACTCGGACGAAGACGACGTCCGACGGCGCCCAGTGTCTTTGCCCGATGCCATTCATTATGCCGGACATTTTTGCCGCTGCTTAGTCGCCAGTGGAAACCAATCATTGTGATACGTTCATTAAATTGCAACGGAGCGGCGTCCTTGGAGTTCCTCGGATCCTTGGATCCTTGAATTCTTATATCCTTGACTCCACAAATCCCGGCTTATTGATTGGCTATTGAAATTTAATAAACGGCATTTTGCTCCGCATCCATAATTTCGCGCACACGCGTTGGAATGCAATTTAATTGGACACTGTTGTTTGGCACAAAGTTCATTGTTATCTTTGCACTGTATTATATATATATATGTTGCTATTCCACGATTGCCCGGGGAAACCACTGAAAACCGCCCCCACCGCTCCACCAAAAACCCCCTTAGAAGTCACTTGTTATGCATGCACTTTGGGTGCCGTAAATTTGATATACTTGCGGCAATGTCGATAATTTAAACTAGATATGGGCAAACACATGCAAGCTCGTGACTTTTGGCTTGGGGGCGTCGAACATCCTTTCCCAGAATGACCCGGGGGCCCCTCGAAGCTTCACAGCTTTGTTTTCGGTTAAGCAAATGTTGCGATAGCCGTATCTAATAGCCCAGGAAACCGCGGGCAGCACCCGACTTGCTTTTGACTATGTTCGTTTTAATTGTATTTGGATATCGGGCTTAATTAAATGCATTCAAGCGCGGTTTGGCGGCAGTCCACAAGCGGTATATGTATATTACTTTGACAGCTGCAATGCATTTAGGTATTTGCCAGTGATGAAATAATGTGTCATACATATTAATGTGAATAAAAAAAAATGTTAAATTGCAGCTTGGGAAAAAACATCAATCAATTTGAAATCTGTTTGCCATTTAAAACTGATCAAGCTGTGCTAAATTCAACTATTATTTTTTTGAACCTTCCCGCGGTGGGGTGAATATTAAATAATTATGCTTGCAAATAACTATTTTTGTGGTTTATTTTAGTTTTGTTAAACCAGTTGTTTAAATTCCCAGAATTAGACATGTTCCCAACGTAACGCTTACACAATTTTCATATTCTTGAGTGCGGGTTTATACCTAGGCCATTATTACCTGTCCAGTGACCTAAGCAGTGTCGTCATCCGACATCATTTAACATTTTCGAGGAGGGCGAAGCCCAAGGCTCGCAGGATGGAGACTCTCTCAACAAGCTAAGGCATCACGCCGTATCCTTCACGCTGCGGTGCCTTGCATTAGCGCCTTTCCACCGCCACTCCGCCAAATTCGCCAGCAGCGGCAACTGCAAATTGCACTCGTATAATGCCGAGTCCCGGGGAAAAAAAAAATATATATATATATGTATAGAAAAAAAATGGACAAAAATAATAAAAACCCGCGCAAATTTATGTGCTGCAAGTGACACTACAAGGCCGCTGTGGCAGTTGCAGTCGCAGATCTCAGATCCTAGCTGTGCGCCACTCGAAGGCGAGAGCTCCGCGCTTGACACTCGCCGTCTAACCTTTTGCCAGCCAGCCAGAGCGTTTTGCAGAGTCCTTAGTCCTTGATGTCCTTGCTGTGCTCCGCGTTTACGCTTCTGCTGTGTGCTGTGCGCTGTGCGCTATATGCTGTGTTTTTTTTCGGCCCTCTCGACTGTGTGGCCCACAATTTGTGTTGACATCATCAGATTAAAAATTTTGGGCACAAGACACAGGCTGCGAAATGATTTCTTAGCTGTCGCAACACAGAGGGGAAACACTGCGATATTAGTTGCTCATTTGTCATCTCAACTTGTTCGGGAATATCTATGTGTTTGGTTGACAAGAAATCATAAATGGTAAATTGGTAAATGGTAGTATAGCTTGTAATATTAATGCATAACATACTTACCGTTTATTTCACTATTATGTAAGCCAACAAACTTACCTAATTAGAGAGGGTAAACATAAATGATAGGAAAGCAAATAGATTAATATCGGTTTGTTCATTAAACATAACATTGCCATTAACTGTACTCTTAGGCTTTTTCTCTGCGTGTTGTGTCTGATTCTAGTTACTGGTGGTGGTGGTTACACCCCAGAGGCTGAGTTGCTTTTGGCCTGGCATTTAACTCGTTTCACTTCATAAATTCGCTCTTACGTAATAAGTTCATCCTAGCCAGCATCCTGTGCGCTTCTATTTTTCAGTTTTTTCCCCCAATGCGATTTTTTTTCTTCAGCATGTGTGTGTGTTCGCGTTGTTTCCGCTGCCGCGAATGCCGCGCACTTTGCATTTTGCGGCTGGTTGACTGACTTGAACTCATTGGGTTGAGGGGGTGGAGAAATGGGGCATGGGCTTTCTGGGGTTAAGGGGTAAAAGATGGAGGCTGCGACAGCGGGTTTCAGCATGGGTTGGCTTCCATTCTTTATTTGAGTTATCATGACACATTTCGCTGGATTCAGTCATTTCTTTTACTTTTCCCAGTGCCAGCGTCTTTGGCGCATGGCTGTCACAGCGACATGGCGCCCCAGTCGATGTCTTTGTGTGCGTGCTGCTTGGGGTGAGGTGTACAGGGTACACATACATGCATACACACACATATCTATATGTCTGCCTACCTTAACAACTAACCAACGAAACCAGCCTCAACCGAACCCAACCCAACTCATCTCTTTGGCTCCTCTCTGTTTTTGCGCTGCTTGGTTGCCCTGCCATTTTAAAGCAATTTTCAAACAAATTTACTGTCATTAACTTAGACAGTTGATGAAATTTATGTCAGACATATCAACATCATGGTGACTCCAGACCATCCGCCCACCGCCCAACTTATCTTTCTATGTGTGTGTGTGTGTTTCGGTGTGTGTGTGTGGGAGCGAGAGAGTCTGGGCTGCACAGCTCAACTTGAGTTTGAGTGAATGACTTCAAAAGCAAAAAGACATTAAAATTTTGTTTACACAAACTCAACGAATCCAATTTAATTCAATTCATCTGTGTGTGTGTGTGTATTTGTGTTGGTGGGCATGATGGTGAGTGTGTGTGTGCGTGTTTGTGGCATGCAATGTTGAAGACAACAAAAACAACAACAAATCGTTTACCACAGTTCAGTGCCTCTTGCCTTATATCATAAAACGGTATGCCCCCCTCTTGGCCCCATTACGTTGTCCCCATCCTCCGTCATCGTCCTTCGTCCGTCGTCCGTCGTCCTTCCTGTCGCTCCTGCACGAGACAATCGATCAATTTGACTGCAGTAATTTGTGGGCAAAGGCGCAAAGTGTGCGCCAGCTGTCGTGCAATATACGATGTACGAGGAGCGACAGCAACGGCGCGACTTCCTCATAACTACAGCGATAAAGTCGAGTATTGGCAAGCTTTCTTCTCCGGAAGGTGCGAGGATTTTAAATTTAAAGCGAACACGAAATACCCTGGTGGGAAATGAAATGGCTTACTTGAAAATATCGATATGTAATCGCAAATAAGTACAAAACAATCGATAGAACTAGTATCTGATCGATTACTTTTAAATATGAGCTTCACTTTAAATGTAAGTATTTTTTGAAGCTAGAATAAGTCTTAACTAAAACAATCTTGAAAACTACGTTATATCTCTAACCACACCGCGCATCTGTGAAATGATGTTTTGAGTATCTAATTTATCCAGATAAATCGTGTGTAAATTTTAATTTAACGAGCGTGGAATCAACAGTGACTGTGTTATATGGCTATGGGTCTGTCATAAACATCCCACCGATGACGACGACGATGGCGATGATGATCTGTAGTGTGCTGTTGATGCTTCGGCTCATGGCGATGTTGTTTGTCTTATCTGTTTGCCGGGGACTGTGCAAATCAAGTGGCAGTTATTTCTCACGCAACTCGTCCGCAGCGTGTAAATAAAAATGGCCTATAAATGCCTATAGTTTGGCATACGGCACGCGGCAGTTTTTATAACCCCCCCTCAATCGCTTCTTTCCGCATATATCCTTTTATTCCCACACCGATTCCCGCAATCCCAGTATTCATCAGCGGCGTTTGTTGTTGGTGGATGAGTGTGTCAGGAGCAGGACCGCCGTTGTTAATCCCGCATTGTATGCTTTATAAATGCGTTAATTTTATGACAAGTTCATTTTATTGGTTTTCGCTGTTTGCTATCGTCGTGTTTTCGCATTGGTTTTCCACATAAAATCGAAAGACAAGTGACAAACAACAAGGCAACTCACTCAATTTGATCGTCTGTTAATTGCTTGTTTAATTGTCCTCTTTTGGTTCCATTATGCGAGTGCGGGAGTTCAAGTTCGATGATTGAGCATCCTGCGCACGGGATGTGGAGCTGGCCATGGAGCTGACTGTTGAGCTGGGGACAATGGAAACGCCTCTTAATCCAATTTTACTTAGTTCTCCAGCTGCTGGCCCTCATCCTCTAGTCTCTGCTGCCATGGTAGTCAATTTTAATTGATAAGTAGAACTAGCATTTAATTAATAATAGTTTAATAAAGTGCTGTTTTGTTCAGCTCTCTGTGCTTTTTAATAAGCAGCTGCAGTTTCCCTGAATTCCAGGGCTGGTTGAGTACATTATTCAGGCTTACAAATTAAATAAATTAAGCATAAGGCGTGGAGAGTATAAGTAATTATCTTGGATCAAATTGTCACTGCCCACGAATTTCGATTTATCTGGGAGCCAAAGTTTTGCTGCATCCCTGGCGCCAGAAATAAACTTTTAATTAACTGGCAGCCGAAGCCGAAGTGCTAAACTCTTTTTTTTTTTGTTCTTACCAGAGTTTTTCTTACCTTTGCCACGCCTTAATGTAATTATTATTATCTCCTGCTTTTTCATATTAAGTATACGCCTCCTTCGCCCCGTTGCGCATCCGCCCCGATTTTCATTATTTAGACATCGTCCTTAATTGGCTTAAACTTCTCCACTTGCTTGGCGGTATGCATGAGCGGAAATTCGAACTTGAATTGCTATAATCCACTGACGAACCGAAGACAACTCATCAAACTTACAAATGAAGTGGCGGGAAACTCGGTTCATGTGGCCGGAGTTTATGACAATCGATGCGGCTAGGCGACCACCTGTTTTCCCTACCCCACTTCGATATGCTCTCGATGTCCTGTCGCCCTGTTTCTATATGGACTATCAGTCGTTTCGCTGCACAACTGCGCAGTCAATCATGCATGTGATGTAGCCGCCAGGCAGCAGTTCCCATTCCCAGTACCCATCTCCGAAGCTCCCGCTGCTCGTGATGCTGCGATTTTGACTGAGAGATGGTGTCTGGAAATAAGCTCGTTAGTTCCTTGTATTGGCTTTGTTGCTGTCGCAGAAACCGGAGCTTGCGAGGAGTCACAGCCGCAGCAGCGGCAGCAGCTGAAACAGCAAAATATGTGCACTCCACTCCAAGATGTGTGCGCTATGCTATGCTATGCTATACTTTTCCCGTGCTTTTGCTTTTGCTTTTGCTATGCTCTGCTTGAACGCTTGCCTGCAGGCTGGCTGGCTGGGCAAACTGCATAAATGTCAGCTTGTTTCCACTTATCGCACACATTTCTTCTTTTTAAAGCCACTGCGGCGGGCACTCAAGCGTATTGTCATAAAGGGCGGAGATGACAACTTTAAAAGCGCCATATAGAATCGGTCGGCCCGCCTCAGTGTCAACTTAATAAGGTTGAAAATGCCCGGCAGTAAGTCAATATTGCTTCGGCTTCGTCTCGCTTCGACGACTCCCCTGTTAGCGCTTTTAAAGCGACTGACATGACTGACCCAGCTTGAATTATTTTCCATTTGACAGCGTTTATTTCACATGCGAGACTGCGGTGTGCAATAAAAAGAGAATGGATAACAACATCAAATAGGCTACCGACTTACAGATACCTTATAACCGCTGCCCTAAACTCAGTGTGCTTCAATAGGTTAAGTTTAAAGCCAGCTTATCGTCGCTTGCAAAAGTTTAACTATCATTGTAGGATACTTTTAGACATCCTAGTGATTCCAATCAAGAAAATCTTCTGCAAATGGTTTATTTTTTTTTATTAATGCTATGGATAATATCAGATAATATCAGAGTTTGACATTCTCTCTTATCTACATTCATTTTATGGAACGCTGTATACCCCTGGTTCCAAGCTCCTATGGGGTATAAAAAACACAACGAGTGGGGAATCCGAGCTGACTCACACACCTTGAAAACGTATGACGTTGCGAGAAGGAAGCGTTGAGTTGCTGGCCGCATGTATGATAGATGCTCCTCCATCTGCTCTCTTATTTATTTATTTATCCTGCATATGAGTGAATCCCCAGCTCGAGTGTGTGTGTGAGTGTGTGTGTGTTCATCTGCTTTTTTTTCCGGCGACGCACTGACACTGACTCAACTGTCCGGCTAGCCAGGACCGTCGTGCAGGACATGCAGCCAGGACTGTGGACGGATGGCTGCTCTCATTGCCCGGCGCTTGTCATCAATCTTCCTTAATAGATGTTCACACAATTGAATTATTACATGTGTCCAAGTGCCAGGCAATCGACTGTGCTCCGTCCGTCCAGGATACTGATGCTTTCAGCCGGATGAGAAGTCCTTTTTTTTTTTGCCTCTTCTGATATTTTGCATACGTTCACGATTAATGTAGTTAAAATGGCATAGATTATAGGGCACGCTTAAAGCGAAATACCTTTAAGAGTGCATAGCCAGCATTTTGTATGGAAATTTGTCGCGCCGACATTGCATCAAGATTTCGTCGGGCTTTTAATAAAGTAAACGCAAGGCTGCCGCTCCAGTCGAGAGTAAGAACTTTTAAGTGAGCTGCATTAAAAGTTAGCCAACTTGTCAACGGCTTGGCTAGCCCCCTCACCCCTCCCCCCACTAGTATCAACCGTCACTGGCTGCTGAAATGCAAGCTGATTACTTGGCTCAAAGTTCGCGGACTTCGCCCAAAAGCCACAAAAAAAAAATGACAAGAGGAAAGCACCGTAAATTTAATAAGCCAAGCCACGCCGAGCCGATCCAAGCCTTGTGTGGCATTTAAAAGATAAACAAATTGTTATTCCCGCCGGCATTGCCATTTTGTTTGGCAATGTTTTTCGCGGTTGCTATTGTTGCAGCGCTCGTTATCTTATTTATTGTTAAAAGATGCTGCGTTATCGCAATTAAGCTCGGAAATACATTTAAAATGCATGAAAAATAAATTCGAATGCAACACCAACGAGGGAAATGCCACGGACATCGTTAACAGTTCTTTTTTATATTTAATTTTAAATTAAAGCACTCGCTCGGCGATTTAATACCAATAATGCAATAAATTGCACTGAACCTTGACGTCAGTTTAAGCACACAGGAAAAAAGTCCTTAAATAATGATGGACTCTTAATTACTTAAAGGGGTAATATGAAACTGTGCTTTTTGATTGATATGAATTAATAACTAATAAAGGCTTTGGAATGTTGAATGGTCCAATTGATTGAATGCCTTTTTTTCAAACCGTATAGTATAATTAGTAGTAATTAGTTCATGGTCTTGTTAACATATTTACATATAATAACATAAATATTTAATGTGTGTCGTAAACTTTTTCACTCAAATACCCTTTTGAATAACATCATCAATTTTTAATGACTAATTTAAGTCATCTATTTTTTAATGTGTAGCATTTGCTGCTAGCGAAATCCTTAGCAATGCCATACATAAATTCATGGCATACTTGAAATGCAAATGTCTTGGCTGTAAACTCTGATCAATGCCCGCGTGGATATGCGTGCGAGCCAATAAATCAAGGTATGAAAATTCTTAAAAGCATTTTCGGGTATTAAGTGGAAAGCGTGGCCAAAAGCGCGCAACCCGAGACGCGAAACCTTTTCAACTGCTGCGGCACCTCGGCTTTAAAGTCAAAACCTTGCGACAAATGCGCTTAGTGCTTAGCAGAGCAAAAGAAAATGCCGCTGGCTGGAAATGGATAGAGTTTTGGTGGGAAATGGAAAAGTGGGCGAAAGGAAAAGTGGGCGGCAGTTGCAGGAGCGAACGGACGCGCAGCGCCTGAACCCGCGGCTCATTATAAATTTGCCAGTTTTGCACGTTTCCGTTGTGCGCGCCAAAAAATGTCACAAAGTTTACCCGCCCGCCCCCCTTTCTCTGACACCGCCCTTTCTCCCTCTAGTCATTTCTCTATTTCTCTATCTCTATCTCTCTCTCGCTCAGTTTCTCCATTTCTCTTTCTCTGTCTCATTCCTGCGTTTTGTATCACTTTTTATGCTCCTTGGGCTAAATGTCAGCTTTTGTCTTGGCGCACACGCCAAAAAGTATGCTGAAACAATGTCAAGCATAATTTGCATACAATTTTTGCCTTGCCATTTTTTACCCATTTTTTTTGTGTTGTTTTTTTTTCCAGCCGTTCCTCGTGTTCTGTTAGTGTTGGTGGTCATTATGTTTGTCGGTCATGTCAGGCACGCACAGACACTCACTCACGCTCACTCACACTCACTCACACTAGCACTCGCACAGTGCTCTTTTGACACTAATTTAATTTACGTCACTCTGCGGACGGCGACGGTCCGCCGCCACTCGCAATCTGCTCTAAATGCCATGAAATTGAGTTCGGGCCTGAATAAAAGTGTGATTCAATTCTCAGTGCGGGCCTAACCAACTAAGCAATTTATGGCTATATTTGCACAGCTGGAAATCGAGTACAAAGGCATCTCCTACTTCCAGGAAATGCTGTCTCTCCAACGGCCATTTTCTCAAAACATTTTTATTACAGCATATCAAGCTTCGTGCCAACAATGCTTTTCTAAATTCTAGCAATATTAACTTCAAGATGGGAGCTAATATTTCATTTTACTGAGTTCTCTATAGATGTCGCACCACAGTTCAATTTCAATTTAGTATCGTTTAAAACATTATAAACCGTTTATTAATGTTTTGTAAAATAATATTTTCGGCTGAATTTAATTTGGCAAATTCGCTTATATAGCACTCGTTTTAATTTTAATTTGGCAACTCAAGAGTCCATAAAGTCCTTTCATAAGCTATTAAAACTCACACACACACACACCCACGCTCACTCACTCGTTGTGGGTCATAAAGTGTTGCATACATTTGGGCGATACTCGCACAACATTAATTACCTGTGCCCGAAAAATCTCAAAGTGCATATATGCAACTTTGCAGGCTATTTGTCACACAAAGTACAACATTTAACAGCTGGCCCATAAATTAAATGCTCGCGCCGAACGCTTCAGCGTATTTCAACGGGCAACACTTTTGCAAATTAACAGGAACCGCCTGCCGCCTCCTGCAATCAAACCCCGATATTCGCCTAATTGTAATTAATTATGCAGTGCATGCGGAACACCTGACGAGGCCACGCCCCACCGCCCACCGATACCGGTATAGCAGTGGAAATGCCCCAAAGGACCAATCCCCCCTCCACCGCTTACTATATTCCGTGCGGTATTCATTTAAGCGACATGTACAACTTGAAACACATAACGATGACGGCCACTTCCGCTCATTAAGCAATTGAAAAATTTACACGCGCCCATAATTTATATTCGTGTTATGCAATTGTAGCCAAAACCACCGCGCCCGCATCAAGGCTGCTGTGGCTTTTCTGAATTTGTGGGCGTGGCCGCAATGCGTAATGGTGGGGGGAGGGGGGGGGCGGAAAAAGCAAAGCCATTATATTGTTTGAGGCAAACACGGCATTTGGCCGTATTTGGCCCCCGCAGAAAACTTTGATTGATAGCCCGAGAGACAAGGCGCCAACCTCTTGCATTGTTTCTGAGGTGGCCGAATTTCGAATTTTCGGGCATTCTTCTGATTGCATTTGCATAAGGACTGACAATCACACTTACACAGACTCACACGGACACACAGGATGAAACACGACCTGATCCTGCAAAATATTTCATTTAATTTTCAAGTTTAACCCAAACTCAACTCAACTTGAGAAATCTTTGGCCAAATTGTTGGGCAATGGCCGCCAGCCAAAGAAACCTGACAGAGGGCGGTGGAAAAAACAAAAGCAAAACTATTCCAAGCCGAAGCAAAAGCACAAAAGAACTGCAGGCGACGCAAGGAAAAGCAAACAAGGCTACAGCTCCCTCAGTCCAAAGGCGATGTAGTGGCCCAGTGGGCTGGAGTGGAATTGGGTGGTGAATTGGGTGGTGGAATTGGGAGTGCAAGTGCTCTAGATGGTGCGGGAGCAGGAGGAACTGTTTGCATTATTGATGGCCTGGATTATCTCTGAGCAGAGTGGTCCTACGGACGAGTATTGACGAGAGTACGTTGACAACTGTATGGGATGTGCAGGCTACACTGCAAGCAAATCATTAGCCATTTGCATTTTTCATTTTCATCAGGTTCAATTAATCATTTCATACAATCACTTTAATAAAAGTTCATATGCTATGTAAATGTTTAGGGAAATCTATAGATCTATAAAATATTTAACTGCACCACAAAAGGTTATTTCTCAACTCTATAGCCTTTTTTCGCGCAGTGCACAGACTTTTGTGTGCGCCCAACTGACCGTGTGTGAGTGAGCAGTGCAGCTGCTTCAAGGATATTTGCAATTTAATTAATTTAGAAGTGTTTGTTCTATCAAGTGTTGATTGTGTCACTTGTTTGTGGCAGTTACGAGCGTGCCATTTGAAAAGGGATTGGTCGGATAGCAAGACAATGCACCAAATCCAGATCGATAAGCCGCACGAATGCCCAGAGACAGAGCTGCTGCAGCAGGTTCAGGTCCCGGAACTGGCCAGAACCTGGCGAGTCCCATTTCCCGGATGACATTGCCAGGGAATGCTTTTTATCTTAATCTCCAGCAAATAGACATTAAATGCTATTTCTTTAGATTTATTCAGGGGCGAACAACAAGAGCGCTGTGGGATCAGGAGCGGGGCAGCGGACAGCAGCACTAAGGACAATAAGTAGAGGCATTGCAGCAGATTGGCACGAGCGGGCAGCCAAGTGGCAATTTGTGGCTTTGCACGGCAAACCGACATCATCAGCGATGGATATGGAACAAAAGCCAGACACACAGACAGTATCCTGCGGAATCCTTCGCACTTGTTTCCCCCGGGGGGGGCAGCAGCAGAAACAGCATTGCATGTTTCAAGCAAATTTATTACAAGCAACAGTCGAAGCTAAAGCAAAGGCAAAAGCTTTTGGAATCGCCGGCGAGTCCTGTGCTCTGCTGTCCTCCGGTTCACTGGCAGTTGTCTGGGCCATCAGCACTTGGCCCAGCTACGTGTCGCCCTCTATTGAGTGTGAATCCTTGGGGGGACGTCGGCTGGAGACCCATCTGCGGTCGTCCTTCCGTCCATTCCATGTCTCCTGTCCCATGTCGCATGTGGGTGTCTGATGACCTTAGGCCAACTACTATCGACAAGCGTCTTGGACTGTGTTGACTGTGTCTTGCCTGACTCTTTTGCCACTTATAAATTCTGGCAGATACATGGCCCAAACACTTGTTACATCAATTAGAAGGCCACAGAGTGGCAAAATGTGTGGGCCATGGCCGGAATGTGAAAAGAGATTGTCACGGCTGTTGGCCATTAAGGTGCCCGACCAACTTGCAATGCCAACAGAGCGCACCAAATGTGTGCCGGGTTTAATAATGGCTTGTTGGGGTCAAAGAGCAAAGGTTTCTTTCGGAATCGGTGGTTGGGCTCCAATATTACACCCCAATTTGTGTACTAATAAACCACTTTTGTTTATTTAGAAATAAAGTTTGGCTTACTTTGGAAATGCGAAGCAGATACATTACGATGTAATCGGGCTAAAGTTTTTGCAGCTCTCATGGAATTTAGTCGACTTTGAGTATCATGCTCCTTAAATATTATGCTCAATTAATCTGTTTTTAAAGTGTTGTTCATTTTTCGCTTAAATGCTTGGTATTAAGTAGGAATATAAATTGAAATAGAACTCAAATAGAGTGCGTAATTGGACAAGAATACGGTTCTTGACTCAGCATTGTTATTGAAAAGAATTCCATGACCTATTTCATATTTATTTCACAGCTTAGAGAATATTCTTCAAATGCCAAGCCATGGAAATAATTGAGTTAATTAACTTGAATGTTCTGGCCTAAATGCGCCTTCCTCCCATTTCGGTACTTGAAGTAGAGATGCGCTTTAAACTGTGCATTTAACTGCGCTAAAATAACACCGCCACTCACACAAGCTCCCTCGTAACCAAATGCATGAGCTGGCTCACACATACAGACAGACAGACACGGAGCCACGCTTTTGGCCAAGGCCTAATTGAATCATACTCGAGTTCAAGCACAAAACCAAAATGCCATTTGTGTCTGCATTTGGAAACCGGCGGATGTGAGGGGCGGTTGCGATGGGGGCCGGAAAATCTGTTCATAATTGAAATTATTTTGGAAAATTATTCGGCATTTCAAGTGTGTGTAATCAAGGGCTTTTTCGGCTGCCCAATTTAAATGAGGCTGCAGTTTAGCATACATAAATAATTGGGAGTTGTTCATGCTGGAAATACAAAAATATTCATTTAATATACGTAAGTAGATGAGCAAATTGCTTGTGAATGTATCAGCGAGCTGAACGCATTTATACATTTAAATTATAATAATATTTTATTTGGTCTGACAAATTGGTAAATTAACATGAAAAACATAATTGCATGGAAGTGTGTAGGCGTAAAAAACGGCGTATATAAACATCGAAATCAATTAAAAGGCCGGCAAATAAATAATAGGAATTAAGCTTGGCGCATGGGCATTATTTAAGTAGAAAACCAAAAAAAGCTGACAAAAAAAAAATTGAAAAAAAACGGCACAGCTAATATGCTTAAATTATGAAATTAGCAAACGTTTTTAATTAAAATATTGCTGCCATTGCTGGCATGTCAATAAATATATTTATGCACTCGCTTGTGCACTGCATATTGATTTGTGGCATGCCTCGGCCAGTGGCCAAAATCACAGCGATGCAACGGCAAATTAACTAATTTCCAATTTATATGTACCCAACATTTTACGGCAATTGCCATAATTATGCCGAGAAATTAGCAAACGGCAAAAACAACAAACAAAACTTCCACCAAAAGTTGCTGGCTGATTTAAAAGCCGAGTCTGGAAACAATTTGGCCAGAGCGCTTTAAGCCAAATGTTTCACCGCCCGAAAGCCCCTTGGCAAAGCCATTAAAATTTGACTAATTAAATAAGCAGCAAACTTTAAGTCCGCCACGGCAATCAATCAAGGCCTTTGTCTATCGAGCAGCTCATTTGCCGCTCTGATCGGCTTGAGCAACTCGAAAAGGATTTACTTTCCCATCGAGACCTCTAATATTTAGCCGGCAGTGTTTGTGCTCATTAGGCATTAAGCAACTTTAATATTATTTTATCCTCGGAGCAGCGACAAAGCATTTTAATTAAAGCACCTGTCGCCTAATTTGTTTATTGTTTCGCGCAAGTAAGCCCCATTTCGCTTTGCATCTTGGCTCGTGATTTTCATTCATTCTCGTGGGTTCGCAGGTCAGCACCGCTAATCCCTTCAATTAGCGATCGAACGTCACTGGAATCAACGCGACTGGCTACAAATTCAATTTCGCTGTCATTGCGTCTCGTTTGAAGTTAAACCAAACTGAAAATGAACGCAATGAACCATTCCCATTGCCCCGCTCCTTGTTTGCCATCGCAGGACATTGGCAGGACATTCGGGGCGGGTTTATTGCAACTTGCTGCAAATGAATATTTAAACCCAATGTATGCAAATGCCATTCCCTGCTTTACCGGCTTTAAACAAAAGCAAAATATCTGAAGCCAGCGGAACTCGCGATGCACACAAAAAAAGTGTATAATCCAAATGGATATTTGGAAATGGAAATGGACTATATTTTTTGGGCAAATACGACTTCACAAATTAACTTATGCCAATCCACACTGACAATTATATTAAAGATATAAATGTTTGGCGAAATTTCAATATGTTGTTGTTATCTACAGTATCTAAACTCGTATATAAACGAACTGAGATACATTTTAAAAATGTATTTAACAGCCGTCATTCACAATCGATCACCATTTGAGTGCGATTTCATTTTGGCCGGTGCACACACATGCCAAAGGAAAAAGAGTGGATTGCATGTCGCGTGGCAAAAGTTTTAAAGCAACAAATAAACAAATTAAGGAGCAGCAGCACAAGTGTAATAAATAAGCGAAACTGACAAAAACTGCACAAATGGCTGTCATTAGAGGTAAGATGGCGGGCGGAAGTAGAAAGAAGTGAGCGGGGCGGGGCGTGGCGCGGCGAACGCCCTAATAGCAACCAGGTGCGCCATAATTGCCCACCGTTTTGCCAGAATGTGCTTATATGCTCGGCAAAAACACACATACGTACAGGAGGTGAAGCAGCAGTGAAAGCGAGCTTAGCGGCTTAAAGTAATTTATGATCCTTAAAGCGAGGAAACGGCTAAATGCCGGCATATGGCAGGTCAGCAATCGAAGGACGAGGGAGGCATATGTGCGCCTGGCACGCACGGAAGTCAAGTATGTAATGTTAATGTCTGGTCAGCTGGAAAAACAAAGTAAATTAATTGTAGGTTCAAAGAACAGAGAGCGGCCAAACAGGAGCTAAGCCCACTTTCCGCAGCTCCTTCTGATGCCCGTTGTCCTCTTGTTCTAATGTCCTGATGTCCTGCCTGAACTCCTGATGTCCTATGTGCGCCGTCATTGCTGATTATCGAGTGCGGCGCGGTCGCTGAAGACTTCCTGCTCGACTCCCTCGACGGTATTGGTTTTTCAGCAAAGTGCAGCCAAGCGAAACCAATTTCCTACACACACACACACACACACTCACACACATGCACACTCAGGACATCTTCGTGAGAGTGTGTGTGCGAGAGTTTGTTTATGGGTGTGCGTCTGAGCGGTCTTCCTGTTGCAGGAGACCAAGCAGGACGAAGGACGAAGGAGTGAGCGCTTGACAAAGCGCGTGTTGATGCGCGTGTCAAACTTGCACTGCCTGACGGAAGTGTTGCCAACTAACGGCTGGCTAACGAGGTTGGAGAGGGCGGTCTCCTAGTTGGTCATACTTCTGCCACAGGCCAAAACAAGCAAGGACTTTCTATCACCCATTACCAACTAGCCAAAAACTTGTTGCACATCTTAGGGGGTGGAATCAAAGATAACATTTGATGACGATGAAACAAAACATATTGCGAGGATAACCAAAAAGAAAAAACTAATTTTTTTGGATTCATTACTATCCATAGCTATATCGCCTTAGATAACAACAACTAATAATACGTTTATACATTTGCATTATAAACTTTTCCCATTTCCGAAAACCGGGTATGTCTTTTCCGATTTTCGAAAACAGGGTACGAGCAGTGCTTAAATGACTGACACGTAATATATCAATAGTACCTACCCGCCTGGCTGCCCGTGACCGCTTGAAATATGCCCTGGTCCCAGGATCGTTGGTTGTTTACTTATGCAAAGTACAAACAGCAGAAAACTTTGCGAAAACTTAGGCACACATTAGGCAGAAACGCTTATTTGCTTAGGCAGCAGGTCTACTTGTACTGCTTCGCACAATATAAGCTTTCGCCAGCCCATTTACCTACTATAATACCATACCATTTCTGCCGAGCATTTAAGTTTTCAGCTGGCAGAGTCCTTTTTCTATTCCAATTCCTATGCCACTTAAAGTTGGATTCAATTTTTTACTGTTTGCCAATGCCCTGCGGCCAGGTCAGGCCCCACCGTATGTGGGTTTACCGATGGAGAGCTCCCCACCCCCCCAAAAAAAAGAGAGGAAAATAAAATCATTTGTTGACAATTTGTTTAGCTGCTGTTGCCACTACAAATTCTATGCTTTTTTCCTCGACCCCTGACTTTGCTCTCTGGCTGCCTTGCAAGTTGTTTGGCCAAATTATTTGGTATGCAAAACACTTTCGGCAAATATTGATTTTGGAAATTTGTTTTAAAAACAAAACGACAAGGCAACGGAGCAGGAGCTGGAGCAAGGAATAGGAATAGAAATTGGAATGCAAGAGAAGGGGCACGACCAGCGCGACATTGTAGCAGCTTTCACGTCGTAGTCGTCGCATTAGACGACACTAAAAGTCACGGCATAGTTTTGGGGTTTCTTTTGGGGGGAGTAGGAAACGTAGAGTAGCAAAAGTCGCACACTGACGTCATAAAAAGGGTTCCACGGCCACGGAGCCACGGAAAACTCCTGCCGCTCGCTTTCCAGCTGCATTTGTATGCATGAACATTGACTGCAATGTCTTCGCCGGCACGTGATGTGTGCCACATGCCGCTAGCTTCGCAGCATCCTGCTCCTTTTCGTCCTTTCCCTTTCCCCTTTGTGGCCAAAAGTGGGAGCGGCTTTAAATTAGCTTTAAAAATGCCCATTCTGCCGCCTCATATTTTGTGCGGGCTCTATTCTGCCTCGCTTTTCAATGGCTGCAGCCCGCGCTTTTGGGCCACATTTAATTAGCTCCCGGCTAGCTGCTCTCACACACATACACACATAGCTCTGTGCAGAGAGTCGCCGCAAGTGCAACTACCCGAAAATTTGCATAAATAAAAGCAGAAGAGCCGCACACTGCCAGAAATCATTGGCAACTAATTGCAACTTTATTTGAAAGTAATTTGAAAAAAAGAAACAAATCAAGATGGCAATTTTAAATAGGTTTTGCTTCAATTTGCGACGAAAAATTTACAAATCAACACCTGCAGTTATGTTTTTTGTTGTCATCTGAATAAAATCTATAGAAAAGTTACAGCGCCTTTTACAAAAAAAATCGTTTTACATGTTAGCCCTGTTTATCCTTGCAAATGTTTTTCTAGTGGCAATGTCCTGTATTTTAAGGTACACAAATATAAAACGCTTGCCCAGAAAAACTTTCAAATGAATTTAAGCACGTGCTTACAGAAAAAATGGCTTATAATAATATAAATAGGAAAAATATGGAAGTTATGGAAAAGAAAATGAATTTCAAGCAAAGGCAGAATGTAATTTTAAAATCCAACCCTTTTGGATTTGTGTGCTATTTGTTTTTTTCCATCACCTAAAATGTGTTTGTGATTATTTTAAACTTTTTCTACGACAAAAATATGTAAGGCAAGTTTGGTTTTTTCTAGTGCAGCAAAATGCAGCAGTCGGGCGACTATATGAATGTCCTGAATGCCGCGAATGTCTGTTTGAATGGATCCTGGCAGTCAAAGCCGGCAGTCGGCAGTCTGCGTGCGGAAAGAAGCATTTCGTCCGTGGGCAGGTTCACGTTCACCCACAGACAGACAGAGAGAAGGACCTCGTGTAAATGCAAAGTTTTTCGATTTAAGTTCATAATTAAAATTGAATTCTCGCTCTGGCTCGCTCTCGCACTGCGTTTTGCACTCACACACATACCGCGTGAAAGTTTAATTAAGTTTAAATTTTGCATGCGCTGGTACTAATTTTCTCAGCGAAGGTCACAGGAACTTGCGAATTTCGCTTTCCCCCAAAATGTTGAAGGCACACTCAGAAAACACATGTGGCCAACCGAGAGAATCGTGAGTATCGCCGTCGAAATATATATGACGAGTGGCATATATAGTCGCAGAAGCTGGATTCTGGATGCTTGGTTCGTGCCAACTGCCATAATTTGGGCAATCCCTGGGTAGCACTAAGCCCACCTGACAAGTTGCAGACTTGGCTTCCCGCCCTGACATTTATTGAATAACTTGGGGTGAGCTGGCGGACGCGTTTTCAATATTTAACTGCCGGCGTTAACGACCTCGAACTGTCAACAATTTTGCAGGCGCATTTCAAAAATTCCTCGAGAGCACTCGGCAGCCAAAAACTTTGCCGAAGTTGCGACTTGTCGAGTGGGTCTTCTACTTGTACTTTCTTCCTTCTTTTTTTTTTTTTGTTTTTTTTTTTGGCCAGAATGTAGCCAAGCCAACTTGACGACATCGCCGCTGACATTGTGCAGGAGTTAAACATGTTGGCGGCCTGCAGATTATGGCAACTGAAGTCGGCGGTTGGCCAGAGTCGTCTCCATCTTGCCGGTTTTACCATGGCCGAAAGAGCTCCACCTCCCTCCTGCTGCCAATTAGGCAAAGTTTTTGGTCGAGTCCGCAGAAAAAAAATATTCAGACGGAACGAAAGCCCCTGAAATTTGCATTAGTCGCAGTCGTAGGCCACACAAAGTTGTCAGTAGGCGGAAAAAGTTTGCATTCAACTAATTATGTAGTTCATTATGCGATGAATAGAAAGACAATTCTGCCTGGGTACATAACCCGTTCTTAATTCTTGAGGGTTTAATGGCCCAGGGGAATAATGCAAGTTCTATATTTCATAAAATTATCACGTTCGTATACATGTAGACTTCATTGGATCGGAAACACTGCCTTCTACCTGTTGAATACTTACATATGTATATAATATATTCTTTATTCTTCCAGTTTCCAGTAGTTAGATGACTAAAGAAATATCTCTCACATTTCTATTGTTTGCAGCATGTTCATAATTTCATTTTTGTGGCCAAGTAATGTTTTTCATAGAACTATTTAAGGATAACTTTTCCCTTAAATAAAAACGTTTGCTTAACTTAATGGCTTTATAAAAGAAAACTTGCGTTGATTTAAAGTGGATTTTCGGGTAACCGAAACGTGTACAAACGCAATTTGCGCATAAGTTTACCTCTGCATTTTGGCAATTTAATAGCATTGTTGCGGCTTCTGATAACTCAAAGGCGAAAACCACAAAGCTTTGCAATTTTCTTCTAATTGGCTTTTAATGCGTATCCTTTTCGCATATAAGTAGTGTGCCGAGATTTGAATAATAATGATTAATGGCAGCAGAAGCCGCAGGGCGTTTTTCAGTGGGGTCCTGTGAGCATGAACCTGGAAGCGAGCATTAAAAGTCATTTGAAGTAGCTATATTCGTTGGGGTTTCACCACGAGAACTGCATTCCGACATTCCATCATCAATTTGCCCGGCTTTTGTGCATTTTTCAGCAGACATGAGACAAAGGAGAAAAGACAACAGCCAAAGGCAGCGCAGTATAAAATGTTATTGTGCATTAAAGTCAAATCAAAGTGTGTCACATTGGCAGTGGAGAGGAGCCGGAAACTCGAAACTGGGATGCTGTTTTCCAGGGGTTCTCGAGATTCTCGAGGTTCTCGGTGCTCTCTGTTTGTTTAGGCTAAGAGGCAGTCGACAAAACAAAGTGAAATGTTTTATTTATGGGCGTGCCCCGGAGTACTGTGTGTTTGTGTGTGTGTGTGTGTGTGCGGTGGGCGTGGCAAGTGTCATATGCGTTGTAGCAACAAGACAAACATTGAGAGGAGACGAGTCGAGTCAGTGAGGCAGCTGCCAGGATTCAGGATTCCGGATCCTCCTTAGTTGCCGTCTCCGTTTCTGTCTGTCTGCCTGTCTGTCTGTCAGCTGCCTTGCAAATGAACAACTTTAACAAATGCAGGGCGCCTTTGCCTGAGATTGTCACAACTTGAAAGATTTTCGCACAACTCAAACAGACTGACAAAGTCGACAATGACGGGGGACGGCAAGGGAACACCTCCCCTCGACCAGACTAGATCCACAACAAAGCCCAGACTGGGTATCAAAAACATGGCCCCCCCTAAACACTCATACTGCGCCAAAGCGAGTCAACTTTCTAATGTTATTTAAAGCACTTTAAGTGCCATATTTCCTGCTGCCGCTCCAACTACCACTGAGCTGCTCCTCGGCCCCCCGCAGTCCGCTTTATTTATTATGTGGCGCTGCTGTGCTTACTTTTGGCACTCCGGCAGGAAGAATCAAGTAGTTTTTTATGTTTTCCGGCTGAACTGCAATGCCAACAGCCAGCGGCCCAAGTATGCACTGCAATGAAAATCATATTTAATTGGGGTCACTCGGTGTTTGTTTAATTCGCAAGAGCCATGGAAACGAACTGTGAAAGAAATGGCTGTTGAATGGGTATAGTTATTTACCTTTTGCATGAGGAAATTCATTATTTTTATTACCATTTAATAAAAAAAAACTTCTGAAAATAATTAATATTTTTCTATATTAAAAAAAAAAACTTACTCTCGTATGTGTGCGTATGGCTAAAGGTTAATCCACATTTTTGAAAAGGCCAATTCTCGAACTGCAAACTTTGTGAAATATTCAAGAACTTTTCGAGGCAGATAAATTCTTCAAGAGCTTTACAGATTTTCCAGAGTCTTCAGCGAGACACTGCTTAACCTTTTCCATTTGATCCCATGCACATAGTATTAGTATGGTCTTCGCTTTTTTTCCTGTGTGAGCCACTGCAGCGGCAACTCGAAACTCCCATCTGGCAGTCCTGCAGTCCGAGGCTGCTGCTTTTATTCAAAAGTTTAGTCAGCCATTGAGAACGTCGAGTGCGACATCGTCAGTCAAGACTCGCGTGGCTCTACTCCGGCGGATATCTCGCCAATGTTTGTTTTATGTTGCAAACTTTGCCAGCAGAAGACCGTGGACCGTAGACCGTATACCGTAGACCGAAGACCAGCTGCAGCAACTCTACTTTTCCGCCTTCGTCGGCAACGCAATTTAATAGATTTTCTATGTAAGCCTTTGCGGTCCTTAGATTTGACACCGGCGACCACACAGATACACACCGATACACACTGACACAACAGACGCCTAGGGGGGAGGGTGGGTGGCTGGGTGGTTGGATGTCCTTTGTGTAGCGTCTACCTGCCTACAGATATTTTGCACATCACAAGGACACAACACAACTTGACGTCGTGTGAACCTCAACAACTTAAAATGTAAATAACTTTTCAAGTGGTTTCACAAAGTTTTTGGCCTGAACCGAACCGAGCCATGCCCCCATCCTGTCTCCCACCAACACCATGACACTGCTATGTGTGTGTGTGTGTGCGCGTATCTGAAGTGAAGTGCCCTGGCACTCAAGTGTTTCGTTTTAATTTTCGCACGAGCTTCGCAATTTCTCTCCATTTTGGTGGCCCCACCGATACTAGCCCAAAAAACAAATACCGGCCAATAGCTGCAAATTAATTTTGTTTTGATAGACTTTCAAGCATCCGGCCGAAAAACAAAGGCCGTAGTGGAAAAGAAGCGGCCGGCATACACTGCGTATGCGTAATGTGGGTGTGTCGGCATTTTGCCATTTAGACCAAAACTGCAGCAAATCAATTAAAATCCACGCGGCACACAAACACAACGCACACAACGCATTCTAAAACGGCAGCATAAGAGAAAAAAATCGAACACTGCGAAAAATGGCAAAGCAAAACCAACAGCAAAAATTTTTGTTTGTTAAAAATGCAATTTATATGCGCAATGCAACGCATCGCGGCAAAAGCAACAAACAATAAACAAAAAAACAACAAAACAAGAGCAATAGCAATAGCAAACATTCACAATGGCCAGACAAAACGAAGTTTGATGCATTTTCACGCACAGCTTCACGGCAATCAACGCTTCATTTTAACAAAATGATTTTCGTTCCAAGGGTGGGTCTCGGAAAATTCGGCAGCTCAATTAACGGGGTTCCAAAAACGATATGTATATGTTGTGTGGCTGCCTAAGCGAAGGCAATATATTTTAGGAATATAAAACAGTTGTTTTGGAAGAGGAAAATTAAGCCGCTTCTGCAGCGCATTTTTCAACTAATACAATCACCCAAAATCTTTACAAAGTAGCTAAAAACGGTATATAATAATTTAAGGCTAGAGCAAAACAGCTGCATGAATTATCCATTGAACGTTAAATTTATAGAAATTAAAATCATATTAATCAATTGCTTAATAAAGTTTATAGTAATAAAGCATCATATGCATAGCTATTTCAGCAAAAATCGATATACCCTTCTAAGCGTGAGGTATTCCTAATGAATTACTTTTCTGAATTTCAATCATATTAATATTTTCCGAATCAGTATTTCTTGGAAGCCATCGCTTTGCCATTTCCATAGGTAAAATAAAGCATACTCAACTGCACTATGGCCAAATCGCTTTGATGATAATTCATGTGAAGCCCGAGAAAGCTGGATAAATTTGCCAAAACGAAATATAAGCATCGGAAATCCACTTAAATAAATTGATGCCTTGCTACTCAAGGCAAGTTTTGGGCACCCATTTCGCCCCATTCATTACACTTACTATGCTCTGCCATGCTATATATGTACACCACAGCCAGACGCGTCGCAACTTATGGACCCCAACCCAAACCCCCCACCCCCCCCCCCCTCCCCCCCTTGGGCTGCGCCACTGGCAAGTTGCAGAGTTGTAGAGGCGCCACTTGCGTAAATTGGCAGCATTGTAGTTGAGGGATTAGTGAGGCATTAAACGCCGTTTTTGCACATTACACGCGTGTAAAGCGCAAAGTCCATGCCACCCACACCTCGAATCCTTCTTCTCCTCCTCCTGCCCTTGCCAGCCAAAAGGACCTTTTCTCTCATCTCATCTTCACATGCTGTGTTCTTCGCTTTAAAGAAATACAAGACGGCGAGTCTTTCGTCGTCCCTCCGGCCAAAGTTGGTTGTCTTGCCTGTTGGCACTTGCCACTTGCTACTTTCCACTTGCCGCTTGCCGCCTGCCAGTTGCCACTTTCCACTTGCCACTTGCCAGTTGCCGGTTGCCGGTTGCCACTTGGCCCGCGTTTAACACTAAAAGGATTAAGCGGCTTAAGTCTGATGCGAGAATCCGCTGCGTGCCACTTGGGCCTTCTGGCTGAGAACAGAACAGTACAGAACAGAAGGCATTGCCACTCGTAAATTGCCAAATGTAGCGCAGGGCATTGCACGTAAAGCAAATTTATCCGCGACTCTGCGAATCGTCATTTGCCTGGGCAAAAGAATTCCATGGCAAAAACGGGGCTCAAACTGGCTTTAATCATTTTAATGGCCAGTCAAGCAGCAGACAAACGTGCTGACCTTGCAAACTAGCACTTAAGACCATTCCACCGCCACGAAATATGCGAAAACAAAAGAGATAAAGTTCTGGCATTTCTTAAGGTGAATGCAGGACACTCTTAAACTTAATGCTATTTAATGCCTTATAAACTATAATATATGATATGATTTGAATATGATTTGATTATAGAAGTATGTACTATGAATGTACAGCTATATTTTTCTGACTGGCTGAATAATTGTGTTACCCTTCTACCCTTCTACATTTTCCTTTAGCTAAATGCAGCTCAGGCTGGCATTTCCTGCAGCTGTTTTCCACACTTAAACTTTCACCGCAATTACTCGCAAAGCTTTTACTTCATGGCAATGCAAATGCATTAACCAAATCATAATATCCTTTCATTTAATTTCTGCTGCAAAAAAAAGCGCGCGGTCACAAAGTGAACGCCATGACAATGAGCAAACAAGTAAGCGGGGTTGGAGGTCAAATAATGAAAGAAATAACTGGGGGAAAAAAGAGCGAATGGGAAACGGTAGTTGAGGGTGTGGAAAAATCCCCTCTGTTGGTTGTGGGGCGAGCCCAGCTAACTGGCGCCCCTCGAAACATTGGGAATGAAGAGAATGGGTTTCCCCCCATTTTCTGGCCACAGCCCTTTGTCAAGTGGGAAGTGGTTTGTAGCTGCAAATGAAAATAAATCTTAAAGTGCGCTGCCAACAGCAAACGCCATCAACTTGGCACTCTGTGCACCATTTAGCGGCTTAGCCGCAAATCAACAAACATATTCGTGAGCTCAAAGCCGCGGGCCAAGCAAAAGCTAAACAATATTTTAGCAAAATTACAGGGATTTAAGGTGCGTGTGTGCGGCTGTTCTGGTCTGGTTTGGTTTGGTCTGGTCTGGTGTGGTGACAAATATAATGTAAGCAGAAAATTTAGAACGCTTTATCATCACAAATGCGCCACTCGCATGTATAGTCAGCGAATTTTACGCGCTGCTTTCGGATGTTGTGCGGATATGAGGGGTAATACAGAACCGCCCGTTCTTGTAAACATGTGTAAATTCACGAAATGAACAATCATATGCCAGTGTAATACATCACGCAGCTCCGCGAAATGATTACACGCCATGCGGCTCATTTTTCCCGACTTTTCCAGGTGCCCCCTTCGCCTAAGTTTAACCCAAAATCCACCCACTCTACACACACATTACACCCACTTTTCACCCACCTGGCTGACACACTGGCTGTCTGAATGTCTGACTGAGTGGCAGCCGAGCTGATTGCCTGTTGTTTTTGTGAACGGCTGCAGTTGCTAGACATTGAGTATTTTAAACATGCCATTAATATGAAATACATCACACCAAATGAGGTCACTAAATAATGCAAACTACTTTACTGCTCTGGAACTTTACTGCAAAAGATTTCATATTGTGCTCGCATAAGCAGCAGCAAGTGATACATTACTTTAAATGCAAGAGAACATAAAAAGAGGAGGCGGGGGAGCCATATGACATATTTGAAATTATTAATACAAAATTAAACTTTACATTTGCATCTTTATTGGCTCATGTTGATTGCATAATTTATTTTGTATAGTTTATGCGCGCATGCTTTGATTTTAATTAAAATATTATAATCTATAGACTGCGGTTTTGCACAACAATATCCCCCATAATGATTCGATTTTTTTTTTTTTTGCAATGCATTGAGCTTTTTGCGCTCAGCGATGGGCTTACGTATGTTTGCACATAATTCGAGTGGACAAAAATTTAAATTGTACACGGTCTAGAGTTTACATAAAAATTATTTTCAAATGCCAGCCAAACCGCACACAGTCAGACGCATGCATAAATAATTCATAACGATTTTATTTGCATGCGAAATGAGTTAGAAAAAAATGGCGAAAACCAAACGAAGGCAACCTACACACCGTAAAAAAAAGAGGGTAAAAAAATGGGCAAAAATCCCAAAACAAACTGAATTAAGTTGGTGCACTTTTTGCGAGCATGCAGCAGCACACTTTTCGGGATTTACAGTGGCCACTGCGGCCACACACGCCGCACATTCGGTTTTATTGTTAGACCATGGCCATGGCCATCGAGTCCAGTCTCCTCCGGTCGGTCTACAGCCCTCTCGTGCTCCGGAATGCTGATCCTGCTGCTGCGGTTGCAGTGGACCTGCACCTTGGCCACAGCGAGCGCAGAACCGCAGACAAACGCGTAGGTGTCGGTGCTGGTTGGTCCTGTTCCTACTCCTGGCCCTGCTCTTGCTCTTGCTCTTGCTCCTGCGCCAACCATCCTGGCATCCAACTAGCCCGGCTACTGATGCTAATGACGAGGCGCCCCCCCATCCTGATGGTGGTCGCAAACACCCGGGAGGCCATGGCCATCGCAGCCAGGCGAGGCGAGGAGGAGTCAGGAGTTGGCTCCTGTTGACTCAGCACCTTTTTTCGTCCCCACCAAGCCGACTTAGTTAACCGACTACACGCGGAATAAAGTGATTGCACATAGCTAGGTATTTTCATACTTTCATTCAGTAAATATAAATTTATATATTTTAATTGTATTTTACTTAAGAAAAACCTTTCAAACAAGTTACTATTTTATTGTGCCTATAGACAACGGATTAAACAAAGCCCTTAGACCAACTATAGATCACATTTTCGCTCCGCGTACTGCATATACTAGCTGGCTTGTCCGTGTGTCTTTATTATGAGCCTGAGAGACGGTGCTGGAGTGCTGTAGTGCCTGGTGCCTGGTGCCGTGTTCCTGTTCGTGTTCGTGTCCTGTGGCCATTTGCGGCTCATAAGGCATAAACTTTCAAGTGGCCAACAGCGTTGCTGGTCCCGCCGCCTGCTGACATGCTGAAGGACAACTTTTAATTGAGATAAAATGGAAGCGGCTCCTTTTTGCCATCCTGCTATCCGTTCTGCCGTTCTGCCGTTCTGCCCTTCTGCCATTCGCCGCACTTTGCTGGAAATCAGCATCAGAGTAACTTCTAATTTAGTGGCCGTGAGAGGAGTCCATGGCCAACATGTAAATCAGCGCACTTTTCTAGCACTTTCAACGCTGCCCGTTTCCCAGTTTTTCCCCCGTGGAAAGCTACAACGTTCACCTGGCTTGTTTGCATGGCAAAGTTGGTGTTGTTATTGCTGTTGGCATTGTTGCCAAATGTTGTAGTTGTAATTTGTGTTTGTGGCCATAAAGTTTACCAGTTTGCCCAGTTTGCCTGGCCACACACAACAAAAACATTCAATTTTCGCTTATTCCCTTTTTTCCAACCATGCTGTTTATGTTTTTCAACTCTCGCTGCAGAACGCTCAAAATATTTACAATTTAGTCGGGTAAATGACGGTTGTGCCGTGCCACGTTGTTTGTCACGCATTTGTTGTCACATTAGCAAACTTTTAGCCCGCCTAGTTATGGCCGTTTCAGGTTTAATGACGCAACGTAACCAGGCGTAGCAAGGCAGCAAGGTAGCCGTGTAGCCAGGTAGGCAGATACCTCATTAGTAATGGCCAAGTGTTTCCCAAACCGAAATCACGGAAACTCAAGATGAAGCCGTAAGCAGAAGATGGCCCACATGCCGGAGCATTGGTAACCGCAGTCCATTCGGAGCTGTTCATGCGTGGCCAAAATGCTCCGAGCCACATAGTCGGCCCAAGGTGTCACCACACACCAGAAATACACTCAAGATTTAACATCTTGAAGAGATAAATGCAGTTCAAAGTATTCAACAAAGTGTCCCAAAAGATTGGACAAAAATATAATTTATGCAAACAACACATTTTGCCTTGCAAACTTTAAATGAACACAATTTTCAACCCATAAAGACAGCAATAGATTTTATACCAAATCCTCCCTATTTCATACCGTTTTCTCACAGTGCAGCCACACAATCAGACGCAGAAACTAAGACGCTGCGTGGTTTCACACCGTCGCAGCCAGTGTAATCCAACAATCCCGCTCTAATTAACCAAATGAATTCACACTTATGGTAAGCAGTGTGTTGGCAACTGGACACATGGCTGAAAGGCAACCAGAGCCTGTAGCAATTATGCGTTGTCTCGGATCCATTTAATGATGTGCATGCTCAAGAGTGACCCAACTGGGTTCGGTTTCTCCACAAGGACCCTGCTGCACTTTAAGGACCCGACCCGAGGCCTAATACGAGTATGTACAACGACGTCCTGGATTTAAATTTGCTTGCCAAACTTTCGTTGCCTACTTCTCGGGGCTCGTCTAAAGGTCGAACGTGGCACGGCCAAAGTTGCAGCACACAAATTTATTACTCAAATTTTAAGCACATGCAAGTGCACGGCGGCGGCATGCAGGGATATTACGGGGTATTCGGGGGCAACAGTCATTTATTATCGTATTAAAATTTCAGCATCCGCCGCCCAGAAAACCCAACCACCACCCATCGTATTGGCGCAGGCGTCGCGGAAATAACAAATTTCTTGCTCGGAAATTAATATTTCCATTTTATAGAAAAACTTTAGGGCTCTTGTGTGTGTGTGTGTATCTGTGTGTGTGAGCGCTGCTACGTGTGTGTGTTTATTTTTCCTCAACGTCTATGTTTGTATGTGCATGTCCGAGGGTCATTTTCCAAAGCCGAGTCCGGATAGTCCGAGTATCCGTTGCCCGTCCGCTCTGCACATAATTTTTATGAAATCATAATCTTGAGAAAATAATGAGAATTCTTGCAAAAGCGTGCCAAGAACTTGCATAAATTTCTTCTTGCCCGCTACATAGCACAATGCAAGAAAATAAAAATAAAATCCAGTGAAATAAAGCTAAAGAAATACAGAAATAGGAAATGTGTTGCGGGCCCTTCGTTTTGTTGTGGGATCTAATTGAGGCCCTCAGAATTGAGAGCGGCTCTAAAAAGCCGCAATAAAAGCCAGCTCATTTCCATCAGTAGTCGCAATCAGTGCTCTGTGCTCTCTGCTCTGTGTTCTGTGCACCTGACCAGGTCAAATATTAACTTCCGCTGATGGGAACATGAGCCCGAAACTGGTAACCTGAACCCGGAGACTACCCAGCAAACCGGCAAGCAATTTCAATGGATCGGAAGAGTGAAAAAAGAGAAAACCAAAGGCATCGGAAACTTGCCAGCCAAATTGAAATCGCCGAGCTGGCCCAGCCATCCTGAACTATCGCATATAGCCATGGTTATATTCCATTCGAATCCATTCGTCTCAATTCGATTCGTTTCGATGCGAGCCTCGTGGCGTTTTAAATGCGCCAAAGTGACCAAAGAGCCGGAGGCTTCAAGGATCGAAGGACCGCTTGTGTCATAGATTGCACAGAAATTGCTTCCTTGGCACGTGTTTCATTTAACAGTAAAAGCGGACTCACATGTGAGTAAGCCATTGTGTGCCATTTGACACACAAAACGAATAAAGAGGGGCAAAAACTAGGAACTCATGGCCAAAACCTACCGGAGAATACCTCATATGTGGACTACCTTTAAAAATTTAATTAAACATGAGGTACTTGTTAACATACTGGTTAAGTAGTATCTTGAAAAGTAAACAGAAACATTAGTATCTGTTTTGTTTATTTCTTCAAAAGCCCAATATACCCCTTTAGCGCACGATTACAGGGTATGCAGAGTCGACACAAGAGTAATCATTTATTACAGAATGGCAAACTTGGCCCAGTGAGGGAGCACAACTACAACTACAACTTCAACTGCTGCCGGCATGCGTGAGTTTTAAGCCGCTTCTTCATAATGTAGACGCTTTTATGGCTGCCACACACGCACAGATCACACACACACACACTCGCTCACTACGCACTCACACACACACACACACACGCACGCAATTGCCGAAAAGGACGAAAGGCGAAGTGAAGCAGAAGGCAATTATTTTTATTTACTGCCCAGACGCGCACTATGGCGCCAGCGTTTATTATTGTTGTTGTCGTCGCCATCGACGCCACCACATAAGCCGCATCATTGTCAGCTGGAACCGCCCTCGTCCTTTTGTGCCAATCCGATCCGAAGGACCCAGTGCCCCCCACACACCATCCATAGCCACCATCCATATATTCGGGCATAAGCAAATTACGGCCGAGAGTTAATTTTTCACTTGCTTAACGAGCGGAAGTTACCATTTTGCACTGATTTGAAAATATGTCGCTGTTTGTGGCATTGGCGTCGCCGAAAGCAACGCCTACTAGCCTCCACCCACTAACCCTTGGGGTACACAGAGAAAAATTAGAACTCTAATTATCAAATAGATGATTGGATGTAATTGATATATGTTTCTATTGATACATTCAGTGGAGAGTAGTTTTGGTAATTGCCTGCTGAAGTCAACTTAATTATGGTGACGAAAACCTCCGTATTTATCACAGCGTATATGGATTTTTCTTTCAGTGCATACACTGGGCTCCTTTAAACAGTCGGTAATACGCGCATTCATATGCGTATTTATCTGTATGTGCTGTATGCTTATTTCGGCCGAGATTGTTTGTCTGCGGCAAATGAATGAATTGCTCTTTGCTTCTATGGCAAATATGCCAATTTGGCAACCATGCCACATCCCATGGCCCATCCCCAATTTCCCCTCGGTTTCCCAATCCCCAAATTCCAGTCATTGACATGTGCCTCTGGTATGCGTTCGCTGTTTTATGTGCGAGTGATTGTTTGGGCCATGTTCACTGTTCTGTGCTTTTGCGCGCCCATCTCGCGTCTCATCAAAATAATCAAGCAGAGTTGTTATTTGGCGCTCATTTTTTGTACGCTCTTTTGTTTAAAAATAACAACAATTTTCATCTACCATTTTTATGTGGATATAAAAACGAAGTGTCAGCCTAAAAAGCATATAGTGTATTTTTTTTAAACACGCAGCATTTGTCGGGCATATTGTGTTTCTTTGTTACTTGTTTCGATATGGATTATTGAAATGAAATCAGTAAAAATCGCTTAAAAAACGCACAGTCACTTCGGTCGGTATTAACAATTAAGTCACCAATTTTTTTGTGTGATAAATATTTTCAATGATGTCGGTCACAAAAGACAAAACAACAAGTTAATCTTTGTCGCCATAATATTATGCTACAATGTACGTAGACTTTAAATTCATTATTTGTTGAATTTTTTAATGACCAAATAACTACCATGTGCAAAAATGTACTAAAATAGATACAATAATGTTGTTGTTAATATAGTTTTTCCCTTGTTTGATGCTCACAATTATCAATAATTTCATTCCTGTAAGCACTTGCACATCTGAATCAATTTGTTACTTGGTTTAAATGGTAGATTTAGGGTAACTTGCAGTCGTTTGTACTGCTATATATTTCACATGGCTGTTCCCTTTAGTTTGTTGTATAATACTCATGATGTAAGCAACAATAGTGTGCATGGCCAATTTAACTTTATTTATGTTTTACATTTTGAAATTCAGGAAATACTAAGGATCCATATATCTCTCTCAGCACGTCCCCACTTAATGTCCTGCCAGACTTCCTACTCATATCTTAGCTGGCTTTTGCACAAAGGCCATCATTTGCGACTATTGTGCCATATTTAGGTCTTATTGTTTCGACCTTTTAATTAAGTTATAGACTTTTCTTGCCGTCATGGGGTTTTGAATTATATTAATCCAGCCCCATTTGCCGGCCATTGGGCAGATAAATTCATTTTGCGGTTTTAAAACTTATATGCAACAATCAATTGTTGCATCGCCAGCACACACACGGGCGGCAACGGCACACCGACATGGACATCGACAAGGACATGGACATGGACTTGGTCAGTTAATTTACGCACCAACACACACTCACACACGCACACCAGCACACACGCACAGCAGGCGACAGAGCGTTTGCATATCAATGTGGGTTTTATACACATGACACACACACACAGGACGACAAAGGAGTTGGCTGGCCAGCACACACACCCACACACACACTATCGCCCAGACACGCACTTGGAATATCCCAGGCCCTGGGGTGTATCTTTGGGATACCCGAGAGTGCCTCGAAGGCTGGAAGCCCACTCGACTCAGGGGCTGATTTATGTGCTCTACGTGTGCAGCTGTGATCGAATTTCCAATCATGTTTACACACATACACAGGGTAACAAATGCAAGGGGATGGGATGGAGGGCGTGGGATATGGGCCATGTAGCATCGATAGACACGCCGCCGCATCGGTGATGTTATCCCTTACTGTTGCTGTGATAATAGAAACGCCAACAATACAAGCGAACACGAAATGCATTGAGCAGGTGAGCGGTGAGCACATGACTTCATTTTCTCAGTTACATTTCCCTGGCCATATGCCTCGGAACTTGGATACCCATCCCCCTTGGATACCCATTCCCCCATTCCCCCATCCTGCCCAGATCCTGCCAGCTCATTTAGCATACATATGTTTGCTGTTGCTACTATTTATGTTTTCCTTGGCAAATTGTGCGTGCTGTGGAGCTACGATTTGGTTGGAATTGAAAATCAGCTTAGGACCAAAACTTTTTATGACCAAACTCATTTGCAACTTAAATTTTTTTTTTTTTTTGCTTGTATCGGAGCCAAGCAGACAAAGCAACAAATTGAAAATTAACCAAGTCCTCACGAGGCTACCGATTTGCCTACGCCCCAACTGTGTTTCTGTGTTCTGTGTTGTGCCAACTGTTTTATGGCCGGTTCTTTGTCTGCGACTCTTGGCATTAAGCGGGGTTGGCTAAGAGCTCTGGGGACTCTCTGCGGACCTTTTAATGTCACTTGCAATTTCCAGGCAGACCAGTATTTTTTTTTGTTTTTTTTTTTATTTTTTTGCTTTCTTCTAGCCCTTGGCAAGCGACCTTTATCTGGGCGTTTGTTGGTTGCAATGGATTGCCACTGCCGCAGGACTTGTCTCGAATATTCTGTTCACTCAGAATGGGTGTGTCAGTGCTAAAGCAATTAAATAGAGGCGAGTTGAGTGAAAATGTTGATCCGCATCAAGTGCTATCCTGGGAATTATCCTTTGGAAGATAGTTCAAGCATCGCTGGAGAGCATTCGGCAGTCGATTTGATGCCAGCCTGCCGATTTCCTTGTACATTTCGAAACATTTCCCTTTGTTGTCGCTCCTTTTTTGGCTTCTTGCTGAAAAATGTTAAATGTTTTCACGGCTGTTAATTTCTGCCAGCCCCAAACGAAGCGTTAAATGTCCCTGGCGAATACAAGCCGCCTGCAGGAGAACCTCCTGTTTAACCATTTTCAGCACAGGTGTGAAAGTGTTGAGAGCCTGCGAAAATAATGTTAATTATAAAGCGCATGCGGCTTGGCATGGCATTTTGAAGGGTACAAATTGAAAGTTATTTTTGTGTGTGGCATTTCAATTAGCATACCGCATAAATTTTTATTTAGCAAATCACTGGCAAGCCAACTTCAAAGACATGACCCCCTGGGGCATTCGAGGGTTTCAGTCCTCCTCGTGGCAATGTGTTTTCCATTTTCTCCCATTTTGCGTTGTCTACAATTCTATTCCATTTCTATTTCAAACCTTTTTTTCACCCCCCACCCAACCCGGAAAATCCTTTGACGCCAGCAAGGCACCCGAAAAAAACAAAGTATTATATACGTATAGAAGATGGCAACGGAGGATGAGAGACTCGTACCTGTTTTTCTCTATACAAAATGAAATTAGTGTCAAAATGTTTTTGCACTGGTTGTGACTGAGTTTTCATGCTGTTTTACACCGGTGCCGGCGACAGCGTCAGCATCGCTGCCACGCCCCTAAGCGTTTAGCGTGCCTTTGGAGAAGGGAAGGCGAATGAGCGATAAATGTGCAGGGGTATAGAAAAGAAGGCGAGCACTGAATAACAAACTGTCACGACTAACAGATGCCCAGCCATTACAGCACACATAGAAAATAAGCAGTTGACTCAAAGGCTTGTCCTTGGTCAGCATCAAAACCAATGTTGTATGCAGTAATCTAGTTCTATATTTCGCTGGTTAAGTAAACAATGAACTGATTGGAATGCTTTTTCCAGCTATAAATTACCCATTGGATTGAAACACCTCAAATCCCTCAGAAATACCCCGGTATAGGAAAACTTGAAGCAACGGGCGGGAGAGAGACAAAAACCAAACAAAGTACGGGCGAAAAACATCAACAAGGAAAACGGGCGATTTCATTCAATGTTATTTTCAGCTTTAAGCAAAAATAAAAGCCGACACCACGCGGCACAAAGGATGCGAAGGATGCAAAGAGGACACTAAAGATGGCTGAGTGAAATGAAATTTTTTGTGACATGCTTCAAATGCTTGTCACCCATCCTTACCTCAGTACAACCGAAAAGGTAAGTCGTCAACTTCTACCTTCTCCATTGTATTCCACCCATTTCAGCTCACTGGCTTGGTTTTCTCCGCCTTTCAGGCAGTGTATTACTGTGTTTGTCGGCCAACAAGGTGTAAACAAGTGAAAGGACATTGGCCTGTTGCTGTATTACTGTTGCCAGTATTAATGCATCAATTATTACCAACGAGCGGCTCAATTAAACCTTACGCAGTGGAATGATTGGGCTCAGAGCTCAACTTGATTCCTGGTTTCTAGTTCATTTGCATTATGCAAATTCTTGGCCAACAACATGGACTGCAGTTTATGGTCACAGTTTGATGTAGCATAAATAAACATTACATGCCAACCGCACCATAAATACGCTTTGCGACCAAGCTGCACTGCCATTTCTCCTGCGGTTGTCTATGCTAAAAATTGCATAATCTAGTCACCGCTACGGACTTGAAGCCATTGCGGCTAACCAAGGATAATACCCCAAATATGAAATGACAATTTAAGATTTCCTTTTGATGGCCAAGCTAAGTTCGAGGCTTATATCGTGCACGTGACTTGCCTAAATATTTTGTAGCACAGTTACCAGGGAAACTGCTAATTTAATCAGCGCTGTAATATTTCAATTCAAAATTTCATCGAATAAAAATGTCTAGCGCGACATCTGACTATATATTATTAACATTCCGTTGCCGAATTGCATTCAGCAATCAAAGTTGCCCTCCAGAGAAAATCCTTTGAAGAAGAACTCCTATAGGAACTCGATTTTTTTTCACCAGATTCACGTCGGCAGCTCAATTCGCGTTTTTTTTGTTTTTGGTTTTTTGTCTTTCGCGCTACAAGTAAATAAGTATATGCAAATCACGTTGGCATTCTATTTTTCGTTTTGGTGCTTTATTTTATCGACTGCTCGTTGTTGGGCAGCCCATCGATTTTATATGCCATGTTGTACTCGCAGCAATTTCGGGTGATTCGTTTTTGTTTGGCGGTTTAAAATGCTTGAAATTCGCCGTCACCTGATGGGCGAAATTGCAGAAAAGGACATGCAACTGGTTGCGCACTTTGTGATGGAGAAAAGTAAAAAAATTCGAAAAAAAATGCAGTCTGTTTCATTTTTTATTCACTGATATTTCGTTAATAACACATTTTTCATTGCGTTTATATCGGTATTGATTCTTTTAACCAGAGGAAAGGGTTTTCAATATAAAAGAGAAGTAGTTCAGTAACTTCCACAGTAGCAGGATTACCAATTTAAATATAAATAGATAAGGTATTATACTTGTACTGTGTTGCTGAATTTTTAATGTATTTTAAGCCCTTTAAGTGCATCAAATACCGGATAACCGAGGCCATCCACTGCACTTGAAATATACATCTTCATGTGTCTGCGACCCTAGATGGTTGATTTTTATTCGAGCGCTTTCTTCATTTGTTACGTAATATCAATAACTCACGAGCAGCTGACACATGTAATAATTCAATCGTGCGGACAACCATTAAACAAGATTGATGATCTCTTTAAAGCAGCGCAATGGCAGAATCCAAAGAGCCAAACCCAAAGACCCAGACCCCTTGACGCCAATTGATGTCTTGGGTCTTTAAAGTTTATTCAGTGCTAGGGTCTCGAGTGTCGGTCGGGTCTCGAAAAACGGTTCGGTGAAAAATGAATCGACTATAGGAAGTGAGAACAATTAAAAGGCGACTCAAGCGAAACCGCAACACAAAAAGTAGATGTATAATCCACGCGATATCTCGCCGTATTCATAGGCCAACATCCATACATACACTTCAATGCGATAAGAGTCGCTGGTATGATTGATGAACTGCTCGGATATTCTGGCTGCTCATTTATTGCCGAGATACATGTACATATACTTGTATACCGAAAGAGACACTCCTTACACTTTACGACAACCGCAGATTAGTTGAGATTGCCACCGAAAGACAGACAGACAGACAAAAGACAGGCAGCAAATTCCGCAGCTGTTAAAAAGCTGACATCGTCACCTTTGGCTCTCGGCATTGTGCCGCATAAATATTTACGTCTGGCATTCCATGGAAAACGCCTGTTGCCTCTTGTTTCCTCCGAGAGAAGGAGAGAAGAAGACAACGCAGCCGAACGTCAAAGTGGCGACTGTTTGAGCTGCTAAATTGAAATATCCTTGGTCCTGGCATTGTTGTGGCAGCCCACCCACCACGGGATTCATAATGAAAGGTGTAACAAAGCCGTGCCAAAGTAGCTAATAAAAGTCGTCGTCCCAAAAACCTGAAGGCCTCACCCCGAACCCCACCCAACCACGCATCCAACTCCATCTCCATCCATCCATTTCCATCCCATCTCAGCCAGAGAAGACAAGGAACAATTGTTGACTGGGCTGGCTGGACGGGATGGGATGGGATGGGCTGCGATGGGATGGCATGCTCAACGAGTCTCGGCAGTCTCCTTGTTTATTGTCATCATAATTATAAAAGGGTTTTTATGGCCAGCCGGCAAAATGGGATAAATGGCTGGCAGGTGAATGGAGCTCGGTCGCTTTTTTTACGGTGGCCATGACCTTGGGTCGCCAAAGGATTAAAAAGGTATTATCTTAATATGTTGACAAGATTGTGTTAAAAATAAAAAAAAAATTACAAAGAAGAAAAGCAATCTGTGTGTGACTTCTTTGTTGTTTAAGCTGCGAAAACAAACATAAAGTACAAGTAAAAGCAAAAGTCTTGTTGAAACAAGACATTTTGCTGATTGCCACTCGATTAGGCGAAGCATTTTCCGTTTTCCGAGAAACGCTTGGGAAAACAATTAAATTAGCCTGAGTCGCTAGCATCATAAGACTTTGGATTAAGTTACTTATATTTTAATGTCTTACCCAAGGCGACTCACAGAGATGGCAAACAAATGGTACATATATATACATATATATACATATTTTAATGGAAAAACAAGAGAGAACGCTATAGTCGAGTTCCCCGACTATCTGATACCCGTTACTCAGCTAGTGGAAGGGAGAAGGAGAGTCTTAAACACAGTTTTTGGCGATTTGTAGGCGTTATAGTGGGCGTGGCAGAAAGTTTTTTGGCAAATCGGTAGAAATTTACAAGACTAATACAAAAATGAAAAAATATCAAAACATTTTTCAAAAGTGTGGGCGTAGCAGCTTTGGGCGGTTTGTGGGCGTTATAGTGGGCGTGGCAGAAAGTTTTTTGGCAAATCGATAGAAATTTAGAAGACTAATACAAAAATGAAAAAATATCAAAACATTTTTCAAAAGTGTGGGCGTGGCAGTTTTTGGCGGTTTGTGGGCGTTAGAGTGGGCGTGGCAACATGAATCGACAAACTTGCGCTGCTTCTATGTCTCTGAAGTCTGTATGCTTAATCTCAACTTTCTAGCTTTTGTAGTTCCTGAGATCACAGCGTTCATACGGACGGACAGACAGACGGACAGACGGACAGACGGACAGACGGACAGACGGACAGACGGACATGGTCATATCGACTCGGCTATTGGTCCTGATCAAGAATATATATACTTTATATGGTCGGAAACGCTTCCTTCTGCCTGTTACATACTTTTCAACGAATCTAGTATACCCTTTTACTCTACGAGTAACGGGTATAATTATATTTATTAAATGCTGGTTTTTATGAAATCCTTATCACCAAAGCTCTTCAAACCAACTCTATCACTGCGAGCTGTGTAAAAATCACGGTAAAATTTAATTTAAATAAAATAGCCGCGGGAAATAAAGTATCGAAGAAGCAGATACTTGAAACTTGTTGCACTCGAGCAAATAAAACAACTTTCAGCTGTTTAATCGGACGTCAAACACGCCAACACACGACACGACAAACAAACAGGCAGAAAACACGCTCGACTTGCATGTTAAATGATATTTGAGAGGCGGGGTGGCAAACAAATGGCCTAATAGAGCCATAAACTACACCGAGATGAACACGAACAGATAACTGCTTATCAGTTAGACAAAGTATTTACGGAGTTTTTCCATTTTCCACATTCACTCGCAGCACACTCGCTATTTGCCATTGCCATTGCCATTGTGGCTGACATTCTGATGGCAAGAGCCGTAAAGCCAGTGATGCACATGATTGACAACGCACTGAGCCAGTTACCAAGTCAGTCAGTCAGACAAAGACATTTAAAATATTTGAGTCATTCGAGCAAGTTCCACACCCAGACCCACACGACCCACACACATGGAGACATCCTGTCTGGGTTGGAAAAGAATGGCTAAACAGTCACAGGAATTGAAATAAATGCGTGGGTTTGGGTCGTTGGGATGCCAGTGGAGTTCTGCAGTTCGCAACTACAAAAACACAAACTATAGCCATCGATGCAATGTCAGACTTGCTATATATGTACATATGTACATATATCCAGATGTAGATGTGCAGTTTAGATGGCGCCGTGTCTGCCAACGTAAATGACAGAATTTGGGATGCTTTTGATGCCCGGTCACAAAATGGCGGACTTGTAGTGCCAGTTTTGCATTCGAATGCTAAAGATTTTCAATTAAAACTACTTTGGCAATCAACATATGTGAGTGAGCGGCAATTGCAGCCAGCGACTAGGCGACTAGCAACACTTGCAAGTGTAATTATGAACTTTAATCGAAAAACTTTGCCAACTCATTGCTCATATTCCTATGCAGGCGGCGTCATCCGGAGAGTTGCACAAACAGATAGCTGTCTATCAAGGACATTCCGGCGCGAATCCTTCGAATGCTGCACATGTAAATCGTCTGCAAGTGGGGTAAACCAATTTCCTGCGCCAACAGAATGTGAAAGTGCTCTAAGTGAAAGCAAGCTATATTAATATTTTAGAAGGCAGGGTATGGCGAATTTTAAAGGTGTCTAAAGGTATGATTTCGAATGTAAAGTGTATTTTTGCATACCTTTACATAAAAAGTTCGAGTATTTGGTACCAATCTATTTGGTTTCATACTTATATGCGCACTTTTGTGCTGTTTTTTTTTTATTATCAGAGAAGAGCTCAAGAAGCACCAGGCTTTATTTAACTGCTTAAAACACGCTTCGGCATCGAAAATGGAATGCGGTTCTGCAGCAATTTGGCCATTTGACCGTGTTAGCAAACACGGAACATTATTGCCGCCTCCAGCCGAGATCCTGTTCTCTCAGTCCAATATGTTCGTTTTTGACTTTGGAGTGCCAACGACTCTTGCAAAAATACAACAAAAAAAAACCTGCAAATAAATAGAAAGAACAGCGCGGCGCTGAAAAAATTTCGATTCACAGCGCAGACAGACACATGCAATGAAACGCGATTGCATGTGCCTCGTTCGCTGTTTGTATGGGTGAGTGTGTATGTGTGTGTGTGAGGGGTGTGTGTGTGTGTTGCTGCTGCTCGGCCTGTGAGTTGTGAAAATTGCATTGAAAATCGCGGGCGCGTAACAAATAAAATTCCGCAATTTCGCTTCCATTGATGCCTAACGCCCCGCAACTGGCCAATATAGAAACAACAGTGAAAATACCGAAAATAAAGAGCGCTTGGTCAGGGGAAGGAAGAAAGGATATTGTGGCCTCCGTTCTTCAGCCACTCACTCACTCATTCACCTCTATTTTGGCCAGCAGGTGAACTTTGAACTCGCCGGAAACTTGACGAGGCCATCAAAAGTTCTGACACCGACTAAGGCTTATGGCGTTGTCTTCAGCCTGCTGCCTGCTGCCTGCTGCCTGCTGCCTGCTGGCAGCTTCCTTCCTGCTCGCAGCATTTATCTGCATTTTATTTCGTTAATAAATTGAAACTTACTCAAAAGTTTCAACCGGGCCAGAGCTCTTTTGGCCGGAAACAAGTGCCAAGAGCTGTTGCCAATGCGTCAGCCAAAGCGATTTTCAAGACTAGCTGGCTTTAATAGGCCTCTTCAGTCCATTAGAGTGTCATATGGCATGGTACTGTATACTGGTATACTGTAGTTTAGTAAGGTATATAGTAGTGGCCCTTGAGGCAAGGGGCAACCCACTCTGCATTTAATGCCCACCGATTCACAGAGACCGCATTGAAAACACTCCGAGATGGATGGTGGTTGGGCTTCTGGGCTTCTGTGGTTTATCTACGGAAATCTCGGGAGTGGGATGAAACAGGAGCGTGGAGCGTGGAACGTGGGACGTGCTACCTTTGCTTAATTACATTCTGTCGAGCAATTAAATCCTCAATAATTGTTTTGTTGCTCGCTTTAATCGCAGTTATTCAGCGGTGGTCCTGGTCTGTTCTGTTCTGTCCTGGCCTGTCCTTGCCGACCTGGACCCCCCGTGTCTTGGCCATCATCATTTACGCTTTTCAGCTGGCCAAAGGTGCTGGAATTTTCGCTATTCGGTCTGCGTACCTCTGCGTCGCTGGCTTTATTTATGGTAGCGTAATAATGATCAAACATTTGTCTTCTGCCTGCCTCATCCTCATTCTCATTCTCATGCTCGATGTCGGTCTCGTGCTCGTTTTGTTTTTGTTTTCGCCTGCACGCCTTTTTCAGTTCAACCCGCTGCGCGGCATACACGGCGGATGAGCAATGCCTTAAAGTTTGATTAAAACTTAATTACATTGCCCTCGAGCTGTGGAGCCGGTAATTTAAACAACGTTTGTGCACGGTAATAAGCTTGTGGATTGGAGTCACATCACCGAGGTCCTGGAGCAGGATAAACCGCAAGGTGCTCGACATGTGTCCTCTCTCACATGATGATGGTGCCTCAGATTGTTATGGGTGTGTATAGTTGTGTGTGTGTACGTACGTATGCTATCCTGCTGCATTGTGAAATCAATAAACCAAAGTCAGAGTGAGGCGCTGATGATGAGGCTACCTCAGCTGGCATTCTGATGAGCTTGCCACTGCAGCAGAGACACCGATACCAAGCCAAAACTCTGGCCCCTGATGCATGCGGTTTGTGGCAGAAAAACAATAGAATTATCTACATATACCCGGACTTGGATTCCCAACGGCAAGGCAAGAGGATGGAACGGCTGGCATGAAAAAGGAAAGGAGCTTGCCAATCAATAAATTCTAATGATCGCAAGTGACGCAGTGCGTCAGAGAAAATGCCACAATTTTACTACTGAATTTTGTTGAACGCAAACTATTCGTATTACGACAATTTCTGGCGACATTTTCCCCTTAATTTGATGGGCGAGTGCAGCTGCTGCTGCTAATTTTGCTTTCCCGCTTGCTAAATGTAAGTCACTTCATCTAGAGCTTGTATCTGAAAACTTTCGCAATAGCATTTAGGATAAAAATACAGCGCACAAGTTTTCGCCAGCTTAAGATCCTCGACGGCAACCGGCGTCTGTCTGTCTCGCCAACCGCAAGCTACAACGATTTTCGCCCCCCATCGTAAGAAATTTGCAAACATTCGAGGCAATTAAAACTGTCAGATGGAAGTGGGACTGGAAAAGTGGGACTGGAAAAGTGGGGCGAGAAAAGTGGGCGGCGTTCTGCTGCGAAACGCTGATAACTTTTGTTCATGGCACATGGCCAACGGGCCACGGCCAGCATTTCTAACCACCAAGGCTGTCCGCGAGTCCAGCTGTCCGGAATGTCCAGTGTCCAGTTGTCCAGGATGTCCAGGATGTCCACCCCGTACACTACGTCCACTACGTCCACTACGTCCACTCCGTCCACTCCGTCCACACTCAACAGTCAACAGAGTCAGCTGGCCCATGTGGGCACGCAAAAGTTTTTGGCCCACATTAGTTGGGATTTGTGTTTGAGCTGGAATATTGTGCTCTATGGTCAGATCAGCGCTTGGCCCTTCGCTGCTCATCTGCCATTTTTGTCCTTTTTTCACTCATTCTATGCTGCCATCCTTTGGCCGGCCACACAAACAAAAGCAAAGGCAGCGGCCAGGATGACAACTAGTGGAGGCAAAGGCAAACAACAAGGATGGCACAAATTAAGTGCACACTTCCTTTGCATATTTAAATGCCCCTATATACTTCCGCTTTGAGTCTTTGTGAGTGTGTGTGTCTCTGTGTTCCTGTTTGTGTGAACAAACATTTTTTTTTCGACCATTTGTTTGCATGTTGAACATGACCATGGCCAAACCAACTGGCCCAGCTACGCCTGTCCATTGTTGTTTGATTTCTAACGGAATTGAATATAATTTAAGCTCATGTACCGGGATTGTTGGATGCCCTGGATGGCCGGATTAGAGCGGTTGCTAACTAACTGGTCCATAGGAATCGCCTAGAGATCGCCTGCTCGGGGGATTTCATAAATATTTATTAAACCCAGGCTGACCAAAGTGTCTGCTGTGAATGCCTGCGGCTGCTTATTTATAAGTAATACATTTGGGTGTGGCCCCAGCCGCCAGCCGGCGTGTGTGAATACCCAGTGTGGCTAAACGGAGTCGAGATTGAGAAAGATTGAAAAGCTATTGGTTAGGGCTCGGAAAATTCGATTAAATGGGAACTGAAACAGATGCAAACCGCACACGGGGAGAAAAGTTCTAGGATACGATGTCTAATCTGAAGATACCTAATCAACCGCAGCACTATTAATATTTAAAGCATATATTAAAACCTCATATAAAACAAGATTTAATATGACTTTACATTTCAAAACGTTGTTAGAATCAACATTGTCCTGCTTTTCTTGCTGTGCTGGAGTGCAGTGTTCCTGGAACAAAAGGACCATAAACCGCTGACACTGCTTCGATCTGGAGGCCCAGGCTCAATGGCAAGGAAAACTGCCAGAGTGTGAGCTATATGCACTATATGCACTGGCATATAAACACAAATGTGACGAGGAGGCTGGTACTGGTGCTGCTGCTTCAGCTGCGTGTGTGCCAACTCAAAAGCTGGAAAATTGAAATTGAAAATCTATTGGTTATTATCCAGTCGCCGGAATGTCAAGTTCAGACAAAGCTGGATTAATTGCCAACGCAGCAGTCGGCGGCTCAAATTTAATTGCAAACGGATTAATCGGTTGGGTTCAGCACACCACGGAACATAATATGCGTTTAAGGGCAAAACAATCAGGGCCATGCAAATATGTTTCTAAGAACAAACTAATTAGTGGAACGAAAACACTGCCTTTTGTGGCCTCTGTGGCTACCACAGGCTCGTTGGCTGCACTTTAATTACTCGCAATGGAGAGCGGCACTTGACCATAAAATTAACATAATAATTGGCCAGAAAAGCGGGCCGAAAGGCAACTGGGCACTCCAGCTGAGAAAGCCGACAGGAAACGCGTGACTTGGCAGCATTTTCGGGGCGAGTCGAGAGACGAGATGACAGAGTCTGATGTTTTCAACTGCTTTTAATTACAACGTTGACATGTCTAAGCTGCTTTCGATACAAGCCGAGCGGGCCTAATAGGATTAGGCCATGACGTCGCTGCTGCTGCTGGTGATGGTGGTGTTGCTGTTGGTAGATGTCCTGTCAAGAGGCAGCAAAACAGAAATCAAGCATACGCCGCGTTGTGTCACGATTTACCAGGAAGATGCTTGCTCATCATCCCATGCCAGTTGCTCGATAGGTGTCGTCGTGCCACGTATTTAAAAATCAAAAAAAAAAATTAACGAAATAAAAAGAAAATCCAGACGCGTTGAGTGGGAAATGAAATCTAAACGCCCATGAAGCCATGGCTTGCATACTTATGCAGGCGACTGTGTTTAATGGCCACTATGCGCTGCGTGCAGAGAAAAAGGCGTAAATTTTGCTAATGGCCTGAAAATTGGGCAATTTTATAGCCTCATGAATAAAAGATTTTCATTTTGCTTCAATTACAGTCAAAGCCAGAGAATCGAGCCAGCCCCCAGTTGCCATTCAAGGATGAAGTCAAGATAGCAACCACACACACACTCACACACACACACACGCGAGGAGCACTCACAAGGACTCAAACCCAAACACACACACATTTACACACGCACACACACACTCCCATATGCGACAAGTTGGCGGCCACAATCTTGGATTTATACGGCTTCGAGTGGCTTCGGTGGCTAAGAGGAAAATAGGTGGGAGGTTGAGGGTAGGAGGTGGGGCACTCAAGTTGCCTTTGGCCTATTTAAAAATTAAAATTGTGTAAATTTTTAATGCCAAGCAGCGCGAGTTATTAGCCTAGCTTGATAGCTAGCCGAGCACCACCTGAATATCCTGCTAATCGACTGCCAACCGCCATGATTACAAAAATTTCCACTTGGCCGCGTATTTTCCTGATTAATTCTGTGCCGATATAAAATGCGCACCATGAATATTTCATACCACAAAGCGCGAGCAAACGTATAAAATAAAATAAAAACGAGATACAACAAAATTGGTTAAGCAAAAGGGCATAGCAAATAAAACGAAGCTTACTTTATACAATTGGCAACCGCAAACAAAGTGAATTTCGTTTTTTTTTTTTTTTTTGCGGCCACAGACGTGTCAGTTTGGACACATGAATGATGAATTATATTCGGTGGTCAATTTGGAATCCATATTTCACAGCGCACCAATAAAATATACCACCAGTAACCCCAATGGCACACAACACAAAATTTTTGGAACCCGCCGAGAAGTTTACAAAGCCGATCCAAACTTTGTGAAGTGACCTGAAGTCCTTTTTCATTAACCGATCGTTCGTTCGATGCGCCGGGCCAGGGGAAATAATAAAGTGATTTCGATTTAAGCTTCCAACATCAATTCAATTTCAATGCCAAATTGTTGTTACCAGCCCCACGTTGACTGCGTGACTTTTCCAATACCCATCGACCAAAGGTGGAAGGGGGGCGTGGGGGGCAGTCGGCGAGCCAGTGCTTAATTGAAAAACGTAATTAACTTGAATTTTCTGCTTTTGGCGTTTATTGCCGCTCATTTGCAACGGGCCATCCGAACGCTTTGGGTCTTTGGGTCGCCGTTGCAACTGCAGCCTGCGTATTTATTTGCACTGCAACGTGTGCAGCAGGATGGTCAGCTGCATGATGGGATTGGGAATTGAGTTTGGTTTGGGGCGCGCTTTCTGCGTTGCCCTGCCTGGATGATGATGATGATGATGTTGCTGGCGTCGCTTAGCGATGGCAGTCAGTGCAAGGTAGGACTCTATATAGTCGTGATATGAAATCTGGCATAAGTGGCTGATGCTAAGTAAAATCGCAGAGTTTAAACAGATCTATCTGATGACCTCCTGCATATGAACCCTTATACCCCATAGACTTAATCGATAGTGCCTAACTGCCATGTTTGCCCAGCTCCAAAGCCGATAATGATGGCCTCGCGGGTCTGTTAATGTTGACCGCAATACGTGGCTACAAACGAAATCAGTGGCACGGCAATTGGCTGCAAAATATGCAGCCAGCGGACTGACAAATCGCTCACCATTAAATCCAGTAGCCAAAAAACGGCTTTAACTGGCTCGAGTGCCTGGAAGCTGCACAACATTCATATTTCATAGGAATTTTCATTTAGCTAGCTGGTTTAATAACCTGCACAATGAGCTGGCGCTCACTCTGAATGGCAGCCAGACTTTGGTTTTCGTTGTTGGTTTTTGCCATTTTGCCGTTTTTGCCAGCAGAAAGTCCCTTTACGAGCTGCACCTAATTATGTGACCAAAAAAAGGGGCGAAGCCAGGCAAGTGAAGCTGGTGAAAGCAAATGTTACCTGAAACACTGGTAATTAGTAATTTAAAATGCCGCACGTGCATTGAATAGCTCTTGTAGAGCTACCTTCATCTCCTGCGTCCTTCGGCCAGTGCTTTCGAACGCTGATTGAACGCCGACTTAGCTCGCTTGGGTAGGGCAAACACGTTTAATTTAATTGTTGATATGGCGACGCTACAAATGAATCGGCCACAGACTCAATTTCAGCGACAGAGTCTCTGGTCTCTGAGCTTCTGAGTCTCTGAGCCAAGTGTCCTGCGTCCTGCGTTGTGAGTCCTGCGTCTTTCGGCCTCGTCCTTCCGTTTGTCAGCTCAGAAAATCCAAGTTGGCATTGGCCCGCTGTGAGCTGCTGGCAGTTGCCACATGCTGCGTCAAAATAAGTAAACATGACGGGACCAAGCGCCCAGACAACAAGCAAACTTGCTGACTTTACAGCCAACCAGCCCCTGGGAAACCGAAACTGAAACTGAAACCGGATTCCAGCCCAGCTTCATGGGTACAAAATAATCAAGAGCAAGTAATCTGCGATAATTAACTAAATAAGCAAGCGTGGCCAAATTTGTTGCTTACAAAACGACAAGCAGGCTGCCCGCTGTGCTAAGCCACTTCTTTTCCTGATTTTCCGAATTTTCCCACACCATTTTATCCCAGCGTTTATCTGGGTGTGTATGTGTGTGTGTGCGTGTGTGTGTGGGAATTATAAATAATGTATAATTGATTATCCGTTTAATCGCTTGCAGTACGCCCGTACACACGTCGGAACGAATAAAACATGCAAGTTTTCTAATGCCCGGTCATTACTCATACGCCGTGTGAGCCGCAAATGATTTCAATTAGCCAAACTAAATAAACCATTAAGCGTTTTATTAAGCTCTGCTAAATTTGGTTAAATATTTTAATGGCACATAAAATTAAAATTTAATTAACTACCACACTTTGCGTGAAGCGGGGGCCAAAGAATCGTTTTTCACAAAAGCGTGTAATTAAATTGAATGCTGCTGCTGCTGCTTTTGCTGCTGCTGCTACAAAAAACAACATATACTATGTCAGCAAGCGGGGAATTATTTAAATATTCATTGTGCCACCAAGGCATGTACATTGTGCATGCAATAGCAACACAATCAACTGATGAATGAGCTAGCAATAATGAACTGCAAACAGGCGACACGTGCAGCCAATGGCAAAGCGTCCGTTTGCATGTCCTCGTCATTGATTGAAAATATTTCGAGCGAACTCCTCGGTCTAATAAGAAAGCAATTATTTCTTGCCTAATTTGTTTCCCAGCCTCTGGCCTCCCTGCCCCTCTGCCCCTCGGGCTCTGCGAATCAGCTTAAAATGTGGCCCGAAGATTTTGTGAGAATAACCAGGACAACAACGCAAAAAATGCGAAGCAAAATAAACAAGGCAAAAGTTGATAAAGCAAAGTGGCCTAACCGAAACGGGCCATATAATCGGGTTTAGGCCAAGCGAAGAGGAAAATCGAGCACGCTGCAGTTGTAAACTTGAAGCTGATGCAAGAGGTAAGATTATCCTAATCCTAAAGCAAAATAATAATATGTGATGATTAGAAGAAACTACATAATAAAAACATAGCATGTCACAGTAAAAGCTAAATTGAAATATTCTTTAAAAGTAAGGCTCTCCAACGCAAATTGCAATCACCTTTAAAATAATTTTTCCCATAGGGTTACCATAATTTCCTGAACTCCCATTATATCTGCCATGTCCTTGAAGGACTTACGTCCTATATTCGAATTTATGTTCCTGCGGTAGCGCACCGAAAGTTCGTAAAGCCAAGGCCACGCACTTGGCCTGTTGTTATTTTTATGCTACTTTCCGCTTACATTTTTTTTGCCTCTCAGTGCCGTCGTGGACCGTACCCACACCATTTCCTCGGCCTCGAAGGACTTGGGGCGAAAGAAGGACCCTGGCCGGCAGGCAATTTTCTGCTTAATAAAAATTAAAAAGGGTTATGCGCGCGAGGCAAAAAGTTTTTCATTAAGCTGCCAACGATGATGATGATGGCGAAGACAACAGGGCAAGGATGAGGACACGAAGAGGTGGCAAACGAATCCTTGGATGCCGCAAATTTGATAATGAAGATAAATGTTTATCGCATTCAGGGGCGTGGCCGTTTGCCAAAAAGTTTGTAACGCAAATTTTCACGCTGATTATGCCAATAAAATCAATGATAAGCTTGCTTGCCACGCAGCAAACAAGCGAATTTGGACCGCCCACCGTTGGCCCAAAACTTTTCACGACAAAACAGATGAATGGGCAAACGCAATGAATTAAAATGATAGGGTCACGGGGGTCGCAGACTCTCTCCCCATAAATGCCACAAAAACACAAATAAATGCTAGTAAATATGCACGCTGGAGTGACAGTGGGGCGTCGAGGGACGGACGTGCTGAGCCGCAAGTAAATTGGTTTGCCGTGTCATTAGTGAACACGTATCCACATTTTGGCACTAATTAAATTTCATTTGAGTTTTTCCACTCAGTTGTGGCCAGTGGCCAGTGGCCAATGGGCACTGCATCTGCATTCACACGCAGCTCGTTTCTCGCAAAACTCGGCGTGCATTTTGTCAAATTTAATTGCTTTAGCTACGTCATTTCCCAATAAATTTGAAATTAAATTGCAGTGGAATCGGTCAAGTAGTTGATTAACTAATGAGTAATATAGCAAAACAAAAATCAACTTAACTTCAACTTTTCCTATGGTTAGACTCACTCATAGCTAAGATTATGATGTGCTTGCTCTTTATGAGTAATCTTATCTTTTACGTTTCTGTTATTTTGTATTTTTAAGTTTCCATTGAATTTCAAGTTGTGTTAACTTTTTCCTCGCCCACATTTACCTTTCCGTCTGAGTGGGAGATTAGATTGTGTCAGTGGGTCAATGCACCTGCACAATTGTGGAATAGAAGCCAAGAAAGTGGCAACAATCCGGAGAGGAAAGGAAATTACAAAACACATGGCGCCCGAAGCTAGTTACACACACCAGACAATGCAGCCAGGTAGAAGTGGAAGAAGAAAAGCAGCAAATGAAGAGGATTGCAAGAAGGACGAAGGCAGGACGAAACAGCTGCTTTCAGGACGTGAAGATGGCAGTACAGCCAGGCTATGGATAGCTGGGTATGCTTAGATGGATGGGTTGACAGGTCGCAAAAAAAAAAGGAGAGAAGGAGAAGGATGCGCCAGGACACGGAAGCACATGCGAGCATTTGCTGCTTATTCTAAGTTTGATTCAGTGTCGCTGCAACAGCTCAAGGCTGTTTGGTGCTGGCCACAAAAGATGACTACATTGCACTCAATGCGGAAGTTTTCGCCTGCGAAACGATGTGGCAGATTTAAATGGCCGTACATTAGCGAAATAACGAGTGAAACAACGCTGCAAATGACTGCCATAACTGTTGCGGATTTAATTTGTTGGATTCTGTTTAATTTGCTGCATTTATTGCTCGTCACATGTGCAAAACTTTTTATTTATACACCCGGCGAGCAACAGCCAAACAATTTTTTTTGTAGCTGCCTTTTATGCAAAACTCACAACAGCATTTGCTGTGGGGCCCTGAAGCTCCTCAACCAACCGATCCTCGTCCTTGCTCCGCAGGACCCGCTCCTCTTGTAAAGTTATGGCAAAAGCACTTAAGCGATTTCATGCAAATTTTCGTATATATTTTTTGCCGTGCTTTCGCTCAGGTGAGCATTATGGCTATATGTCTACGCCTGCGACTCTGCAACCAACAACCACTGAGCGTTGCGAATAACAAAAAATACTTACGAGGGTGCAGCACAGTGGCAACAACAATTGCCAGCCGAAAGTTGAAAACTTCTGCAAATTGTTGCTGCCAAAGTACCGTGTGCGTGAAGGGGTATGTTGGGCCCGAAGGGTACTTATCTTATTTTCAAGGGCAACTCAAGAAAAACTTAATTACTGCATCAAGGATACCATATATCAGTATTACGGTTAAGCAGATAAATCCGTTAAGGTTGTGTTAACGGAATATTTTGATGGATTTTATAGAATACTTACATTTATATTTACATTTACATTTGCTTTTGAAAGCTTACTGACTAATTTTAAAGGATACATAGTTCGTATCTATGAGCAGCTACCGTTTTTGGTTAAACATTCCTTCCATCCATGTTGACATTGAATAAGGACAGTTTATTTGAGCCAAATAAACTTCAGTTTCCTAGCTGCATACTTGTGTACTTGTAATCCTGACAAATTGTGAGCCACAATCCAAAACAAACTTCAAACTTGTGAAGAATCTCCCAGCAATTAAAGTACACAGCATCTTTGGATATAATGACGCAGCTCGATGCAATAAACACTTGACTGTAAGCCATACATGTTGCCATTTATTCAGTAAAATAGTTTCATTTGTTACGCCTTGGCATAAAATCGTTATGTTAACAATTTGCGAACGAAAACGCTTTTGCTGTTGATGGTCGCATATAAAAATGTCATCGCTTAAGTGATGGAATGGCTGAATATCATAATAATAAAGTTGGCTGGGCGGCTGAATATTACTTGCAACAACGACTTTTGGCCACGCCACATAAATTAGGAGTGCGTGAAATCTTTGGATATAAATTTAATGTGCCGCCAGCGGTGGCAGTGGCAGTAGCAGTGGCATTGGCTGTGGCAACACAAATCAAAAACACTTTTAAATGGGCACGTCGCTGTCGTAAAAACATCAGCGAATCGTAATTTGCTTTCTTGCCTTCGCTTATTTATTGAATGTTTAGTCGACGCCAAACAAAAGGCAAGCCCCCTCCCGACTTTTGGCATAAATCAAGCACGTGGTCTGTGCTGGATTATCCTGGCGATATTTGGAAGCCCCCCCCTCCAGCCTTCTGCCAGGATCGGGGATCCATCTGGCTGACAGCACTTTGTTGGCCACGAAACGGAGCGTACTTCTGGCCCGGCCAAAAGCCGACAGCAAGCCGGGCTTAAGGTGAGTGCACCACGTTGCACCACATTGCACCAGATTCGCAAGCAGATCCAAGTTGCATTTGCATGCCACTCACCTGTTCAACTGTTTGCCTGTTCACTTGTTCACCTGCTTACCTGTTCACTGGCTCACCTGCCTTAGCATTTTCGACTTTTACCTTTTCATTTCGCTTTTGGTCGTTGGTTTTCTCGGTTGCAGCTCGGTTTGGTTTGCCTTCGCTCTAATTGAAAATATTTTTGTTCGCACTTCATTAAACCTAAACGGAGCAGCAAGCTGAGAGATATGCAATGTCTGTCAGTTCCATTTGGCTGCCGTTAAAAAGCAAGGTGAAAAGTTTTAATAAATATGCATGCAAATGGGCACTCTATATAGTAAGGGGTATGTATGTTTGTACGTTTTGCACAAAGAGATGTCGATGTCTCTGGCTGTTATTGTTGTTGCCCAGTCGAAATGTTTGTTGGTTTAATCCAAAATGCAATCATTGAAATGCATTTTATTTGAGCTGCGCTCGCTTATCGCATTTTTGCATATACATTTTTTGGTGGCCCCCAACGAAATGGTTAGAGTAAAGTGGGAAGTGGGAAGGGGGAAGCCCCCAAGGGACTTATTTTTATATGCTTACAACTCCTCCGGAACCAAATTCTGGCCATCCTGACCCTGTATACATGTACATGTACGTCTGTGTATATGCGCAAATTCAATGACAGTTTGTGCCTTTTGCAACTTTCAGTTGATTTTTTATTGTCAATCGAACAATAACGAAATCATCGGCCAAGTTACGCCAAACGCCACAGCAGCAGCAGACTTCGATTCGTCGATGGGCTGGGATCAGGATGAAAATGTGACTGTAAGTGTGAGTGTGACTGTGAGTGTAAGTGTGAGTGTGAATGTGACGGTGACAGTGACTCAGCACGGCGAAAACTTTAAGGTAGGCAGCCCGGAATTTCTGACACAAGTCGAGAGCGTGCCACGCCCCATCGGTGGAGATTTATATGCCCAGGCGATGTGACTCAATCAATGGCATTTGTGTTGTGCCAGCAGCAAAAGCAGCAAAAGCAAAAGCAGCAGGAGCAGAAAAGCAGCAAAAGAAGCATCAGTTGGATGAGAATGGTAACACGAAGGGGTTTTTGGTGGGGCAGAAGGTCCTCCGCTTCCCCTGCCCAGCGGAGCATCAGTGGCAGGACATCAGACAGTCGGAGAGACATGCACAGCATTTTGTGTAAAGAAATCAAAAATTTATACAAACTTTGCACAATGAATGAGCAGCAACAAAGCAGGAGCAGAGAAGAATCAGTACCAGTGCCAGTAGCAGTAGCAGTAGCAGTAGCAGCACAAGGGGGCAAGTGTGTCCCAGTGTCCAGGCAGGACAGCAATTGCCGAAAATTGTTGCAGCTCGCCTCGCTCGCTCCCTGACAATGGCTGCAACGGCAAATGGAACATACATGCACTGGACAAAAAGTTGGTGCCTAAGATAATGACTAAAGCACTTTTCTTATCCTACAGTTAAAATCAACTCAAGGGAAGCCAATGAATCAAGGCAAACAGAAACATAATCTGTTTTAAAGATTATTGCCTAAATTAAATCCCCAACTAAGCTATTGATATTATTTTTGCGAGTGTGGTCACTTGCAGAGCTGCCTGACTTGCAAGTTGCAGCTACGAAAGTGGGCGCAAGGATAGCTCCGCACCGGACAACATCTCCAGTGTGTGTGTGTGTGTGTGTAGATAGGTAGTCAGCAATGTGTATACATGGGTGGGTCAGTGCAGACGAATTAATTAAAAATTCCGAAAATATCCGGTTAGCTCTTTATAACAATTTCGTGCACAATGCCGAGCTCTCCTGCTGCATTCGACAAAAAGTAGTTGGCTCACCTTTGTGTGTTGTGCGTTGTGTGCGTTGTGTTGTGCGTTGTGTGTGTTGTGCGTTGTGTGTGTTGTGTACATCCTGCACGGCAGAAATTTAAAACTCGCCATGCTGATGTGCTGTCGGGCGCCTCAAGATGGCTTCATCTATCTGGCCGACAGCCATTCAAACTATTTTCGTTTCGGCCGTTTACCAGGCAATCTACATAAATGAATTCATTTGCTTTTCATACACTCGCACATATACGCATATATGTACATATGTATGCACGATGGCAAGCGAGCAGTGTACGGGTCGTATACGCAATAGTTGATATTTATGCTCTAATTGAGGGTACAACCCGGACCTGAACTTGGCTTAAAGTCATGTGAGCGCACAGAAATATTTGCGATTTATTGCAGCAGTTATAAGAGAGTAAAATCAAATTTGGCACATTTCAAGGCGCAAAATGTAAGCGGTCGCAAAAAAAGGGTCATTTGACCATAAAAAATGGTCGGAATGCTCGTTAAAACTAAAAACAATTGACCACATAAATTAGCGGCATTAAAATACCAAAAGGCAGGCGGCCCGAAAATGGCCCAACAGCAAAAAAGAACAGAGAATGGAAGGAAGTACGAACGATTGATTCAATTAATTGCCAAATTAAAAGGGAAGAATTTCATTGGCAAAAGGCGAGCAAGGAAGCGAGTAAAAGCGAGTAAAAGGAAGTAAAGGGAATGAATGAGAATGTTATGACAATGTTAGAAACCAAAAAATAATAAATGATGAGGGCTAAATAAAGGGAAAGCGGAGGCTGTAACCGACCTGGGCTGACACAAAGTGACAGGCGCCGGGGGCCTCACTTGCACAATTGAATTTATTATGGCATTTCAACTGGGAGAGCGTCAATTGAATGAAAGTGGACGGAAGCCCACCCACCGACCTTCCACCCACCCACACACACACACACACACACTCTCGAGCGAGAGAGGGGCGGGGAAAGCTCTGTTGCAATAGCATCATTATTGGACTAAACCGAAACTATTTGCCTCAATGGGCCACAAAGCGCCACACGACACGCCAAAGGACACAGCCGGAGAATCGAAGACAGAGAAAGAGGCAAAAACACAGACAACTGGCAACTGGCAACTGAAGAGACTGCAGAAAGGACACGAACGACGAACCCACATCGCCACATCGCCACATCGCCTGTGTGATAGTCCAATGCCCTCGGGGTATATTTTCGCCACTTTCGCTCCGGCCAAAAGTGTTGACTGTCTTTGATTTTGTTTGTCTGTCCCTCTGCCTCGCCGCCTGGCCAACACTGAGCACAGACATCGTAGTTGCCCCGGGGGAAAGGGGCTAACACCAGCAATTACACACAGTTTTGTCAATCGAGCAAAAGTTCAGAGGAGTGCGCACATAATCAGCAAATGAATCATAAACCAGATGGGCCATTCACTCATTACGGCTTGTAAGTCCGATGCTGTTGTAATTACACAGGGAGAAATCAAACAAAAGTAATCTGAGTAATAATGTATTTATAAATTACCATAGATACAATGAGCTTGGCTTGAAAATCGCTTAAATAAAATTTAAAAATCCAAAAAGCCCAAAAGAATAATAATATTTTTGGTAAACCTTCAAGTTATTTAATACCTAAATAAAATAATAGTACACCTGCACTTAACTTTATTAACAATTTGATACACTTTTGAATCCTTTTTCGCTGCGTGTACAGTAGAGCCTGTCAGCAAACGCATTGTGGCTACAAACAAATTACAAAATCGGCTAAACTTAAGCCGCCGTGTTGCGTGCAGTTTATGACTAAAGCGCCGCCGGCGGATGCGCTGAAATCCCGGTAACTGCAATTGGCTTTTTCCCAACCGCACTCACGTGCAGCCTCCACACACACACACACACACACGGGATCACAGGATCACAGGATCACACATTCGGTGGACGGAGGGGGGTTACAGGCCCCGCCTGTCTATCGGCCAAAACAAAGTTAAATCGGCCAAATCCTTTGACCATGTCACACTTTTATACATAATCGTTGGTCGAGCACGTGCAGACAACCGCAATGTTGTGCGAGGATGGCGCAAACAAAAAAAAAAAAAAACATTAAAAAAGGACAACAAAAAGGACAACAAAAAGCGCACACAAAAACAACAAGAGCGAAGAGCAAATTACAGCGGCGGACTACAGGGCGACAGCAAATATTACGTATACGTGCGTTCAATGTCCTGATGGGGTTGCAAGCAAGGCCAATAATGCAAAAGGCATTAACAGGCCCGGGCACTGGTTTTCCATAGCAGTTATTGCCATTAACATGGCTTAATTAGCCAACTGGCTGTAACAACACCGGCTTAAAGCATAATTGTAAATATTTCCGGACTTAAACCAAACCAGCACAACTCCCTGAATAATGAAAGCTAGGCCAGGGATCTCAGTAGCGTTACATAGGATATGGCAGAGCGCACAATCTGTGAAATAATCGGTGGAAAAGGAAAGGCAATTAATAAATAAACTAGTTGAATGTAGGTAATTAATAGTATAGCTTAATCATTAACTTAAGGTGTCCACAAGTGTGCAGTGAGCGAGAGATTTAAGCCATTGAACTCTTTGATTTTAAACATTATTATTGCATACTTATGGACCTCTTTATAAACGATTTCTTAACTCTTTGATGCTTTTCTTACCCTAATAAGCGTCTCTCGATTGGCCGCAAAGAAGAAACCATCGATGGGACAGCCCAAACTCGATCGCATCATGGCAATTTTTAAGGAGCTTACAAGCAGCGGGTTTTCCTGCAGCAAATGCAGCCAGCTGGACTCGTAGATGGCCTGTCCAAAAAGCTGACACTCCGAATGGACGCTGGATCCGCAGAAACAGTATATGGACACCTGGCCAACAATCGCAGCCGTAAATGCGGCATAGAACAGCAACGCTGGCTGCAGGATATTGGCAGATAGTTGGTAGCACAGCACACACAAGTGCAGTGAGGCTGCCACAAACTGGGCGAAGATGAGCGGTCTGAAGTATTCGTTCAAGGAATGGCCCAGTTTCAAACACAACTCATATAGTTGAAACACGTGCCTTAAGTTCTCACGAGTCTCCGCAGCATTTCGGCCCTCAAAGTGCATCATTTTGTGCCTGGCAATCTGAAACAGGGCACTGAGATTATGGCTCAGGGAACAGAAGAGGGTGTCCACACAAACGGTGGGCAGTGCCACGCCCAGGGCAGCACTCACATTCCACACATAGGAAATTAGGTAATTGGACAGCTTCTTATTGTCCCAGGGATATCTGTAGAAACTGTTGGCTATTATTCTGATGCTGGTTATTATGGACTCCTATTACTTACACACTGGGAAAGGGAAAGTCCGGCTGGAATTCACCTGTGCGTTGGTAGCTGATCAGCATGGCCAGAGAAGACATCAGACAGGCTGAGAGGCCAGCCGTAATGAAACAGTAGGCATATATAGCACTAATGAACTGATCCCGACGACTTTCCCTGGTTACTATCATTTCACCAACAAGGCAGTGAGTTTCTGAGAAAGATGAACCGAAAATGGAGTGTAATCATGCATTTCATTCAAGCCACATTCTATTGTCTAGGTATTTTAACAACAGCTAGCTTACCCCTTTGCAAAAGACAATAGAACTGCCGTATGAGGAACCTAAAGTCCTTGTAAAGCCAAAGGAACACCCCGATTTTGCAGAGCGCCAGCAGATCCACCAGAACCGAGCAGAGTGAGTCGGTTAATTGCTCCACATTTTGGATGTTCTGCAGGCCAAAGCCGATGGTCAGTGGCAAGAAGCTGGCCACCGAAAGGATGCAGCAGATGCTGCGCCAAGGATATCGATGGCCAGCATCCGGTTCGTGCAACAATTCCAGTCCGAGAAGGCGAAAGAAGACGGACTGCAGTCGGAGGAACTTGTCCGTCAGCATGTCGAGCTGGGTGAGTAGTGAAAAGTGAGTGAGTCCTGAGTTCTGGTTAATGGGAAGCAAAGCTCAGTGGAGGTCACTGCTCATTAGCGGCTAAGTAAAATCAATAAGCCATTAAAGCGAGCAACCCAAAATGGTATCTATTATTTAAACTCGAGTGACAGGACCTTCTGCATGTGAGAGCTGGCAAATGAAGTGGCGGTTTGCATGTTGCAAAAGTGTCTGGTTGAACTGGGGAATTTTGAATGCATCAGCATACAAATCTTGGCCCTCTGATGTTTGCACAATAAATTATACTTAATTAAAAACAATTAAAAGCAAATTCCAATTGCAACCAGGCCTGTGGTGTTGCAAGCGGCAAATCTCTGAGCCACTGCAAATATTTGCCAGCAATGCTAAGCAAAAACTAAAACAAATCCTAGCTGCATTTCAAATGTGAAAACTTTTGCTTGCAGCTCCGAATTGCATGCTGCTGTTTTGGGATTCGTCTAACATTTCAGGGTTTTAATTACTGCTAAGCTCGAGACTTTTACCGGCTCTATCGTATCGGTATTGTTGTCGTGGTCAAGAATCACAGCAGCTGGACAGCTGGCCAACTGGCAAAGTTTGGCCATCGTTTGGTCGGAGAATTTAGATGGGCAAAATAAATTAATGCAATTACATGCTGGCAGCTTAAGACGTAGGTTAAGGCCTAAGTGGAGTCATAAAGCACACACAAATTAAGTTCGGGACAAATGCCACAGACTTTGCAGCGACGGCATAATTCATTCGAATGTGTGAATGCTGTGAATGCTGTGAATGTCGTGAATGCCGCAGAGGTCCGATTCCATTTACTCAATTATTAACCGTCAGACGGAGTAATTAATTACGATTTCTTACCTCTTAGATTGAAAACAGAGCCAGCCACCAACGGATGGCAATCCACAATCCACTGGGAAAGGAATAAGTTTCGGCCTAGGCACATAAAACAAACATTGACACACTGACCAGGGCACCACGCAGCCCACGAAAATGGAAAATGGAAAATGGAGTTTATATATTTTCGGTAAAGCAAAACTTGCTGGAAAACTCGCCTGGCTGGTTGGCTGCTTGGCTGCTTGGCTGCTTGGCTGGCAGCTGACAGAAGAGGGAAATGGAAAACCATCTGGGGGGTGGCCGAAAACTGTTCAAGAACTTTTTCTTATTCCTGGCATTGTTATTACCACGTTGATGCTGCTCGACTCCTCAAATGGTCGACTCCTCGTGGAGCCACTGTATCCATGGCAGCAAGCTCTCGTAGAAACTCGGATTTCCTTTTTGGGGCAGGCGTGAAATATTCGACTTAAGAACTCGCAGGAATTATAATACTTGAGCCACAGTCACTTGATAACTATTGTTTCTCAACACTTATCAGTTCATTTGTTTTGAGGTGGAAATATATTTCGAATGGAACTATAGTTACGTGGACAACAGGGTAACAGGGTAGCAGGGTATCCTCAACTTGGTTGCCTGCTGCCTGAGCGGTGAAATACTTTGCCATTTAGTTGTTGCACTGCCCGGACAGCAGTTGAATCCAAAATGAAATACTTGATTTCAGCCTCCGTGGGATTTTGCTTGCAACTCCGGAGGGGCGAAAACTTTGCCGCTCTCGCAGGAAGTCAACTTGGCAGGGAACGGGACGACGACGAGTGCGACTAAAGCGAAGTGAAGGAGGCCTGGGGAAGCAGTTTGCTTAAAATGTTTAGTGGAAAGTGTTTTAAAATACATTAAAAAGTTCACGGCTGCCCTGGCACGCATTGAATTTATGCGAATTTGGTGAACTCCTTGAGTGGAAACTTTTTGCATTTGCTCGCTGGCGCCGCCCGCCCAATCAACTTAAATATTTGTTTAGCTCAAGTGCTTTCCCCATACTTGGCCTCCAACCCTCTGCACCCAAATTTCCACCTTTCCACCTTTGTTTTTGGGGCCATCCAGAATCGTACTTAGACAGTTGTAATTAATGCCCCAACCAGATCCATTTTACCCCCACGAATGAGCTGCGTATCTTGGTTGGTTTTCGTTACCAAGCACCACCTACTCCTACTACTCGGTGGATGATTTTCCGCCGCGAGCGTGTTTTCATATTTGCTTCTGTCATCATTTAATGAGAGATATTTTATTTCCCGTCTCATATTTATTGGAATATATTGCTGGTTGGGCGGCCCGAAGGACCCTCGACTTACTTTCGATACCTGTAAGTGCGGTTGTGTGGCGCTGTTTGTGGCTTGATTTGATACGCTCGAGGAAAACTGTCGAACTTGCAAATGACGAAGCCCTATTTTCATCTCGAGGCACTTTTCTCTAGGCCCGCAACCCAATCGCAAATGGGAAAGTATTTTTGCAAAACAAACAAGTCCCAAGCAATTTGTTTTTCTCCCCATCCCCATCGAGAAAAACCCATTTTCGTGGGAAAACAGGCCATCCAGCGCCTCGAACCCCATGGAAAATGGTTTATTTTTTCATTTTCTTTTTTGCTGAGCTAATTTGCAAAAGCTGGATGCAACTGTTGAAATCGGGAAATTACATTAACGCCAGTCATTTTTCCGATTGCCATGCTTCATCAATAACAAACGCTTGTAAATAATTGCAACAACTATGGCCACAACTATGCTATAAGTCAATTAAAACTGGGCTGGCAATATGCAATACGCCTCTTTTTAAGATACTCTATGAACTACATGAAAAGTGATTCTATACTAATAAATAGAGCTTCTAGCTTACAAACAGCTTCGTTTGCAGTAAGAAGCATGTATAAATGCATATATTATCTTAGTTATTTAATAACTTTTAATGTTCATTAAAGCGAAAGTATCCATTTTCCAGCATATTGAGTTAGCAATCAGATAGTGGCGTATTTAAAAGTATGACGGCTATAGACTTTTTGTATCTTTCGATAGGGTAAAGCTACGCATGAGGAGCTATAAAACGCATTTAAATTAATAATCATTTAAAATACAATCGCTTGCGGGTTGATTAAGGGGAGGCATCAAAACAAATGGCAAAAGGGATGTCATATTGAATTAATGCAACTAATGAATACAGCTCGTGCTGTTCGTGCTGATGATTTCATTCAACAGCGCTCAACATCGTTTGCAACCAGATCGCGATAAAGGAAAAAATGTTTAATTTCATTTGTGGCAGGACGACGAGAGGACGCTGGAACTCAACGGGGGAAATTGTATTAATCAGGCAAATAAGTGTTCGCTTTTATTTTATGAATAATTAAAATTATTTATTGCTCTGCCGGTGGTCGGAATGCTGATGAACTACTATGGCCAGCGGCAAATTGACTGTCCGTTTTGCCCACTTGAGGGGCACAATTGCATAATCAAATCCACAACTATTCAATTACGTCTGCGTCACTCCAACGAGACACACGGCCTCGTGTGATAATAATTCGGCCAAGACCCAAATCAGAGCCGAATTTAATTGAATTGCATTTAATGAATATCAATATCGAATATTCTGCTCAAATTCGATTAAACTCACGCTCTCACTAGCCGCAGTCCCCCAACGACCAAGTGGAGCCATCAACGTGCCGCAACTGAAACGAGGCGCCGCAAACGATGGCTAAGCGGAATGGAAATGGATGCAAGTCATGCGCCGCGGTTGTCCTGTTCCAATGCCATCATTCCTTTCTCTTTGCCGTATTCTAAGAGAGCGGAAAGTCCTCGAAGAGAGAGATCGCTGTGGGAAAACTTTGGCCAGCAATTAGACATCTGTCAGCGTGTTGACCCAGGCAAGCAACACTCTAAGGAGGAATTCCCGCCAGCAGCTGGGGCACTCCATCATCCCAGGACAGCCAGTGCTAGAGTGCCGCCAGGTCCTGCAGGAACTTCACACGCTTTCTGATGACCATAATGACAACAATTAAATATAAATCACCGGGGAAACAACATGCCAAGGATTTACCTTTCCCCACTCCACACCACATACCCTCCTCTTGAGCCACGCACGCATACAATTAGCTTTTATGGCCGCGGGCCCGAAGGAAAATGGCGGCCATGGCCCTGGCCAATGGTAATTTGAAAATATGGTAATTATGAAGCGGCTTTTGTGTAAGGCGGGAAAACAGAAAAACAAGAAAAGCGGCGGAGGAGGAGCGGAGAGGAAAGCCAGAACCTCTGACACCGCGGCTGTGTCTGTTCTAATTAGGCGCACATAAATTGCACCGCAAACAAGATGGACACAAACAACAAGCATCGGCAACAAATCCTAAATAACAATTAAAACAATTTTCAAGATTAAAAACACACCTCACAGCCAGCCAGCCCAGCCAATGCTTTAATATTTTAATTAAAAATTCCTCCGCAAAATGCCGCCGCAGAGCGAGGTGTTTGCCGTAAGCCCGGCTAACAGCCTGGCCAATAGCCCGGCCAACAACCCCTCCAGATGCCCCTCCCTCTAGAACCCCCCTCTAGAAGCCCCCCTCTGGAAGCCCCCCTCTAGAAGCCCCCCTCTGGAAGCCCCTTGAGCGAATGAGTGGCCGAGTGCTCCCTGAATGGCCTCTGGAGGCCTATGACTTTGAATTATTGCACGGCGAGTCATAAATTAAGTGCGTGGCCCTCCTCAAATGGCGGCGAGTGTGGTGTTCGTTGGGCGCCACTTGTTCGCTGGTGGCAGGTGGCCAATCGAGCACTTGCATTAAGCGCTTTTCGAGGATTTTCTTAGTTTTGAAACATGTTTTCAAAAACATACATTCATGCATGAGAAGCTCTTACAGCCACTTGCTGTCTAGAAATAACTTTACTTCAGTATTGAAAAGGTAATATATTTGTTATTACTGCAAAGGAAAAACATTTTTGGCGGAAGTTTGTTTATGCTGAAAACCACTGTTGTGGTCACAAATCCACTGTTTTGGTTAGGCAAACCAACCTGTTGAAGTTTTATCCACTTTACAACAGCATTTTCCTTCAGCACCGCTGCTCTTTCACTCAAATATTCCGGTAATAGAATTTGAAGAGCAAAATCGGCGGGCGGAGAAGGATTTCGGTAGACCTTTAGACCTTCATAAATAAATGCGCCAAGTTCTTCGCGGGGAGTTGAATCCTTTATCCTTGTAAAGGAGATGGTGATGGAGATGGGCACTGGAAGTGGAAGTGGCAGTGGAAGTGGAAGTGGGAGTGGCACCTCTTGAGTCGCTGTTGTGGCCGTGCAATCAAATTCAGACATTTGGCGACACTCACGCCGCCCACTTGCGTTACTTAAGTGTCGTAAAGTCCTGCCAGTAAAGTGAGGTGCGGTAGAAGGGGGCTGGGAGGTGCAAGGACAACAACAAGTGGGGCTTTTATGATTTATGCAACTATCGCCTGCAGCCAGAAGTGGGTGGGGCAGGACTCCAGGAGAGCCATTGCCGAAATCCTTGAGAGAGCCGCTCGAGGCGCGTAAATTCTTTTCTTGGGCGCCTCGTCTTCGTTTTTTCTCTTTTTTTAGGGGACATACGTCTCAGACTAAGCGGCTCGTGGGGAAAGTGGGAAAAGCGCTTCAAATTGTGCAATTTTTATGGACGCAGTGGGTGGCTGGGGGCGGCATTCATGAATAAAAGATTTTCCGATTCACCCCGACACCAGAACCGACCAAACCGAGCAAACCGCCTCCTCCTGTCGCCCAATTTATTATGCTGTTGGCCTTGCCGAGTGCAAATAATAAGCAGCAAGTGCACAGCCACGCCCACACAATTGTCGGAGGGGGCGGAGCGCTGAGGCGGGCCAAGTAGGTGTGGCACTAGAGAAGAGGCTCCAAAGGCTGCAAAGGCTGAATGCCTGCGAAATTAGCAAAGCAAACGCTCGGCTGCAGTTTACTTGCCATTTAAGCGCCGCACTCGACAGCTGTGTTTGTCAGTGGCACTTGCAACCGGCAACCACCTAGGCGCAACAGCAACAACAACACCAGCAACTTGCAACGCACGAGCTGCAAGAAGAAAAACTACCGACACACAAGGAAAAACCAACCAAAATGCCAGGCCAATGTGTGTGCGTCTCTATTGTTGAATGAAATTAATCAATAAAATTGAATCGGATTTACAAATAAAGATTTCAACGTTCAAATTTACAGCTTTTTAAACTAAAGAAGAAAGAAAGGGAAAAACTTTTGTTCCGAACTCACTTATAAAATTAAATTTTTGTAGCATTCCATGTGCATAATACTCCCATTCTAGGTATTGCATTTTATGCCACATTTTCTTGCTGTGGAATGCTGCACCTGCAGCTTGCAACGACAGCCACAACAACCCACAGCCCAAAAGTTGAGCTTGCAGTTGTGTTATTTTTCTTCCTTCGCCATTGTTTGTCTCTCGAAACCAAAGGGTCGTCTTCGGTCCGAAAGAAATGCACATAAAATATAAGAATATTAGGCAAACACTGGGCAATTTGGTCAGAGGATATACGAGTGTTTTTGCAAGTTCCCTTGGCAATTAGAGCGTTTAAACAAGTAAGAAAATGGCAATTCCGACAAATCTGCTCGGAATTTAAAAATATATTGTAGTGCGTAATTTGTTTAACAATTGCACTCTGCTTTGCAACTGTTTGGATTTGTGGGGTGGTTGGATTATTTTGGAAAGCTCTTTGATTGCAGATGGTTCAAAGGCAAATTTAAAATATAAAAAGCTTGGAGAAAAGTGTTGGTATATCAATTATTTGAATCACATCAGAAATTAGGTAATAAATATTCTTCTACTCAATGAATTAGCGCGAAAACAGGCCTCACAAGAAATTAAACAAAATATAGGCACATAAATGTCCTTTTAGTCCTTTTAGAAGTGGCGCCACCTAGCGCCTGAACCTTGCTAAAAAAAGTGCTGCAAAGCAAATGCCAGCGGCACGTTTTGTATGGGCTGCACTAAGCTAGTATCTGAGTTCACCACCTAGGCTTAAGTCTTGGCTAGGTGCGGAACACGGCTATTTAATCTTCATTTTTTTCCAGGGCTTTGGAATATTGAAAATAAATATTTAGAAATATTTGGCTTTTAAAAATTATATATTCTAGTACAAAAAGTCAATTCAATAAGAAATTATATAACATGCAGATCTATAAATTATTAGTTTTACACATTGACATGTTAGTTAGGTAAACTAAATATGTATAAATATCTTTGCAGATGCAGAAAAAAGGTATTAAGTAAATGTACGTACCACGTAGTACTACTAATAAATAAATAAATAAATAAATTGACAGTCGATCAGTACAGTGACGTTTATCTTTATTAAACGGACTTAGCTACAAAAACTTGGGGGTCGCGATTTTTACAATTGCAATTTCGAGGGGAGGCCTGAAATTGGTGGAACATGACCAGGTGGTCTGTCGCTGTTTTGGGGTGTCAACTACGGTCTAGGATTAGTTTGATTTTGATTAATCGGAATCGGATCGCGCCGAGGACTTCTTGGACTTCTTGTGCTTGCGCTTCTTGTCGCGATGCCGATCCTCCGTGCTGGACTCGCGTTTGCTCCTGGTGCTGGCGCTAGTGCTGGTGGCATCTGTTTTCGCCTCACTTCCGGTGGCAGCATCCGCTTCCTGGCCGACAGAATCCACACGCTCCTCGTCCTGCAGCTTCCTGAGCGTCTCGGCCTTGAGGCGCTCCAGTTCGTTGAGCTCGCGGGTGGTGCGCTCCTTCTCCATGTCGTCCTGGCGCTGTTTCTCCAGGCGCCGTTCCTCCTCCTTGGCGATCTCGTTGCGCATGTGCTCCTTCATCAGCAGCGCGGCCTCCGCACGCTTCTGCATCTTCTCGCGGGCCGCCTTCTCGCGCTCCTCGCTCATGGGCAGCGCGGAGGTGAGCTTGGGCAGCGGGCTGCGCGAGCGGCGGCGGCGCGAGCGACTAGTTGAGGGGCTGCGACTGCGCGACGAGCTGTGCCGACGCCCGCGGCTGCGACTGCGTCTGTTGCCGGACGATTCGCGACGTCTTCTGCCATCGGAGTCCTGACGCCTTCTGCCGGAGGATTCCTGGCGTCGTCTGGCCGGTGAATCCTTGCGCCTTCTGTCAGGCGAGTCCCTGCGTTTTCTTTCCGGCGAGTCCTTACGCCTTCGGCCTGGTGATTCGTGTCTTTTGGCAACCGAGTCTTGTTGCTTTTTGTCGGCGGACTCCGCTCGTTTTTTGGCGGGAGAATCCTGTTTTCTACCTGGCGAATCCTGCCGCTTTTTGTCCTGAGAGTCCTGACGCCTTCTGCCAGGCGATTCTTGTCTTTTCACAGGAGAGTCCTGACGCTTCTTGTCAGAATCCTTTCGCTTCTTGCTCGGGCTATCCCCTCGTTTCTTTCCCGCAGAATCTTCCTGCTTGTTGCTGTCCTGTATCTTCTTATCTTGGGAATCCTCTCTTTTCCTGTTGGCAGAGTCCTTGCGCTTCTTTCCAGGTGAATCCTCACGCTTCCAGTTCGCAGAAGCCTCTCGCTTCCGGTCGTTTGAATCGTCTCGTTTTCTTTCAGGGGAGTCTCGTCGCTTTCTTTCCGTCGAGTTCGGACGCTTCCTACCCGGCGAATCCTGACGTTTTCTGCCCGGCGACATCTGACGCCTCTGGCTGGGCGAATCCTGCCTACGGTTCTGACTGCGGGAGCGCTGCTGACGCCGGCGGTCTCCACTGGGCGAGCCGCGTCCTCTGATTGGCGAGAGGGGGAAACGATTGCGGTACTCATTATCCTGAGAGCGCGAGCGACGGCGGCGATCCCTGTCCGCGAACGGATTACGGCGATTGCCACGATTAAACTGATTTTGATTGGATTGGTTAATGTTTTGACCAGGACGTCGGGCGGGCGAACGTTGCTGACGACGTGGAGGCGACTGGCGACGAGGGCTCCGAGAACGACTGCGCTTTGGCTTGGCTTTCTCATCGGGCTTGCGCTCATCGCGTTTAGCGTTGCGATCCCTGCTGGTCGACGACTCTACTTTGATATCCTGCTTGGTTGGTGGTTTCACCTTTAACTGTTCCTCGTCTTCGGACTCGGCTTCGCTTTCTGTTTGCTGCTCGTAGTCCAAGGCATTCATGTCCATCGACTTGCGGCGCTTGACGGGAGTCACTTCCTTCGCTTTATCCTTCTCGCTGGCTTTTTCTCTCTCCTTGGCTTTACCGCGCTCGCCGGTGTCCTTTGACTTGGTTTTGTGCTCTGGAGAGAACCTATCCGGAGTTACTTTACCACCGTACGTGCTGGCATGGGATAGCTCGAAGAACGACTGCTTGGGATTCTTTGTGGCCTCCTCGTGGCGACGCTTTCTCTCGTGCTCGCGACGCTTCACCTCCTCCTCGCGCATCTTGCTCTCCTCCTCAATGCGCTCCAAGTCGGACAACTTGATGGTGCGCTTCTGGGCGTGTTTCCAGTGAGGTGGCGTAGTGCTTCGCGAACGACTACGCGACGGGGTTCGAAAGCGCTGTAAAGTGTTTCATATTAGAAATGGTTTGAGGCGTTACAAGTTGTTCTATACTCACAAACACTCCACGACCTTTGACAATGCGACCGCTGCGCGATGTGGGCGGTGCCTGTTTCTTTGACCAACCGAAGTGGTTACGATTGCGCTCTCTCTCCTGATCCCTGCCTCGATCGCGTTCCTGTCCACGTGCTCCACGGTCCTCACGATCTCGCGACTTTGATCGCTCCGCGCGCATTAGGAATTTGTTCGATACCTGAATACAAAAAGAATTTAAAAATATGGATATGCAATAATAATAAGAGAATCCAGTTCAGTTACCTCTGGTATCTCGTTAGGATCTATCTTTGTAATTGTGACCAACGGATGCAGCTCGCCTTCCTCGCGATCCTCGTCATCATCCTGCGGATTCTGGTCATGCTTTCCGTTGCCACGTCTTGCTTCATCGCTATACAAATGTGAAACAGATTACAAAATTAAAACTATAAACCGAATATATACAAGATATTGCACATCACATACTCTTCGCTATCGCTGGACTTTGTCTCTTTGCGGCTGCGTTTTTTCTTCTTGTCCTTGCGCTCGGCCTTAGCCTCAGCCTCACTTTCCTCGCTCTGTGAGTCATCAGTGGCCGTGGAGCGCCTCTTTCGCTTCTTCTCCTTTTTGGCTAAGTGACGAAAGGCTTGTCAAGTATAATAGTTATGTGTAAATGGATGGCATTCGTACCCTTTATCTGTCTAACTAATTCGCCACAGTTGGCAATGGCTGCATCCTGCAGCGGGCGAGAGTTCCGATCGACGGGCAAATCCTCCAATTGTCGCACCAACTCCTGACCCGATATAACTTGGCCGAATACAACATGGATACTGCAACGAGGAAACATGACGTTAGAATGGTGATCTTTTAAGGGCTGCTTAGGGCTAACTTACTTGTCCAAATGTGGCGCAGGCTGTGTTGTACTACAATGAGAAACAGAAGAAGAGAAAAATATTCTTTACTTTGGCTAACTGGTTGTTGGGCTGCAGTAGGCAGTTGTAGTTGAAATCGGTGTTGTTGGTTCAGTTGTTGTTGTGGTTGCTGTTGTCGGTTGAGGTGGAGACAATGTCATGTGCAACAAAGTTTAAAGGTTTCTACGTGTAGGTGGCAGAGGTGGCACACAAGATTTTGGCAAGCCACCAACCACAAGAGTCGCTGCAGCTGGCCATGGCCAGCACATCGTCATCTAGCAGATACATCGGGAGGATCCACACCAAGATTCCGCCACAAGATCCACAAAGCGAGAGAGAGAGAGACACACTGAGAGCCAGGAACGAGAACCAAGGCCCGGAGACTTAGAGACCAAAGACCAGGGAGCTAAAAGACCTGCATCGTCTTTCACTTGGTTTTTGGACCCACAGACCAAATGCACTGGGGATGGTGGATGGCGGTGCATCGGCCCATGGAGGACAGATTGCGATATTGCGATGCATCTGTCCGCTGGTCAGTGGGACGCAAGCACACACTTTACTGCCCACGGGCTAAGGCTAAATGGCAATAGATTAATGAACAACAACAGAGGTTTAAGTATAGATCAAAAAGAAGGCGAAGAGAGTTTTTAGCTGAATTATCGTTGCCTGAAAGAGAACTGAAACTAAATTTACGGCCACGTTAGTCCGGAGTCCGGAATCCGGACCAGCCGGTTACGGCCCTCCATTGAGAGCACTTACATAAAGAACTGCGAGCCATTGGTGTTCTTGCCCCGGTTGGCCATCGACAGCAGGAAGGGACGATCGTGCTTCTTGTCGAAGCTCTCATCTGGAAAGAGGAGTAAGATTGCTTAAACCAATTCCACATTTCTACTTAAAAGCCCAAGATGAGCACCTCAAAAACGTAATCTTCTAAACAACTTTTTAATGCCCATGTAATTGGAGTTGCCTAAAACCGCTTCTATTTGCTTATTTGACCCATTTTCCACTTGTTTTCCACCTAGACGTATAATTAGCAACATGTAAATGAGTATGCACCATTCCCTTATATTTCTGATGGAAATATATGCCAAAATGTACATTTAAATTGAGTCGCTTGAGTGACGATGCGAAATGCGCATTTATTTTTGACATTTAAATGGGGTATTTGTTTGAAATAAGGGCACATCAAAAGATTTCAGTCTTTTCTACACAGATCTTCTTTCTAAATCTTTGCAGCTTGTTAAACTAAGTGGATTATTGTAGAGTTGTTTAGAGGTAATTGGTTGGAACTTTTTAAAAGGCCGAAATGGGAATCATACAATCAGGCATAATGGCTGCCAAACTAAGTGTCATTATCCCCCCTCATTAACTTCCCTTATGTTTTCTGTTCCTCTTATCAGATACCCACTGTATTGATTTTTGCGGCAGACGCGTGTGCATACATACATACACAGATATCTGTATGTGACCGGAAGAACTCACCCTCGAATGTCCCGCCGTAGATAGACTCGCCGCCGGTGCCGTTGCCCGCGGAGAAGTCGCCCGCCTGGACCATGAAGTCCTTGACCACCCGGTGGAATATCACGCCCTTGTACTGCAGCTTCTTGCCGGTGACCTGGCCGACTCCCTTTTCGCCCGTGCAGAGTGCGCGGAAATTCTCCGCCGTCTTAGGCGCCACATCGCTGTAGAGCTCGAAAACAATGCGGCCCACGCCCAGTCCGCCAAGGGAAATGTCGAAGAAGCATCGCGGTCGCGTTGCACCCGCGTCGCGCTTGTTTACCGTCATTATTTACGCCGATTTTCGCCAATAAATGCTGTTTAATACGTATTTCTCGCCGTTTTCGCGTTGCACAATGTCGGCGTTGCCAGCTATTTTTAAAACTTGGGATGTCAAAAACATACAGTTACAAATATCGATATCCAACACTTTGCATTTTATTTGAGTATCGATATTTCATTTTATATATTATTATTTGCTAAATTTGTTAATAAATTTGTATTTGTATTTGCGTTCTTAAAGACTGCAATATCGGGGTTATACATAGCCAAAACATTTAATTGGAGTCTAACAGCAAGCAATTTTCAGTTCATGCTTTTAAATAAAATCATCAATATTGCTTGAACATGGGGTTGAAAATATATCTTCAATGCGCATTTTTTTGGGAAAAACACTGTTGTGTTCAAAACAACAATGAATTGAAATTGGGTCTGTTTGGTCATGTTATTCATACCTTCCTACGATAAAATATACAGGTAATATCTGACTAAACATTTTTTAAAGTATATATTTATATTTAAAATCAACTTCCATTTGAAAAAAATTAAAATTCATTACAGAAGCCGTTCCATCCCTGGCTGAAATACGGTCACACAAAGCCAATGTTTACATGGCAACTCGCATGTGGGTGTAGCTGTGTGCGTGAACGAGAGCGCAAGAGCGGGGCAAAGGCGGCGCGAGTGTGAGTGCGAGGGAGAGGGCAAGGCGAAGACGTGTTCTTTTCGCCGAAAAAGCAAATAATTGGTTTTATCAGAGAAAAACAAAAAAACTCCGGCCAGTGTCGCGATAAAAACACGACAATCGCATTGCGACCGCTTCAAAAGCGAACGATCAGCCTCAGCTGACCGGAAAGTTTACATTGCGACGTGGAAAACCACCAGTCACTTGAAAATTTCAAGACGAGCAATCGCAATTCAGAATGTGTGGCATATTCGCGTACCTAAATTACTTGACGCCCAAGTCGCGTCAGGAGGTCCTCGATCTCCTGCTGCAGGGACTGAAGCGATTGGAGTACCGCGGCTACGACTCCACGGGCATAGCCATCGATGCGCTGAACTCTGGCGAGGCACAGGCCATTCTGCTGGTGAAACGCACGGGGAAGGTGAAGGTCCTGGAGGATGCGGTGGCGGAGGTTTGCCTGGGCCAGGACTACTCCCTGCCCATCGACACCCACATAGGCATAGCACACACGCGTTGGGCCACCCACGGTGTGCCCTCCGAGCTCAACTCACATCCGCAGCGATCCGATGAGGAGAACAGCTTTGTGGTGGTGCACAACGGCATCATTACCAACTACAAGGACGTGAAGACCCTGCTGGAGAAGCGCGGCTATGTGTTCGAGTCGGACACGGACACGGAGGTGATTGCCAAGCTGGTGCACCACCTGTGGCAGCAGCATCCTGGCTACACCTTCGGCGAGCTCGTGGAGCAGGCCATTCAGCAGCTGGAGGGCGCCTTTGCCATCGCCTTCAAGTCGAGGTACTTCCCGGGGGAGTGCGTGGCCTCCAGGCGGGGATCGCCGCTCTTGGTGGGCATCAAGGCCAAGACCAAGCTGGCCACCGATCACATACCCATCCTGTACGCCAAGGCCCACCGCCCACATGGTCAGCCGCAGCAGCAGGCCTATCAAGTATTGCCGCCCGGCGATTGCAGTGCCGAGTTTCAGCCGCTGGAGCGGAAGGAAGTCGAGTACTTCTTCGCCTCCGACGCCTCAGCCGTTATAGAGCACACGAATCGGGTGATTTACCTAGAAGATGACGATGTGGCCGCCGTCAAGAGCGATGGCACTCTCAGCATTCATCGCCTAAACAAATCCTCGGATGATCCGCACGCCCGCGAGATCATCACGCTGAAGATGGAGATCCAGCAGATCATGAAGGGCAACTACGACTACTTCATGCTAAAGGAGATCTTCGAGCAGCCGGAATCAGTGGTCAACACCATGCGCGGCAGGATGAGATTCGATACGAAGACCGTGGTTCTGGGCGGCATCAAGGAGTACATACCGGAGATCAAGCGCTGTCGCCGCCTAATGCTGATTGCGTGCGGCACATCCTACCACAGTGCAGTGGCCACTAGGCAGCTGCTGGAGGAACTGACCGAACTGCCCGTAATGGTGGAACTGGCATCTGATTTCCTGGACAGAAATACGCCCATTTTCAGGGACGACGTGTGCTTCTTTATCTCCCAGTCGGGGGAGACAGCGGACACCCTGATGGCGCTCAGGTATTGCAAGCAGCGAGGAGCCCTCATCGTGGGAGTTACCAACACGGTGGGCAGCAGCATCTGCCGCGAGTCGCACTGCGGCGTCCACATCAACGCTGGACCCGAGATCGGAGTGGCCTCCACGAAGGCCTACACCTCGCAGTTCATTTCGCTGGTCATGTTCGCTTTGGTCATGTCGGAGGATCGTCTGTCCCTGCAACAGCGCCGCTTGGAGATCATCAATGGCCTGTCCCAGCTGGACGAGCACATTAGGACTGTCCTGAACCTGAACTCGCAGGTGCAGCAGCTTGCCAAGGAGTTGTACCAGCACAAGTCGCTGCTCATCATGGGCAGAGGCTTCAATTTCGCCACCTGCTTGGAGGGAGCACTGGTAAGCGATGAATGCACCTTCCACTTCATCAATTTAAGCTGTAATTTAATCAGATCTCATACTAATATATGCATGAGAACGTAAAGGTATTGCTTGATGGAAAAGAACCTATGTCAACATATCACTTAACTTGTTTATTGCAGTAATATACCACTTGCCAGGTGCACTTCAACTAATCATTATGTTTGTGCAACGATTTATAAGCTAATTTAACCAATTTACTTGCTTATTGCAGAAAGTGAAGGAGCTGACGTACATGCACAGCGAGGGAATCCTGGCTGGCGAACTGAAACACGGACCACTGGCCCTGGTGGACGACGAGATGCCCGTGCTGATGATCGTGCTGCGGGATCCGGTGTACACCAAGTGCATGAATGCCCTGCAGCAGGTGACATCTCGCAAGGGCAGACCGATCCTGATCTGCGAGGAGGGCGACAACGAGACCATGTCCTTCTCCACGCGCTCGCTGCAGATCCCCAGGACCGTGGACTGTCTGCAGGGTGTGCTCACGGTGATTCCGCTCCAGCTGCTGTCTTACCACATCGCCGTGCTTCGCGGATGCGACGTGGACTGCCCCAGGAACCTGGCCAAGTCGGTGACCGTGGAGTAGGCAACCCAACTATCTGGCTCCAGCCGCCGCAAGAATTCCATTTTAGTATCTGCCTGAGAAAAACACAAACAAATCCTAGCACTTAAGTTGAAATCTTCTGGTATTTTCTCGGATTAAAATCCGACCTACTCCTTTAACCCATTGTGCCCCTTCCGGCTGAAGCCGAGTCTGTTTAACCCATGCATTTGTAGCATTTGTAGCCTGTACTGACCCCTTGTATTGTGGACCCAATACTTTTTGTGAATGTGCAATTGAAATATAAATATTTCCAGTTTTTCTTAAAAGTATCTTGCTGTTTTGAATCAAAAACGGAATGGAAAATGTTTAAGCATTGAATATACTTTGAAATGGAAATACACTACTCTGCAGTTAATATTAAAAACTAAAGCTTTCTTACATAAAATGCTTATCTGGCATTAAACATCTTTTTAAACAATTTAAAGGTAGATAATTTAAAAATCAAACGCCACGTCACGTTATTCCTGTAAACGTATAAATATTTTGCTTACGTTATGTTAACACGTTCATTTTAGAAAAAAAATGAATATTTACTTGTTATTATTCACAATTTTAATAAATATTCTAAATTTTAAACATGTTTACGAAATTAAAATTTAATATTACTAATACTAGGCGTGTGAAATCGATAGATCGCATAAATGGAAATGTTCCTTATATGATTTAAAATCAAAATGTAAATGGGGGAAATTTTTTTTGTTTTTAAAAAGCAACTTATCATTAAATATTTGAATTATGAATTTCAGAATCATAATTTAAAACAACAAAAACTAAAGAAAATCAGATGCGCGCTGATTTGTCCATCCCTAATAACCGTAGGTATCGCAGTAGCCGATAGCTATCGCAACGCAACGCAAACGAATTGAACAACAACCCTGCTCTTTTTCTTTTGGACCCGTAGAACCACATGTCTGGTAACCGATTTTGATTTTTGTTTCGGCGGTATAATGCTCCAATTAATTGATTAATTGCGGTTAATTGACAAGACCAGTGAACGGCGAAAGTACGGTGCAACTAACAACGCAGCGAGTGTGTGTGCAATTGCGAGAAAACGCGATAAATAATATTCGTAACGTTCTGACCACCAGCGCGTGAGTGAGTGCGAGCGAGAGGCAGCGATTCGAGGAGTGTAGCAGTGCGAAAGTGTGTGTGCGAGGAAACCCGCAAAAGCAAAAGCAAAGCAACAATAACAACACACGCACGCACACACACACTCGTGTACGTATTCACACGCGGAGCGGAAAGTGCGTAGTGAACATACGAAGCATACGAAACAAGAAGTGGGAGAGATAGCGGAATAAAATACAATTCTGGTTTCCATTTCATTTTCTGGTGCGTATTCAAATCAATCTGATCCTTTGCTTGTGTGTGTGACCGCGTGCATCATTTTGAAATTCGAGGCGAGTTGCAGTCGCAATCAGCTGTTTTCAAAGCCCCGACCAGGGCGGCACTAACAACACTGCAGGCCGTTAGCCGAGTGCATTTGATATTGCATAATATTGGGTGAAGCAAAAACAGGGTTTTTGTTGCGGGCCTCAGGGTAGCTTAACCCAAATTGCATATGTAAACTTAGTTTATTTTATCTGTGCCTTAACTCCTTTTGATTTCCTGTCGTAGACCAGTTACGTTCTACGCAATGCCATTACGTTATACTCCAGCCTGGCAAGTGGACAGCGCGCTTTGCGGCAGCCCTGGTCGCTTAGCGTTGTGTTGCTGCTTCCTCTTCCTCTTGTGTGGGGCAAAAATCTAACCTCACTTCTTCTTCTTCTTTGGCACACTGCTGTGTGTGGCTGCTGCATAATAATATAATACCTCTCGATTCACGATTGGTCGTGCCTCGCAACTGATTTTCTCCGCTCCCCCAAACTGCAGTATATAATCGTGCAAAATCTGTGGCAGTTAATTCAATTCGCCGAGCAGCGTGACAGCTGAGGAAAATCGAGAAAATCGGCCGCTGGGAGAGGCTTTTCCTTTCCGATGGCCAGTTTCTAAAAAATCACCGCACTCCTCGGGAGGCTTTTCTGCAGTCCCACAAGAATATTAATCTGCCTTGTGAAAACCCCAAGTTCAAAGTGCAGTGTATGTGCCTGTGTATGTGTGTGTGTGTGTTGTAATAGTTGCATTAAGTAAATAAATATTTATGCAGGAGGGGCGAACTTGAGATTAATCACTGTAATTGAGCAACAAACACCTCGAGTTCGCCCATCTCGCAATCTAGTTGGAAAATCCTAGCAGGCACAGTAAGGCTCGGCTTAATGGACATTCCGTATTTCCATTGAAGAGCTTTTAGTTTCCATTCCATTTAAATTGCGTTTTAATCTCTTCATAGGTTTCAGTATAGTTGAAAGTATTTTTTTCTGTAAAATACAAACTATTAAAGTTCGAGAAATTAAGTTTTTCAACTACCTTTAAAAGTTTAAGTTAATGCAAAGTATTATACAAATTACATCAGTATTGACCGCAGAGTTGCCCTGAATAATTCAATATGTAAATGACCCAATACAGTCAAGCTTAGCTACGACATATTTTCTTGGAAAAGGTATTAGATGACGTAATTGCAGTATTTCGAATAGATTTTCCTCCAACAAACAGGCAGGCTTACGTTATACTCAAGCTACACTGTAACAAAAAACTAACCGCATCCCTCTCTTGTCAACCCTTTCAGTTCGGAAGCCGATCTCTCGAGCCACCGCATCCCGTTGAGCCGGCAAGGAAGCAGCCAAGAGTTTCCCCAACCCGACAACGAGGATCAGCCGCTGACGAAGCCGGAACAGGAGCAGGAGCAGGAGCAGCGAGTGTGCTGCCCACTCTGGAGAGGAAACCGGAGTCGCAGAAACCGCAGGTGTAGCAGCCGCAAGTGAGGAGCATGTCCAGCAAGGAGGAGACGCCATCCACGGGAGGTGCCGCTCCTGTGGCCACCGTCGCTGCCTCGGGCAGCGCCACCACTTCCTACGCCAATGTGGTGCAAAACCTGGACACCAAGAAGTCCGCCACCAGCACCACCATCACCACGACCACCACCAGTGCCACCGTGGACAACAAAGAGAACCAGCCCAATCTGAAGAGCTTCAAGTCGTGGAGCGCGGAAGCCGCCGCCGCCGAGGCAGCCGGTGAAGCCCCACTCGTCGGCAGCGTTAGTCTGGCCCAGACGGGTGAGAAGCGTGCCGCCGCCTCCGGTGGAGATAACACCGCCGAGAACTCATCGGAATTGGACGACAACAACGACTTTGTGCCGGTACTATCGCATCACCGTCGCGATCGCAAAAAGGCGCGCAAGGAGAAGCCGCGCGATCAACAGCCGGCCGGAGGACGTGGCGATGGTCAGAAATCCCAGCAGGCTGGTGGCCGCCGCATCCCCGGATCCTCCGACACCGATCGCAAGCCAGTGCGCCCTCGTGCTCCACGCGGCGGTAGTCCCCGCAAGTCGGCAGCCGGAGCTGCTGGCGCCGCCGGATCCAATGCCGTGTCCTCCGCTGCTCCTGCTGGACCGAGAGTACACAAGGACCGCAAGGACACCTCGCCCAGCGCCAGCATCGAAGGAGCCGGTAGCAGCGGCAACGAGGCCAAGTCCGGCGACGGTGATCAGCAGGCGGGCGAGAAGGGAGCCGCTGGAGCTGCTCCGCCTCCCAAGCGATTCATTGCCGCCCCACCGCCCAAGGTCAACGCATGGAAGGTGAGTAATTAGGAGATTGATTTTGCGTTACTCTTTGATTGAGTGTAGTTGGGGTTTAATTAGAGTTATTCATACATCGATTAGTGCGCAGAGTGTTTTTTGGAGCCTCCTAATTGGAAACCTTAATGTATTCCGATAGACAGACGTTTTAGAAGAGCAACGGAATACAGTTAGGCATATTTGCATTGGCAAAAAAAAAAAATTAATCTTGAACAGAACATTGGGAAATGCAAATGAGCAGCTCCGTTAAAATGGAATCTATTCAAAAGTCAATGCAAATATGCCCCAAACTAATGTTAAAGACCATTTTTTATGGCTTCTCCGAAGTGGAAGTTAAAAGTTACACTTTAGAAACCTAAGAAAATCTAGATGAGCAGTGTTCCAATATGAACAGTAATCAGTGAAGTCATGGCAAATGAAATGGTACCGATATAGTATGCGAGTACCCACTGTAAGTGGCGATAAGGCAGTTTTTAGGGAACCCCAAAGTGAAGTTCACACTCTTTGTTGTTACTCGTTTTTCGGTTTCACCTTCATTTTGTTTTGTTCAAATTGCGTCTTAAAAATTATGGAAAAACATGTCCATGCATGTGTGGCCACTGTGCTGGGTGTGCGTGAGTGTGTATGAGTGTGTGAGTGTGTGTGGTTGTTGGTAAACAAATGTGCGTAGAATGGCGGAGGCGAAGAGAGGGAGCAAAGCAGGGCGACCGATAAACCAGAGTGCGAGGCGCAGCTACACAACAAACACACGCGGTGCAGTGGAAACACGTTTTCCGCTTTTTGTTGTGCTGTGCTTTTTCATGCCCTTATCACCGTTATCCGTTATGCGAATGCATCGAAAAAAAAAACCGATTACGATGGCAAAATTGTATCTCACAGATACACAACGGCAGGTTGCATAATGTCTGGCAGGCAGTTTGTCATCAAAAGCAAAACAAAATCGAGAAAAACAAACTGGCAATTGTGTTTATTTCTATTTATTCTCGACTGTTTCTTATTACGCAATGTCAGCGCCAATTGCCGCCGGTATTTCGCCTTTTGTTTGCTGCTCGACTTTCTAAAAAAAAAGGTTCTTTTTGGCAAAAAAAATAAAATGCTCGCTTAGCTGGGCTACGTACAGTAAAGCCTCTAGAGCTTGCACCGACTTCTATTTTCTATAATAATTTGTATGCAAAGCTTATTCTACTTTTCAATGGCAGACTGTATATTAATTTTGTCACCCAACCATTAAATTTGTTTTGTTTGTTGCTACGGCGGTGAAGCTGAAATCCAAGTTCTTGCTTTTCATTTGTTTTGTTTCTGTTTTTCGTGTGTATCTATAATGGCACATCTGTTTTCGGTGTCGCAACGAACGAGAGAAAAAGTTAAATATTTCACAACTAAAAATAAATGTCAAGGTCAGCCGCCGCTTGTCGTTTATCTATCTCGTCAGGCGGCCGCCTCCCACCACCCACCACTCACTTTACCCCCCGCAAACATGACGAAAGCGGGCGCAAAAGGGAGAGCCAAATAAACAGAGGGCGAAAGCAGAAATAGGCACGCAAACACACACACACTCACATACAGCAAAAGGCAAAAAGGTGTGGCTAATTTTCTTTCTGTGAAAAAAGCTGTAAGCCAAAAGTTTACACGTCCTAAAGCTGATACCTCAACTAACTTGTCGTCAAGCGTCAGTTTGAGATTCGCTCTGCTTTCAAAAGCGTTTTGAGCCACTTGGCATGGATATATGCAAACATCTCGCTCACTTTTGACATTCTCGACTTATGCTAATCGCACTAATCCGGAAGTTAGGACCTGAAACTAAGCAAAATGCTCTAAGAATGCTCTTAAGAAATTCAAAAACATTTACCTTGACTTCCAGAGATTAGTAAGTTGAAGTTTGTGCAGAACTATAGGTGCATTTGTAGGTGGATCTCGGGTCCTGCTCGCTAATCATTGTCATTAGTGTGATTATAAGGACAATTGTTCAGCCAGAAACGAATTATATATAGCCATCACTTAAATTCGTTTTAAACAACTACTGCATTTGGATTGTATGCATATCGTTGTGAAATTAATCTCGGAATGATTCACAATTACCAAGCGTTGCTAATTCTATTTTTCACATCTGATCTAATTGCAATTGAGGCTAAAAATATGCATCAAAATTGGTTTAAATGTTTAAATGAGCATGTACCGTATTAAATTAATAAGAGTAAGCTTGAAAAAGAGTGGCTTAAATTTGTTTATCATCGATTCTTGTTTTTAACTACGACGCCGACGCAGGCAGAGCTGCAGCTGCGCAGCGGCAGCGTTGCAGAGCAGCAATTCAAATTCTTGTTTCCGTCTATTTTTCCACGCCAGTTGCCGTTGACGTGTGTTCTGGAAGAGTTCGCGGCTGGGAAATCTTGTCAAACTCCCACTATTTTTTTTTCTCATTTTTTTCAATATTAAAAAGTGCGATCGGAACGGGAAATCGGAAATTCAAAAGTTAGGAACGTAAACAGCTGAAACGGCACGTGTTACTGAACTCACCACGTGGTGGAATGGCCGGTTCGTAACTGTTGCGAGGCGCCTAAGCAGAATAACTAACCAAAATTAGAATAATGTACACATATACAGCTGGAAGGCTGGAAATCGCGTGTGCCGCCGACGTGGAAGCTAAAACTCGATATACTTGTTGATATTTCAACGCCCTGTTTATCGCGCTCTCGCTTCCTCCCGCTAACGTTGCGGTGCGCTTCGTAACGTAGGGCTACGTATTGCAGAGAGTGATAAGAAACCGCACTCTCTCTCGCGCGTGCTATCTCTCGCGCTCTCTCTCTTTCTTCGACGGAACAAAACAAAAAAGAATAATGAACATGAAAACGAAAGTAAATATGCAATCATCTTAACAACTTAATTGAAAAACAGACTTTAGGCTCAAATTTAGAAATGTGTCACCGAGTACAGTGGACATTCGATATAAATGTTTTATTAAAAAAAATAATACTTAACTGTCAAGCTTGAACTAAATTCACATTAAATGTACTAGTTCCACAACAACCTCCCTTCACTGCTGTAATTATAAGCCCATTAAAAGTCAGTGATCACCGATATTTGCTATTGTTGTTATTGTTGATATTGCCCCGTCCATTGTAACACAATGTTCTATTTTTAGGCATTCAGTTGCAACCGGAGATTAATAACATTAATTTGTCTCAATTACGTTGACGTTTCATTGTTGGTTATATCGGTTTTTCCCCTCCCTTTTGTTGGATATTACGTTGCAGTACTATTCGAATTTCAAACTGAAGCGAAATGTGAATTTCAGGCTTCATAAGCCCCTTATCAGAGTATCGAATTAGCTGTGAGTTGTACTTTTCCATTCACGCTGCGTTCGGAAAATCCCAAGGTACAATCACAGTCGTATTCATTTCCCATTATTTCCCAGGTTGCTGTCATCTTTGTTGTTGATATGGATGGATACATACAGTATTTGCCTTTATTATCAGTTCTTATTCGTTCCTTTTTATTTCCTTGCGCTTCCTACTTCTTTGTGCTTGCGATAAATATTTTTCCTTGTCGCCAAGAGAAAATGATAAAATATTTACATATATGTACGTGCACTTTACAGTATAGATGCACATGTGCGATGATCGGGCCCCTGTGTTAATTTAATTTAAATTTTAAAGATAATTTAATATGCACATAACAACAGGCCATTTTCTAGACCAACTGGTATGGGTTTATTGTACAACCAATCAATGAAGTAATTTGATTTCCCAACAGTTTTGTAATACCAATCCAATACCTTCTTGTATTATTCAACCAAATAAAGTACTACAACAATTTTAAGATAAGATGATGTGCTTCAGAATGTATTGGATAACCGTTGGTAGTAAATTAGGTAATTCTTTGATTTCTGCATTTAATCTCTTATTTATATAGTCAGTAAAGAAGCGCCACCTCAGTTCTTTATCATTTATCTACCTGTTGATCTATGAGTAATTATTTGCACTGAAAAAGGGAACCCACTAATTATTTGCGCAACAATTTCGAGCTTTCGCAGTTTCTAGAAGTCACAATATGAAAAGTAGAGTTAAGGTCACAGCGCAAACTGTTTTTCCAATCACTTTATATAAGTTCCACTCAGTTACTCAAACTACTGATAGAAGTAATCTGTGGGATTTACTCATTATAATATATATTGAGGCGATACTGATACGTGACTGATTATAAAACCATGAGGTGACGGAGACTACCTCAAATATTTATTCGCAAATTATAGAAAACCCTAGGAACGGCATCTGTTTTACTTTCACAACTAAATATGGAATATAGAATTTAAACAAGATTCTTGAGCATATTTGTTCTCGGCTTGTTTACCACCCTGTGGGGATCTCGATAAGACTTATGTTCCTAAGCCAGCTACGCATTAAATAAAGTTGCTCCGCTCGCTACAAACGTAAACAACTTTTCGCACACACCCCCTATAAACTTGGAGTGCTATCAATCATCGCTGTTTGTGCGCTGAGTGTCGATGGAGTTCGTCGCCTCGCATCGAAATTACCCGGATTTGGCACTATACTCAGCTCTCTGCGTATGGCAATCGGCTGGTAGTTTAATCGCTTAATTTAATCACGAATGAAACTATAAATAGAAAGAGAAAAACGAATTGTAGTCATTAAACTGTTTGCGTTTAAAGCTGGGCGACCGTTTTCCTACCCATCAATTGTTGGGTATGCTGTACTTATAAAATAGAAAGCCGTTTTGTATCTTTGACTTAACTTTGTATCTGGTAGCAATGGAATATTTCAACAAATTGATTTTTATACCTTTTGTTTTAAAGAGAGATTGTGCATTAAAACACCTGCGTATCTTTCAGTGTAAATAACTCCTAGAGATTTGAGCACTATTAGTTTTCTGTGTGTGTTAGTAAATTTATTACTATTCATGTAAGCTGTGCTGATTGTCGGTGCCTGTTCTCCATATGAATACTTTATATTTGTTGCTCACTTAACTTTTTTTTTCCATCTTTTTGCTAGCCACTCGATTGGCTGAGCACGTTTTCTGGTTTTATTCTCCATTTTTTTTTACAATATTTTTACATAATGTCTTGCGGCCGGCATTATTGTCTGGTTTTTGCATTCTGCTCGTATTTTTCAATTTGCTAAGACGCAGAAAGACCCGTCGACCGACTCGCAACCTCAAAAAGGGGTATAGTATGTATGTATATACTATAGCCCAACCCCGATCCCGCCTGCACTATAACCTCAAACTGATTGCGAGCCATTCGGCTGGGTTGTTGACTTAGAGAACGAGAACCGCTGAATGTGGGTCTTTATGCACGTTTACCCGGCTCTCGGTCATTGTTTGGCATAATTTGTACTTCTCTTTGTCGTATTTTGTGCGATTTCAGTTGCTATCGTGCTAGACCGATTCATTCTAGTGCCATTTAAAATAGTAATTTCGCACTGCAGGCGCCTCAGTTGTCTTTCAGCGATCGCTAGATGTGGTGCACTTTTACGCAGATCCCAGAGATATAGTATTCATTACAAGTGGTGTTTTCTTAATGTCGAAAAACTGAAAAACGCTGGATTCTTGAAGCACTATCTATAGGCAAGTTTAAGTTTGTAGTGCTGTATGCAAAAGTGAATTACAATGGCACAGTTCTTTATGAATCATTTGTTCACTGCAATCCATTTCGATTGCTTTTTATACTATGATTGACCTTGAACCTGCCATTCTAATGAATGTATAATCTGTGCTTGAAAATAGCTTACCTATGGGTATTATAGTATTCGAAATTGAATGACAAACAGCCAAGTACGTCAGCAATTATGTGGGGGTTCAAAATGTCCAAAAGTGATAAGAGCCATGCTTTTGTAAATATAGTATTGGAAACATGTGCTTGACAAGTGGCATACGATAATCTTAGGATTGTGGGAAAGTGTTTCTTATAGGTACGCATACGCATAATGGAAAATTACAAACTACAACAGTTACCTCGTGACTCATGGGAATGCGCAAAATGGCCAGTCCTTGTGACTCATGATGTCCCTGCAATTGGGTGGAGTCATGGTTTTTATTACGTACTTTTCCAAAAACTATGCGCAATGAATGTTGTTTGCAATGGCGGATAGTTTATTGGCACACATCATTCATTTATCCTTGGAAATTCATACGAATACGTGATCAACTGCATGGAAAGTGTTTTAAATATTTTTAGCACAAGCCTGACACAATCGTATACACTACAAGAAAATGCTTAATTAGGGGCCTAGCTATTTCTATATTGAGTTAGAGGGTGGGGAAATAACATTTATATCAATACCGATATCGTTTATTATGAACATAACTCCAAGGAGAGTGAAATAATTTTCCATGTCTTATAGGAAGCCATAAAGGTCTTCTGATATGATAATGGGTTGACAATGATTTAATGTCAGAACTATGTACATATATCGTTCAAGTTCCAATTTAAGCCTTGTTTGTCATTGTTTTTGGACTGAACAGTTTTTGTTGTCACTTCAGCAGCAATTTTCAAATGTATCTTTCTTTGTGAAGTTTTATCTTTGTGTAATATTTTTTATATGCTTATTTAAGCATTAACACGATTTTTTTCTCTCTCTTCTTAATCCACTCTCTTTGTTTTGAAGTTTTTCCACCACGTTTCTCCATTTTCGGCTCTCCTTCGGATGGCCTACGTGCCGAAAATCACATGTTGTTTTGTTTTGCCTCTTTTTTATGCTCGGTTACTGTTACATCTGGAGCGAGCGAGATAGCCAATGTTTATGTTTATAATTGTTAGGTTTTTGTTTGTTTGGAGATATGCGTATCACCTGTATCGCCCTATGATCGATGCCTTGTGGGTGTGTGAACTTCAATGCGGATCAAAACAACATTTGTAGAAAATGCGTACAAAAACAAAACGATAAAATAAACGCACGTACGCACACTGAACGAAAACCTGTATCCAATGCATACACATAGAGCTTTAGATTCAGATACAGATACAGGGTGCCCTGCGCTCACTCTCTCGCCGGCGAAACTCTCTGGCTCTCCGCTTCCTCCTCTCTGACGCTCCATGAACCGGCGCATCGGCTGTTTTCTGTTTTGTTTTTGTTTTGAGTTTAAGACCACAGTGGTGCTTCTTCAGATGGAAATATAAGTCATTTGATGGTCTTTATTTATTTCATTAACTCTTGGCAAATGTGTATGGACTGTACTGTGGGCGACATTCGAGGGTTCACTGTACCCTTTTTTATGTTGCGCTGTAAAACCAGTTGTTGTTGCTGTGCTTTATGCCCTCGCCTCCGCCTTTGTTGTTGTGCCATCTACTTCGTCGTTTCTGCTCACGTAGCCAACGCGTGGACAGCGAAAAGTGAAGAGAGCGGGAGCGACGGAGAGCAGGAGAGGGAGAAAGGGCAGAGCGAATCGGAGGCGGAGGCATATTCAAGTCGAAAAACTGTCGCTATCGCACAGAACTCATCCAACGTTTCGAGAGAACGGACGCAGCAGTCGTTCGTAACCAGCAGACAATTGTTTAAACAAAGCCAGTACCCCAATAAAAATAATAGTGCCAGCAACAACAACCACTGTGCCAATTGCTAGTTTAGCAAAGGTGTTGTATGAAAAGCAAAACAAACAACGATAAGAGAAAAGCCCGCAGTGACAACTGATTAGAAGTGAACCGAGGCAAGGCGACTGAAAGTTCTTGTACAAAACGAGGTAATTTTCCAGTGGGCAGATCGAGAAATTAGCCGCTCTCCAAGATGCATACATATATACGCGATATAGAACTCGAATATAGAATAGGAGCCAGCCACCCTCGTCGCGAACTAAATCTGGGTTAGGGGCACTGCGCATAGGGAGTGGAGCTGGAACTGGAGCTGGAGTTGCATTGATTTTTACCCGTTTTTCGGTGCTACCAACTCTGCGAAGTGTAACTCACATTCTTGAATTCTGCTACTTCCACAGATATCGGCCAAACAATCCGGCAGCCCAAAGGCAGGAACCTCTCCATTGGACAAACGTGTTTTGCAGCCCAAGGCACAGCAGCAGCAGCAACAAACTAAACAAACTGCCAGCCAAAACAACAACGCACAGAACACCGCCAGCAACAAAAAGACACAGCAGCAACAACAGCCTCAACAGGGAGCAACAACAACCACACATACAACAGCAGCTACAGCAGCAGCAGTCGCAGCAAGCACATCAGTCGCAGCCAGCACATCAGCAGCAGCAACATCATCCACACCAGCAGCAGTAGCAGCAGCAACAACTGAAACTGCAACAACAACAACTGGTGAGTGCCCCATGGAGGATGGAAATCTTTCCGTACTTAACTTAATTGATCTCAAGTGAACTATAAATATAACTGCTAGTTGTGAGCCAAAAAATTAAGTGGTATGTTTACATTCAATAATTTATGAAAGCAATCTATTTTTATTATGCTGAATTTTCATAAAATATTAGCATCATGCGAAGATTTTAATAGTTCAGCAACCTCAAGAAATCTCAAGTATACTATTAAGATGAAGAATTAGTACAATGTTCTCTATCTAGTTGTGTGTCAAGGCAATTTCCCCAGTAATGTTTAGACGCAAAATACATTTGTGTATTTCTGTAAATTCCTATATATTTATTTATATATATATTATCTACCCCCTGGGGAGTTGTTTTGATGCAAGAGAAAGATGAGAGAACCTGGACCCGACCAGCCGACCATCAGACCACCGTCAACATGTGACTGCTCTGGTTCTCGTTCTCTGCCGCACTTGCTCACGTGGCTCCCGCTCACCGACTCTCCGATTCTCCGGCTCTCTTTTGACCCGATGCTCCGAGAGAAGGTGTCGGTTTGTGGCGACGCATATGGCCTGATTTCTTATTTTTAAAACACTGTTCTTGTACTTCGATATGCTCAGCCCAGAACTGCTTGTTTCATTACAGTTGATGCCAGTCAGGCGGATGCTCTTGCCAAAGTCGTGGTAAAGGACAAAAAGAAGGTCAATCAAAAGGTGGGTACCTAACTTTAGCCAAAAAATCTATCATTGAAATAAGCGTCGAGTTTTTAAACTAAATAATCATACAATTCAATGGACCCTTTTTAATATGGGCTTTGTTTTCGTAAGATGCCAATAGCCACCACTTCATGCAGGCACACAAACAGCATTCTAAACAGCGAATCCATCTCTTTCAGGCCAGCGACTTTAGCAACGTTGGTGACTGGCCGACGCTCATTGGCGGAACTTCTGGCAGTGGCAAAGCCACCAGCAACGAACCCAAGCGCAACCCAACGAAAAAACAGCAGCCAGCCAAAACAGCAGCCGCAGTAGCAGCCAGTAGCAGCAATACCACTTCAAGTGAAGTTGCCACAGAGTCTAACGTCGCATCCACAACATCCAGCAGCAACAACAGCAATCCCAGCAGCAGCACTAGCAACAGCCAAGCCACAACTGCACCTGTTGCCAGCACGAGTCATGATGCCAAAGCCCAGCGAGACACAGAGCCAGCGGCCAATTCTGCTGCAGGAGCTACTGGCACCTCTGCCGGGCCTGCCCTCACAAAGAAGATACCCAAGCACAAGTGGCGTCCGCTGCCCATCGATCTGGCTAAGTCCAGTCGCCCCAAGCCGATTGGCGGTCGGCCAAATCGGCGGTTCAGCGACGATGGTTCCGACCAGCGCCGTCCGCCGCGCGTCTACCACGACCGTCAGCCAGGTGCTGGAGGAACGGGAGGCGAGTCGCGGCTTCCACACGCTGGCCGCCATCCGTACGGGTCACGCCCAGCGACTGCTACGTCCGAGCGCGTGGATTCCTGGCGTAGCAGCAGCAGCACCACCACAGCAGCGCTCGATGAGCAGCGCTCTGGAGCAGCGGGTGGTGCCGGGTCAGCGGGAGCGGGAGCTGGGTCAGCCACGCGCGGGCCGCGTCGCTACCGGACGCCGTACCGTGGCGGGCGGCAAGGCCGGGGCGGATTCTCCCGACAGGGACCAGGTCGCCCGACTCATCGCATACCACGCCATCTGCTAGCTTCGGGCGAGTATGCCAACTATCTGCCGGCGGACGCCGCCGGCGCCGACTCGCAGTCCTCGTATGTGCTCATGGGCACCCACTACTTTGGCAACGTGCCCGCCGCCTACATCGAAATGGACGCCAACAGCGTCAAGGAGGCCATCAAGAAGCAAGTGTAAGTATATATCGATACATTTCGCCTAATGCCTTTTGCTGGATAAATATTAGAAAAGTCGTTTTATTTATAACATGTTAAGAAATTGGCACAATTAATTTTAAATTATTATATACATTTAAAAACTGAACTCTTTAGCTAAAGGCATTATATATGTTGCTTCTAAGAACCTCTTTGTTGACTCCCAAACTCTCTCCATTTGCCCCCCATAGTGAATACTATTTCAGCGTCGATAATCTTACCGGCGACTTCTTTTTGCGCCGCAAAATGGACCCCGAGGGCTATATCCCAGTTACCCTGATCGCCTCGTTCCATCGCGTTCTCGCACTGACCACCGATGTGGCTGTGATAGTGAACGCCATTAAGGAATCGGATAAACTGGAGCTCTTCGAGGGCTACAAGGTGCGCACCAAGACGACACCGACCACCTGGCCTATTACGGATGTGCCGGAGATCACCGAAGGGGAACAGAAGGCTATCGGCACACTGGAGCAGGAGCAGTTGGAGCAGATTGATGGCCAGGATAAACTGGAGGAGCAGACTGAGGTCGGTTCGCCGCCGCCCATTCTCACGTCGGCGATGGCCACAAAGCCGTTGAGCAGCATTCCGCCGCCGCCTGTGCCACGGAACTCCCAGAGTCTGGTGCCGAAAATGTTGCAGGATAAGCAACAGTCGAGATCCTCGACAATTGCGGCTCTAAACTCTGTGAATGCGATCAGTGCGCTGACGCAGCAAGTGGAGGGTGGTGCCGCTGAGCTGGCTGGACATTTGAGTGGACTGGCTGAGAGTGTAAAGCCCAAGTCGACATCGACGCCGGACAAGAGAACTGCCGCTTCAGCGGGCAATGGAGCTGGGTCAGCAGCTGCTTTGGTGGCGGAGCCGGATGGCATATGGAAAGAGGTAAAGAGACGCTCCAAAACAAATGCTATCAAAGAAAACGCTACTACACCACCACAACAACAACAGCCACCGCTTTCACAAACGCTCAACAACAATAACGATAATGTCAGAACGAACAACACCTCGTCCAAGTCCAAGTCCTCGTCCAACAACGCCCCATCCAACGCCTCATCATCAGCCACTGTGTGTGTAACCACGAACAATGCTTCCTCAGCCACCAAAGCAACCACCAAAACCACAACCACCTCCACCGCCACTACAACCACGAACAACAACATTAAATCTGGCAATGCTGCTTACTCCAAAACCCACTCCAAATCCTCATCCAAAACAGCTGCTCCGCCATCCGCTCAGTGCCATGCCGAAAAGGAAGAACTAGACTTCCAGTTTGACGAGGAGCTAATGGACCCCCTACCCCCCGGAACCGGACGCATCAACAACTTCACCGAAAACTTCTCCGACGACGACGAGTCCGATTACGAGTTTGCTGATCGCGACATCAACAAGCTGCTGATTGTGGCCCAAGTGGGTCGCGCACCTAAGCACGAGGGTTACGACCGCACCGCCGACTTTACGTCGCGCACGAAAATCACCCAGGATCTGGAGAACATCATCAACGATGGTCTGGTCAACTACGAAGAAGATCTGTGGACCACCACCAATGTGGTTGCCGATTACAAGACTGTCAATGTGATTTCCCAGGCTGACTTCGAGAAACTGGCTGGTGGCCGAAACAAATCAGTGTTGCCGCCTCAGGTGGTGCCACCACCGCCACCATTTGAGGAAGATCTTGATGAAACCCTGGTCGGTGACACCACTCTCAACTCCACACTGAACAACACTCTCAAGTCCCGACGTGCCCGCTTCTATGCTGCTCCCAACTCGCACTCGATTGATCCTCGAACGCCAAGGAAGAGGAAACTCCGCCACACCGCCAATCCGCCAGTAGAGGCCCACGTCGGTTGGCTGCTTGACACCGTGGAGCACCGTCCACGCACCACCTCGATGGGTTCCTCGGCGGGCACATCGCCCACCGCCTCTTCGTACGGATCGTTTGGATCGTCGGTGCCACAGTCGCTGCCCGTATTCCAGCATCCATCACATGCTCTTCTCAAGGAGAACAACTTCACCCAACAGGCCTACCACAAGTACCATTCGCGCTGCCTTAAGGAGCGCCGGCGCTTGGGCTACGGTCAATCGCAGGAGATGAACACCTTGTACCGATTCTGGTCGTTCTTCCTGCGCGAGAACTTCAACAAGAGCATGTACAACGAGTTCCGATCGTTGGCGCTGGAGGATGCCGGCAATGGTTTCCGTTATGGTCTTGAGTGCCTCTTCCGGTTCTTCTCGTACGGCTTGGAGAAGAAGTTCAGACCGAATGTCTATCAGGATTTCCAGGACGAGACGGTTGCCGATTATGAAACAGGTAAGCATTAATTGGGCAAATTGTAACTTTAATTATGATTCATTACCAATTTTGAACATTTTCACCAGGTCAACTGTACGGCCTCGAGAAGTTCTGGGCTTTCCTGAAATACTACAAGAACGGTGAGAAGTTGGAGGTGCAGCCCAAGCTGGCCGAGTACCTGAAGAGCTTCAAGAACATTGAGGACTTCCGCGTGGTGGAGCCGGAGATCAACGAGATGCTGCAAGGAGTGGGCAGCCTGAATCCAGGACGCCAGCTCAACCGCCACCGCAGTGTGTCGGAGAGCGATGGCACGGCTGTAGTTGCGGGCGGCGGACGTCGCCTCAACACAACCATCACCAACCGCAGCGACTATGTGGGCAGGTTGCTGCAGCAACAGCACCAACAACAGCAGCAGCAGCATCACCAGTATCAGCAGGGATACGGCGGCTACAATCAGCAGCAAAACCGCAGGCGCACAGGCTCTTTCGGCAGCAGCACAGTGCGCATTCGCAGCGGCTCCCTGGGCAACAAGCCGCAGGTGGCAAATCGCAATCAGGGATCGCAGCACGAGTTGCGACGCGGCGGTAGCAATTCTGGCCTGGCGCCACACAAGCGACAGCAGCAGCAACAGAAGCCGAAGCCCGGAGCAGGATCACAGACAAACTCGGCACGTGCCACCACATCAGCGGCAGCTGCATCAGCAGCCGCATCAGCAGCAACATCAACAGCAGGGGGAACGGCAGCAGCGACGCCAGCGGTAACGGTATCGGGGTCATCCTCGTCGCAGAAGTAGTTACACGATAATGCAGACACACTTTTTGGATTAGGCTTAAGTTAATATCTACGACTTAGTTTTCAGGGGGCACTCGCATTTGATGGCTCGACACTCTTTTGTTTATTCATTCTTATTATTCTTTTGTAGTATTCGAGTCAAGCGTAAAGTGGGAACAGTCGTTAGCGTTTAGCATAATTAAGTGAAATTTTTGAAATTTGTTTATTGCAATTTAACTAGCGCGCGTTGGTTTAGTAGTTACGATTCTAAATGTTTGCTTCTCGCATACCCTCGACAAAAAACTAAAACAATGGTTGCTTACGAAATGCTCAATGCTCACACAAAACACACACACACCAATTACACACAGCGGGGTCTGTCTGCTTTGTACCAGTGCCAACCAGCCATGATCTTGGAAAATAACGAAACGATTGCCCTTATATTTTTTGTTCTGTTGATTATTCTCCTTATTTTTAATGCGATGCAAAAATCCAGGCAAAGATTTTCCTACTTAGAGCAGCGTTAATAGTTGACGTAATGCCATGAACTGTTGTACTATACGATTAAAGTTAAAGCTAATAACCATAACGATAACGATATAACCTATGCATATATTACCTAACGAAAACTGAAAACCAATCAATCGAAATTGATACACAACCAACAACAAAAACCAAATGATCTTAATGCAAATAAATTTTGTAAATTACAAAAGAACATATATATACATAAATATATATATATAAATACATATATAACTTTATATGCAAAGGTACACTGAAGCCATGAAAACGCGTACATAAGAATATGATTACTAACTATAATTATGATTATTTTTTGTGTGTGTGACCTTAGCGCAAATGTAAAATGTATTTGTTTAAGAGGCATCGAGATCTTGTAATCCTTAAAACCAATTGAGGCAAGCGGGGCTCAAGTGCCAGCGAATTTTAGTTATTTAAGCATTTACCACAAGCCAGTCCAGCGCAATCGCAATCGCCAGCGGAATAGGAATAGGAATCCGACTTGGACTCGGGTCCTTTGCTTCCCTTGTCGCACTGCACTGCCCCCCAGTCTATATCAATCCAATCTATCGAATTGGTTAACCCCTGAAAACCTCAGTACCCTGCCAAGCATTTAGAAGCATGTCAAAACCATTTATTTTTTACTTTTAGTTTTTGCACTTGTTAACTTTTAATTCGAGAAAGCTACGACTACAGAAAAAGCTAGAAAAAAAAACACAAAAAAAAATTTAAAATCACACAAAAATTGTCAAGTCCAAAAAAAGTTTAAAACTTTAAAAAACGAAAAGGCAAATCATGCAAACGAAAAAAAAAGCATTCAGAAATAATGAAGTTTGTTTCGCATAGTGAATAGACCTAATCTTAAACATATGTGAGAAATCAAACCTAAGCTTAATACGGATAATAACTATAAACATATATCTGCATATATCCAAACACATATAGAGAGACTTTAAATCGTGACTGCAGTTTGAAAATACCATAACTAAATAAGAGGCAAACGGTGAAGTTGCAGATGCCGCCCACAGTCGAGCAGTTTGCAAAACTCTCTCAAGGTCCTTCAGCTCCTCGATTTTGCTTCGCTCATCTAGCCTAAGCAAGCATACACACAACACTCAACACAAAACACCACACACTACAAACCACACAAATACGAAAAGTGCAAAGAACGTTTCATTAAATATTATTTCGTAATCATTAGATATTTGTAAATATATTTCCCAGCTTCTTTTTAAAATGTCGCCTTATCAATTTTATCCACACATAAACACAATCACATCCATATTGGCCAAACGCTTCTGTATCTGTATGAGCTTAACGAACCGATCTATCAATATTATAGATATTACAAAATGAGAGAGATGTCCGACGACAATTCAATCGGCTGTTGCGTAATTATACATAGTTCTGCCACAACCATTTTGTTTTTCACATGAAGTGTTGACTTTAGTTTATGATAACACACACAACCACACATTGATCACTGACTTTTATGTGCCCTTTAAGTTTGCAACTTTTATATGAATAATTTAAACTTAACTCTACGAATATGATATGATACGATACACACACACACACAGACCTACAAAATGAACATAATGGAAACTCTATTAAAAGTAATTTTGTAAGCTACTTAAATATGGAAAATGCGAGAGGAAAACTAAGCAAAACGAAAGGAATGATTATTGTGAAAAACGTGATAGTTTAAACCATAAAGAGTAATATTTACTACTATTATTATATTAATAATTAATTATACGATGCATATATATGGACATGTATGTGTAAAACGGAAACCACAAAAATTTCTAAACTAACGTGAACAAAAAAAGTAAAAAATTTTTTTAAAATTTCCAACACAAAAAAATGTTAAAAACAATGAGTAGAAAAACTAAAACAAAAAAATGAATAAAAAAAAACTTGAAAAAACCAATATCCCTTCGTTTCGTATAAATGCCTGGGTTGAGATGGCTAAATTCTATGATTTCCCGAATATTTTGGTACGGGAAACTTGTCAATTTTAGGTAAAACTGCCTTTTCACTTCAAATGACACAACAAAAGGACTCGAAACACGCCCAATCGATTGTCCCTTTGAGTAATTAACCCCTTCGAGTGTGTGTGCCATATTTCACCCGGCGACAAAATGCAGGCAGGGGCTCCAACTACGAACATCATCCCATGCAGCAGCTGTGATCTCCATCCCCGACACATGTTGTTGGCTTTGCCGAGCATTGGGTGTCACAGATTAACGCCTTACGTGAATTATGGCCTGACTCCCGGCTCCCGGCTTCAGAGCAAACTACTCCGCAAAATCCGGTCGAGCGCGGGGAAAAATCATGTATAAAACATAAGCGCCACCCACAAAGGCATTCACACTAAAGTTTCTTATGAACTTTACTCTTCAACGTACACAACTCAATCCAATTTTATTAAATTTCCAAAGTTGGCCTTTTTGATTATCTTATTTTTTTGTTCAATTAAAAATTATGATATGCATTAGTTTTATAAATGAAAAGTACTTAAATCGATTCCAGTACAATAGAGTATTTTTTCAAGTGCACCGAATGGGCGCGTGTGCGGCCTTATGTCGACAAAAGGACAAGACGCAAAGGCACGCAAGGACCTGAACCGGAGGACGAAGGACCTAGGACCTGGCACCTAGCAGGCGATAGCCCGGCGAGGCGTTTAAAAATTGAAAACCAATTTTGTAGCGATTTAAAACAGACGATTGGAGGGGGCAGAAGTTGGGGTCCTGGGGCGCCACGAAATGAGTGGCTGTGCGAGCCGGCAGATGGCGTGTGTGTGCCGGCTCCCGGCTGCCGACTGGCAGTGCGACTTTTCGCACCTCAAGCGCAAGTCCTGACCCCGACAGAGCTTAGATTGTGTTACCAATATTTATGGCTCAATGGGGATAAGGGCTTTCGGCTGGCGTGACCGCGACCAGGTCTAATCACACGTGACCCCTTCTCGTGTGGCATGGGGGCGGGGTCACATATCGCATTCATATCGAAGCTAAATTCAATGGGCGTTTAACGTGTGAGTCGCCTTTGAACTTTGTCCGCACTTAGCGCACGCACATGCTTCCGCAGGAAAGTGGGCTGGAAAAGTCGTGTGCTTCGGAGTTCGGCCGATTGGAATACCCGTCAATGTTGCAATTTATTGGCATTTTCTCTAATAACCAGTGACTGCTGTGATCCATTCAACAGCTGAAACTTGCCACACATGCTGACAGGACAAGGAACTTTGTAGAATAGAATATGTTAAAGGGTTGTGTGCTTAAATACCGCCTGCTGTTCTACAACCCCTTTGGACAATCTTTAATCCTTGCTCTGCCACCGGACAACCCACACAACCTGTCACAAGTTGTCGCTAAACAGACCCCTTCCTATCCACATACTGCACCATGATACGAGTACAGATTGCACACAGAGAACCCGCCCACTTTCCACAGGCTGAACAAACATTCGGCATGTGATGGACCAAAGAGTTTGGGGCCCGGGGAAACCACAGGCATAACAATTTGCACTTTGGCTTAGCGTAATTATTGCCGCGATCCATAAATATAATTTGGAGCTTTCAGCAATTTTAATACCGAAATTTTCGCTTTGGTGCGCCGTCTAATTAGTTCGACCCGGTCGGGGAATTCCGGATTTCGTGTGCCGGATCGAGGGGGCGTGGCAGTAGTCGACAAACCTGTGTCAAAATTGTATCACCGCAACAGAAATGGCCGGCACCCGGAATAAAACTGGCATGGCGTGGCCAAAAAAAAATGATCCCAATAGTCGAAATAATTAAATAAAATATTTCATAAAATGGTTTCCGGTTGCACAGTAGCGTCGCTTTCCATCGAAAAACTAATTATATTTTACGGTTTTCTATGATTGGTGGAATCAACCGAAGCCATTGACCATGGTAAATACAGTACATGAGCAACAAATATATCAAATTTATAGTCTGGCTATGAATTTCAACTGGTTTCCTATGGCGTCGCATCCTTTGAACGTTTTAAACATTAAGCATGTTCAAAATACGCATGCTATTCGCTATTCAAAATATTTACTTGCTTCAGATTATTATTAGCAATTAATGTCTGCCTATCTGGTATCAAAAATCAACACCGATTGAAATAATGATATATTTTAGACAGAACAATATTTTCTGCGATAAATTTCCATGTTTCACTTGCCCAATTAGACGAGTTGTTCGCTTAGGAGGAGGCCGCAAATTCGAGGATCTGTGCCGGAATGCAATTCCATTAATTCAGACTCAACTCCGCTCTGTTTGGGTCTACTCAAACTATTTGCATTGTCATTATGTAGCCCACGCACTTGCCAGGACCTTAATGGGTAGGGCTTACACAGCAATTACATTTCATTTGAAATGCACTACACAAGTAGACCCAGCACCCACTCCCCGGACCTGACAAATTGTCACAAAGCTGGCCGAGTACCCACTGACCGACAGGGAGACGGAATCAAATTAATGATATGAATTTCTTATTTAAGGACATTAACGCAAGGTCTGCCTCCTGCCGACAAAGTTGGGCTGAGATCCGAACAGAGATGCCAATGGGAGTACCGAAACATATGTGCGTTGGGCTTATATAAAGTTTTCTTTAAGAATAAATATAATAGTAAAATTATTCAAGTAATGACCTTAAAATGCAAACAAATATCCCAAAACATTACCATCCACATAGAGAATCACATAATTTTGGGCGAAATTGACGTCTGCTGAGTCGAGTGCCAATAAACAGGAAACGGAAGTGCGTCAGCGGTACTCGCCAGTGCTCGGATATTTATTAAACGTCAGGCTGGCCAGGATCAATTGCCCCCACAAAGACACACACAAGCACACGCACACACACACACATAGGGTGCAATTAGATATATACAAGCGTATTTTTATGAACGCACAAGCATTTATGTGGCGGAGGAATTGAGCAAGCTAAAAATGTCCTTAAAGGCATTGGCATTGGTGTGCGGCTAAAGGACAATTAGATAAATACCAAGACACGCACAGCTGCCTTTTTTTTCGTTGTTGTTTCCTTGTCCAGCCCCCGCACCTATGTGCTTTGTTTTTTCTGCCCCGTTGGCATTTTTGTACACTCTGTGACCCCAGGACCTCTGCTGCTTGGCCAGTCAGTTAAGCTGCCATTGTGGCCATCCTTTGTGTGTGCTGTGTCCTGTCCGTGGAGCACGGGCACTGTTGTTGTCCGATAGTTGTAATTGGCCAACTAAAATCATGTGACAAATTAACAGCGCAGAATTTATTGCCTGCCCGCCGCCTTAAGCTGTTGATGAAGAAATATTGTGTGCGTTCGTTTGCTTCGGTCTTATCCTGCGACTTTGCTTCGCAGGCATGAGACAGCATTTTGCGATTGCAAACGGCTGGAGCAGGAGATTCAAGTGGAGCTGAAGGCGCAGATGGGGGTGGGGATGGGAGGGCTATAAGGACCAACCACAAGGACCTGACTGAGTGTCGAAGACATCGGCAACTCCAATCGGTTGCCTTGCTTACCTGTGGCAATTAAATTGAAAGCCCTCCATTGTGTGTGCGTGTGTGGGTGGGGTGTGTGTGGTGTGTGTATAATGTATCTAATGGAAATCGCCCCGGTGAATTGTGGCCACTTCCCTGTCCCAGCTAAGCTGGCAATTAGGATGCGATGTGTGATCGTTTGACTGCTGCTCAATGGGATTCAAAACCTTTTATTTGAAATGTGCAGATGCGGAGAATATATCAGGATTGTATCTTGATTTTTAGCTTGCATCACACGCTCGTTTAAAATTACTAAAATCAATGCTGTTAAAATCTTGATCGAGGTAATGTTTCATGGTTTCTCTGCTTTTCTTGGTAAAATACTCAGAATCATGACTTGATTTCCTTATTTTCACTTAAGTTTTAAGTGTATCTGAGCACTGGATTTGTTATCCGGAGCGGCGGTGTTGTTGTTTGCTGATGCCGTCGTTGTTGCGGCTCAAAACATTAATTAATGCGCCTGCAGCCAAACGACGCCATTTTGTATGAGTCGCTAGGCAAAGACACACAAATACACACACACACGACCCGTAAACAAACTGCCGGAATACTACGGCAGAAGTACAACAGACTCCGGCCGGATAGGCGATGAGCGGTGGGCGGCGGAGGGGCGTGGCGGAAACACACCTGCAGGCGACACGGGAATGCGCTGGGCCATGCAAAATGCGTTCATGTCTTATGAACAATGAATTTTAGATGTGCCGCCCCTCTGACTCTACGTGAGTGCATCTGTGTGTGTTTGGCCAAAAAACATGCCGCCATCACACACACACATTTGCACCTGTGCAAGCAAACATGTTTTCCTCGGATGCCAAATGCCGCTGGCCAGCGGAAAGGAGATGGGCAGCTCCAAAGCTGGGCAGCCGGATGACCAGCGGCAAAAACGAGAGCAAGCAACAAGGATACGGCATGACCAAAACTAAGAGCGCCATGTTTTTCCATGGCTGAATGCGAAATTTCGGCCGAACAACAACAGCAGCAGCAGCAGGATAAGGAAAGGGAATCGAGGATCTAGAATCCTTTAGAAAATAATAGCGTGACTGGATCAAAAAAATATTGAATATAGAATATATTGAATACAGGAGCATTAACTAAACTAAAATATATTTGTAAAAATATATACCTATAACAACCTATTAAGGGGTGATAAGTTATAAGTTATCTGTTTTCTTTATATTTACATTTAGATATATAGGTCTTAAGCTTGTAATCAAGTAGCTCATCAGCTTCATTGAGTGGAATGCTCATCTCTAGTTCGCGGGTTAAGTAAGAGCAACAGCCGCCGCAATTAAACACACAAAAGCTGCACCGCTGCGAGCATTTCCGGTTGGACCCTTTCAACAGCCCCGCTGCGTCCACTTCCGCTGTCGGATTGCAATTAAATTAAAATGGCTGGCGGGCAAGGGTTTTACGCGGCGACACCTAACCGCTCCAAAAATATGATAAAACGAAGTTCGCCAAAGGATCTGTGCAGTGGACAAGGAAAGAGCCCGGCAAATTGAAGGCGCTAATGGCGCTGATTTGGCGCATTTTAATTAACCCTTGGCCTTGGCTGATGGACATCGTCACGACTGCGTGGCCGACTGATTTGCAAACAGGCAGCCAGCCAGGCAGTCAGCCAGGCAGCTCCTTGAATATCCTTCAGCGGCAATAGCCATGGCAATAGCAATAGCAACAACAACGACAACGTTGCATTTGTAATGAGAGTGGTGCTTGAGCAAAATGGAAAATTTATTGCGCTGACAGTTATGGGCCCATAACAATAATAAAAACAGCAGCTGCATCGGCGGAGGCACCGCGTCGGTGGCACCAACAAGGATCCATTCCGGCTTGCCCTTTGCCACGGCGACAGCGGCTTCGTCCTGGCGTTGATGATGATGGCAATGATGGCGTTGATAGCCCAACGAGATGCTACTTCAAACTCGACTTCAATTGCTATGCCAGCAAGCCATCCGGCCAGCCAGCCATACAGCCATCCTGCCGGCAAAGGACACTCATTGGTTTGCTTGCCATCCAGCCGTGCAGCCATCCTAGTTGTCCCTCTATTTTGCACCGCCAGAAAATAAGGACATAATCATTGTCATTAATTCAGCACTCATGTTGTGGAGAAGTAAATTAAATTTACGAACAGATTTATTTATAATGAATATATAGATGGGAAGAAAGAGAAAAGACACTTTTGGCAACGATTTCTTCGGATTTCCATTTTATAAATAAGTGATTTAGATACTATTCCTGTTTATAAGAAGAGTAAAAATGAAGTGAATCTAATACACCAACGCCTTCTCACAGTGTATGCCCGCTAAGTGCGCTGCCTCCAAGTGCAGTGTTTCTGCGTTTTTTCCCCTTTTGTGCCCTGCTCATCAGCGTCGCATTTGGTTAATGGCAAAAAAAGAGCCGCCTGTCATAAATGTGTAGCTGCGTTGGCAGGCTTTCAACGCTGGCGCGTCTATATTGACGGCCATGCAAAATAGATGTCCTGATTTGGCCCCTGGTCGCGTATTGAGTATACGCAGCGTGGCCGCATTAAAGCCGCTTGACCTGACTCGGCTGCTTGAGGCGGGCTTTAAGCCGACGAGGCATGCCACAAGACACGTACCGGGCGTCTAAAAGTGCAAACAGTCTGGCTATTTATGCACAACAAAATGCCACGAATGGTTGCCGGCAACAAAAGGTGGAACTTGGGTCATCATGGCCAGATGGATACTCTAAAGTCAACTCAGGTACTGGAGCATATAGAGTTGGTTTTATCAGAATTTTATATCATAAGCAATACCATATGTATTTAACTTGCTTTGAAGCTCGTTTAAAAAATGGATTTATCTGTGTTTTTGAATAATTTTATTTATTTACCTATAAAACATTTTGTGCAACTTTAATTTTACTGCATTTCTGTGGCAATCAATTAAGTGGCAGAACATTTTTCATTCGTCTTTAACTTTTCTATACCTCAACATGGATTGTTGCTCCACACAAACGGAATGCTCCACGATATAGTATTTTAAACATTTTTATTGTGCAACCTAATGGCCGTTTTGTTGTTTGCTCCGGGTGCTTTGATACGAGCAGCTCACACATGCATGTGTGAGTGGGGGCAGGTGGGGTGGGTTTTCTTTATGCCACAGAATTGTTTCACTAATGCACGATTCTCGTCTCGAGAAGAGGTAAACTAGCCCCAGCTTAGCCCCAGCCCCACAATTGAATCCAAGAGTGTGGCATTCATGGCGGGAATGCAACGCATCTAAAGTTGGATACTTTAAGATTTTCAAACATGCTCGGGCTTACAATAAGCATATTTACACATTTTGCCTCTTGATATGCGCACTTATTTATGTATTGGACTGTGTTTATTGCTGCAGAATCTTAAGAATCCTTTCGTGAATCTTTGCCACGTTCGGGCAATTGCTCATAAATAGCCAAGTGGAGAAACAGGAGCAGAAAGCCATGGCTGCGGGGCAGCAAATTATGAATTATAGTTTCCTTTAAATAAATTTCTTGTGCTTCGCTTTTTCCGTTAGCTGTTCTTTAATTTTATTTATTTTCCTGTGCGTTGCGACAGTCTCGCACAATTTACGAGTTCGCCTAATTGCATGCGACAATAAATTCTCCAACTGCTAAAAATTATGAGCACAATTTTTCGCACTGTATTTTGGTATTTCGGTAGCTCGCTGCCTTTTTCCCACTTTTTTTTTTTTTGTATTTTCCCAGAGGTCAGTCTGTGTCGACATCCGACATTTTTGGCCTCTTGCTGTGATTTTATTTATGCACCATAATAGTGAATAAAGTGCAGTGCCTGGTTGAAATCGAAACGGATATTAAGCGAGAGATTCATGATTCAGGATTCACGGCTAAAAAGTATGGAATTTGCATGCGTGTCCGAATTCAATCATATTTCGCCATATCCTCTGGCCGTTGAGCGTTAAATTTTGTTATATTTTAATTGCAATTAACAAATTATACGCATTTTTCTTCGTATGCAAATATTCTCATCAACGCTTTCCTGGCCACTTATTAATTTTGAATATAGTTTACAGCATTCGGGAAACCAAATTAACTTGCCAAATGGCGTGGAAAGTCAATAAACGTCTATCTGATATGTAAATTGAACAAACGAATGGTGGCTCTTTGGATTTATTGCGAGTTTTATTAAGCTCTCCCGTTGAAGTTGCAATTTAAATGAATTACCCAATCATTTGTAAGACTTTTCGAAAAAGTCGAAAAGTTAATTATGGTCCATTCATAGAGAACTACATTTTCAATTAATAATATTTGTATTATATTATTATATTATATATTATATTATTCAAGAATGAAGTTACTAAGTTGCATTTATAGTTTATTCCTAACGACAGACAACTAACTTGCGAGTTAGAAACTTAGTTAGCTTCTACACTGTTTGATCAACTCATTCCGAACACGTTCTTCATTTCCCGTGGATGTCGCCGCTAAATATTCCGGGAGCTCTCACGCTTCGCTTCCGTCCACCACATGCTCCAGTGCATCCCAAACTGTCGCTGCGTATTTGCATTTACAAATACAAAAGTTTGCAACCTCTGCACTGTGGCCTGCCTGTATCCTTTAGCCTTTATCCTTTATCCTTCGGCTCGATAAACTTGTCCCCCCGAAATGTTTGTCACACGTTTAAATGTCAAGTACGCGCCAGCTAAAGACAATTTCTAAGCAAATCGCACCAAATGCAATGCAAACCACATAAAAATGTCAAAGTTTTGTCGAGCGCCCCGCGAATTCCGAGCGTCCCGAAACGCGGCTTTTGTGAGAAATGCAAATTTTATCTTTCGCTGAAACTAACTTTTACAATTTCATTATGTTTCATTTGCATCACGGCGTTGCATGCAAATGCGCCACGCCTTTCTGTGCGTGTAACCAAGCCGAAACTACATATCCGTAATGATGCAGGTTGAAGGCACCGTCGAGATAGGAGTTCCAACTTGTGATTTACCGAAAATGCTTCGGGCTTATCTTTGCAGTGGAAAAATGGAGAGAACTTTCTTGATATATTAAAATAATCGAGCCACTTAGTCGAATAACTAATAATTGTACGTCTCTTCCTTGGAAGTAGTAAAGTAGTGGGAAACCTAAGAAGCTTTTATATTGGATGTATTACTTATTAGGTTTGCATGTGTGTCAAACATAATGACGTTGAATTCTCCCTAAAATTTCCTTGCAATTTTTCTGCGGGTCAGCTGCCTGAGTGCTGGGACCCCTTTATTTGTTTTGACTGGAACCTTCAGTCTTAAATGGGCTCGAAACTTTTAGCCAGTCCAAGGCTGCTTTAGCTGTGTGCGTGTGTGTGTTTTAAGTACTGGGGCAGAATATAATATAATTAACATTAACAGTTGTTGCGATTTGTTGGAGCGGCAATGCACATTTACCTAATGGCAAACTTTGTCTCAGTGCCGTGCCCGTTTTCTACGGAGATTACTGGCACGCCGGGATTAAAAATTCCCTTTCAAGTGTTGTGGCAAGGACATCCTAATGAGCCCCAGGACCTTATCAAACCCCAACCCCCCAACCTCCCAACCACCATACTCCCCCACTCGCACTCGCACTCTGGGTAGCAAATTAACATATGCTTTTTGCGTGGCGCTGGCAGAAAGAAGATTTCTTATTCTATTAGCCGACAGCACTGGCAATAATTTAATTGGACCATGCGCACTGCGTGTATCCACAAGATACGAAATGAAAAAGGGGGCCAAAAGGGAGCGTCTACGGCAATTTTTCTTCGTTTCACCTAACGCCTAATGAGAACGTAGTGCCAGGACAGTCGGTGCTGGCAAAAGGACACTAAAAACGCATAAGCTACAGAACTTTTTGAGTTGCGACTTGGTGCCGGAACATTGTTGCTCCATGAACGGTGTTAATTAAAAGGCAAAACTCATGACACAAACGGAATTTGAGGTCCTCGAGGTGCTGCTGCTGCAAATGAATTGTATATACTGTATGTAGATGAGCGAATCCTGGGCGAGTTCAGATAGCATTTGCCGCGTAATGTGCTTGAATAATAATTTCCATTAAGATTGTCCTCGAAAACTTGCGGTGCTTCTTACTTCAGCTGATGGAGATAGCTGCCTTTTCAATTCACTGAAAAATAATGCTTCTCTCTCTAGCTAAATGGAATAAGTATTGATTTGATTGGAAAAACTGTTTCCTATTACAAAAACGAAAGCACTGAAAAAGGTTTGATAAATTGCATGTAGTCTAAAATTTGACCCTGTTTTCTTTGCTGTGTATGCTCCCAACGAAATGCGACGACTTGAAGTTAATTTGTGTAGCTGCTGGAAACCTCTTAAGCTCTTCCGAGCACTATCTCCATTGTAAATTCCGTCTTTCACACCTGTTACACGCAATTATCTCAACCACGGGCCAAGAAGAAACTCCGGGCGGACTGCACTTTGGGCCATGTATCCGGTTCCTGTCCCTCCGATGGAGTTCTTATCCCCATTCGTTTCGTGGGGTGGAAAATGAGTTTCGGATTAGAGGAGAACCCCCCGTATTACCTAGTCATTCCCACTACTTCCTCGCCCAGTCATCAGGCAGTCAAAGCGCAGTGTAAGTAGCCTGGGCTAAGTGCCACCAGCAGCACCACTATCGCCACCCGGGGCTGGCACCACTAACACCAGGAGTACACTCAGAGAAATGGGCTGTTACCCCTTGGGCGTAAATTAAATAACTTCTTCTCTGGTAGGTTTCAAAGTTTCTTGGTATTTTATCATGTATGTACTGTTGATATTCATCACTTCTTAGTTTGATCTGCTTACTTCCCATTCTGACAGATGTAAATGAAGTTCTTTTCGCTTCAATGGTAAGAATCCAATTTAGGCACCAAGTAGGCTGCATTTTCTCTGCGTGTAGCATTACCCGTTGAGTAGAGCACGCACTGATTGCCAGTGAAATGCATGTGAAATTAACCTCGTGCGCTGCTCGGTTTAATTTGCACTCGATGGCTGGCAGTGGGCGGCAGCGGAAAAGCGAAAGAAAAAAGTTGGGGCATTGGGGTTGCATGCCAATGGAGGCGACACGCCGGCGTCCCAAATGTAATTTTCCCTTTGCTCATTTGCTGCCTGACTGGCTGATGGCTGGCGACGAAGACATGGCCATGGCCGGGCCAACTGCACCACTCAGGGCACCACTCACTCAGCCCGCGTCACCAACTCAACCCATCTATCCATCCATTCACTCACCCACTCAGTTGCCTACGCGTCAAGTTGCGTAGTTGCGACGGAAAGTGTTGAGCAAGTTGTCAAATGGTCTGTGATGGCTGATGGAGCAGCGGAGGATCTGGCTGACTAATCATTGCGGAAGGGTGGAGCACTCAATTGCAAAAGGTGGCTCTGGGTGCCAGAAGTAGGTACTACTCTACTACTTACTACAGCATCTACAAAGATGAATATCTTAAGAAAGGATCATTTCATTTGTAATGTCTCTAAAAATGATCATTTGGCTTAAAACGAGAAAAATTTGCAACTCATGCAATTTATTATAAGTCGACATGGATTTGAAGCGGATTTAAGAGCACTCAATTACCATTGCCAACGCATCTGCAAACATTGATAAGCCGCTTAACTGGCCATACTTTTCTCACAATTTATGGCTCCGATGCGTGTGCACACATAAAAGTGCGGTTCGCTTATAATGAATGCTTAATAAGCATTTGTCGAATACATAAGCAATGTCCATTAAAATTGATTTCATTTGCTATGCAATTTACAATTCATCTTCGCTATAAAACGCATTCAGGCAGCGAATTTCGCGGCACTTATCCGCACCAAACCAAACCAACCAAACCATTCGAAACTCAACCCATTCAAAACTCAACCCACAAGTGCGGACGCCGCATAAACTATTCATTTCAGTTCGATAACAAAGCCAGTGCCATTTCCAGTGCCAAAGCCCCAAGCAGCCCATATGTGTTCATTCCATTGAGTTATTCGTCGCATTAACGAAATCAACATTTAAATTGCAAATTGTGTGCATTTTGATTGAAAAAGGCCGCGTTGACGACCCCGCCTCGGATCACAGTTAAACCTAAAGAGTTGGAGAAAGGCCGACACGGTTCGGTTCGGTTTCGCTTTGTTTCACTGTACTCGCTGGCAGCTGCTGTCTTCACACATCCCCAACAACCCGCATGCAATTTGCTGCTCTTTTGTGCAATAAAAATAACGCACAACAACGAGAATTTCATGCGCATTAATGTGCGACATTTGAGAAAGGGGCCCTAGACTCTCAAACTCTTCCTTTCATCTGAATGGTGCATGCATGTATTATTCTGTTTCATTACAGGGTACTTGTTAAGAACTTAGATGTATTCCCTCTGCTGGTGGATAAGTAGCAGGTATCAGGTAGCAGATAGCCGTTTCGAATTTAGAAAGCCATTAATTTATTCTATAAACTTACGTTTAATTGTTTAACAACGAGCTTACATATGCATAGATATCTTTGTAAATTTAGTAATTGGGAATTACTGTAAAAGGCATAAAAAACTGTTTAATTTCTACATTGGATCTTAATATGGTTAATATGCGAGGTATCGTTTAGTCGCATTGCCATCTTTCAATTTGCGTACCGGGAAAGTGCAATAAAAATGCAAAAGCGAATCCGAATGGATTGAACAGAATCGGACAGGACATATACTTACATTCAGTCACGCACAATGGTTAATGGATACGGGGGGTGTGGGGTGTTGGGAAGTGGGGGAGGGGAAGGGGAAGGGGAAAGCCCAGGCAAAGGGGGAAAACGAGAAAATTATTCATTAACACATGCGTAAAATGCGAAAGGAGCATTGCCATAAATAAATAATTGATAAATTGCAGATGAATTTTCATATTTAATGATGTTTAAGTGAGTCGGGGCTGCAAATGCCAGTTTTGTTCGCATCTGGGTGTGCAATAATATTATGTTAAAATATACGATTACAATTCGGAGTTCGGTTTCCTTTCCTCAACGTTTTTACGACTCCAGTTGCCTTGCGATGTCGCACAAGAGTGCGTATGAAAATTGATTGTTGCTTTATTTATGGCCTCGCACTCGCAGAGTAGACATAAAAAATTAAGACAAACATAAAATGCAATCATGCAGCTCGGTCTGGATAAAAATCTAGCTGCCTCGCTACACCCCAAATACGTTTTGTCCATTCGTCTGATTTGGTTTTACGTGCGTCGGGAGACTCTGCACGTCCTCTTCAGGGTTGTCGAAAATATAAAAACTGCAAAATATTGAAAATTGTGTGACTTTTAACTAGGAAATACTTACCAGCTATGAAGCTCAACAAGTATCCTCTTATAACTATGTTTACTTTTGAGTAGAACAATTTGTGGTTACATAGTTGCAAAATTTGCATCATTTTCTGAAATGAATAGGAAAATGGAATAATGGAAATATTGGCAACTTGACAACTCTGAATCCGTCCTGAAAAGGCGACATTGAGGTCGCTACATGCCTCCTTGGGTCGTGTAATAAAAGGCATAAAACTTTGCCTCTAACGAGCATCGTTTTTACGATCCCACTGTTTGACATCGAACCAAAAAAAATGTGTACTGATATGGGGGAACTGAAAGGAACTCTCTGTGGAATCCTTGCAGTCTGACAAATGTTAAACAAAATAACCCCCTTAATGATTTGTAACGCGTGCTGGTTTTAAAGCGCCTAACGAGCAGAACATATAAGGGGTTAACTTGATGGGAGCTTCACTAATATTAAAGCCGATAATTGATCATTGTAACCTAATTAAAGCCGTCAAACATGATTACATAAATGTCGACAATAATTTATGGATATCAATGAATTCAGCGAACGGAAGAGCATTGAGAAAAAGTTGGTGGAATATTTAATGCTGTTAATAAAGAAATATGGCTATAACCTATGCTAGCATTTAAGTTCGCTTAAACTAAGTATTTCCAATCGGCGTTTTCGCAATAACTTGGCCAAAAATAACCGCACAGCTACAATAAAGACTGTTTTGTGCTGCTAATTAACATATCTAACTATGTCTATCCCAACTTTTTTGATTTTCGAAAAAAAAAATTTGACAAATTTTCGCATTTTTGATAAGGGGTACCATCATTAAAATTTGTGAAAAATGGCCAAAAATTAGAATTTCAAAGTATGTACAACGATCGATAGGGAATTTTGTTACGAATTCAACGAGGTATGGCATTTCACATTTGGACAACTATTTTTACTGCTATCGAAAAAAAACGGCTTATTTTTATCAAAAAATCGAAAAAAAAAATTTGTGTAAAAAATTAGATATTTTCAATCGGCGTTTTCGCCATAACTTGGTCAAAAATGGTCGCACAGCTAAAATAAAGACTGTTTTGTGCTGCTAATAAACATAGCTAACAATGTCAATCCCTACTTCTTTGGATTTCGAAAAAAGAAAATTTAACAAATTTTGCATTTTTGATAAGGGGTACCATCATCAAAATTTGCGAAAAAATGACCAAAAATTAGCATTTCAATGTATGTACATGGATCGATAGGGAATTTTGTTACGAATTCAACGAGGTATGGCATTTCACAATTGGACAACTATTTTTAATGCTATCGAAAAAAAACGGATTATTTTTATAAAAAAATCGAAAAAAAATTTGTTGTAAAAAATCGGATTTTTTTTTGTTTTTTTCTTATGAAAACCCATGTTATTAAACTAAATTAATTACATTTTTTGGTTGGTTAAAAAAGTAAATTGTTTCATGTTAAAACATAGTTCTACTGTATTTTAAAACTTTTTTTCTATGCCACATATTTGTAATGCCCAACGAAGTGGTCATGCCGCACTGCCAAAGTGTAGACGGTTTATTAGGTTTTGAATTTAGTAAGACACAAAGGAGCTCCATTGTTCCACTCAACTGAGATAATCTTCATCCAAATGCAGGCACTTCAGCCTCGAATGCCCAAGCCGGCCCTGCAAAATATGTAATTAAACTTAATGAGTGTAAAATGCTCATGTCCTGGCGGCCCAGACTCATTCTCGTTTTAGTTCTCATGCTCAGTTTCAGTTTCAAGAGCTGGCTGCGAATTTGACAACAGCATCGAATCAAATGCTGTCAAGCAAATCAAGTCATTCATTTGTCAATTAGTTGACAATGGATCAACTTGAGCTTAACTGCTTCTGCAGCCCAAAACCAAAAAGCAGATCCGACAAATGCTAGAGCGTAATTGCATTTAAGATTTGGTGAAGTCCAGTCAAGAATTAACTTGGCCTTAGGTCTGCTCCGAGTGCAGTCACATTTTGTAATTTGGTATCGCTGATGAAATGCATTTCATTAATATTTATTTGCCTGAGGCATGTCGAACAAGACAGCTTGGCTTTGGACTTATTCACTGCCAGAGGCCAGTTATTGTGGAAAAATGGCCAATTCATATTCCGCAAAATCCAGAGACTCAGGCCAAATATTGTGAAATATGCTGTTAATTTACGGTTCACAGATTATTTTCTTAAATGCAAGCACTGGCACAAGCAGCCAAATTCAATGGCACCTCTTGAACTGAATTTTTATGTTTATTGTTTCGGTACGCCCCTTTTAATAATTTTAATTTTCATTTTTGAATTTATTGTCCCTCATAAATTAATTAAATTTTCAATAAATATCCAACATAGTTTGTGGTCTTAAACCATAATATATTATTTTAATGATGAGTCAGTGTATGAGGAGTCGCTCTAGTGTTCTTTTGTTTATATTTCACAACCGAATTAAAGTTTATATTTGCAATCCTCGAAATTATCAATATAACTACTTAAATAATGGCTGACACAATGATCAATCCGGTAATAACTCGACAAATGGTGCATGTCCTGCCAAGTGTAATAGCCGATAGGATAACACTGCCCGATATTATTGACGATGCAATCAAAACACCAACGGAAGCTATGAACTCCGATGAAAAATCGACTGAAGCTGAGGAGGAAGATAATGCAGACGAATCGGAAATGGGTTCTGAATTCGAAAAGGAGGAGCAATCTGAGGAGCCCAAAGAAGTGGAAGTTAAGTACGCGTGGAATGCACCCTGCATGATGGTTATTTTCGAGGATGGCGATCTCAATTGTGCCCTGCATCATCTTGTTGAATCTCTACAGGATCCCTTTGCCTTGGATGCGGTGGGCGTGATTTTGGTCCAAGAATCTCTAGTCGAAGAAATGGAAAAACGAGTTCAAATCCTAATGAATCCCTTGGATGCCAGGGTGGCCAATCATCCGTGCTACAAGCGCACCCTGCTAAAGATAGCCGAACTTAGGCCGAAAACTATAATAGGACCTCCAGATCGTGTGCTGCCCGATGCCACGCCCATGCTGGTGCGGGACATACCGCAAAAATTTCTTGGCGAAGGACCCACGGGCATTATAACCATGCACATTTTTCGTACGCCCCTTGAAGCCACTCAGATATATAGAAAAGAATATCCCCTGCCAATCGCATCGGTTAGTATATGGAATGAGCGGGTTGCGAGTGTTTATGATGTGATTGGCATGATGAACCTACTCGATACATTTAAGGTCAACTGTTTTACAGTCGATATGGAGCCCATTAAACGGGCATTCGAGCTGAGGAAATATAGTGCTTGTGTGCATCGGGGTTATCACTATGAAACGCTGCCCATAAATGGTGAGAGAAAGATTATCATATACCCAGTTGGAACTATATTTGGTAATTGAAGTGAAAGCTAGACAAGTAAAATAATATACAAAGACGCATTGGCACTTACCATATGTAGCATTATTTCAATCTGATCTCAAAATGAATGGTATCCTTACCAATTAGGAAACCATTCACCCCGAACCTTCATGGTGTTCTGCCAGTATCTAATGCATGCAATCTAATTCAATGGGCCGGGGCTTTCAACAGCTATTTACACACAGAAAGCCCGTTGAGAACATTCAACTCGCACTTTTCGTTCGCTAATCTAAATTAATGCCTCTCCCTGCGAATCGGAATGGGCTGTGCAGCGATGTTTTATCATTCAATTAAAAAAAAAAGGGAGGAAAGCAGCGGAAAACGCGTGCATGGGAAATGCGCGAAATAAACTAGATGATTTTCGCACATTTACCCCTACGTAAAAATAGTGGGCGGAGTAGTGGAAGCAATTTGCACCACCCCCCGGACGGAATAATGAAGTGTTTAGTTGATTATCTAAACGCACGGCGCTGTATCCGGATCCGGGAGCACTAGGCCTACTAGTGCTGGAATTGCTTGGGGTTTTCGGGTAGCGGTTGAGTCAATAATGCGCCAAATAAACAGCTAACAAGTTGGCAATAAAAGAACTCTAAAATTGCCCGAGGTCCGACCGATTTGGTAGAATGCCAGGCCCCATCCATCGGCCATTTATTCACCCACACGCAACTGCAGGTGGTGGCAGGTAACACCGAGCTGAAAAGTTCCAAGCAAAAGCACAGCCGTTGGCCATGTAGAATGGAGCCATATATACAGGCGATGAGTGCCGTGGGGGCGTGGCACGCATTGTCTGCAGGTAAGCCTTTTTGCGGTGTGGCCCCACTTTTTGGCGCTGAGCAACAACGCCACGCATTTGCATTGATAACCGAAAATGTTTGGACTTGAAACGAGTTTAGTTTGGCCTGCTTTCGTGTACAACTACTATATTTCACCGGTAAATCAAACAGACAATGGGCTTCAAGCCCCGTAGTTTGTTGGAGAACAGTTGCGGTCACAATCGTATAAATGGGAGCACATGAAATGTTCGCGTAGAATGTTCGGTAGAGCACTACCAAACATTATGTATACGCCATGTTATCGCGGAGCACGAAAAACGTATTTTTTGTTGCATACTTTCAGGCAGATAAAACATTCTGCCTACGCCAGGTTATAAGAAGCCATTATGAGATTGTTGCCTTTGCGTACTTTTAAGCTGATTATTACTTACTTTTAACTAAAGCAAATACATCTTAATACATTGTGGCATAGTATTAGGGAGTTTTAAACATTAAGTATTCGCCACGTTGTCATGTCTAATACATATCTAAATTACAATCAGCCTAGAAAAAATCCAAATGGCATTCGAATTCACACATTTCATTTCGATTATTATTACATTCAAGGCTATTAGTTTCAGGAGCAGTTGCTAGTTACATCACCGCAATTGTTTTCCAGGTAAAGGGAGGCGTATGCGTAAAGCCTTTGCTGCTCGGCTCGCCACGATGTTTACTGGATGTCTTAATTAAATTTGATTAGCTGTGTGCGCAAATTAGTTAGTTTTGCATGGGAATAGATGAGCGTGATGAGTTTGCCGACTAATTGGCTAATTGATTGATTGTTGGAGTGGTTGCAGTGCCTCTCCTCAAAACATACCGTCCAGAATGTTTGCCTAATTGCGCTTCAAATGCATTCGCTCGCTCCGAAGTTGGTACTCTTTGTGTGCATCCACTAATGAAAATCGAATAATGGCCAACGGAGCCAACGGTGCCGCTCAGCAGTCAATCAAAAATGTATTTTCCCAGTCCATGGATTGCCGCTGCTTCTGCTGATGTTGCTGTTGCTGCTTCTACTATTTGTTTTTAAATATTTTCAGTAACGCAGATTCCTTAGCTCGGGCAGCGCCTGCATAATACATATCGGAATAACCTTGGTCCGAAATTCGCCAAAAGAATAACTGCGCATTGTTTGCGAAGAAACAACTTTGCTTTCTGCCTTGGCTGACTGGCATGGTTAGTATTTGTTGCTGTTTCTGTAGTTACTGTTGTTGTTGTTGTTGTTGGCTGTCAGAGTTTCCCGGGGGATGGAGATGCAGTTTTCCAGGCGGTGGGCGAAAGTGCTAAAGTTTCCACAGCGCGCATGAAATTTCCACTTTAGTTGTGTTGTGTAGTAAATTTTTTGTTTTCCCTTTTTGTTTCTTTTTTTTCCCCGTCCCCCTCTACAATTTTCGAGATTTCCCCCTGCGCTCTCGTGCTTATTTCAAGTAGTTGAAATTATTTTATAGTATAAAACTTTAGTTTTTTAACTTTGCCCGGTGCTCTCTCCGTGTTGCGTTGTGCTGTTTTGTTTTGCCTTTCGCTGGTCGAAAGCCCTTCGTCCATTTGGCGTCCGCACGCGCTTCTTGTTTTAGCATATTTATATTTTAATAAGCGTTCTGGCAGCTGCGCTCCACCGCCTCCCATTTCCCATTTTCCATTTCCCCGAGCCTCCGATGTCCTGCGTAATTTTACTGCAATTTCTGACAGTTTTAGAAATCTTCGCGAGCAGAACTTATGAACCCAAATGCGCCTGTCAGTGGCAAATGGCAAACTCAGCCGGGATGCTGGGATGCTGGAGAGGCTAACTGGCAGGCGGGCAACGTGGCGTATGATTGTTATTAATTTCATATTATGTGTAAGCACCACTGCGATATCCTTTGTTGCCTTTCGCCCGTTTGCAATAAGCAATAAGCGTCAGACGGAATGATATTTAATGTCAGGAGGCCGTAAGAGGAGTGGATGAGGCGATGGCATCGAGAGGATGACTTCGAGGTGCAGTTCAAGTGGAGCACGAAAGTGTTGAGATTGCCAGAAGTGTTTGAGCATGCCATTTGCATAAAGTGCGGTTAATCTCTTGGATGTCGAAGGGTGAAGTGAAAAATTAACAGTGCACAGTGCTTCAGCGGAAATGAAGAACGCAGATTAAACATTACATTTGAATTACAAAACTATTGCAAATTACACTTAAATGGTTGTTTTATTGATTGAGTTGAATGCTTCAAAAAACTAATATGCCGTTTAATCAAATACGTTCGATTATTTTGATTGACTTTGGCTCGCAGTGGAACCACCTCTTGATTAAATTAAAATGCAATTAAGGCTTTTGTTTAGTTGGGCGCAGTGAGTGTTTAATAGGAAAATCCAAAATCCATCACAAGCGTGATTCAATGGGGCCTTGTTGTTGCTGCCGCCGCAATTGTTAAACATTTTCACTTAAATACACTGTGACATGGCCCTCTTGATTGAGTATGTATGCGTGTTTGCGTGTCGATTGTTTATGATGTGTGTGTGTGTGCTTGTGTGGATGTATATGTGCGCGATGGCATTGTGTTTGTAACAAAATATAATCATAAACGTAATTTAATCGCGCCAAACCGCGTCTGTCACGTACTTGCCAGCCACAGATACAGATACAAACACACAAAGGCACATTATTGACGCGACACACACACACACACACACACACACAGAGACAGATACACAAACAGATACACACGTTTTGGCAGCGTTGACAACAGAAACTGTTATAATAATTCAATTCAATTCAGCCAACCATTCCGTAATAATGTCGATTCAATGTTGTAAATACGTTGCGAATCGTTTGCGACTTGCCAAATCTAATGATCACCTGTTTGGCACCCGCATACCTCCCATTTACTTCTGTGTGCTTGTGTGTGTTTGCTGGGGAATTGATTTTGCTATCCAAGCACGTCATGTTCCATGGGTATCCGTAAGCTCACAAAACTATTTTCTATTGAATTAAATTGTTATCATTACAAATGGCAGGCCAAACGAGATTTGTATTTTGGTCATTACAATGTTTGCAGCCGAGGTAAAACGATTGTTCAAATAATTAAGTAATGCTGCGAAATCGTTTAGATTAGGTTTGGATTAAGTTTGCATTAAGTTTGCATTAAGTTTTCATACTGCATAACAATCTAAACATGGCAGAACTTTAACTAAGGCTATATTTCAAGCTGATTTCCCTTTTGTTTTCGCCACCACCAATGACTCAAATCATTTCCAAATTCAAGTTTTCATTATTCGGATTCAAACGTCGTCGACGGGCTTCATTTACTACATTCGCGCAACTTCAGCGCAACTTGGAGGACCTGTCTTATGGCGTCATCCGCCTTTTATGGGGATTCCTTCACCGGCAGCCGGTGAATCAGTCACGTGTGTGCAAAATCAAAACGATTTGCGGAGCCTGTCACCCTTCCGCGTCTTTTGTTTGCCATTTGCGAGCGGAGTGAGCGTGAATGCGCGTAAATTACGGCTGACAGGAGACGGCTTCCTCTGATGCGAATGCCGTTGGCTGATTGATGCGCTTGCCCAGGTCACTCGGAAAAATTGGATAATTTCCTCAGTCAATCGATTATCAGCTATTCACCTTCTAGTATATTCTTTGGCGCATGAAAAACATGATAAACACAATAATCTGACATATACATACATGCGATAGCAGTAATGTTTTATTTAAAGGGCATAGCATTTTTCCCTGTGCATGCAGCGCTGCAACTTTTGCCACTTAGCCGTAAGCCGCGGATCCAAGGCTCCAGAAATCGGAGCCATTCCATTGCACGCATGACAGCTGCCATGTGCTGGCATTTTAGTGTCCTACCATCCTACCATCCAGCCATCCCAGTATCCTGGCATCCACGCATCCTAGCAGTTAACCACAGCAGCCCAGGGAGCGCTTTGTCCTTGTCACCTTTTTAGTTTTCGGTGTGTTGACAGCCGAGCACTCAGTTGACAACGCTGCGCTGCCAGCTCTTCTCGTAGCAGTTGCACACTGAGCGAAAAAGTGTGAACTTTACAGAGTCTATGGTATGAGAATGTAACTAGTTACGGGAACGTATGATAGTAAGCATCTACCACCTATTTAAACCTTTTCTTTGGCATTATGAAATTATGATATTATGACTTTGATGATCTAAAAGTTTATCACTGCAATGTAATCATGTGGAACCCCATTTTTTTCTATGCCACATCATCTCAGCTTCGGGGAGCGGCAAGTGCATTTATCTCGATCTGGAATGCCTTTTGAATAACTTGCCATATTAGCGTGTTTCCGTTTCCTTTCAGCTCAGCAGGCAGCAGTCAGCATCTCCCAGCTTAGTTGTGTCTGGGCGTCCTTGTGTGCGTATTTGTCAAAAGGATTTGGCAGTGATTTAGCTGCTGGCCCAAATTTCATACCAAATTCCGTGTCTCCTCCGCTCCACCACCCACCCTCTGTTGCTTGCAGTCAAACCGCCTGCCTGACTGACTGACAGCGTCCCTGAAGCGTCCTGTCTTCCCTGTCTCCCGTGTCCTTCCTTTCTGGCCAGAGAGGCAGGATTAGGTCGCGCCCAGCCCTTTTAGCCGCTGCAAATTAGCTGCCTAATTGTTTGCCAAAGCCGCAACTTTGGCCATTTCTTCTTCTCGACCAAGAGAATAGGCGAGAATAGGCGGGGTTCTGCTTGCCATTTGCCGAATGACAGCTGAATAATGTGAGCCCCATAAGCAATTAACGCGCCTGCGGAGCTTACACACGTACGTCTCTGGACTGTGCGAGTGTGAGTACAGTGGGGGTGGAATAAATAGCAACAGCACTTCTAGATATTCTGGAATGCCAGCGAAATCATAATAGCTTGGAAATTACGTCTATGAAAGTATGCAAAAATATATATTTAGTTATTTCTTTCATACTTTTATGCATGCACTAAGATAACATACTTATCCTTGATTTTTAAAGATCTTTTCCGTTCTCCAATAGAGTCTTATATTTGTTTTTTTTCTAAGGGCATCCGTGTAACTCCTTTTCCGACTCCAACTGTATGTGTGTGCGGGAATCGCTATCTGTGTGTGTGATTCCTTGTGCAAGCTTACAAATTGAGTCAATAATTTTGTTGGGCCCCCGAATGGGCGGGAAGTTATCCTCGTGCTCCATTCCTGATGGCACTTTGTGCATAATAAATAAACGCCATGAAATACGCGACTTAACACGCAATGCGCAGCAAAGTCGCATGTCTCCATCTCGCGCCATTGTGTGTGTGTGTGGTGTGTGTGGCGGTGTGCCTGAGTGTGGGTAAGCACCATATGACACCACCTTGACTCATTAATTACGCACTGGCATTTTTATTTTCATTGCATACTTTTATGCAATTTATTATTACAGCATTGCGGGGCAGCGCTGAAAAAAAGCACACGCTGAAATACAAATTGCCTTTTTTTACACACACCCATATATTTAAGTACATACGCATACACCAGTGACTTATTTACCGAGGGAGCTGCTCACGGATACTCTGGCCAACACACACACACACACACACACACACTCAAGCGGAGTTGTGGCAAAGAGGACAAGCCGCAAATGAAATGCACGCTGGATTTTGAGCTGCTTTCCATCTTCACTTGGCCAGGACTTTCCTGATTGCCCATGTCCTTTGGGCCGTCCCATAAATAAACACGATATGTTTCCGAACTGTAAGCATTATAATGGCTGTAATCATTTAAAAAGGATAATAAACAATATATAGGATAATAAACTAAATTTAATTCAGTCAATTATGATTACTATGGAAAGTTACAAGCCATTTTAATTTCACGGTTCATTGGCTGCTTTTCTAAAATGTCTGAAGTGAAGTTTAATGATGTTAATAATGTTCAATGCAACTGGATATATGCTTATTTTATTTAAATCTGCTTGTAAAACCCCACTGCTTACTCGTAATCAAATAAACAATCTTTCCGTTTCCCCTTCCAAAAAGGTAATTGCAGAGCAGTAAACTCCGTTTGCCCCAAAAGATGTTCCATAATCAGAGGGCAGCTAAACTTAATTTTCCCCAAAGCGAGAAGGCTTTAATCTTAGTGCACGATCGCAGCGCATTGCTGTTTCGCTGGCGACCCCTCGCAAAACCAAATAAATATTCACTTTTTACTTCACTTGTTGTTGTGGTTGCATTATTACTGTCGTAGTTGTAGTTGCTATTGTTGTTTTTGTTTTTATTTTTGTTATATTCAGCGGTGATGGTGATGCTGCTTCTGTGGTCGTGCTGGTCGAAAATTCCCCAAAGAATCTGACGCACTTATCGCAAATTACTTTGGCAGTTGCAGCGCAGCGTTGCTTTTGTGTATAAATTTAACAATTTACCCATACACGTGCAGGCATGTGTACATTGCAAGCGCAGGGGATTGTAAATTACCATACACATACTGAGACTAAATGTGTCCAAGGAACGTGCAGTGTCCATGGCCGGCAATGGCAGTGGCAGTGGCAAGGCAGGGAAAGAAAAGGGACAGAGCGGGATTTGTAAAACTTTTGGCCAACATGGCGTATGCATAATATTTCTCCCAGCCGCATGTCGGCCGACAAACTTCATTAACAAGAGAAAGCCAGAAAAGCAGCAAGCCCACCAACTTGCCGCAATAACAATGCAAATGTAACAGCTCGAGATGTTGCAGGTTGCAGCTGCATCGGCAAGTTCTGCTGCTGCTTCTCTGCTCCTCTGCTGCCGTTGCAATTGCATTTCCCCAATTAGCCGCACAACTCATTAAGCTTTTCGCTGCGACTTACCGCCTCTTTTTTTTTAAAGCACACTTTCTGGCACTCGTCAATTAGCATTTGTTTCGGGGCGTTTAATGGCCATCCAGATGTTGCTGCTTCTGCTGCTGTTGCAATAAATTATTGTTGCCACTGCCAGCTTCATAAGATGTTAACGCGCACTTAATGCCACTTAAAAATACGCATAAATCGCAGAAAGAGTTTCGGCCAAACGGGGAGAAAGGCAGTGAATGGTTGGACGGTTGGCCGGCCACTTGTCCACTTACATGGCTACTTACAACGCTGCTCAAGCATATGCATGCAGATGACCATGTCGCAGCCACCACCCAACACACACCACCCACCATGCCACATCAGTAGCAGCTGCATAAAAACAAGGTCGAACGGGGGGACAGCAGAAAATGTGCACAAAAATGAGGCAACAAAAATAAATAAAAATGAAAGCAACAACACAGCAACTGCGGCACGCAATTAAGTGCATTTAATTAATTATTGTTGATAAAATAATATTTTTGCAATTTATTGTACAAGCGCCAGTTGGGCGTTCCTGTGTTGGCTGGGTGTTCGAGTGGGTTGGTGGTGACGTCCACCGCCCGTTATTTATGCATATGTGAGCGCAAATAAATAACGCCAACGATGGCGGCTTGAAAAAAAAACTCGGAACAGGGCTGCTCCGTAAAAATTAGACGAAGAAATACTCAGTACATAAATGGGAGTTATAAGTAACCAATTCTGAATAAACATGCCAAGGGTGGAGATTTGTTTAGCAACTATTTGATTTATTATTTAAAAATGAACTCTTTAGGTTCTTTTAAAAACCTATATACCTTTAGTGCTGCACATTACAGGGTACCCATTACGTTTGCTGCATTCTCCTGCGTTGACGTTATCAGAACTCTGGCAGTTACTGGCCGCAGACGCAGCGATATCGCTCCTGTGGCAGGAGCGCTGCCTATCTCACCGGCCAACATCGAAATCGAAACTATGGCAGATCAATTCGAATAACAATAATTTCTTCCGGTCGAACGGCAGCGCCAGAACAATCAGACAGCGGCAGAGATGCAGATATATGCGGCTGCGAAAGTATCTGCATCTGCAACGGCAACGGCAATCGCAACTACAACTGCATTGTTGCTGTTTGCTGCATTTTAAACAGGATGCGCATAAGTATACGAGGATTGACAGGATGTGCGGGCCATGCACACGCATTTTGTTTGCCGCTGACGCTGCCACGCCCATCACCCCTCCCCCTCGCCCATTTTAAATCGGGGGGCGGCATATACACATGTTCGATGGGAGACTGAAGCCCCACCCAGCAGCACTAATTTGTATTGTACTCGTTGTTAATGAATTTCATATATTGTATTTATGCGAATGCACTTAATGCGAAAATTATTTGCGTTGACATTGCTGCGGATCGCAGAGGATTTTAAATCGGCTAACGATTTTCAGAGGCGCGCTTTAAATAAGCTGGCGATAAAGTGATATTAGATGTTATGATATTTAAGCAATTTGTAATGACAAACCAGATAATTAAAGTTGGATTATTAAAACTCCCTTTTATTTCTGGTTATGAAATTCATTGTAACGTTCAAACTCTGCAGATCAATGGGTTTTGTTCCACTGCTCACGCTCCTCGCGCTCCTTCTGCACCTCGCTGAGATAGGGTTCCAGGTACTTGATGTCCTCCTCGTACTTGGTCCACTGCTCCTTGGGCAGGATCGTCTTGGTCATGGAAAGGTGCAGTGCCCGCAGAATGCGGTAGTTGCGCTCATCGTACAGTTTGCGGGGCAGACGACGCACTGCCTCTGCCACATCCTCATTCTCGTAGAGACAGTCATCGCGATACAGGCCGTACTGGTTGAATCCAGACATGTTGTAGGCCCATTTCCCCAGCTTGGAGAAAACCGCTGGGCCCACTTTAGCCACATATTTCGACATGATTTATGAGCAAGAAAAATTTGGATATGACAACTAGTAAGTCCTCAATCTGACAGGTGACTAAGGGATGCCCTGGTGAACTAACAAGTATGAATATTTTAAGGGCTACATATGGTCAAATGAGAAACAGAATTAAAGTCCCAGCAGGCCTTTTGAAACAAAAATCTCGAATAAAAATACATTCGATATCAATACAATCAAGCAGAGGAATGTAAAACAAATGCCCTAAGAAAAAATAGTTTAAATGTTGTATCAATGCACTTCTTTAATTTACGAAACTTGCAAAGTCGATTTGGACTGGCATATAATTGGGTGCGGATGTGGACTTCCATAACATGGAGTTGTCACAAAATGTTTTTGGCAGACGTCAAGTACATTTTTCCAGCTTGTTTTCCAGATCAGCAAGGTCCACAAGGGCCGAAACCGCAGGAGCCAGGTCCACAGGGTCCACACGGTCCGCAGGGACCACAGCCTGGTCCGTAGGGTCCACAGGGTCCGCAAGGACCGCATCCTGGTCCCCAAGGTCCGCAGGGTCCGCAAGGTCCGCATCCGGGTCCACAGGGTCCACATGGTCCGCACCTGCCCTCAGCCACTGGGTATTGGTTTGTGGAAAAGCAGGGTAGCGGACAGCAGGCTCCGCCAGGAGCACATGGTCCAATGGGGCAGGGTGGGCAGGCTGCACTGGGCTTGTAGTTGATGGGTCCATTCGGGTAGCAGCAGTACTCCCTCGGAGGAGGAATGTCGATGGTTTGGGGCTTCGGCTGGCACAGGATCGACTGGCAAACCTCGCGTGGTTCGCAAACGCGTTTGGGATAGCACACCACATAGGGATCAGGAATCATCGATGGATAGTAGATGACTCTCGGCTCTCGCACCATCTGCGATACCCAAATCAGTTTGGGCACCTTGATCACCCGCGTGGCATCAACAACCTTTGGTATGGTGATCTGCCGGCATCGGTTCACCACCATTGGCTCCGGCACTATCTTCTCCGTGAAGACCACGCGTTTCTTGCAGATCATACGGGGTGGTTGCTGCACGGTGATGCATTTGGGAAAGGGTGGCGGGATACGGGGAGCACATTGTGGCAAGGCTTCCAATTGCGCCGCATTGTAGCACTTGGGGGAGCATTCGAAAGGACCGCAGCAAGGATCGCAGGGACTGCAGGGACCGCACGGAGAGCACATGTTCAACTTTCGACTTGAATTAACCAAAAAGACTAAAAGAGTACAAAATTTTGTGGATTTTTTAACTTAAAAAATTTGATCAGGGAAATTTAGAAGTGTATCGAAGCGAAACCGGTTTCGAAATGGAAGCTAAGCCTAACCAACGGCCACAAGTAGAATGACAAGCAAAAGCAAGGCCTACTATTTAGCATAGATAAAGCAAATGGGTAGAAGCTGACAGTAATCATTGCATTTCCTGTCAAGCGAAATGGAAAAACGTGACATTCGCATAATCTAATTTTTATTTACAGCCAATGAGTCGTCCATGCGTAGACAAAGTATAGAGAACTATAGACTTTTTGGTAGTGATCGGTAGCAGGACGGCGAAAACACTATGGTAATCTGGTTCGGTGATAGACAAGTGGGTCCACTGGGCACCGTTTTCCGACAACATTCCAGGCAGCACAACGATGATGTTAACAGGGGCCGCAGGGTCCACAGGGCACCTGAGGACCGCAAGGACCAACTGGACCGCAATGAGTGTTCCAGGGAGTTGGGGCGCACGGGTAGCACGGGCCGCACTCGGGTGACTCGTACGGACACGGGGGCGAACAGGGTCCGCAGGGTCCGCAAGGACCACAAGGACTGTTGCCGAGCGGTCCGCATGGCCCGCAGGGAGCGCAGGGTCCACATGCAGACGGGACAAACGGACCCGACGGCATCGTGAGGCCGCAGGGCCCGCAATTGGGCACGGCGCACGGTCCACCCGGACCGCATCTCGGCCCACAGGGTCCGCACGGGCCGGGTCCGCAGGGACCACATCGCGGACCGCAGGGTCCACATCCTGGACCGCATGGCCCACAGGGTCCGCACCTGCCCTCGGCAACAGGATACTGGTTTGTGGAAAAGCAGGGCAGGGGGCAGCAGGCTCCGCCAGGAGCACATGGTCCAATGGGGCAGGGTGGGCAGGCTGCACTGGGCTTGTAGTTGATGGGTCCATTGGGATAGCAGCAGTACTCCCTCGGAGGAGGAATGTCGATGGTTTGGGGCTTCGGCTGGCACAGGATCGACTGGCAAACCTCGCGTGGTTCGCATACGCGCTTGGGATAGCACACCACATAGGGATCGGGAATCATCGAGGGGTAGTATATTACTCTGGGTTCTCGCACCATCTGCGACACCCAAATCAGTTTGGGCACCTTGATTACCCGCGTGGCATCAACAACCTTTGGTATGGTGATCTGCCGGCATCGGTTCACCACCATTGGCTCCGGCACTATCTTCTCCGTGAATACCACTCGTTTCTTGCAGATCATACGGGGTGGTTGCTGCACGGTGATGCATTTAGGAAAGGGTGGCGGGATACGGGGAGCACATTGTGGCAAGGCTTCCAGTTGCGCGGCATTGTAGCACTTGGGGGAGCATTCGAAGGGACCGCAACAAGGATCACAGGGACTGCAAGGGCCGCACGGAGAACACATGTTTTCGACTCAAGTTTTCCAAAATAAAATTTACAGAAAAATAGTATACTTTTTATTTTTTACAAATTTTTACTGTTCAATTTGGAAGTTATTCGGAGCGAAAGTAGAAACTGAATGAGATCTAACAGCACGACGACAGCATTGCGAAAGAATCCTGGCACACTTTGATCGATATTTGGAAAACCGAGCTCTATGATCACACTATAGTGTAGTGTTTTTTTTTTGGTTTGTGCAGATACTGTGAAAATCCCTTTGAGCTTTGAATTGAAATATATGCTTACAACACTTAAATCTGCTGGATTCGAATGCTTAACCGCCCGCAACGAAAAATCGCAGAACGATTCTCGAATGGAATGCATTTTGCAAACCGGATTCCATCTCCACATGACGTATGCGCGACGTATCTGCATATATTTCAACAATATGGCATCTGCCGTTGAGTGGGTTTAAGCCTTTAATATGCTAGCGCCTTTATGTAGGCAGGCGGCCTTTTTTTTTGGCCCGACCGAAAGCCAACTTGGAAAAAACCTACAACGAATTACAGAAAAACGTTGGAAAACACTCTGGCAGCGAACGGCCTATTGAATATACATATATGGGTTTGTTTTTGCCCATTGCCTGGACATGTCAGCGCCGAAAAAGCGTTTGGTCGGTATGGTAGTTGGTAAATGGTAGATGGTAGATGGTAGTTGGATGGGATATCCTGAAAGCTTTAGTGGGTGGGCGGTGCAATCGGCGCTTTGTGCATGCCACAGCCATGACGACACTGAACAATTGCGCATTCACAAAAAACTACAACAAAGACCGTGGCCACAGCGGAGCATTGATGTTGACAAAGGCTTTTGCATGCGATTCAGGTGAATTCTAAAATATTTGCTCTATTTTCAATGCAAAAAGCGAGGGGCAAACGATACAATATGTGCTCGGAATAAGAAACATTCTGCTATTCAAACAATCAATAAAAGACGTTTTAATATTTTCTTAATTAGAGATAACTTCCTTTAATACTACAAAATTTAATTTCTACGAATTTCAAATGTATAATTCATATTTTATATTGTTTTTGATTTTCTGCATTAATTGCTGTCTAATAATTCCGGTTATATATGTACATTAAGAAATTAAATCAAATTTCTTCCAAGAAGTTCAGATACAATAAATGTCTAAATTTAACAAATTTTAAGAGCAACATTGATTCAATCGATTTGGACTCGGGCGTTTTCCAGGAATTGCCGGCAACTTCTTTGGCCTGTAATAACAAGCCGTTGGCTTATGGTCGTAATTATGCAAGAAAAACATCAACTTCTTGAACTCGAGTGGCCCTGGAGCGCTTATCGAGCGACATGCTCCCATGGTCCCAAAGTGATGGACCAAGATTCTAGCCACAGACAAAGCGCCTGCTAATCCCACAATTTCCACAGCCCAACGAGCCGGCCTAATCACAGACCCGCCACTTGGCATCACAGTGCCACCGAAATTGTCAGCTAATAATGCAAACAATAACAGGCAACAGTCCGAAGAAATGGCGCACATTTCGCATAATTATGGACGGCGGCTACCCCGGATCCCTGTCGAGATGGCCCGGCTAAGGCGGCGCAATTAGCGGACTTAGTTCGGGACCAGGCCCGAAACAATGTTGGGCTGGGAAATGGGAAATGGGAAAATAAGCACAGATTGCCCATAAATTGGCGCCCACAATGCCTGCTGGAGTCGAGATAGAGCCGCAGGTTTCAGCTTTCAGTTGTCGAAGATTTTAGGCATGCACTGTGAATAATTGCTTAAAAAGGTTTATAACTTCCTAGCTCAATAAAATGTTATATTTTTAATAATATTCTGTGACACATTTACTATGTTTGTGTTTAGTTTGTTCCATTCACATTCATAAATAACTTTAATCGCGCCTAATAAAGCGCTGCACCTCCTGAAACACTCCCACAACTAGTTCTTTTTGTTTGCTTGCATTCTTTGCGGCCTTTTGACGTTGATAAGTATTCTGATTTATTGACAAACAAACAGGGCGAGTGCGGGTATTGCGGCGGCATTTATTTAAATGTATATATTTATTTATGGGCTGCGCACAAAATATATGTATGCACATATGTATATATAGACAGATGGATCGTTGTTCAATCGGTGTCGGGACTTAACCTACTGAAGCACAGATGTGAATGATATTAATTTATTTTAGATATTTATTAGTTCAAAATCCTAACATATATAATCATATCATTGGAGTTGTAAAATTAAATTATAAATGGCACAACATGACACTTTTGATAAGGTTTGTGCAACAATTCAAATATTTTCCATAACTTAAAATGGGTTAATCAAATTTTTCGGCTCCCGTTTTTTACGCATTTGCTTCGATGCATTTCCGTTTGATTTCAATAATTTCAACTTCCGGCACAAACCGGAAATGACAAATAAAATGCCATGCCATTCAAACACACTGAGAAAGAAGGAGTAGCCTTTTTCGGTGGTATAGATTTAATAATGTTCGAAATAAAGGCACTTTGATATAATAACTCATTTTACGCTCTCAAAATTCGTGTCAAATTTATGGCTTTTAAATGTGTAATAATAGTACTTTGATATGAGTAGCTACTTTTGGGGAGACATACAAAAACATAGTTAAAGTATATTAAAATGTATAGCTGCAGGTTAAATAGTTTTTCATCTCAGTTGCCCCTGCATGAAAAATCTCATAAATTACGTAATTTTCGGGAAGGCTTGTCTCTGCCCAAATCCGTGCATATACATAAGTTGTCGACTTTTTTTTTTGGCCAGGCAGTAAATTTGCCGGCACATGCATATGTGGAATGACCATGAATTACATAAAAAGCCGCAAATACCGAAGTCAAAATGCGTGGCCTCAACGATTCTGTGTATTGTAAAGCATGCCAGTGTGCAAGCAAAGGGGGAAGTGGAAGGCATTTGCAGCGCCGTTCCCTTGCAACATGCAAACGATTCAGTCAGTGGCAAAAAAAAGGAAAATAAAAATAAAATTCAAATATATATGGCAATCCTTTAGGCACGCGGAACATAATGAAACGAAAATGCTACTGTGGCAACAGCAGCAGCAGCAGCTGCAAGGACATTCAGGACCAAGGACCGAGCACCCAAATCCATGGACTGGCCGATGCCGTCCGCTCGCCATTTGCCGAATAAGTAAAAATAAATAAAATTGTGAATATATTTCTTTGCCCAACATTTTTACAGCCGCCTTGCCCTCTTGCCCCTTGCCCCCTTCCACCATCCAACCTTCAATTCCTTCGATGACCGCGCTTGCCAACCAGTTCGCAGCCCATTTTGTACAAAAAAAATGTTTTTATTTATTCCATTGGGGCGGCCGCATCCTTTTGCAGCGGCATCGACTGAAAAGTTTCGATATCGTCCAAAATATAGCACTAAAATTTTATAAAAAATGTTTATTATATTTAGAGAATATTGCTTAAAATCGGTTGTAACTTTTCTATTCCAAAAACAATTTTTTTGAATGTGATTTTTCAGGACACTATTATCTCGAGACAGACGTAGGATACCCTGGAAATCCTTGCAAGTGGGCCTGCTCTGTGGCCGCCGGTTGATTTATATTGATGAATGTCCGTTTGTTCGTTAGTTTCGTCTTCGCAGACTGCCAAAGAGATTTACTTGCAGGGGGCGTGGTGGGGGGCGTGGCAGTTATTTTACTCTTTGCCTTTTGTGTTGCTGCACTCGCATGCATACATATGCATACGTACACACACACACAGCACTGGGTGCACTTGCTTATGCTCAGTGCCAGAAATTATTGCATACTTTACGGAAATTAACCGCATTTCCATTTCTTGCACGCACACAGGATGGCTGCCCCTTTTCCTTTCCGCAACCCCCCGCGAACTCTTCTTTGGCTTCCACTTGTATACATATTTACAATTTTAATGACTTTATTTTTGTGCCGCCATAAAATATTTCCATACACTTACAAAATGGAGTTATAACAGGATTTTAGTTGGAACTTGCCTGTATAATGTGATGTGGATGTAACTTTAAGGGTAAAATTATAAAAAATATATTAATAGTATGCAATCAGTACTTTGCTTGTAATATAAACATAATTCTGAATTATATTTATTCTAAGAATGTGCTGTGTTATATGGTGCATGAAACTTTATCTATAATTTATTTTTTTATATAAGTTACACAAATTATAAAAAATATATTAACAGTATGCAATCAGTACTTTGCTTGTAATATAAACATAATTCTGAATTATATTTATTCTAAGCATGTGCTGTGTTATATGGTGCATGAAACTTTATCTATAAATTATTTTCTTATATAAGTTACACAATGTTTTTGCTAATAAGTAGAGTATTAAAGCTTCTGCTTTGCCTTCCTTAGGGACCTGGGTACATTTGCCTTGATGCTGATTGGTTCAGGACCTTTCTGAGTGAGCTGCTGAACGAGTAGAGGGAATTCACTGAGGGAGCCGTAGTACAATCATATTTCTTTGTGACATTTTCCTTGTGCATTATTAATCAACCGGGAGTATTTTAATTTATGTTGACATGCACTTATTTATAAAACGCAACAGTAATGCAAAAAAAAGAAGCATTTTAACCGGAAACCATATGCGAAACCAGACAGTCGCTGATTTCTCTGCTATTTTCGAGGGCGGTCATACATGCATTAGGTGTGCATGTTGAATTGACTATGCCCAGTGACCTTTAACCTGTTAATGGCGCCTTCTCAGGAAATTATTTTCTTCTGTGCAGTTTTATTTAAAGAATTGGAATCTTTTACGTGAAAAGGGAATTGGCGGCACAAAGGACTGGCGTTAGTTGAGTCGTGTCAAATGATGTAGACTTCCATGCAAATCGTAAAGCTTTGAGATGAATAGAAATCAGTGTCCGGCGAAAGGGGTGAAAATTCTTTGGATGAAATTAAAATAGGCTTCTATCAAGGAAACGGATTCTGCAGGGTTCTTACCTAATTGAATTCCACCCAATCCACCCTGATGTTCTGGCTCGCAATGAATTTTATTAAAATCGTTGCATGGGGCAACAGACTTGCCACGGCTACAGAAATTGAGAAATATTAATAAAGCTTTGATTTGCATTCAATCAATGAAAGGCGGTGATGTACCCTTTGAGCAGTGACCTGCTGCTCAAAGTTCAAGGGGCAATTGGCACGCCGGATGCGTAATCTATTTCAAACAGCGACCATGCAAATCGAATAAGCTATTGCTGTAGCTATAGCCATCGCCTCTCAGCTGTCGACTGTCGGATGCATGCGAGTACAATACAACACAATTTGCTGCTGCTGCTGCTACTGCTGCTGCTGCCGCTGCCGCTGCCAGCACTCCTGGTCGTCCTTTTCATCCTCATCGTCCTTTTGTCCTGTCAGGCCGTCTGTCGAACGGCGAGATGCATAGAGAAATTGCATATAAAATGCAGACAAATAACTTGCTCCCCATGTTTAGCGTATGCCCCAACGCCTGACATTAACAATGCAGCAGCAACAGCAGCAGCAACAGCAATAGCAGCAACAGCAGCAGCAGCAGCAGCAGCAACAGTAGCAGCAACATCAGCTACATCAGCAGCAACCAGCTGGCAATAAAATGTAACAAACACATTGACTGCTGACAAATAGCATTGCCTGTCAATTCATCAAAAAGAAAAAGGCAGCGAGAAGCATCGGCGAACGCGCAAAACTATTGACATGCACACGCATCGCTCACTCAAAGAAAATCCCTCCTATTTAGAAACATAACTCAAAGGACTTTAAAGTGTTTCTATACATATGAAGGCAGTTCTCGTGGTCAACCACTTGCTGTTATTTTTGCTGCATATTGCTTGTTATACTATTGATAACAGCTTAGCAAATGGAATGCAATACATGTCGAAAGCTCTGGTTTTTTTTCTGCAGTGCATCGTAAGCGGATCTGTTCGAATGGGATGCAGAATGCAGAATGCAGAATTCAGGAGGCGCATCCTTGCACTGCTGACTCGGCAGTGGCAATGGCAGACTTTGCAGCAAATTTGCTTAGCTGCCAAACCAAACTTCGATTGCCGCGAGCCTGCGTGCGAGTGTGTCTATATAAAAGATATGCGAGCGACTGTTACAAATTGTTTTGAAATGAAATTCAAACTGCATTGGGAAACGGTGCATATTGCTATGTGCGCGAACTTTGGCGACCTCGAAACTTCAACTTCAAGCCTCGCCTGCGTTGCTGGCTCAAGAAGTTCCACGTAGTAAGTTGACATCATTGTGGGCAGGATCAGAGCGATTATTTGGTTATGTGAAGGCTTAAATCTAGCAAAAGCATGAAGAGATGGGGTAAAAGATGGGGCCTGCATTGCCTAGACCGGTGCCCTTACCTTTATTTCCTTCGTAACAAATTGCCTCAATTATTTCCATTTTACCCAAGCCCCGGTTTACTGGCCGCCTTTATGCTCGTAGCTAGGGTGTAAAAACTTTATTAAAAACTTTTGTGCCCAAGCCTTTTTATGAGACCTTGTCTGCCCTAAGACTGGCAGAGCCCTGCTTTATATACCTTTCTATATACATATGTATGTAGGGATATATATATTTATAAAATACACGCACATTTAGACGCCTGGCCGCAATACTGCACTCCAGGGGCGTAGAAGAAATCAAATTAAGAGCATTTTCTTTGGCGAAACTTTTGCGCCTGTTTAGAGTTTTGTAATACTTCAGCACCGACCCACCTCTTTGTAGCTATTAACGTTCGTGCCCTATCCGCTGTCGGTCCTAGCCCCATGTGGTTACTTGAAAAATGCTAAATGGTCCCAGAGCAATTGCAACCGCAACAACATAAATAGCAACAAGGCAGCAGCAGTTTTGGCCTTAAAGCCAATGAGATTGGCTGCTGGCCCAAAAGTGTGTGCTCACTTGTCTCATAAAATGTGCCAAGGTGATGCTTAAGAATACGCAATATAATTTCAGGCATATAACTTATATTAAGGTGGTACCTACATATATCTAGGATACATTAAAAATTGTAATTTGTTTAGAGGTTTACAAAATTGCTAGAATTGGTGGGGAGTATAATATCTACACTCAGCACGATTCCCACAATCCAGTCAATGTAGTTCGAGATTTTATTGTATATACATGTCTGCAAACTGCCACCGCTCTGAATTCCGATAAGTGTGTTCCAAATTTTTTTCGAAACAGTCATCTCCTGTACCAAAGGACTTCCTGGCTCCGTGCATTTTCTACTGTTTCTAAAGCCAGCGCATATCTGCGATTTTTTGATAGTTATTCCGAATGACTGGCGACACTGTCTTACATTCAGAATTCTAACGGTGTTTGTTCTTGGGAAAATACTTTGTTCGAATAAGCCCCATCGGTTGGCTTTCAAATTTTCTAACTTTTTTTTTGTATCCAACGAAATGCATATCGGCAGTATGCTTCTTTGATAAGTCACAGGACCCTCCAACACGAGTATAGCTATATCATACTCGAAGTACTGTTTGTTGTACAGTTTGTGAGTATAGACGGTTTGAATGGAGTACTTTACACCTCTCCTTTGATGTTCCCGTAAATTGCCAACATTTCCCAGCCAAACGGTGCTGCAGAAGGTATTTCAGCTTACTTAAATATGGCTACATTTAAGGTATTAACTCACCTATAGCGTGGATCCGAAACGCAACTAGCAGATGTTATGACATGTTCTGAAACAGAGGATACCCTTACTATGGTTTATTTCTTCAAATCTCCCGCATTGTACAAACGATTATAGATAAGCATTCCGCTGCAATTCCTTGTGGGCGATGCAATAACTGCCATCCAAGGTGTGTCCCATGAAGGTGACTTGTTCACGTTGCGGCTCGAGCAGCGTGAGTCTAAGAAATGGGCCGATCCTCGATGTGCCAGCAACAAAGTGAACAAAAAACACCACAATCCCGCAGTCATCTTCTTAAACCAACTGATTCACGAACACTGAAAAGCTATCGCCCAATGTGATTTATGCTAAAACTCACAGAGAGAAGTTCAAAGCTTATCAGTAAAGTTTTACTGTTCGCAAAATGTGGATTGCTTGCGCCATTCAAACAGATTGCGAAACACTCTACCATAAATGAGAACAGAAAAATATTTGTTACGTAATTAAATTCTGAAAAATACGTCTATAAGGTTTTTGTTTATTCAAGAATCTTGTGCGTGGGAATTTTTCGGCACTATCACATCAACGCTAAGTACAATTCCCAATATCCAGTCAATGTAGCTTGTGACATCGGTGTATAAACACTTTCTCAAATCTCCATAACTCTGAATACCAAAGAGAGTATAAAGTTCTTTGTTATATCGTATCGATTTATACAAGGGACTTCCGGTTCCCGGGCACTTGATGTTTTTTTCGTAGCCAGCACAGATATGCGAGCTCCGTAGATGGATTTTGAAGGCGTTTTGGCATCGGGATCGGGTAAAATGTCTTATTTTGCTTGTCAAGACCCGCGGCTGCGTACTCTCTTCGTCTATAACCCAGCGTGCTGTATTAAAACTTGTATACTTTTGTGTGTCGACTTCGGTTTCGTTTAACCAAATGCAAATTGAACGAATGTTGGCATTATAGAGCACTTCGTTCTCTAGTTCCAGCAAAGCTATGTCATGCTCCATATTGCTTTCATCGTAGAAACTATGAATGTAGGAACTGTGGATCTGGTATTCTTCAATGCGATACTCGTCACTAATACCATGCTCTTTATCGCTATTTAACTGCCCCAAGCGGACGATGCTATTGAAAGAAAATATATGATTGATAAATTAGAGAATTAAAAGAAACTTACGCATTTCCTTGTTTAAATATGCAGCTGGCTGATGTTATGACAAATTCTACAATTGAATTCAACATTGTTTTAAAATATTAGGTTATAGCAACATTTGTATACAAACGTTTGTGAATCAGGACGCCACTGCAGGTTTTATTGGGCAACACAACTAGTGCCATCCACGTACTATTAAAACTCAAATCTCCAGAGTGAGTAGGAACTGCGGCACAGTTCACGTCGAGAAGCTGTGCCGACCCTCGATTAGCCAGCATCCACCATAAAAAAGCTAAACATACTGCAGAATTCATTATTACCCGAAAACACTTCGCAAGCTACTGAACTACTGGCAAGCTTTGCTCAGTTGTACAACACATGCCACTTATCACTACTAAAAGCGTGAAAATTATATTTGATAATATTTTGGAGCGATATGCTTCAGTTCTTGTTGAGTAGTAGGTTCTGATAACCCGCACAACGACAATGCTGTTATGACCAGGGGTGTCGTTGCTTCTAGAGAAATTCCCATGATTCATATTTCAAATAAAGAATCTGCATAAAATTTTTTAATATCTATGTACCAAGGCTGATTAACTGACATATTTTCTTTAAAGTCGTGTTCTCCACGGTAAGTTGAAGTCTACCCCTAAGTAGCACACATGCACACCATTTTTCAGTTAGCCGGAGTTTACAAGGTCAATTCAGTGGCTTTTGTGTGTCTTGGCCCTTGATCCTGCACATAGTCTTCCGCTTACCGCTTTCCGGTTTCCACTTTTCGCTTATTGTTTTGCTGCCCAGCCGCATCCCTTTCAAGTTCAATAATGTCATAGAGCGTGTCGCAGGGCAGGCGTCTAAATTTATGGCCCAAACGGTTGACCCGAAGGCCGTGGGGGCCGTGGGGCTTGTGGAGCAGCACGTGCTTTGGGGAGGCAGGGAAATAATTTAGCCAAAAACATGTGAAGCTCGCCATATAAATTATGCACACTCGCTCGCAGGACGACAACACATGGGTTGCTTTAAGGTATTGTATGGTATTGTCTATCCGACCTGCCCACTGCTCAATGCAGGGCAACAACAAGTTCGGACATAACTCACCGCCTTGGCCCTTTATTTTATTGTATTTTATCTTTTGGATTACTTTCTGCCATGACCACAACAAATAAACTTGAGCATCTTTGGGCAAAACCCACAGTGGGGCCACTGTATGGTGGTGCGGGAAAAAACTGTGGCCGGAAAAGAAAAGATTTCCGTGGCATTGTTGCTGCTTCTGCTGCTGTTACTCTTCCTCCTTCTTGGCTCGAGTTTGCCCGGAGGTCTGGAGCTGGACAACGGCAACAATTGCGCATGTTAACATACTTGTAAGTAGTTTTTCCACTTTGCCATGGTATTTTGCTTTTTTCCACACCCTGTACTCTGGGTTACCAAGGGTGCGTTCGTCCTTCTGGCTATCCGTTCAAGTCACTCTGCGCTCCCGGAATCTTAGGATCCTTTGCAAATGCTAATTGCAAAGATGTTAGTAGCTAAGCACACAAAAATAGGGTATGTATACTATACAAACCTATATTCCTTAAAATAGTTAAATACTTTACTCTCAGGTTCCTTCAAGTGAAGTATATGATATATCTTAGTCGAGTTCTTTTGCATGGTATTTCCTGTACATTTCCTCTATTTTTTCCATCCCCCACAACGGACACATTTGTTTTCCTGGGGGCAGTTGCCTTTGTTTTTGTAATTATCTGCACGTTATTTGTGGGTCAATAAAGTTTCGTTTCATAGTTTGAGCGGTTGTCTGGCTCTCAGCCCGGTTCAGGATTTATGGCATATGCGTTTTGGGCTAATTTTCAGTGCCGCTGACCATGCCATTGGCCAGTAAAACATTAATAGCAGACCGTGCTGGTCAGGAAAGAAGTTCGCAATGCTTCTTAAAATAGCATCGGGCGATTCAATGGCAGTTGGTAGCTGGAGGAAAACACTCCTCCTGGATGTTGATTAATTTATCGATACTCGGGCGATTGTCGGATGTAATTGTAGCTGCCTGTCAGGGGATCGTATTTCCAGAGATTTATACGATAGAATGATGGCTTGGTTGCAAGGGAGAGTGGCCGTTTTTTTTCCCGCAGTTTGGTGGGTTTGGTGTACAATTCATTTGTGATAAATTGCCGGCAATCGATGCTTAATTATTTAATAAGCTCGACTGCCAACTATCGAGCTATCAAATTTCATTCGCCCTAATTGCTGTTTAGCGTACTCGTACTCGAATATCGCGTTGCCATGACTGCGTGCCGTTAATGTTTGCACAGCGCTAATTTCGCATCAATCATCGATGCATTGTTAATTCTAATAATTGCGAATAAACAAATTGCAACTGTCATGTTTTCGTTAAATTCGACCAACATACGCATTTCGGCTATGCCTGCGGCTTAATTGATTATTACAGATGATCGGATGTGCTTATAACACGGCATCCAACTCGATTTGACACGTATCGTGTTGTGTTTTTAATGCAAACACAATTTGTCCACCGCCGATAATTAAAATACAGCTTTTCGCTCTCGATTTGCAGAGCAACGAGTTCGGTTTTTTACGCCCCCTCCAAAACAGAAAAAGCAATCCGTGAATATATCCGCCTGCCGCCTCGCCAGTTTAGCAAAATAGTTGGTAAATTTATTTGCCAAATAAACTGCACACAAAAGCCAATGGCAGCGATGAGAGGCACTTGGCAGAGCAGAATTAAGCTGACCATGGCAAAAACAAAGAGTAAACAACAAATTGAAAGGCATGAAATGAGAAAAGTAAAATAAACGAACGCAAAAAGTTGATCACAATACACAAAAAACAAAAAAACGAAAAACGAAGCCAGTGGCACACATGCAGGTGTATCCGTATGTGGTAACGTCAATTGTTTAAAAGTGAAAATTCGATTTTGTGGCAAGGCACAAGGCACAAGGCATCAGGACACAAACAAATGGCGTGCCAAACCAAAAAGCAAAAACTTTTCTTTTTCAAATTTTCATTCCCTATTCCCCAGTGTTTATATATTCTTGTTCTTTTTTTTTTTTTTGCCTTGTGCAGCAAACAAATTTTTGGTGCCTCCCTTGTCGGTTTGTTTGAATTGTCCCTGGTTATTGTTGGCTGTTCCTCCTGACGCTTTGTGTCAGGCCGAGAGTCCTGTGCGCTGATGTGGCCAACAAGACGAGACGAAAAGGAGCATAAAATAGCAAAAAAACGAAAAAGAAATTGTTATCCCGAAACGTATAAAACAAACCTGGTCGACGAGCATAAAAAATGTCCGGCAGTTAAGAGAAGGAGAGTGTCCAAGCACGTGTGTCGTGAGCTGCATGAGAAACCGGAAAAGCGGAAAGGCACAGAAGACACAGAAGGAGACACCGGAGTCGGAGGCTTTCCACCACTAACAAGAAACGTAACGATAACGAAAAACAAACTTTAAAAATTGGATTCTTCATTTGCATCGGCAAATCCAATCAAGCCAACGTAAAGACCTCGGCCAGACATATACACAACATAAAGCCGATGCACCACCTGCAATTGGTAGTCACACACTGAGAAAAATTATATTCTTATTTTATCATCGATTTGTATTTCATGGTTGATGTTTGCTTTATCCATAATAGATAGGAATGTATCTTTGTTGTATGTTAAGTCATCAGTTAATTAGCTGATCAAATATTTTATAATATTTTTCTAGGAATTTCTCCCCGTGTACGCGCTTCCATATGAACATGCCCCACGTTACGTATACGCCACCAGCTCCGAAAGGAACAGAGCGAGAGAGTGGAGAGCGGACACGAACAATAAATGAAAGGTGTGCGCCTCCTGTTTGTCCATATAGTTGACCATTGCTTATGGCCTGCCACCGACCACGCCCCCCGCTCACTGCGCCCGCCCCCCGATTCGGCTGAAAATTGGTAACGATTTGTATTGGACTATGGCCAAGCATAAAAGAGGCTGAGTCCCCGAGTCTGTTTGGCCATTGTGAGAGTGAGTGCATGTTTGTGTGTCTGTATCGAGTGCCGAATCTTGTTTAAAAGTTTTGTCCTTTTGCAGTCCTGCTGCCAGGATAGTTGGCCCCAATCTCTCACAGAAAGGCGAATCGAGAATGGAGAATGGAGGAAAAATTGTCTTATTTGTATGCCCGGCTCACCTGCCCTTATCCATCTGTCTTGTATCTTCATCAAGTTGGCCAGTATTAAGTCGCTTGTTGGTCGGTCGCCCAACAAGCCTTCTCCACCGCTCCATCGCTCCCTTTGCAGCATGTCCTTGCAACGTTGTGGTTTTTTGCGTTGAGCTCTCTTAAAAAACACACAGCATGCTTTTTGGGGCGGGCGAATGAGAGGGGTTTATTGATTGCTCCGGCATACGTTTGCCATTTTATTACAAGCCGGAAAATAGAGCTGCACAAATACAAAAAAAAAAACAAAACAAAAATGAAGGAAAATGCATCGAACCGCCTCACTTTTGTTCCCTGCTGTGCTTTTTTTCTGTCTCCACCTCTCGTTTTCTGGCCTCGTTAATTGCCTCAAAGCCAAACATTTGCGTCAGTGGCAACCGCATTCGACGTCGTGACAATGACAACGGCAACCGCCGCTTAAATTGCCCAAAACCGCGACAAGTGGCCGTGTCCAGCGATTTACCCCCACCTCCCCAATCGAACCATCCCAGCTCCACTTCATCGGGCTTTTAACCGCCACCCTTCCCGGATTTTCTTCACCACGGCCACGGGCTACGGCTACGGCTACGGCTACGGCTCCGGCCCAATGGAGCGTATAAGAAAACCATTCATTAGCGCTTATCAAACGGCACAGACAGATCTGTCCCGCCACTCAATGGCTGTTTGATTTTTGCCCTAAACTACGGCGACTTTAATGCCCTGCCAAGGGGTAGCATGAAGTTATGGTAGCAAGAAGTTCAGGAAGTATGATCATAAACATAACTTACAATAAAATACTTATATTCTAGGTGAAAATACATTAAAGACCATTTTAAATGGCATAACCGTTCAGTTACTTTCGTAAAATATTACTTCGTTGTTAAATCAACTGTCCGGTTGTGTTATTTTTGGTTAGATAGGGTATTCTAAGCATCGGCTCCTGCAGATTGGCAGACTGTCGATTTTTTTTCGCCTAGCTAGGCCTCTGCTGACGTTTATTGTAAATGGCTGTCCAATGAAAATTGTTGTGGCCTATCAACGTCAACGCGGTCACGGCCGGGCCGTGTGTCATTAGTTCGGGAAAAAGTGGCTGCAAAAAACTTGTTCGTTCGCAAGTCGTGAAAAAAATATCTTGCATTTTTATCGGCATCCCCCCCATACGCTGGATGTCCTGCGTCCTCCTGTTGCTGCCTTGCTTTAGTTTAATTGGCACTTGACAGAGTGGCCAACATCACCACCAGGAACAGCAACAAAACACCAGCAACCACTAGGTAAATCTGCTGCTGGTCTTGGTCTCTGGTGTTATCAATCAAATTGGCTTTTTCTATATCCATCAGCACTTACGGATGATGACTAGTGGTGCGTTGATTTGTAATGCTCCTTAATTGGTGTTTGATGTCTGCATTATGTGTAATTATGTAGGAAGTTAAAGTTTGGGTGCTGAAGGGCCAGTTGCCTTACGGGCTTTCAATTTAAAGTTGCTTTGCATCAAAGAATCTCATTTCCTCTAAAATAAGTGACCTCCACACAACATACAAAACAAAGTTATCCAGTGAAACTATTATACACATTTAATGATTTCATTTGCTTGAAGGCTAAATTGTTATTACTTTCTACGTGCAAAACACCGTTTGACTTCTAGTCCCTTTCCGACGACAGCGCCCACAAAACTTGATGTATTTGCAGTCCTTTGCCTGCTTGCGATTTGACCATGGCCAGAATGTTGTTTTACTTGAATAATTAAAGGGCGCACACACTCACAGATCAAGAAGTGAATGTTGGCAGTCGCAACGTTATCAGCGCCAAGCCTTCTGGTTAAGGGAATTATGCATATGTATCTGTAAACCTAATGTCCTGCAGCACACCGCATCCGAGGCAGGAAGGACGAGGAGTGGAATGCAGTGCTCAGGACGAGATCCAGGACCCAACGGCCAACGAATTTATAACTGATTTCTGGTGATTTAGTTGGCTCGCCAAATGGAATGAGTTGAGTAGTGAATGTCTACGGCGGCTGTTCCATGCACAGAGAAAATAAATTATGTTCTAATAGTACACTTAAATTAAAACAGGTACTGATGAAGAAAGGAAAGTTAGCGTTTGTAGCCTGCTATTTTAAATATTTTGTAGAATTTTGTAAACCAATTCCTTTGGAGGCCTTGATTTGAGGTGATGTTTTCTCCATGTGCGACCACTTATTATGCAAAATGCCGCACATGGAGCGACGGATGATGACCAGGGGCCAAAAGGGTTGGGCTTCCAAATGGTTTGGACATGTCATGACGGAGCGCGTCTCATTTATATTGCATGGCTGAAATGGCTGAGAGGCAGTCGTAGACCCACGGATAGATACTGGTCAGGCGGCTCACTTGAAATGCATTGAAATTCATGCAGCAAAAAAAAAGAAACGTAAAATAAATTGGGGGAATGGGAAATGGGGAAAAATGTGGCACAAGGCCGTGTGCCTTGTGCGGCACAAAAGTTAATTGAAATGCTATCAAAGCATATTCAATTAATTTAAATTAGCTCAGCGCGGCACAACACAAAACGCAATGCGCCTGCGGCGTTTTTTGGGGGCCGCCAAGTTTTCCAGTTTTCCCGCCTCGCAGTTTCCACTTGGCTGCCATGTTAATTATATACGCGAAGGCTGCTGCCAACCAAACTAAATGGCAAAAGTTTTCCCCCTTGTCAGTGGCAAGAGTCGACTCTGCCAATGATAAGGAAAATCGGACAGCAGTTCGGGGGGAAAGTGCGGCAAGTGCGGAAAATGGGGGCGTACAACCACGCCTTCATTAATCAATTATTGCAAACAATTTACTGCTCGTGGTGTTCGGGCGAAAGCAACAATGCCAATGACAACAACCGACAATCAGCTATCAGCTCTTGGCAAAATATTTTTATTTAAAAAGGGCTTGCCAATTGATAATGTTGAACCAAATCGCCCGGAGCGTCCATCATTTGTCGGTTTCTGGCATCTCAAGGAGATGGCGAATGTAATTTTGTTTATTTCACATGTCGAGCGGAGCTGTCAGTCCATTGACAGTGTCAGAATTTCAATCAAAATGCAAATTAATAATAAACAAAAATGGCATGACATTTACTCTCGCCGATGAGATCAAATTAAATTTCAATTAGCTGTCACAGGACAACCCCAGCTGGAGAAGGAGCTGCAAATTAGTCAATCGAAGAACCTTTTGATACTTTCTCAAGCAAGAGATTGTGGTTGATATTGAAAAGAACGTTCCAGGCCTTCTTAAACATCATCAGACATCAAGGGAACTTGCCGTAAGCGATTCGATTGAATTGCAATTACTATTTACAATGAGCCGTTTATGATGAGCTCAGAACACTGAATGGGAGTGTCATTGATAGTTAGGTAATCATCAAAAATTCTCTAAATATTCTGTGCCATTCAAACCATAAAAAATGTGGTTGGATCTGGCTGTTTTTTAAAATAAACATAAATATTCGCATGTTGGGCATTGCAAGCTTATGTTTTAGTTCAGAAATTTTTAATGGAAATATAATGCAATTCAACATTTTTAGCAGCAGTTATTTTAATGCCGAAATTTTGCTCCCCTACCGGATTAACTCCTTTATTTGTTAAACAAAAATGAAATCCGCGTTTATTTGTTTGTTCACTGGTTTCATTTACTGAAAATTTGGTGCAGTTCTGCCCTCTTTGTGCTTATTAACGTTTTGTTTTTAACATTTACATGAGACTGCTGACTGCTGCCTGCACCGAATTGTCGACGGGTGGGCGGTGGTCAGTCGGTCGAATGGTCAGCCGCAGATGGTCAGTAGCATCTGGTTTTTGGCCCCAATCCCAGCCTTTGTGCAACTAAATTATTTAGTTGTGTGGCCGGAAAGCAGAAGCAAGTAGTCCGAAACGCGACTGCGACCACTGGCAGTCCTACAGTCCGGCGTTGGCCAAAAACTCACTGACATGGCCGGGCATCAAATGATTGCCCCAGACACTTTATAATGCATGAGTCTGCACCAGAATCAGAATCAGCAGCAGCACTTGCAGCAGCAGCAGCAGTTGCAGCAACAACAATAATGACAGCAGCAACAGGAAGAGGCCGCACAATGAGCATGAACACGAGTAACCGAATTATTTATATTTAAATTGTTTTGGTTGCTGCACTCGTTGTTGCCTTTGAGTTTCGCATGTCTATTTGGCACACAGTGCACACAGAGAACCCGTAGCCATGGAGCCCCGTAACCTTTGATCCCCGACACTACCAGGCTACTGCCGTCTCCCACAGTGAAGCCTCGGCTTTCATGGCCATGATTATGTGGCAGCGCCAGCCTTTGACTCTGCCGAAAAAGTGGTAAGAGCGCATCGTGCACTCAGAATATTACTAATGAGTTGCATGAGACAAAGGACGCATTTCAGATTGATTCAATAATTTAATAATAATAACATGAAATTTACTGAGTATCACTGGAAAAGGTTATCACTCTACAGGAGCTCTTTAGCAACTTCTTAACTTTGAATTATGCAAATGTTGGCTAAGATCTTGCGTGCGTTCGACTTTACACACACTCTTTTTCGAGAGTGTACCACCGAGACACTATCCGTGTCCTGACCAGACTCCGCGTGAGCTTTATTTATGCATTTCATTTCGGTGTGCTTGCTGGGGGCCAACTTTTGGTATGGCGATGTCGGCGATACGATAAGTGGGCGCCCAGAAGGATGGGGCTGTCTGTCGGGTTGCATTGCGTTGCGTTGCGACCCGCCTTTGAGTTGATGTATTAAAAATTTTCACACATGGCAGTTGGTTGGTTGGTTGGCCGGTCGTCGCCTGCGAGGCAACCTCTTTGCTTGCACCGAGCACTGAAATTTGATTTTCCATCCCCCACCCGGAAAAAGCGCCCACAATAACCCCGCCGCCATTCGCCATTTTCATCTGGAACTTTGGCTGTGCACTTTTCAGCGCTTGATTTGCGTTGAAAATGCGCTGCTGGTTTTCCCAACCCCTTTGGATATACTTCTATACTCCTATACTCGTTTACTCGAACGCAACCCTGGTGGAGAGATCACACGGCCAAAAGCTTTTGACGGTGCGTTCATTATGATTAGCAATTTTCCACGGATGAGTTCGGAACGAGTAGGTATACTCGTATATACACGCGGGTCTTTTTGTCTGCTCTGGGGAATGCCTGGGGTTTTTTAATAAGACTTTTTGTTGGCTTTACGCTGCATTTGGGTAGCAGATGGAGCAGGAGTCGGCGGGTTATCAAGTGGCTTTTGTGGATTTTGTCAGTTGCACCTTGGTAACTTATTAATTTTGGCTGGATGAGCGCAGGAGCACGAAGCTCGTCTTACAAAGCTCACAGAATCAACTTAGATTCATTATTTATATTTATCTAACCACATACTATACTTTCCAGAATACATACTTTGAATGTGGAAATTCCTTTGAGTATTGTTTAAAATTAGTTTCAATAGATTGACGTACATTCTTATAAACAGCAGTATTCCTAGCCTTGTAATATTTCACATTTATGTAAACTACCAGGAGATGGTTTTTTGGCGTGCCGCTCCGTTTGTGTATTTTTTACCATTAACCATAATGCTTTGTGTCTGTTTCGCCTGACATCTTGTGGCAGATTCGCACATGGAATTGCATTTTCGCGTCATTGTTTGATGGCTTCCGTTGCCGCTGCCGCTGCTGCTTCGCCGCATCCTTGCTGGTTAAGCTTCCTTTTTGGCTGAAGCGCTTCCTGTTGCCATATTCCTTGCCATTGTGGCAGCTCCCGTTTGTTGTCAAAAGCGCATACGCATCCTTATTTCCACTACCCAGAAATGCATTTAGCATTCCTCACTTTTTTTTGTGTAATTTTATTGCTCCTGTTGGAGCAGCGTTCTTCTAACTGTAGAACGCATTGTTGTCAGAGGCGGAGCGTGCCACATCCTTTTGGACTCCCTACTTTTTCTCCCGGCGAATGCAAACATGAAAATTGCATAATCCACGCATCGCGATTTATGACTTTTGTGCCAGCGTGACTGATGGCAGTACAAACAAATGTCAGGGAAATGCGAACCGCCTGTCACTTCTTGCAGCAGGATAACATTTCCATAAAAAAACACGCCATCATATCCTGCGGATCAGTCAAGGACCTCCCGTGAGAGTGATGCCATCAACCGCAAGGCATTATCATCGGGACTCTGAGGTTAATCAGCAATTTAGGGCCCAAATTGATAGGCATCTTAGCTGCGGCACCGCAGAGCCCAATTGCTCAATTAGCCGCCAATGCAGTTGGCCTAAAACAATGCCAATACCACAAGCGGCTTTCCTTCGAGATCCCATCGAATGCTGCATAATTAATTTGCCAATTTGAAGGCAGGTGCACTTCAGTTGAGACGGGGTCGAACCAAGAGTGCACAGGGGAAAACCTATCATTTTTTTTTTCAATTATTCACTAAAATATTCAGATTATGCTAAGTAAAACTGAACAAGCGGTAATAAAATCGCTGTTCTGGTATAAAACATTTTTATAAGATTATGTAGTACAACTATTGTTATTGAACTGATATGAAGCTTTGTTTCTATGTGTAAGAAAGCACCTCAAGTATCTCATTATCTATCTCTTTCTCTTCATATAAGTCTGCCTCTTTTGCTCTCTTGAAGACCTGCCGCCCGAGGCACATTTGTTGAACATTTTGCGGCCATTTATGAATGGGCGCGCATAAATTTGTGACACTTTTTGTGGCATTTTACGAGGCAGGTCCATTAAAATGGGGCCACATGTGCCTGCCGCACACACACACACACATGGGCACCCTTACACCCGCACTAACACAGCGGCAGTCAGCAATGGCAGGCCTCGGGATGTCCGATGTGGGAAAATAAAATGAAATACATAAATTTTGCAACGATTTGAGAGACCGCATTTTATAATTGAATCACGTACGACATTTTCAGAGGCGCGCGCGCGGAAATAGGAAATAAGTTTTGCCGCTGATATAAATTAGAATCTTAAGGGATTGCCATCGCTGCCGACTTAATCAATACTGCTGCCCTTTCAGCCTTCGTTTTCGCAAGGAATTTCTTATTCCAAAAGGGGTTCACAGAGAAAAAATGGTCATACAATGGCTACTTTGCACTAAAAACTATCTTAATAAATATTTAAATAGAAATTAGGTGAGACTAAAGGTCGCTTATGCACTTTAAATTATTATTAGGTAGTATTAGGTAACTGGTATAACTGGTATAAATAACTGATCATTTTTCCCTGTCTACTTGCAATAGCAAGAGTTTTAAATGCCCAGCCTGCGAATGCTCGCAATTTATGTGACTTGTTTGGCGGTGCAGACAAGTTGCAGCGAGTTTTTCTTTCGCGCTTTTGGCAGACAGCAAAAGTTGCATGCGCGCATTTCCGTTTCCGTTTATTAGACCGTGAGAGTGTGTGTGTGTGTGTATGACTTTGTGTGTGCCTTGTTGTGGGGAGAAAAACCTTTTGATTTACTTAGAGGCCGCGGCACGTTTCCTCCAAGAATCGAGCAATTGGCAATTTCCAAACAAAATACAAATCGAAGACGATGCGAATTGAGCTTTTGCAAACTTTTTGTTTTATGGTCCTGCGAGCACAAGCACTCACACACACACTCGTACACAAACACACACATGGAGGACAGGACGACACGCCGACATTTTGTATCAGTGTGTGCACACTCCATTGGGCCCCAATGATGCGTACAAAATGCAACAGCAACAATTTTTTGGCATTTTTTTTTAAATGGTAATTTTTTCGTCGTCGCTGTGCGACAGCCCACCCACAATTTTCCCCCCCTTTTCCACGAAATTTCCAGCCCCACTGATCTGCTTTTCTCTTGTTGCTACCGCGCAGAGCACATTACATGGAAAGCGCTTTTCCATTATTCGTTATTGTAGCTGATGTTTTTTTTGTTGTTTTGCCATTGTCCGCATAAAAATGCATTGATTTTATCAAGTGAAAAAATCAAAAATGTTGACATGAACGCCGCATGGGGCAATAAAATATGGTAAGTGCATCGGTGGGCGGATTTTTCCATTTTGGGCCCTCGTGGATGTGGGCTTTTGATATCTCCGGCGATTTACATTAGTTTTGTGTGCAATTTATGCGCGGGCATAAAATCATTGTGCTGCATCATGTTAAACAAAGTTAGTTATGCGGACATTTTTTTAGGCTGTAAAATGCGGGCTTGCTGTGTGTTTTTATGGGGTTTTTAAATAATGGGGCAGGTATCGTAAGCCATGGAATTTTATTTTTTGGTTATCTGCCAGCTTGTTACATTTCTTATAAAGTGAAATATTACGAGCCATTGCATCAAATCCTTACATACATTAGAATCAGTAGTACAAGGGACCGACGATTTTACGTCGTTATACCCGGAAGACGCACTAGCAGAAAGGTGGAAAAAACATTTTTTTTGTTTAATTTATGATTGCCATGTTCGTTCTATGTTTTAACATAAAACAAACTAATTTTTTAATTAAACAAAAAATGTAATCAATTCAATTTAATTACATGGGTTTTTCATAAGGAAAAAGCTGAAAAAACTAGAAATATTTTTCCCGATTTTTTGATAAAAATAATCCGTTTTTTTTCCATAACAGTAAAAATAGTTGTCCAAATGTGGAATGCCATACATCGTTGAATTCGTAACAAAATGCCCTATCGATCCATGTACATACATTGAAATGCTAATTTTAGGCAATTTTTCGCAAATTTTGATGATGGTACCCCTTATCAAATATGCAAAATTTGTTAAATTTTTTTTTTTCGAAATCCAAAGAAGTAGGGATAGACATTGTTAGCTATGTTTATTAGCAGCACAAAACAGTCTTTATTTTAGCTGTGCGACCATTTTTGACCAAGTTATGGCGAAAACGCCGATTGAAAATATCTAATTTTTTACAACAATTTTTTTTTTCGATTTTTTGATCAAAAATAATCCGTTTTTTTTCAATAGCATTAAAAATAGTTGTCCAAATGTGGAATGCCATACCTCGTTGAATTCGTAACAAAATTCCCTATCGATCCATGTACATACATTGAAATGCTAATTTTAGGCAATTTTTCGCAAATTTTGATGATGGTACCCCTTATCAAAAATGCGAAAATTTGTGAAATTTTTTTTTTCGAAATCCAAAGAAGTAGGGATAGACATTGTTAGCTATGTTTATTAGCAGCACAAAACAGTCTTTATTTTAGCTGTGCGGCTATTTTTTTGCCAAGTTATGGCGAAAAGTCGATTGAAAATACATCTATGGTTATTTACATTTACAAGTAAATATTATTACTTCTTTTAACCGTTTACGTTGTTTTCATAATCTGCAATATTTAATATTGCGCCTTATTAATTTATTACATTTACCTTGTTTAGTGAGTATAACAAATTAAAATGTATTTACATTGGCTGTTGTTTATTTTTTGGTGCATTAACATGTATTTATTTAGTTCAGTTCATGTAAACATCAAGCAAGTTTCGATTGAAATTTGTTTTGGAAGACAAGGCCATTGGCGTCATTCATCTAATTGGCAGAAACTAATAAGTGGCCATGTACATATGCAGGCAGGAAAACCAGCAGCCAGAACAGCTAAGTATGTGGCGCCACCAAGTGTGAGAGTCCAATCCCAATCCCAAACCCAATGCCAATCCCATAGCCAAGTCTGAGGTTTTGGGGGCTGCTTTGCGGCATTTTGTCGAGATTTGTTGAGAATTTATGCGCTACCTTAGAGAATTTATGAGTTGCAGTCGAGTGAATTATTTTATCATACGCATGCAGCAGCAACAAACACTGGGGGCATGTAAAGTCCTTGCCACAACAAGCTGCAGCGGAAACAGCAGCAGCACAAGCCTTCTGACTAAGGCCTGCTGCACAGTTTAAGCTACTAATTTCACATGCAAAAGTCTTCACTAAGCTGGCATTTTAATCTTGCCCGAGTGGTGGTCGGGCGTGTGTGTTTGTGTGTGCTTGCTTGTGTGTGTGTGTCCTGCTTCAGTGTGGTTGTAGATGTGAAATGGGCGTGGCTATGGGCTTGTAAGTAATTAAGCACTGACCCTGCTGAAATGCCTACACACTAAATAATAGCATCGGCGTTGAACATATACCCTCCCTTTTTAAAGGTTTTTTATAGTGTTTAATTGTGCACTGAAATCTAATGGTAAGTCGTTAAAAAACATACCAGTACTAATGATTTGTTGAGAGGCAATTGTTTCTGATATTTGCTTATTTAAGTTTCAAATTTAAAATTCATTTGTTTACATACTTTTACATTTAAAAATGTAAACGAATTTGTAGTAGCTTATCTTGAAATTCGAAGGGGTTTCTTATTTTTTTTCGTGTAACCTGTTCGCAGAGATTTAACTTGTAGTCCGGCCATTGATATGCGTTCCCCGGGAGGAAAGCCTCGAACTGGGCTTAAGTTGCTCCAAGTCCTGTCAAATGGTCCTTCGTCCTTCGGGCGCTGTTGCTCCTTCCGATCCTTCTGCTCTCGATGCGGCTGCCGTTGCCGTTGTACTTAGGCCTAATGCCTTGCACTTGTTTGCAAATTGCATTGGGATAACAACGGGCAGCAGCAGCAACTCTTTCATCCTCCTGCATCCTGCCGAATCCACTGCTGTCGATTCTCTTGGCCCATTGTTTGTGCTGTGCCGTTGCCAGGTGTCCAGATTGCAGTTCGTGCTCGAGCCTGGGCTAATCAATTTGCATGCTGGCGCAAGCTGATTTACCTGCTGCTACCACCTGCTCGCTTTTCCGCCAGCAGCAGCATTTCCCTTCGCCGCCACTGGCTTTTCATTTAATTTCCAGCCGACGTCGCCGAGAATACTGCTCCTTCGCCTGCTGCACATTTGCATTCTGGCGCCAAGTCACGTCAGTCGGAATTGCCTCTCGAAATGAATAAAGTTTTTTAATTCTACACATGCTGCGATTAAGATGTCAAATGTCAATTGTTGCCAGCAAAATATTTGGCAAAAACTATTGCAATTTCATAGCAAAGCACATGGAATAAGTTCTTTTAATACTTGTAACATGGGATGTATATTGTTTCAAGCATATAAAAGAGTTTGTGACTGGAAACTGATATCAAAGAGCTCCTTAGAAAAAATATCAGTTATTAAAGACCCGTGCTATCAATTAGTCCGGCGGTCCAGTACTTTGATCTGTGAAAAGAGTTAAGATGGTATTCCCGTGCCGTCAATTAGGAACCTGCTATGTGCCGGCAATTTAAGCACGAATTAATTAAAATTCCAGCACACAAAATGTGATAAATTTGCACCCCTCTCTTTTTGGTTATATTTCAATGTACGTGTGTGTGTGTATCGTTTATGGCTACTTTGACGTATTTTCCGGGCATAATTAGCTTCATTACTCATTCATCTTTGCATTCATTCATTAGAAACCAATTGACAGTTTAATTAAGTTTTCGCTTTCCGTCCCTCGTTTGTCTTTGCCGAGACCGACGCCAAACTTTTGCTGAAAATAAAAAGTTTAAACAAAACGGCATTGGGTGTAATGGGAACGAAGGGTATGCAGGGATCTACACAAAGTGGTGGCCGGCAGTGCCTAATTGGCACCCAATTAGGCATAAATATTTGGCTGTGTCGGCTACAAAACAATTATTCCTGCCATACTTCATACTTCATCGCCGCGCTGCGCTTTTCACTCCTCACTTTTTTGGGGGCCTTTCTAGGCCGGACTGAAAGCTGCCTTTGACCTTCTCGGCGGGGCTCTGGAGTCCTGATTAGGTTCCCTAATTGAGCATAGTTAAATGCATAAGCTGATTGTGGTGGAAAAATTAAAAGTTCTCCTCAAAAGGGCTTCCAAATAGGTAAAGTGTCGGCTTCAATCTAAACTTTGTTTTGGACTGCTGGAGTCTGTGGGTGGAACATTTAAAAAATGGCAAGACCCACTTTATTTATTTTCTATTTGGTATTTTTGGAAATTGAGGAAGCCATGTAATTATTCGTTTATATTTTCTTAAATTCTAATTTTGAAAACCCATTAAACACATGATACTTGCCGCACATGAAACCTTTTAGTGGTATTCAGCCTTAACCGCATTTACCTGCATTTTGTGCCGGAAACTTTATAACATTCATTCGAAAATTATAATAAACGCCACTCATCTGCACTTTAAACTTGGATTCTGGGCACTTAGGGCTCGTTTCATGCCTCCCCACCGCCGCCGACTAACATTCAAAGTTGGCCGCATCAAGCCACATTGTTAGCGCTATCTACCAGGAAAGGCCTGCGGCGTTTTCTGTTCCAGGCTGTGTCCCGTTAATGAAATGTCGAATCCTGAGCAAGGACCTCGTTCCCCCCATCTCCTCCACCCTCCACCCGATTCACATGTGTGTGTGTGTGTGTGTGGGCGCGGCTTGTTCGCGAAAGTTGATAAAAGCGCTGCGAGACAAATTGTGATGTGGGTGTACTTGTGCAGGTTGTTACCTGTAAGCAGGATGCCGTACATCAATCTGGTGCTGTTGCCGTTTCGGTTGCATGTTTATCGTGTTTGCGGCTCATTAAATGCGCCTCATTAGCCCCGGTCAGAGTTCACAGGCCAAGCGGTTGCAGCGCCAAGAGGCTGAGCTCTCTCTGTTCATCCTTGGCATGAGGCAACCGCATTAGGTTCATGCAGCATTTATGTATGTGGAGCCAGCAAATTAATATGATTCTCGATGTCTTTCTGTTTGTACAGCACATATCGAAATCCGAAAGTAGCAATCACGTCAAATATTATGCTCGAAATTAAACAAAAACAGAAGCTTAATCAGAATCTTGGCACACATCTGGCCAAAAGGAAGTGTTTATTAGAGTGGTCCCTTTCTGTATACGTATTTACATATAGTTGATTTCTGGTTTAAAGACGTCTAAATGCAGGCTATGAAAAATAGTAAATCGACGTGGCAAACTTTTGGAATGAAGCTTATGTTTGGATGGTGCATCATGTATGTTAGGCACATTTTAAGCATGGACTTATCAATATTCAAAGTGAAATTTCCAAGTCCACCCTGAACGGAACGTCAGAGAGAAATGATTCGATAACCGGTCAGAATCAGAATTCAGCTCCTAATTGAAATCGACTATGTTGATCATGGGTCTCTTCCCGTCTGCCGATGACAGATGTCGGATTGAGTCTGCTCCCATCCCTCTTCCCCTTTAATGAATGGATGCAATGTTTAGGCCTTTTTATGAGCCAAATCCCTGTGTCCGTGTGTTTGTCTGCCCATCTCTGTGTGTTTGTGGCTGACAAACAGCTTAAAACCTTGATGGACATTAGGCTAGCAGGGCGGGATGGTGGGATGTTTTACATTTCAACGTCTGTTGGTCGAAAAGCAAACCAAAACCCGAACCAAACGGACGGTGGGGAGTGCAAACAAATGCGCTTTGAGGCCTTTCACTCACTTTGGCTAGGTAGCAATTACTGTTTGTTTATGCATTTGTTATTGTTGCCGTTGCCGTTGCAGCCAAAGAAGTAGAATTGAAATTTGAAATTCATAATTCAATTGAAGTTGTGCTTGGCTGGCAGCATCAACAAAACCCGAGACCAACAAATGGAATTACACAAATACACAGAACCCAAAGTTGATATATTCCGCGTGCACTTGTAGCTTTCATATCAAAATTTCACTACAGTTGGTTTATATAATTAAAGAACTTTAAATTTTATTTCAAAACGACTTTAGAGCACTAAATTAAAGGTAGGCAAAATATCGTAGAGATATAAAATAGTTAGTAGCTCAAGACTTGATAAATAAGTAGTGATTTATACTAAAAATTTGAAATGAGTTATTGCAAGATTTAAGTAAACCTTCGGTAGTTTCTTTCCATGCACTGATGCAACAGCAGAAGGGGGCGTGGTCGCCAAAGGCGGACTGCGTGTATGTGTGTTAATTGAATGCAGTTGCAGTTGCAGCAGTGTAGCATCCAAATGCATTGCCAACTGGAATTTTCTTTGATCGTTTTTGCCGGAGAAGGAACGAAAAATGTACGAATGGGGGGGAAAAAAATGCCAGCTCCTTTATATACGTCCATTTGCTGACATTTTGTTTAAAATGCATAAATCATCAAATGCTGCAGTGTCATAAACGAAGCAATGCACAAATACACCGAGACAATAAATAGATATGCGCTTGCATACGAAAATCAAACACGGCGTATTATTATTTTGTGAGCTCGGCAAAAAGCAACAGTAGCAATGAGCAAAGAAAAATATTGGAAAATAGAGAAAAGAATTCAGCTAGAACGAGGCGAAATTGGTACTCTCTTCCCCAGTTGCAATAAATCTGCTGGGGCAGTCATAAATATTGATTTCGAAATTGTCCCTTTGCATGAAGCTTTCATGTGTGTGTGTCTGTGTGGTAGCTGTGAGTGTGTTGTAGCCACGCCCCTTGCGACCCACTTCACTCAGATTTGTCGCTCATATTAGCTGCAGAAATGAAAATCGTTTTCCAATCGTATTCTTGTCGTTTACCTTTTCCTCTTACCATCGCCGCCCCCACATTTCCCATTTTCCCATTGCCCTGTGTTCCATTCAAGTGTAATTTGCAGTTGCTTTGCCTGTCGTTGTTATTCTTTTGCTGACAAACGCTCTTTTTCCACACCCTATTCATCTGAAGGTCCTGCGTCCTAGAAACCAACTTTTAAAATGAGAAAAAGTTAGAGTGCAGACTTTTAAGACCTTGCATCGAAGAGTTTGCTTCCAAAATACTATGTGAGTATTCATAACACTCATGAGTAATTATAATGGTATTCTTATTTATTTTTTTTTGAACTAATCTTTGAAATGTCTCTATTTTTTTTTTTGTAATTGTTTTGGTTTTTTTGAAGATAAATGTATGCCATTTTGCACCGAAATCCATTCAGAGCATTTGGCAGTCGAGTTTAGCTTGAGCTGCCGACCTTCTCGAGTGTTGAACTCAATATTTTCAATATGATGGCAATCGGTTTTTGAGTTTGATGCTTTCGTCATTGACCGTCGATGGTTCCCATGGATTCATCTTAGGTCGCCCAACTTGAACCATTGTTGTTGCCTTTGGTTGTTTCTGCCACTGCCGTTTCGTAGAAAAGTTTCAAATTTATGATCCGTCACTGACTTTAGAATTATGGCCAATGCTTACTGGCAGGTGGTTTGCCAGAGAAACTGGCAGAAAGGGCAGGATATCGAAGGGACGACACATATGCTGGACCCGGACTGAAATTGAAATTAAAGTCATAATTCATTGCAGACCCGCTGACTTTAGCGTTTAGTTTTTGATTCTTGTATGATTCACATGAAGAAAAAACGTCAGTGAACTGATAAGCTCCATGTAATGTATTTGACCACGGAAATACACAATGACTAAGCGCCAGCTACTTTAGTGATAAGCGTATATTTAAACGGAATAAAATAAACCCAAATTCAGCCTCCGTTTTGAATTCAGTTGTTTCGTGAATATTGGCATTGAAAGATGAACGCCGCACGATGTATAATGCTATGCACCATTTTTGTGTTTGACCTGGGATCTCCGCAGACTCTGGAGGACGATTGCGTAGCCATAGACCAGAATGATGGGAAAGGACGATCCAGCTATGCTCCTTGGCTGGCAGAAATTATATCGAATTCCACAGTAATCTGCGCTGGAACGCTTATCAACAATCGTTAGTATGGCACACGATATGCTTTATCAGATACCAAATAATCAGGATGTTGTTTCTCAGGTTATGTACTAACAGCTGCGAGCTGCTTTCAAAAGCAAAAAGAACTGTAAGTTAAATTTAAAGAATAAATAAAAATAAATAAAGAATAATAAAGAATAATTATACCTTTCCTTGTTACACAGAACTGTTCGCTTGGGAAGTGGCTATTCTAACAAGAGTGTCGAAAATTTCCGAGTATCAAGGGTCTTTCTACCGAACCCAGATTATCATGAGAGCACTTTATGCTTGTTTCGGTTGCAAACGGAAGTCAAATTCAAGATCCACATACGACCCATGTGTATCACAAAATATTCTGATATCCAAACCCAAGTCGCTCCGACATTTGAAATATTCAATGAAAATCTCCTCTTTCAGTATTTCGGTAGTTCTTTTGACGAAGATAAAAGGAAAATATATTTACAGTCCAAGCTCATTGGGAGTCCTTGGACTGATACGATCGCAAACGGTCCTTTAAAGGGCATGGTTCGATATGGAATTCTTACGAATCGTGACACAACAACTTTTAATGACGTTTATATCAATGTTATGGCCCATATTAGCTGGATACCTCAGATCGCGTTAGACATTCATATAAGTACTCCGAATACAACGATACAATTGAATATTTAATGGGAATGTGAAAATTTCTTATTTTAACACAACTGCGTTCGATTTTTAATTGTAAATAACGGGAAAATAACGTAAAAATTCACTTTAAATAAAAACACAGTCTTATTTATTTATTATTGGTTAGAGGTTAAATCTCTGAGTTAATAAATTGTTCTGTTCGCTGATAAGGTTAGCTTCAGCTCAATGGAAGATTGCTTTTTATTTTACTTATTTTAAAACGTCTCTTAGTTTGAAACAATGAGTGCGGCACTCCAGTACGCGACATTTTCTCTGCTGCTGTTTTACCAGGGATCAGCTTTATATTTAGAGCAAAATTGCGGGAATTGTTCTGTATTTGATCCCACTCCATGGCTGGTCAAAATTCGAACTGATCTGAGTTCGAATATCACATGCGCTGGAACGCTTATCAACGAACGTATGTTCTAACCTAATAAATCTAATAAAATCTAATACAATTTTTTAACAATGTTGCTGATTTTTAAGGCTTTGTATTGACCGCTGCGAGTTGCATTGACGGCGCATCTGAACTGTATGTAACAATAAAACATAAAAGATATTTTATTCACCATGTTTTCCCAACAGCATCGTACGCTTGGGAGAGATCGACGGAGCTCTTAACAAAACAAGTAAATTTCACTATGAAGAAATCGGTGTTGCGAGGGCGATTATACATAGGCTATATTCCTCAGAGAGCTATCAACATAATATAGCTTTGCTCCGATTGAAAACAAGTGTTGTGTACAAAATGAATATAATGCCGATATGCATTGATGTGAACTTGGAGAAAGTACCAAAAGCTCCCACCTTTGTGATTGAAATTAAAATGCGTGAAGTGCCCAAAAAACCTGAAGTGGGGAGGTTGAAAAAAGTCCTAAACTGGTTTTTCTCCCTGATAGGGAAAGATGAAGATCCAGAACACGAGGTCAATTTGGAACCCGAAGCCTTCGCAATCGGATATCCATTCACCAAACAAATCAGTAAATCAAAAATATTTTATCAATCTGGCATTCTGAGCCATCATAATTCCGAATCGAGGAAGGACGTCTATACCGATGTAATGGCCTACGCCGATTGGATAGTACCGATCGCACTTGATGTGCATATACTCATGGCCCCAAATACAGATTTTCATAATTGAATTTAAACACATTTAAATATAGTTCATCAGAGGAAATCTGTGTAATGTGAATTTCTTACTGTTGCTGTTGGCCGCTAAAGTAGAGAGACACTTTTGATGGTACTTAATAGGCTTCTATGGGCCCTGACCGGCGGTGGGGATTGCTAATTCCGATCCTATATTGGACTGAGGTTCGTTCGGGATATTCCCATCTGGTCAGGTCCTTTGTTCCTTTTATTGCTCTGCGCTGGCAACGAAGTGGTGGGTATGCGTGTGTGTGAGGTGTTGTGGACAATGTGGGCTATAAAACCACCATCATACTCATCTCTGAGTGCTGACAGTTTTTGCATTCCCCTGGGAATGGTTGCTTGGATTTGGACTGTTACTAAAGCTTATGAGTTATCAGTTCATCCCCTCATCATATTTGTTTCCTTAGGCAGTAGATGCCTTTCTTTTATATAATTTACCATGGAAAATTTAGTTGGTTCAACTTTAAGTAAGATTAGTGTTGAGTAGAAGCATTAGTGTGTTTTATATTAATTATAACTACTGATAACTATTTTGAACTTGTATTATTATAATCAAGGCTAAATACATTTAATACGCCGAAAGCTATTTACCTTAAATCCGCTAAGAACGCAAGCTATTAAGAAATTTGATTGCAAATCGATACATTTTAATCAATGTTGATTAAATTTCCACTTTATCGTTGACCGCAGATGATTCTAAAAGTGTTAAAACGTTGCCGCTGAAAACTCAATTTATTTTATCACACATCCCAACATAACATACTATAGTCTTTTTCCAAAATCAAAAAATTCTGGCTCCGTACACGGGCATGGACATTTTATCCAATTACACATAGCCCTTTGACTTTGAAATAAAAAATATCGTTATGGAATTGGGGCAAATAAGCTGAACATGAGTCACACAAATTGCCAGGAGGTCCTAAATCTACATTCCCCATTTGGGGACCTTCGCGCCCTCGTGTGTGTCACATTGTTGTTTTCTTTTTTCGTTTAATATTGGCACAAAATCAAATTATCTGCTATTTGTCAATAAATAACTACGGACAAAGGCGAAACTTTATTAAAATTCACCACAAAACGTTGCAGTTTCCGGTTTCAATTACGTCATAAATTTTCGTCCCCACACAGCCGCACTTGGGGGCGTTAGGAGGGCGAGGGCGTGGTCGTGTCGGTCATTCGATGACATAGAGCCCATATTGAAATTTAAAGCCCCGCTGGCAACCTGTCGCAATTTACAACCCGTGTCCTTCCCGATTCGACTCAGTCATTCTTCCTCCTCCGGTAGCCCAGTCCAATGCCCAAGCTCCACAAAGCACGAAATATGAGCCAATATAAAAGCAATAAAGCACGACATGCAAATAGAGCAATATGAAATCTGCCTAAAACGAACGTAAGCCTTTGGAATCCGAATACCACTACACAGAAACAAATGTTTAAAAAAAACTACTGAAGTACTTGGGAAGATGAATGTTTACATCAGTTGTGCTATATACTCACCTGGCTCCCTAATTAGGACATTTAATAGTATCTTTAAGAAGCAAGTGCAGAAGAAATAGAAGACAACACTCCTGGCCTGCTTGTCTGGCATTATGAATTATTGTAATGACCACCAAATGAAATTATAAATTTCATTGGCCAAGTAACTGGCACAGATCAAACGACGACAGCGTGCGGCCATAAACATTAATAACCAATATGCCGGCAGGCAGAAGGCAGGACTCGCAGGATACGGAGTGCCAGGTAAAGACAAGCGTGTGAAGCGCATAAACAAGCCGCACAGGATTGCAGCGAAGAAAGGCCAGATCCTAGCAGTTTTCCCTGGGCGAGGCAAAGCCACTTTCGCAATTTATGGCAGCGGGGTAAAAGGAGAAAAAATCGCGAGCAAAAGCGCGGCAGAGCAGAGCATAGCAGAGAAAAGCAAAGTTTGTTACTTTGGCACGGCTTTCACCGATGATGCATTGATGCGGATTTAAAGTTTAAAAGGTTTCGCGGCCGTGGAATAGAGAGAGAGTTGAGATTCCTAACAGCCATTTGGCGTTTTGGCGCATAATAAATTCGAGCGGTAGACACACGGTTTAATTTATCATCAAAGGCTGCGAACGGCTGACTGGCAATCAGGGCCTAGCGAAAGGCCACTGGTGAATGGAATTTATTAGACTAACTTACGGACAAACCAGGCCAACCAGACCAACCAGGCCAGTCAGGCAAACCAATGCCGAGTTGATGGCTTCGTGGCTTCCAAGGTGTCTGTGCATAGTTTATTTCAAATTGGTTGCTTCTGCCAGCGATCCGCCAGCAGATTGATTGGTCTGATGAATGAATGCTCATAAGAAGCGGTTGGCGGTCGGTCCATTGTGCCTGCAATCCGGTTTAAAAATTCCATTATATGGTTTTCTGTTTTTGCAGCACTATTTGCCTTCAATTGGTTATTTATTGGCACTCATATTGAAATGTTTAAACAATGGGTGGGGCATCAAATGGGGGCACAGCGATGATTTTCACTCAGAATTTTTGTTGCGTTTCAATTGTTGTAAACGGTGTTCGAAAATAGGAATAATACCTTTTATGTTTAAATTAAAAAATCATTTAAAAATCATAAACGACTTTGATGTTCACCATGAGTTGTAACTAAAACAATGCTAATAATCTGCGATGAAGGTGAATGACAAACCAATTTCCTGGCAATAAAATGCCTGAAGTAGGTGGGATTCATAATTTCCAGCTTTAGATAAGCACATGGAGATACTTGGCGAAGGGACATGACTCGGCTGTATCCTCAGATATGGGATAGTAATAAAAGGGCACGCCTGGATGGCCAGAGACGACAGCATCCTCAAATCAGGCAGAAAAATGCTGCCGTGTCTGACTAGCTGCTGATACTGGATAGGACAGGATAGGATAGGTTGGGATGGGATGCCATGGACTAGGATAGGCTAGGATGGAATGGAATAGTCAGTGTGTCTATCTGTGTTCCACATTTCATTACGCCGAACATGACGATGCTGGAAGCACGTAACAAGTTTAAATTGCGCTCGTTGACTGTTGACTGCCGTGCGGAAGATGCCGATATCGATGCCCAATATCCCCATATCCCCATATCCCCATAGCCCCATGGCCATATCCACAGCTATTCCTGATTCTGATTTCGATTCCAACGCCACTGCCGGCCAAGTCATGGCCAACAGCCGCAATTGAACCAGAAAAGTGTATTTATATGTAACGGAAATGATGCTGCACTTATGTCCTGCCGCACGGAGCCGATTGGAGCGAATCGAGTCGGCCATCCACTGATTTGCCTTGCTAATAGATGATTATGATACCATGCTGTATATGGATAGGGATATATAGAACATACAAAACAGAGCCCACTCCAAACTGGCATCTTCCACGGGCAATTGGCTGGGCGATAAGCGCGGCATTATGCATAATTGTGAGTGGAAAATCTGAAAATGGCTGGAGCAGCAATGATATAAAGTAAATAAAGTTGGGAGTGTGTGGGCACTGAGAAAAAATTACCAACAGGAACAAGAACTTAATTAGATGTTAATGAAGCAAAATTTACTTTGGGATGCTAAATATATAGGTTGTATATTTTGTCTCCAAGACTTTAGTTCCTCGGATAATCCTTATAATCCAACATTTTCCAATGCCTCTCAGTTGATTTCTTTCTGTGGAATCACCTCCATTGCTATGATATTACTTTTTATGTAGTTAAAGCTGAATTGATGTGAGTGTGTGCCTGTTGTGATTTTGTTTCTACTTGGTGTACCTAATTTAATAGCCACCTCCTCTCCACCTGCTACACGAGATTTGGAAGCCTGTTCACCTGGCAATGGAATAATGGCAGACTTATCGCTCTTGCCAACTCTGTTGATTTTTATGGCATCTTGGTTTTGGTTTTGGTTTGGGCTTCGGGTTCGGGTTCGGGTTCGTGGGAATGCGTAAATGAAATTATTATCTGAGGGATTTTTGGCAAGCTGAATAAATAAATTTTATGTCTGCGGCTGTGTGTATTTTTATGGCTTGCCAGTCGGTCGGTTGGGGCGGCGAACTCTTGCAGTAAGTGTTGCCTGTTTGCTCAGCATTTGCATTTATTGTAATGGCCCAAAAGTTTGTCTATTTCAAAGTCATGCACGCTGTCAAGCATTAAGCGTTTCACACACCTACAACAAATAGAATGCAGGGCGAAGGACGAAGGGCGCAGGACGTAGGACAGGTATGCATGCTAATGTTGCGTATACGTTATATTTTCAGCTGCTGCAAAACGCGACTCGCTGCTCTCTCAAATATTTGTGCAGAGCCAAAAACGGGCACACAAATGTGTAACCAACACGCTATTTGCTTGAGGCAAACTCACAGACACAAATGTTCATATGTGTATGTATGTATGTACATTTGTACGTAGCTATATGCGGATCCCAGATGCGACACAGTGCAAATAAAAATCTTGGGCAAAAAGGTGAAACGTGTATTAAATAATTCCTTTGTCGAGCACATTTTAATCGTGCAGCAGTAGCGGCAAACAAAGGCTCCACTGGACGGCAGCCCAAATGTCCAGCGGGCACAACAAACATGGCCCTTGGTCTACAACCCCCCATTACCCATTCCCCATTCCCCATCCCCTCACCCACCACTTAAGCACCCTTAACCCTTTCTGCACCCCAACAAAAAAGTGCAAAGTTTGTAAAAATTCAGAACCAGAAATTGGTTGTGTCCACGTACACGAGCTTTTCGGTCTGTGGTCGCGCATGCCAACTAAGTGGACTTCAGATCGCTGCACTGACAAAAAATGCATTCAAAAGGTTAATTAGACTTAGATAGCACATAAGGCAGCATGATCTTAGGCCACTCCAGTTATGTGTAACACTTTATTGTCTGGTGCGAAATGTAAGAAATCATTTTGAAACAATTATCTCAGGTAAATTGCTATTATTTTTTTTGTAGAACTTATAAATGTTTGTGCGAGTGCATGGCTTATATTGATTGAAGAATATTATTTTTCTCAGTGTGAATGCTGGAGCAGGCTTAGTGTAGCGAATGGATGACAGCGGTGCAACGGTTTGACAGGCGTGTGAAGACAAATTTCTGGGAATTTTCGCTGGGGCGACGAATTCAAAGCAACGAAAAATGAAAATATAACACTCGTTCTCTCACTCTGGCACACGTGTGTACAAATGTTGTGAAAACAAATAAAGGCGAAAAATGTACCCCCTTTTGTATCTGTGTGTTTTATAACTTCAACGTGTGTCATGTGTGTCTGTGTGTGTGGAGATGAGTGTGTTTGTGTTTTTGAGAGGGACCATTGCGGTTTTGCAAGCATCAGCATCAGAAATAGGAGCAGAAAAAGCCGAAACTGAAACTGTGGCAACGGCAACGGCAATGACAAAGCCATGCCATCTTTTTATTTATTTATTGTTTTTGTCTGTGCTGGCTGCTGCATTGGTGTTATTAGTGGCGTTTTCCTACTACATAGTGTAATAAAGTACAAGCGCCACACACGAAATGCCAAAACTGTAGCGTCAGCTGGCATCATTCGGCATTATATTTCTATATTTTACGAGTGCGAGTTGCGCTGGTAAGCCAAAAATGCGATTCAATTTTTGATTGGTATTATGACATTTTTTTTGTCATTTATAGGTTTATTTTGGATAGTGCTTCGAAAGGCTCAAGTGAGTTTTCACAACTTTAAAGTTAAAAATAGTAAACAAAAAGAAATAGCTTAGAAAACTATTTAGATTCTCATAGGTGAACATCATTGTGTTTAATAATCCACTTTCTCATACGTTTAATGGTCCATTTTACAATTTGGAAATAATGCAAATTAAATGAAGTTTATTTTAGGCGCATTTAGTGTATGCAAATGAAAAATTTGTAAATGCCCAATGAAAATTGCAAAATGAAAATTGAAAACGAACAAAGCAGGGATGCCTTGGCTTGCATTATATTTGATCAAATTTATTGATATAATTATCCGAGCAATTTGTGGCATGAATTTCTGATGTCCCCTAGGTAAATAGCATTATTTTCTTGTTGTTCGAAGCAAAAACTCTTCTTTAATCGACTGTTCGTTATCGTACTTTGCAATTGGTTTGAATAAAACTGAAAATTAAATAAAAACTATGTAAATTACAGCAATAAATTTCATTCGTTCGATAGCTGGCTCATAAAACGAAATCAGATAATGGCAATTATCCATCTGGCAGTTAGTTGGGTCGACAAAGGCTATGCAAAAACTTTTAAGCCGGGCCAACTCGTAATCAGTTTTATGCAAATTAAAAGATAATAATTACATCCCACATGACACTTTTGTCTTTTCTGTGTGTGCGGCTTCGGTTTCCAAGCAATTAATTTACAATTTTCGGTTAACTGGCTGCCATGAATAACAAAACAATTAATACAATCAAACAAACTTTCCCAAAGAAATTAAAGGCAAGTGCCGCAAAACCAAATAAAGTCCTTCGCAGTAATATCCCATTCCCACCTGTCTTAGTACTTTTTGGGTTCGTGTGGTAGTTACTAAATGGAAAACAACAAAGGTACAGCCACAAAAGTGACATCAGACGTACACTGTAAAAAACTAAGGGGTTTTATTGCAAGTCATTTTTGCATCATGTGTTAGAATCCTGATATAGATTGTTAAATTTATATACGTAATTTGGGAAAATTTGTTGATGTGCCGTTCCAAAATATATTTTCTGAATATATACTTATTTTTTCCCTGTGTACAATGTACGCACTGAGCATTGACCAGTCTAGTTGGCTTCTCATTAAGGATTCAGTCTGGTTTCTGGGGAGGCGTAAATCAAGCTGGTCCCATTCCCTTCACCAAACCGAAACAACATAATTTTATGTGAACTTAAATGCTTTTAGCTCTAGTGGCGACTAACTTAAGAATCGAACTGAAGAAATTTCTCGGCTTTTCGAGCTGCTTTCGCAAAAGGCTGTTGCATATTTTATGCAACTCAACCGGTGAGTTGTCGGTCTTGTTTGACTTGAATAATTTGGCAAAGCGAATGAATTTTCCTTTCTGGTTTTTTGGCATGCCTCTTTTTGTTTATGTTTGACCGAGGTCAATTGCTGGCAAAGTTTAGCATGCATGCCGAAGAGACCGTAAATATTTTAAAGCCAGATGCCAAACTGTTGCATACTTATGGAAGTCGCTGGCCGACGGACAGAGACGGCTGAAAGGCATTTCCATTATTAATGTCATTGAGGAGAGGCTCTGCGAAAGGAACTCATCTCTCAACTGCTGCGTTGTGGAATTTTAATAAATCATTTCTCGTGAAATGCGTATCCAAAATGAAACGGAACGAAATCAAATGAAACGAATGAATGAATGCCTTCCTTCTACAGTGGGAATGTCTGCCAGGAGGTTGGGGGAAAAGCCTCCAGTCCGGAATACAAAGCAAATTAGGATCGCTTAGCTGGGCCCACCAAGGAGGGGATTTATTTCAGTGGAAATATTTAAAAATGTCTGGGGGTATTTGCTTGGTGCGTTGTAAATCAAAATGCCGGAGCATTTGCAAAATATTAAAGTACAGCGAGGAGGAAGGCATCAAATATGTAAATTGCTCTTGGACTGCCTTGCTTTTTGGTGCGGCGTTTATGCGAAGCCTTTTTGGAGAAAACGAACCATTGACCTAAACACAATAAATTTCAAAGTTGCTATATATTCTTGTAATGCCAATATAACTTTCAATGGTGGGTAGTTCTCAGTTTATTGTGTCCATTATAATTCGATGGATATAGGCATAAACGTATTCCCATAAATTTATTTGGAGGACTAGGAAGCCGTTTCTTGCATTTTATTGGGCCAATGAAGCCGCTTTTTTTCTAGACTATCAAAGAGTATAAATCAGCCAAATCACGATGCAACAAATGTTCCACAGACTCATGGAGTCTGAAAAAATGTCTCCCCACTTTAGTTACTTTTTTCCGAATGTAAATGTTGATATGTGATGTGCTCGTCATGTGTGTGTGTAGTTTTTTAAGGGGACACTTTTGTCAGGCTCTCGACTTTAGCATTCATTTGTCAGATGAGCTAACATTTATTGAAAATATATATTTTTTCGCACAGTCAGCGGAATTTCCTTTGAAATCCGTAATCCGTTGAGATTGACGATGATAGGGTTCTTAGTAGAGCAGATATCCCATTATAGTTAGATGACTTAATGGTTAAAAAAAGGACAGCTCTCAAAGCCAACAGCTTTTTCGCGCATTGTTTAATTTACAATTTGCGCATTAACTTTGTCACATAATTCTAATTAACGCTTTTAATTACTTTATGAGGCACTTTGCGCCGCACCCTAAAAAATATGGCTGGCTCAAATTGCCCGGGCAACAACGGCTTAAATGTCATCGCTGTTCCACATTCAGCTCCACCTCCACCTGCTCCTCCAGCTTCAGCTTCAGTTCCAGCTCCAGCTCCATCTCCTGGCCACCTGGCCAAATAGCCAGGCATCCGCCGAGTGCCTCGTTAGGGGCCAGCATTCGAGGCGCCCTCCATTTTCACGCTGATGCTGGCAACTGAGGCCGTGGCCAAAGCTGAAGCCGGGGCCTGGACAAAGTCATTAAATGCGACGCAAATTAGATTTATTGTACGCCACTGCACTTGCCAGGTGACTGCCGAGGTACACCTGGAGAAACGGGGTGGAGATATAAGCAACAATCTCAAATTTATTAATTAGTTTAGTTCATAGCTGCATACTTAAGCACATTTAAGAAACCTTTTTTGAAATATCTTTTAAGTTATTTTTACCAAACTTAAAGAATACGCATGCTTATATTCAACCTCATCTATTTATCACTTAACTTAACCTTCTTATTGTCCTTTGATTGTAGTTTTCTTCATGCTTTGCATAATTATGGTTGATAAATAGTTCAAGTGTAGCTGTGGGTGGTTCAGGCGGTGGTATTCTGAGGTCCAACGCCGCGGTGCCGCTGCGGTTACCGCGTTGACCTGCCCAGCGAACGTGGTCCGCGGCCAGCTCCTTTCCGGCCGCCCACTTTTTGCTTAACAATAAATTTACATTAGCAGAATGTTACATATTTGCAGTGCTCGGAGCGCATTTTAAAAGCCGCCCCGGACAGCCTGCCAACATCCAACTGCCAACACCGCAGAAACATGCACGCACCACTAACTGAGCCGTGTCCTTTTGCCGTGTATGTGTGTACGTATGTGTGCGTGTGTGTGTGTGTGCTGTGTGTTTGTGGTGAGTGCACTCACCGTTAACTTGCGAAATGATATGCAAATAGGGATAAATTCGTCACCCGTTGTACGTCCTTCGCCCCGCCTGCCAGCAAATCAACTAAGCTTAATGTCAGTGGACTGCAATTTTACTTTATTGCCACTCTAAGTAGGAAAATATTTCTGGCACGCAAGTTAGTGCATTTCTGCATTTCTCGAAAGCCATAAACTTGAGTTCGATCGTCAGTCAATTACATGAAACTCGCAATCTCAAAATAAAAGAATATTTCTTCTCCTCGCCTATATCATCTATTTGCTTAAACTTACTTAGTACTAATATATAATAATATTGCATAAGAATTTAATTTAATTTTCTAAAGAAGCCATAATGAAAATTAAACTTATTTCATATATGCTTCTTATTCATGTCATATATCCAATTTTAAATATCTTCTAATATATACTCAAAAGGTTTCAACTTAATTTTCTGGTGAAAACATTTAGCAAATTAAATTCAGTTCATATATAGCATGCTCCTTTGTGCTGCCTGCAACATGTCTGCCACATTGGGACTGAGAACCCGGTCAGGAAATCGTATCTCATAACTCACGTCATTTAATTTAGCAAATATCACGACCCCAACAAAAGCCATTGAATGCAACTGCTGCTGCTGCTGCTGCTGCTGCTGCTACTTCTTTGGCTTTGGCTTTCGGGAATCCAAGAGTCGGCGTAATGAAACAAGAAGCAGCAAGAAACTGGCCGAGATAAAGGCCAAAAGAAGGACGGGCGACGAGCGACGTGCAAAGCGAGACAAATGGTGGGATTTCGCCTAGATCTCCGGGTGCCTTGCAGTCGCAGTCGCAGTCGCAGTCACAGTCATCCTCTTTGGTCCTTTTTTGTTTCGGTGGGCAGGTGGCAGGTGTCAGGCGCATGAGTCTAGGCAATGCTGAAGTTTTCGCATAAACAAAGGCAAATATTGCGCACTTGTGCAATTTATATTGCAAAACAATTGTCATTAGAAAATGCCGCACGAACAAAAACGCCGCAGACAAAAGCGCCGTCGACGGTCGTCGGTCGTTGGTCGTCGGTCGACCCACCAAGGACCAAACACAGAGCACTGGGAACTGTGCAGGATCCAAGGACCAAAGGCATGGACTCGCCGAGGTAGCAACTGCAACTGTCACATGTGAAAGCGGGCTGTGCTGCTGCAAAGCAAACGGCAGCAGCATTTTATGGCGCAGCTTAAGTGCTTCAAAAATTCCACGTAATGCACTCAAAGCAACGTCTGCCGACCCTCAGAGAGAACCAGGCCCCCAGATCTGTCCCCATTCCGAGTCCCTTACGTCCTGGCCCCAATACTACAGATGGCAAATAAGAAAACGTGCGAGGAGCAGCGCAAATTAAAGCCATTGCCGGTTGGATTCCCCCATGCACTGAGCCAAAGAGGGCTGTGCTTTAAGATGTCCTCCTCACATCCATTTAATTAGCTGGAAATAAATGTGTGCAATTATACATGGAACAATGTCATTGCAATCAAATGTAAATTTTTGCTTTAAAAAATAGTGTTTATAGCCAAAGAAATTAATTTAATACATATTTCAAGATCTATCTAGTTTCATCAATATCTAATATCACAATACTTTTACTTTTCATTGAATGGTTTCATGTGATATCCTTTTATCTATAAACAAATAAAGCTATACAGTTGGATTGATCATATAACTTTAGTCTAATTACACTTCATTTACGTTGAATCCCGGGGAATTAAAAGCTCAATTTCTCGCTGTGAAGTGATTCCTTACCTGCTGACAGAGCAACGTGTTCCAGGACTTCCCTTGCCTTTGCCTTCAGTTGATTCTACTGTACTCCACTCCACTCCATTTTAGTCCACCGCCCGTGTGTCATCCGTCCGCTGCTCCTTTTTCATCGCTCAGCGAGTGCTGTGCGGCATTTTCTTCATTTAGGTTTTTGTCTGTGCGATTTTCACACACTTTTTGTTCATTAGTGGATAATGAACAATTGCAGCATTATGACAGCGCCAGCAGAAGCAAAAGCAGAGTCACAGGCTGAGGCTGAGGCTGAGGCAGAAGTAGAAGCAAAAGCAGAAGCTGTTTCCGTGGCAGTGCAATGCAGTTGAGTTGAATTCTCTTCTTGTCGGTGGCCGGAGCATTAGCAGCCTGCATCTGGCCAGTTTTTCACCTCTCGCTATCCGGATGCAAGCATTTTTATTAAAATTCCATGTCAGAACCATTAATTTTCCCGCACTGTGCAGTCGCTCCATTCGCCTCGTCCTGGTTTTTATGCACCGACTGGTTTTGTTCTTTTTATTCGGGTTTTAGATGTTTTGCCGGTTGTTGGGTTAAGTTTTTCGGTCGCTTTTATTGCAGTTTTAAGCAGGCTGTGCGCGCTTGTTCTTTAATAAAGTCTCTGGAATGGAATTAATAGCTTTTCAAGTCCGAATCCCTCATGTTTTTATGGCTAAAGGAGATGGCAATGTGTTGGACTGGGGGACTGGACATTTTCTCGTCGCAGCGGGAGTGCGTTCAATATGCAAATGATCCGGCTCGGATGGCCCGTATCTGGGGGCACAATCAAAGTTTTGTTTGGCACATTAAACCACAGCTGGCAATTAATTTGGCTTAGTTTAGTTTAGTGCACTTCCGTTGCGCACAGCGGCCATTTTGTCGCACCGCCGGATGGACATCAGCCATTCGCCAGCAGATGCAGCGGCATTGGCCACGCCGGCGAATTCATGGCCGCTCAAAAGCAGCTTTAGTTTTTATTACCATTAAAAGTGGGCGGTGCCCCTGCTGCCCGCTGCTGCCACCAAAAAACCGAATGTCGCTCATAACTCAAAGGCATAAACACACAGAAACGGCACATGTGGGGGTGTGGGTGCACTCGGAAAAAATTAACCTTTTTATATTATCAGAATCTCATTAGAAACTTAATATTTCATATTGCTATGACCAAATCCTAAGAATTCCAGTGCCAGTCGCTTCTAATATGGTTTGTTGAGTTTTTAGTGTTATTATGCAAATATATACAATCCATTTTCCCCGTGTAGCTGTGAGCCCCCAACTGGGTCTTTCGGGGCATCATGTATTTAACAATTTTGGCAATGCTCTTTGCTGGCATCACCTGAAATCCAGCCCCTGGCACAGTGTCCTCCAGCACCACTGCCCCTCCACTCGCGCATCCGTGACCCTATTGTCCACTCGCCGGTTCAACGGCGGCTTTGAAAGCCAAAACTGAAATCAACTAACAACATTAACATGGCAAAGCAATTTCCACGCATCCAGCGAGGATGCGAAGGAAAAGGAGGATGATCTGCCCCTGGACCAAGGGACCTGGGGACCAGGAACTGGTTTTTGGGCCACACACAAAAGCAGACAATAAGCGAGCTCTCTACCATTTCTGATGACTGCACCGGTGGATGGGTGTCCGCGGTGGTGCTGGTGGTTATTGCATATGCACACACCATATACCGCGCACCACACCTTTTTCCCGCTCGCAGGACAACATGGGTTAAATAGGCGAGAGAGAGAGAGAGAGAGAGAGAGAGCCTGCAGAGTGTTCCAAAAAAGATGGGCATAGTTGCCACGGGCATCCTGGAGTTGGAGCTGCATTTAGGTACTCAAGCGCCGTTGTCATAGTCATTTGCCATGCGAACGGGTCTGGTCTGGTCTGGGTTGGTGTAGCGATGGTTTTAGGTGTGTTAGCCGGGCTACGGATCGGCCCTTTCGGCTTTCTATCCAACAGCGTCACATATGCTCCTAACGATAATAGTTTTCTGCGTAATTTGTTCGCAATTTTAGAGGAAGCTCCGTCGGATATCGCGCTAAAAACTTAGGCCACGCATCGGATCCGAGCCCAGCTTTTTGGGATGGCAGTTGGAGTTGGAGTCGGAGTGTGCCGACGTTGCGTATAATTTAGTAGCCCGGCAGAGGACCCAATGGGTTGGATATTGCACAGATAAATAGAAAGTGCACTGAGAAAGGTAACTGCAAGTGAAAAGGTATATATTTAAGTTAAGTATAATGAGAATATTATAAAGCCGGAAAAAGTGTTTAAATAGCTAAATCATACTAAATATAATTAGTTTGTAGTAAAATTCCCAAATGTATTTACCCAATCTTCAGGTGTACAGATTAGTAGCGCGCTGCACTTTTTTACTTGCCGACACTTTGCTCTGTGACTCGTTAAAATTCATTTCAATTTGGCCCTGCTGCACAACGCCTTCGGTCCGCGAAGGCCACCAATGGGTTAAGATAGTGGAAATGGCAGGACTTTGTCTCTATCTCCGCACGTGTCACCGATGCCGCCGCCGTGGCCGTGGTCGCATCCTGCGTAGCTTTATAAACAATTTTGAATTTTGCGGTTGTGCGAAAATTAATGGATGCCTCGCTCTTGTGCGGTTTTTGGCCGCGCTTCCAGACACGCCCCCTTTTTGGCGCTCCACCGCCCTGCGGCAAATTTTAGCATTTTGTCATTAGCGTTTGCTTTCCGAAAACGAGATTGTTGTTTGTCGTTGCGGCGGTGGTGCAATGTTGGTGGTGCGATTTTGCAGCTTAATGGCGGGTGAACTTTACACTGAAAGAGCAGTTGTGTTAGATTCTGATCAAACTCAAAGTATATTTAATGCATTTGATACTATTACTTGCATACTTACATACTAATGAATTTAATAGATTCCTATATAAAGAAGTAGGACTTAAACAGATTCTGTGGTTTCATACATGGCCTCTGTGCTTATTTACCACAATCCGAGGGCAGCAGAGTGCAATCAATTAATGCAGCAGCCGACGCCGAAGATGGCTCACACACATAAAAATGTTTCCCCGGAGTTTTGATGGCGGTGGTGGTGCAGCACGACTGCAGCTTCCACATGTGACTCTATGTGTGTGTGTGGTGTGTGTGCTATGAATAAGACAGGACGAAAACTTGGGCTTTTGACTTTGGCAGCGCCATGGAGCCGAGTCAGGCAGCTAGGCAGCCAGGCACGGTTAATAAAACAGACAAACACTCAAACTTTTGCTATAAAAATATCCAGCTAGTGTGTGTGAGCGAGTTTTTTAAGTTGCCAGCGTTGTTTGCTTGCTAAACAAGTGCTATTAAAAGAGCATAAAAAGGTGGAAGGTGAATTGCGGGAATTGGGGAGTGGGGAATGGATGGGATGGGATGGGGCCAAAGACAAAGACAAAGGAAACCCACCCAGCATTCAGGCATCGTTAAGGTCCTGGCTGTCTGGTAGCAGGATGTGCCACTCCCTATGCCGTAATAAGCCCCGGCAAATCTTCATGCAAACTCAGAGTTTTTATATTTGGCAGCTTAGGTGCACTTCTGCAGTTGTCCTTTTGGCGTTCTTAATGCACTGCACAGTGAAAAAAACAAAATATATATAAAAATGAGAAACAAAAGCCGGAGCGGAGCCACTACATGATGCAGTGAAATTTTATGCGCTTAGTTTTTATTGCGGAATATTTTGCATGGCAGGGCAGTATAAAGAATTATCCACTAAAACTGTTGTAAAGCGAGTCAAGTGTTTGTTAAGAAGCACAGCTTACAGCTTCACCTAACTCGAGGGCCCACCGAAACTTTGGCCCCGACCCTTTTTATGGTGCAACCAATTTCGAGCTCGATGCGTTTGCGTTTGTGCGGCCAACGGGGCGTATGAGTAACATGTGCACTTTATGGAGGGAAGGGGCCTATTTGTTTTATTTATATTTCGCCGCGCTGTGCCATTTTGAGCGCGCATATTAAACAGGACATGGCTGTTTGTGTGTGGCCATGGCATCGGGACTGGCAGGCCAGCGGGCAGGATAACACGGAGGCCCAGAGACACGGCCAAAGTGCAAAATGCAGTAAAATATTGAAATTGTACAGTTCCCGTTGTGCAATGAGCCGCAATGCCAGCGACGTTTCAGTGTTCTCTCTGCACTATTTTTGTTTTTTTTGTGTGCACTCACATGTGGGGAAGAATTTTGATTTTACGTGACTGGCATGCGACGATTGCAGAGTGGGTGCGGTGGGGTGGGGTGGTAAGGGGGCACTTTCATACTGAAAAATAAAATAGTTCGAATCGAAACATTCGGGGCTCGATTATGGGTGGATGGGTGACTTTGGAGCAGATTTTCTCTTATTTCCAATTAGCATTGCAATATCATTTGCAGTTTATCGGGCTGAAATAGTTCCACAGAACTCTGGGTGGCATCAACAATAATTTGAAGTTCTGCAAATGCATCCAATCAGGCATTGATGTGTGATTCCTGCCAATAAATGCATTCTTTTATAAGCCATTACCCATTATTCAGGTTTTAAACTGTCTCAACTCATACTTGGTCTCAATAATAGGCCATAGGACACAGAAATGTTAATAATCAAAATAAAGATCAACAAATCCCTTCCAGTTTCCCAAGTAAATAAGAAGACGTCAAGGCATTTGTTTTTAATTTTGTTTTTCTGTTTTTTGATTAACATTTTTCCATTTTATTTGATTATTTCTCTCTTGCTCGGCTGCAATCGCTGGCAGCGCCTTTTTCTATGCATATATTAACGTGTTTGCAGCCACACACTCAAGTGTGCGTTAGTGTGGGCGTGTGTGTTTGTGTGTGTGTGATTGCGTGGGTATTGGTGTGGGTTTTAATGTGTATTTGTGAGTTTGTTCCGGGGGCTTCGTTCGGTTTTGATTGAATTGGATAGGCTTTTGATAGGCGCTTAACATAATTATGGCATTTTGCTTGCACACTTTTCATAATTCTCTTTTTCATACTGTCTGTTTGTTTGTTTATTTTTCGTTCTCCGATTTTCCTGCTGCTGTCACAAATGCAATTATATAGGCGAGTTGCTGGGTTGGTTGTTGTTTGGATCTGATGGGCGCTATTTAATGATCTATCATATGTCTGCGCTGGGCCTTTGCAAAAACAGATGCTCTCCTGCAGCTTTGTTTGCTCTCGGCTTTGTTTTTTCTTTTGTTTTTGTTTTTACATGTATATGCAAATATTAATACAATTTCCTTTTAGTTAGTTTGCCTTTGTTATGCGCACATATATCTTGCTTTTAATTATATGTTTTTTTTAGATATACTTTTTATGTACATACACAACATTGAATCATTTATTTATATTTCTTTTGCTTACACCATAACTATGTTTATATAATTAAATATAATTATGCTATTATGTATATGTCGTAGAGTATTTCTGATTTTTTCTTCCGTTTCATTAAATTTATTTCGTAATTTTACCATAATTTTCCAACATTTCCAACATACGTTCAGCTACAATTTTATTTAATTTTCATTGATTTTCCATATATTTTCATTATTTATATATTTATATTTATATTTTTATTTATATTTACGCATAGCTTGCTCTGACACACAGTTTTCTTGTCTGCTCAAATAACATTTATCATTGTATATATATATTGGTGTATATATATAGATTTGTATATATGTAAAGTGATGCATTCGTCGATGCACAGTTTGTCGTTGGCTTTCAAAAACATGTTATGCCAAGTTGAAAAAATAAATCAGTTTCCTTTGTCCGTAACATCGATTTGCTCTCATCACAACTAATAGAAATTAGACTCGCTTCTTTTGGCTCCACTCCGATTATCCAATTGAAAGATTTCTAATTTTGATTTCTCCGTTTTTGCATTATGAATTACGTTTTTTTTTCTCAATTTTCGTTTTCTTTGGTATGTAAAAAATAGTTTACAATTTGTATTCGCATTCGTTTTCTGTTTCCTAGCCGTTTCGCCTTTGTAAATACCATAAATAATTGTGTTTAGGTTTACATTTTAGTGTATAGTGTTACAGTTACTCTTACGATTCTTAGCTACACATTGACTACAATTTGTATTTTGCTTTTGCTACACGTTTTTCTTTCATATCCTTTTCTAAATATTTCGCTATTTCCTTAGTTTCTTATAGGTTACCTTAATACATTTACACGTTACACAAACACAGATACATAAATAAGGATCCTTACGTGTGAGTTTTGTGCGTGCCTGCGTATGCGTGTGCTTGTGTGTGTGTGTGTGTATGTGTAGTAGCCTCTTCTATGGGTATTGTTTAGGATATATAGTTTGATCTAGTCATGGGTCCATCTACATATATATATTCTCTGGCTCAATCGATCCGTTCGGTTTTCAGTGCAATTATCTACGCGATTTCTGGTGTGTTCTTCATTTTCATTTTCATTTTCGGTTTCGGTTTAGTTGTCGGTGCTTAACTCAGTTAGTACATTTACTTTGATATTTCTCTAGATAATGCTGGATAACACTCATAGTCGTGACTCAACTGATCAATGCTAATGTTGGACCATTTGACTGGCCCTTGACTACTTGCTAATTCTTAGGCCTATGCACATCGATATATCGGTGAAATGATCATCTTAATGGAATCTATTGGAAAATCATAGGTTCTATGCAATCATCGAAGATGGGGTCAATCCAAAATGAGTTCTCAGTCAACGAAACATATTTGTCTTAACCTTTTGTTTGTTTGCTTAGTCTACGCTTAAATATTACTTTCGGTTTGTTATGCTTTCTTTTGCTATCTGAAACGTAAGCCCTGGTAAATCATAACCACTTTCTTAGTAGCACCCACTCTATTCTTACTCTGGTATATACATACCTACATACTCGTCTATATGTTTATACCTACTAAAATACATTTAGAGCTTCTCGTGTTTTTTCATTATTAATATATTTTTCTTTTCGACTGAGGCGACTTCCTCGAACCGCAGGAAAGTCCCTCAAAAATAGACACAAATAACACACATTTAAACATTGGTTTTCGGGTTAACCGGTTTTGGTTTTCGATTGATTAGATCAACTTTGGATTTCGACTATTGCACTTTCTGGCCTGTGTGGTTGCTGCTGTCGCCGTGGCTTATACTTAATCTAGGGTAAGATTTCGTTTAGGTGTTATGCTGCACCTTCCTACACATCGGACATGCCATAAACCTGAGCCTGTTGCTGCGCCTGCTGCTCGTTGTTTGCGACCTGCTGCTGCTGCTGTTGCTGTTGCTGTTGCTGTTGCTGCTGCACCCAGTGCGATGGATAGTACAGTTGGTGGATATAGTGTTGCTGCTGCTGCTGCTGATGCTGGTTGTGTGTGTGCTGCTGCTGCTGCTGCAGTTGCTGGTGCTGCAGCTGCTGCGTTTGGTAGGGCGGCTCCTTCACATATTCCCCGGACGTCTGCTGCTCATGTTGCTGCTGCAGCATATGCTGCTGCTGCTGTTGCTGCTGTTGCTGTTGCTGCTGCTGGTGCTGCTGTGTGGGATACATGGCCATCCCTCATGGCAGCTACACGAGCAGACTGGGCGCCAGCCACTCATCCTCCGCCAGCTAAACGATGTACAATCGTTAGGCACCGCCACATCATCGAAATCCTCGAGCACTCACCTGTGGACTGACCTGGAACTGCTGCATCGGATAGGCGACCACTCCGGCCGCCTGCGGCAATGCGCTGCCAACACTCTGTGTGATCTGCGGCGCAGTGGCAGCCGCTGCACTAGCCAACTGAGGCTGGGGCGGCACACTCTGCCAGGTGCCAGGTAGCTGGACGCCCATTCTGAAGTGGCAAACAATAGAGAGCTCATAAATAAGGAGTATAACTAACACCAAATAATTAATACTATTTATATATGTCTTACTAAAGTATTAACTCTACTTTTGTGACCCCCAAAACCAGATATCGAACTCACCCCATGTATCCTGCCTGCTGGTAGCCGGCGAATTGACCGTAGGTGAATCCCTGCATGCCCTGCAGGAACTGTCCTGGCTGGAGGGCACTGGCGGGTGCTGCCGCCGGATATGTGGGTGCCGGCGGGTACCAGTATCCGGCCACCTGCTGTCCGTAGGCAGCCGCTGCGGCCGCCGCAGCCGCCGAGCCGAAGGGGAATCCCTGGGCCAAGGCCCCACCGGCAATGGCCGACATGTGGTTGGGGTCGCCACTCTCCTTGCCCCACGCACACTTCACCGGCTGCTGGTTGATCTCCGTGTTGTTAACGGCCACGATGGCGTGGGTGGCCGCCTCCTTGGTGGAGAAGCTGAGAGGTAGGAGAACAAAATTGGTATTTATTATTTATTCTTAATACTTTTTGTTCATATATCATATAACTATCAAAAACTATCTTAAAGAACGTGATTAGATTGAAAAAACTAAATTAAAATATAAATAAAAATTTGGTAGCAACCATTAAAAATATTTAATTTATAATTAGCTATCAGATATTTCTTCAACATTTCTATTATTGGATTTGTTTTTTTGAATGCAGGCAGCAGATTGGCCTGGTTTAATTTCCGCTTAACCCGCTGCGGCAACAAAGCGCAAAAGTGGTACAAGCGTCTGTGGAATTATTCCGTTGTTGCTGGATTGGTTATAATGATGCAGCAACTCTGCCACAGCTGCTGCTGCACTTGTAGTCCCCGAGCTCATTATGTTACAAAATGCCAAACAATGCCTCCGCTCCGCTCTGTTCCGCCTCCCGCCTCCTGCCTCCTGCCTCCTGACTTCTGCTCCCTCCTCCGCCCTTTCACTCACTTCCTCCTCGACTTTCTTTTCCCCTTTGCCGCTTTTTTTGCATCACGTTTGCAACACACAAATGAGTTTTGGAGCAGTGCACAAAAGGCGCCCATGGACATGGCCAGTAACTGCAATGCGTTTGTTGCCCACCCCCCGCGCGCTCATCACACTTCACACGTACACTTCACAAAAAAGGCTACTAATACTACTTTACAAAAATACAAAGTTTGTGGAATGAAAACATTTCATTGCACTCGCTTAAACTTGTTTGAATAAGATATTACAATATTATTGATATTGTTATTTAAGGACTAAATTTCAGTTCCAGTAATATTTTTTCTCAGTGAGTGAATCCCATCCGTATCTGCCCTTTTGGTTGCGGTGGGGTAAACTCAGTCCGTCGTGGGCCAACGGCTGCCATTAAAACCCTATCAGCATTCGTGACGGCAGCTGCGATCTCCACCGCCGACACCACCAGCACCACCGGTATCCAACCACCTCTGCACCACCCTGCACCTCCTGCACCACCGACTCCTTGGCTGGGGGCTTATCCCCCCGCGTTTTTACTCTTTTTTTTTTTGGTTTTTGCTCTTTGCCGTGGCATCGTTGTCGTCGCTGTTATTGCGGTTCATTGTTCTGTTTGTAACTTCAAATTTGCCTCTCGATGTTGCTGTTGTTGCATGCCTTGTTATTGTTGTCGAGTGTAAAAGTGTTGTTGATTTATTAACGGCGAGCGGTTTGCATGGGGGCCACGCACACATTCATGTGGCGTGATGTGTGTGTGCAACGGCGACGATGACAATGAGAATACACCGATGACACCGCAGACCGCAGCACACGCACACCCATGCAGGCGGCAAATCAAAATGGCTGCCCACAAAGGGTTAATGTAGCACACTTATAGGGGCACACACAAAATGGGGGAAGATTGCTCCATTATTTGATCGATTGCCTGATCGCTCATTTTACGGCGGGGTACTTTGGAAATATGGAAGCACACAAAATATAAAATTATAAAAAGAACAAGAAATCATGTTTAACAAACTAAAGATTTTTTTAACAGTTAATGAAATATTTGTAATATTTCGTTTTAAAAAATATTTTTACATAAGGTATTCTTAATAATAAATATAATAATAATATATATAGATTTTATATATTTATTTATATAAAATTTATACATTTAAATATTTTCCTGTCCACTTACCGCACGAATGCATATCCTTTGTCCTTGAAGACCCTTATCTCCTGTATTGTGCCGTACGGCGAGAAGGTCTTCTGCAGGATCTCCTCGTTGAGGAAACCGGAGAGGGCTCCGTTGATGCCGCCGCAGTAGACAGTGCAATTGGTGGGGCTGCTCTGGTTGTAGACCTCGTCAAAGGTCAGCGGCTTGGCGTTCACTGCGGAAGAACGAGATGTGACATTGAGATGCGGGATGTCTTGGTGGGTTGCACTGGATGGTGCTTGATGCTGGGTGGTTCAGATGGGATGGGGATACTCACTGTCTGCCTTGGTTGCCGGCGGCTTTCGTGTGGCCCAATTTGTGCGTATCGAGCGCGAGCCCAGCCATTGGCCATTCATTGCAGTGATGGCGGTTTCCGCCTCCTGCAACGAGCCAAATTAAATGGAGAGCGCAATTAGCTAAGAGCCCATTCCATTTACGCGGGCTTGTCTAGCCGCCTAAGCCGCTTACGGCGGCTGCTAAGTCTCCTCGAAAGACTGCTCTTGGTTTTTAAGTAGAGATCCCAGCCCCAAATTTATAAACAAACAGCTCACAAAGTGTTAAGGCAGAAGCAACAAAAGTAGCAAGCACTTGGAAAAATAAAATTATACTTTAATTAGTCGCAACCCTATCGAAGTGTTCTGCTCATTTTAAATTCCAAACAACTTAATGAGAAATAATCTCTATAAAATTATAAAAGTATTTTACTTGTATAACTTAAACTATGAAAATGTAAGAGTAATAATGATTTTTTTGAGTGCCTAAGCGGAGATGAAAAAATAAAAAAAGAACGTGGAAAAACAATCGCGTTGGAAAGTTGCTCCTTGTGGTTAGCAGGCGACATTGTTGCTGCTGCTCTTTGATTTTCCTTGGCTGCGTTTTGTGTAAAGTAAAGTAAAAGCGGGAGAAAGTGGGCGGTGGAGGAGGAAAAGGGCAGGCTATATACGTAGCATTTACAAGGCCGTGCACAAATTATAATTTCAATTTCGCATAAAAGGTAATTCGTGCGTATCAAACGTGATTCATGCCGAAATGATTGCAACTGCCAGGAGGTCTTGCATGCAGTCTGCCCTCCCTGTGTGTATTGTACGTGTATGTGTGTGTTTCTGTTAGTGTGTGTGTGTGTGAGTGTGCTTGAGAGTGTTTCCGTGTATGTGTGGTGGGCGTTTCATAACAATTTACTTGCGGCACACCAAAAGACCGAAGACCGAAACCGAGCGGAGCCGGCTAAAGCAATGCAATGCAATAATGGCATTTGCGGCGCTGCAGACGCTGCAGCTGCTCATTGCACGTCCTTTAAATGGCGGCAAAGTCGAATCCGCATCCGGATACGACTGCGGCTGGCAGCAACTGTAACTAGGCACCTACAACAGCCCGCCCACCAACCAACCTACGAAACCCACCCACCTTCCATCCTTCGTCCTTTCTTTTTTTCCATTAATTTTCCTACTCTTTGTGGCGGCTACGTGCAGCGCTCGAAATCAGCGTTGACGTGCACCGGCTGAAAAACGACGTTTTCAAACCGAAAGTGGACTGGAACTTTAGAAGGGGAAAACTTTCGAGGGTTTTCAAGAGCAGATCTCATTCGAGGGGTCTGTAATTGCTAAGCGTTTATAGACCTTCTCCAATCCTTAAACATATTTGATCTTTGTTTCCTTAGCTTCATTCTCATCCAGTTCTAGAGTGATAAAATGAATTCATTGATTTTCACAAAAGGTTTCTCAGTTAAATGTATAAAAATTACGCATTAAAGTCGTTTGTTAAATAGCTCTTACATGGTACTTAAAATCCCTCAGCGTAAATTGCTGTGTATTGGTTTTCTTGGCCCTGTAATTTAACCACTTGAGTAAGAGTCAACAATTGAGTGCTTGCCCCGTCAGCGATAAACCACGCAACTGTCGCCCAACTTTGTCCGTAATTTAATGTCTGCATGTGTGAGTTCCAGGATGTGTATGCGTGTGTGTGTGTATGTGTAGACTCCTATGTTTGCCAGTGTGCGTTTGTTCCCGGGCAACGTCGCTCAGTTTGCGTGCGTGCGCATTTTTATGCATTGCCAGTTGCATTTTTCATATTTGCATAAACTATAAATTTTACATTTTTTAAGCGATACGCATCGTTGATTACATATATATACACTCACGTGCCCTCACTGCAGAAACAGCAACAACAATAACGATAGCAATGGCAACCACAACAAGAACAAGTCCTGCAAACAATACCACAATACCCATCCCTCGTCCTGCGATTTTCTGCCGGGCATGAAATGTTATTTAAATATTTCACCAATGACTTTACGCCAGCTTAAAGCCTAGCCCAGCGTTTCGCCCGATTGTTCGTCCTTTCGCAGCGGTATACATCCTTCAGGACTTATCAAAGGACCAGACACTTCAAGTGCAGTTACAAGTGCAGTTGTGCCGCTTTCTTCTTTGCCAATTCCAATTGCAATCGCATGTGTCAATGAAAATTGTCTTGCCATGATTGTGTGTGGATTAGAGGAATGAGACGGAGAGTTTGTTAGAACAACTTTGGCCCTGGCTAATGCAATGGCCAAGACCAGACATACACGCACACACACGCAAAAACTTGTCCTAACTGCAACGGACATTTTCGGTCGAGTTTTCCAGTTTTTCCCGTTTTCCCTGCTTTGACCAGTCTTTGAAGCCAGGAAACTTTATCAATCATTTTGGTGGCCAATTGCTTAGAAAACAGGAAGTGGATGCTAGTGAAAGAAGAGAGCAAGCTAACAGAATAATGGTTGAAAAAATATATAAAATATTAATACTTGAACATGGGCAATTTTGCATTGCTAAAATTGCAAATGGCACCAAGTTAAAGTTAAGTTAATCCACCTCGACACAGAAATCTTCAAGCACCCTTAATGAGTTGATTATAGCACAATTTCGGGCCTCAAGAGCCTCTCAAGTAATTTACCAATTCATCTTGCTCAAAATGGAAGGCCGACGACCGCAATATGGCACCCACTACGACTTGTCGAACTATTTATGAAAGTCCGACCCAAAAGCCAACCGAATCGAAACCAAAACTGTTGTTGGCCAGAATGCCTAGGCTAATTGCAAATCTACGGCATTGGCTCAAGACTCGAGACAGACGACAATGGAAACTGGCCTGGGTTTTGGGCCCATTTCGCATCATTGGCAGTTGGAGCGACACATTTTCTTTGTGTGCGGTTTTGGTTGTTGTTTGTTGACTGGGCGAAATTAATTAATGATGAATGGCAAATTTGCAGCTAATAGGAGGAAAACTTGAATCGTTTTCTGGTCTGTCGCTGTGACAACTAACTTGTCGTGCACTGAACAGAAAAGAGCTTAACTAAGGTCATAAAGACTTAAACAATTCCTTTAACACTGTGATGCATATGGAATGGATACGTGCATATGTGAGTTATTTTTCTAAAATCGTGAACGGTCCATTTTCAATACCGTTTCGAGTTTTAACTCGCCTGTGATTAAAACTTCAGGCCTGCTTCGAAGTTTTTCCTTGTCGCTGGAAAATTTCCTAAATGACAACTTCCGCCTTCGAGATAAGTTAATTAATTTTCATGGACATGGCTGGCTGAAAACTTTTCTTCTTGCGCGACACTGAAATTTAAGAACATTTTTCGTTGCGTACAGATTGAATTTTCAGCGAAACTTGTGTAAAGTCAACTGGGACCGAGAGTGAGAGGCCGGGTCGTTTGTAAATATTGATTACTTGATAAGGCGCAGAATCCTTTAATGCTGCGTACCGTTGACCATGGCTAACAACGGAAACGAGTTGGGATGGACCAAAGTTTGCCGATGGGTGCGGAGTTGTGGGGCGTTGGAAACAAGACCAAAAAGGCGAAATACCTTCATTAAGCGAATGAAGAAAAGCAAAAGTAAGTTGAAGAATTTTTAAGTGGTTTAAAAGGGTTTTGTCATACTTTTCATGTGGATCTCGACGGGATCAGGAACCCTTTATCTAACGCCACAAAATGGGGGATGCCGCTGGTTGCGGCTGACGTTTCGTGTGTATACAAAAAACACCGTAAGCCGAAAGCAAGACATTTTAAATGTTTATTAAAACAATAAGGAAATGGTTTGTGCCGAAAACGGAAAAAGGCCAGGCGGAAAAGGAAAAACTGTTGCGAAAGAAGGTGAAAAAAGGCCAGCTCGACACACACAAAAAGGGGATAATCCCACGCCCGCACATAGACGACACCCTTGGCACATGGACACATTCAGGAAAAATAAGAGGGTTCTGGCTTTTCTTACGGCGACCGTTTTGTCTTAAAAAAGGTAGCAGACGTCCAGTATTTAGTGTTGGCCAAGCCCATACCTTCTTATTTGTTTTTTTCATCGGCTAAAAGGTTTTCTTGCCTTCCCAGCTCCTAAGCTGGTTTAGCTTTGTTCTTCGGTCAGATTCATTAACGTGGCTATTTAGATAAGCGTGAATGTAACCAACCAACCAATACCAATTCCAATTCCAATCCGAGTCCCCAGTCCCAAGTTGAATATTAAAGCTGTCCAGATAACACAAAAAAAAAAAAAAACCAAAAACACCAGCATCTCAGTTCACAACTCGCAGTTCCGATGATGATTTTTTGATATTTATAAAATAACTCAAGTGGCAAATCGTTTGCTCAGTGAAAATGCTCTTCCATTTGCGGACTTCTCGAACGATAATGATGGTCGGCATCCAGCATTATGATGTTCTGGCCATCGAAGGGCGCAGATAAGGCCCAGTCATCTTTGAATCTGTCTGGCCCAGTCAACGGTAAAAACTGTTTTCATTCCGCTTAGGCCCAAAACGCTTTTCGATTTTTGACCACACTCGCACACATCCAAGTTGGGAATGGGTGGTTGGATTGGGTGAAGTTGTGGGAGTTGTTGACCAAAAAATCAGTATTTCACGCTAGAACGCATTTTTGTCAAGGCATAATTCCATGGGATTTATTTATGTACGAGTATGTCAGCTCTGGCCGTTGTTTCCCCCATTCCATTTTTCCATCTAACATTTTTTTTATAGTTACTGCCTCCGAGGCTTGAGCTTATGCGTGTGTAGGCAGTTTGTAAGCCGTGGTGTCCCTACATCGCCCTCAAATCACTAGTTCCTGAATTATTATGGAAAGCATAAAATGAATGTCCAGGCCATTTATATTTATAACCGAGTTTTGTACGCTTCAGCAAATTTATTGCCTGGCTTGAAATTAAATAAATTGAAAAGCACTGGGGCGGGGTAAAAACTTTAAATGCAGGCAGAAATATCGGAAGAGTTTTCGGTTATTGGGTTGAAATCTGTTTGATAAATTAGCTGTGATTTCTGCATATGTCCTGCGATGAAAAAGTGTCCTTTTAAATCTAATTGATTTACGCTTGTTTGCAGATTTGTTTGCTAACGGGCTGCATATGCGTATGCACTTCAAATATGTGTAGATTAAACAAATTTTATTTAAAGTTAGCATCGAAGGGGTAATCAATCTCATGGTGGTTGCTGATATTTCTCATAATTTTGGCTCTGGCAAGAAGGCACGTAGCGCAAATTAAGGCCAATGTATGCGGAATGCTTTTTAATTTAAGTGCACATGCACATGACAAGCAGGCAGCAGGAGCAACACGCAACGGAATCATAAAAGAAACATCGCCACTGCCATTCGAGTGGGTGGTTGGGTGGTGCGGGCTGTTTGGAGATTGGGTGGTGGTTGGGTGGTGCGAGGTTAACCACAGGCATTCTGTGCGCCGCGGCGACAACGGCAGCAGCGACAACAATAAGAACAAATGATAATAATGCAACAATGAACTGCACAAGAAGATGATGAAAAGAATGGGGGGCGTGGCCGGGAAGTTGACATTATATCTTGTTCGCTGCACACATTGTCAATTCGCTTGCCTCCTCCACATCCTCATCTTCCTCATCGTCCTCCTTCTCCTGCATGCATTTCTTTTATTTGTATTTTTGTGGCCCTGCTGCAATCTACGTCTTCTGTTGTGGCAACTTTTAAATAAATTTAAGTGCATTATACAACGAAAAATCTGTCGTCGAAAGCAAAACGAGGCAAAGGCGATGGGCGTAATGCGATTAAATGCATCTCGGGCCCTGAGCCTGCCTTTGTCTCCATAACGCTGGCAAATAAGTTTTGTGTCAAAATGAAAAGCCACTCAAGATGCAGCAGGCGGTGATTTCCTCTTCCTGAATGTGCTGATCGCCTTTTATTTTTGTCATGTGAGTATGCAATAATATGTTAATATGCCTCGGCTGTGTGACAATAACAGAAGCCGTCGGCAATAGCGAAAGGCATTAGCATTTCCGGTGGAGCAGGAAGTACTGCACGGAAAAAATATATGTGTGCAAAAATAATGTAATATTCCAATCATACCTGAACATACAAGAACTTCGAGTATTATATGAAAGGATACCCTCTTCCTTACAAGACAAACACAATATTTATATTAGAAAATGCCTGTAACAAGTGCACCTGACTGAGTGCTAATTTCTCTATGTGTATTCCACTCCTGCCATCGACATGTTTATTGCGTTTAATGCTAGCGTAAATTTTTTCGTACTCGCTGGCGTTGTTGTTGTGATTTATGATGCTAATGACACGCAGACAGGCATCGTCTTCCCGCGAAGAGCTCCCCATGCAAATGCTCAGCTTGCCTTGATGGTTATTAAATTATGGCAATTTGTATGCGTCGCGTGGAAAGGAGGGAACGCAAAGGAGCTGGCGTGGGAGGAGAGGTAATGCTCTGGTGTTTATTTAAAACATGTTGCCAAACAATTTACGTTAAATATTTCTCGAGATGCTTGAGCAGATCTCTGGCATTTTGGCATTGGGTTTATGCAAAGCCATGGCGATTGGCAAAATTTCATGCGCCGGCAAACGGAAGTGCTGAATGAAAGAAAACTGTTTCTTCCTTTTCCGCTTGCAGTTGCCATTGCAATGTGCACACATGCGAGTGTGTGTGTGTGCAGTAAGCCATTCGAAAAATAACTTTTCAATTTCCGCAAAACCACAGAAAATATCAACTTTGCACAAAAATTTAATAAAACTTTTCGCATAAATAAAATTTGCATTAAATCAGCTGCAAGCGACGCCGGGACTCAGGCACAAGGGGGCGTGGCGGCTTAGGGCGTTCCGACTGTGTACAAAACGCATGTCGAGAAACTTAATTTGAAATATTTGAGTTTGCTATTTGGTCTGTGAGTGTGTGCGTGTGTGTGCATGCATTTGTGTGTTTGCACTTCGTCCTCTTTTCGTTTGCATCGAAACTAATCGAGAAAGTTCGAAAATTGGCATCCCATTCCCCACTTGCAGCACAAAAAGTTAACTAGTTAGCTGGGGAAAAACATTAAGTATACGCCGCATTGGCCATAATTCCAACTAAAACAAGTCAGTTGCCAAAAGGCTTCCAACGGAGTGTTCGCTTTTGGCTTAAATATATCTATTTATATATATATGTGCACATATATCGCCGAATGACAGTTGGGCGGGCGATCGAAGGGGGCGTGGCAGCAGCCAAGTGTCAGAGATTATGTCGTATTTGCACACGACATTCCACATTCCAACGCAAATCCGCGCTCATCTCTTCGATGTCAAACAAATCATTGGCTTGCCTGCCAAATCATTGGGCCATGTCGGCTGCACACTTGATGGCATTAGCATTAAAATTTAATTAATAATTTGGAACATTTTGCCGCCTAATTGACTAGCGGCACCTTTGGCTTTTACGCCTTCTCCGGCAACTGATTTGGCTTTTCGCAAAGTATGCTCGCATGTGAGCATAAATCTCCGTGTGTGCTTGGTTGGTTTCGGGTTCTAAGCCTTAAGCTACCGAATTTTTTCTGCTCCACTGACTGACACGCAATTCACTTGGCTTTAGTCAGCAGCCTTTGATGATTTAAACCATGTTTATGCCATGCGTTTTATGAATTTTCGTAATTTCCAACCCATGGTTATGCATCAGAGAGGCAATGGTTGTAAAAAATTCAAAACCCCATAGATTTTACCATCTTTTATAAAACTAGTCACGGAAAAAATGGCATTTTTATGTAAAAATAATGGTTACGAAGAACAAGTTTTTAAAAATCTTGAAGTCTTGAATTTCAAAAGCTGAACAAGTTTCCTGACATGATTTAACCACAAGGACCTTCCATAAATTGGGTAAAATCTCCCTTCTCTCGATTTCTCTGCGTCTTTGTCGAATTTTCTACCTATTAGGCACATGAAATTCAATCACAACACACACACACACACACAGGGATATGGGGATATGGAGTCCTGCCAGCAGTTACTTGGACCCTTATCAGTTGCGGTTTAAACATATTGAATATGATGTGTAAATGTTTACAGTGCCCCAAGGGTGGTTTCTTTTCGGGTTATTCTTTCTAGCCTCGGGAGCCCGTGAGATTCGCTGCATCTGTGGCCATAAAAAAACATTACAGATTCGTGAGCCGCACGCTTTTGATATACGAGTGTGTCCATGAGGAAGAGAATAAAATCAAATACTCGCCCCTTGGCAGTTAACCGAGAAAAGGAAAAGCTGAATGCATTAAATCTTAAAAATGTGTGCGCTTCGTTTGGCTTTTCTTTGGCTTATGTATATCTTGAGCAAACCTGCGGTAAAGTAAGGAGTGGGTTTTGGGAAAGGTAGACGAAGCCACAGGTGTCTTTTGATATGTTAAGTTGCTGGAACGTCAAATGGGATTCCAGCTAAAGTTTCCACTTGTTTTAATTAAGATTTCATTTGCCAAATTCCCCCTTTGTGTGCTTTTGTGTGTGTGCTTACTTAGAGAATTAAACTTGTGTAGCGACTAATGCGAGTTTGATTGAAACATTTCTAATTGCCAGCGAAGGAAGCCTTTGATGTTGCATATCTTCTGCGATAGCTTACCGATTTCTTGACAAAGCTGACAAAGCCATAGCCCTTTGATTTCAACGTCTGCGGATCGCGCACAACTCTGCAGTCTCTGCAAAAAAAGAACGAGAAAATAAAAATATTTAATCTCGAGTAAAAACTTTTCCAAACGAGAGTGGGAAACAATAAAAGGTAGCTTTACATAATTTATTTGGGTAATTTAGAGTTATCTGCTAAATGTTTATACACTTCAGAGCCAGCACAAAAGTCCTGTAAAAATGGCAGGAGTCCTTGAGCAAATTGAAAGGCAAACGCTTGGCCAAGCTAAAGTCAAGATGCAAAAGTCGATGTCGACATTGGAAATCCAATGGAATTACGTGTGAGGAAATATGAGGCGTTGGGCGGAGAAAAAGGGATTTCGTAATGGAAGTGCAGAGATATAGAGTGCAGGCCACCGCCTTCGAGGGTGTTTCAGAGGGCGTGGCCAAGGGGATTTGCCACGGCCTCCATTCGCCATTCCCCATTCCCCATTTCCCAATCCCTATCTGCATCTCCATCCCCATTCCCATTCGCATTCTCAAACTCAATACCAATCCCATTCCGAAAACCCGTAACCCCGCCAAACCACCAAACCACGTGTCGTGCCATGTCGTGGACGCTGCTCGAGAATCGGGCGTCAGCATTCGGCTTAAATATGTTGGCCCGTCCAACCTAAGCCACGAAGAAATATTTAGCCCCCTTTTCGCTTCAACACCCATGTGTGTGTGTGTGTGTGCGAGTGTGTGGGCCAACCGCAACAGCAACAACAAGCTGGCGCAGCTACTAGGCAACCAGTTTAGGCCACTTCGAAAAAGTTTGGATTCTCTGAAAATTCAGAAAGGAAGTGGATAGCATTTTAAATGCATTTTTAGAAGAAATGTTTATACAGGCATTTATGTAAATGAAATGCCTTCAATTTCAATTTACATGTTTATCATGGGTAAGAATATTTTTATAGTAGTAACACATTAATTATCAGAATCTTTTTCCTTTGCAGCATTAGTGTTATTACTTCCCAAAATATTCCATATAGTGTATTTTTTTCAAAGTGTACGGGGGCCAACAAGGCAAAACCCGCATGTCGACCACGGCATTTAAAAAAGGCCAACTTGATTGTAAATCACGATAAAAGTCAATTTTTAATATGAGTTTTAGTTTAGTCCGTGTTACCCCCCCGTTTGCCCACCCACCATATTAAGTGGCTGGCGAAAAAAAAGGAGAAGGAAACGTATTTTAATGGCCTTTGGCGCTTTGGCTTTGGTGGGCCGCTTCAAGGCTGTAAATTTATGGTTGGGCTGGCCAGAAGCGAAATGGCAATGCGATTGCCAGCCAGCGCGATGCGATGCAGTCGATGCACACATAAATATCGAAGAAAAAAACATATTTAATTAAAGTTTAATATTTATTAGCTACCAGTGGAATTCGGCTGCAATTGCCAGGGGCCGAGGTTTGTCTGGTTTGGTCAGGCGAAAGGTTTTCTGACCGGCGCAAGCAAACACATTTTGGCCAACACCAATACAAGCAGGAGGGCAAACACTTTCAGTGTATGTACTGATGTACACTTACACAATGAATGTGCGCAATTTCCCGAAGACCAAAATTGAATTTAAGTAATTTGGTATATCGACTAGTAAAAACATACCGACTAAATTCTAGTCTCTTCTTTATACAGACATAGAACTGAAATCTCCCGAAGTTTTTCTCAGTGCGAGAAGCAAACACATCCTGGCTGCCTGTCAGCGGTGCTGACTGCCATTGGTAAGGATTGTGCTAACAAATTAAAGGCCAGGACAGTATGTGCACTCCCTTGGAGACCTCCACCACCTCCAGCTCCACCTCTACCCAACTAACCCACCCAGCGCCATCTCCCCGGAGTATATCATATTTCACAATCGATAAACATCACAGTTCATATTTTCATAACGTTTTTGTTTGAATATTTTAACATGCAGACACAACATCAGAGTGGAGCGGGGGAGGTGTACAATTTCCTGCTTGCATGTAAATACAAGTTCGAAAATGTCTGCAAGTGCTCTTCGCTCCGCACACATGTACATATAGTATAGTATGGTATAGTATGGTATAGCCTCCATCTGAGGGGCTGCAATAATATATTTGAACATTTAACAGAAAACAAACACAACCTTTGTGCCCCGGGCCAAGAGATTTTCGTGGAGTAGCATCGATGGCCCTCGAACTGCGTTTGCCACACAGTTTGTTATCGTGCACGAAATGCTTGCGAAATTTGCAGGCAACGGCTGCAGCCAATGGGGGCGGGCACATCGGCTTTTGGGGGCGTGGCACCAGCTGTGCCCAATGTTTGTCCAAAGAATTGAGCGACGAAGTCGTTGGGGAAAGTGTGAGACGCTCGGGAGATGCAAAAGACAACCACGAAAGTCTGATTTCAAAGTGATTGCCATATACCCTTTACTTGTTTTTAAATATTGCAAAAAATATAAATAGTGCAACAAATATATATTATTTTGAAGCAAGCTTTTATTTATTGTTGTGTAGTGTCATGTGACACACTTCAAAGTTTGAACAATAATTTAAACATTGAGCCTACAGTCTCACGAACTCAGCCAGCTAATGATTCTCGAGTCGAAGCACTCAACAATGAAGAACAATTTGAATTCGAAAGTCAAAGGGTAAAAGTTCAAGAACACTTAGGGAAAGGGGATAAATGCATGTGCATAAGTAAGATCTGTATGCACATGTACGGCCATAAGCCTTTCCGTCTTACTGTTTCCCTTTCTTCTTTTGCTCTCGACTGTGGCCAATCAATATATTTTTTACAAATATTGGCAAAAGTTTTGCTTATGGCTTGAGCTCTGTGCCTGATACTCGAAAATAAATTTAACCAGAGGAGAAGGAAAATATTTTGCTATCTTAAGTGCATAAAACTATAATCGTTAAACAAAATATTTCGCATACACGCACGCACTCATAGAAATGCGGTTATTTATACTGCATACATACATACATATAGTTTTTTGGCTTTATTCCCAAAGCCTTTGGCCCGGGACTCGAGTAGCTTTTGGCCCGATCTATTTGTGGGGGATTTGTGGGCCGAAAGGACGAAGGAATGTTTGCGGTGCGCGCTGAACGCATTAGTTGTGGAGTCCTCGCTATTTTGGCCTTTGCAATTGGTTTATGCCAGCAATGCAGCTGCAGCTCCCATTCCGGCCCCCTTTGCCATGTGTTGGAAATTCTTTTGTATTTGAATTAAAATTGCATAGATGATTTATAGACGCTTCGAAGTTGGCCGGGTGAAATAAACTTATGCATGGGATTTTTGTGCACCACAATGGTGAAATGGATGAAATGGATGAAATGGGTAAAATGGGAAGTGTAAGCCCATTGATAACTGCATGAGATATAGCTCTTGAGTTTGAGTGGGCTTTTCCCGGTGGCAAACATACAAAATATGAGTTTGATATCGAGAACATAGCATTTCTAGCCAGGCAACAAATAAGTACGGAAACAGTTGAATGTTGGCGTCCATAATTCTTCTGCATGTAGCCATTGGCTTTTCCTTATCAGCCATTCAAATATAGACATAAGACAGGGCCACAAAGGCCAAGACATCGACTAGTAACACATTTATTAGGGCGTAACTTGCCTACGCAACTTAACCAGCAATTTGCAATTTCCTGGCCACTTTAAGAGCATTATCTGCACCCCATCGGCACACTTGGCAGACATATAATTTACAAATCGGTCGATTGGAAAGGAAAGGGGATAGGAATCGGGCTGGCAGGACATGCTGAACACATCAACAGCGATGGCAAACACAAATTACTCAGCAGTGCAAACAAATGAAAAGCGATAATATCGCGTACAGCACAAGGGAAAATATAGAATGGAGTATATATGTATATGTATGTATATATCTACAGGATTAGCTGAAGCCAAGTCAAAATCCCTGGCACTAAATCAATGAATGGCGGTTGTCCTTCAATTTCCTTTTTGGCCACGTTGCTGCAACGAGAAGAATGGAGAATGGGGAGCTCATCGCATCTCATCCAGCATCCAACATTGGCATCATCATCGACATTGAGTTGCGTGTTTGAAATATTGAAATATTTTTGTTGGCCATGTTTACACATCGGGCTATTGACTGCGCACAGTTATTCCGCATTTCGGTTTTTTTTGAATTTTTTTTTCGCCTCCCGGTTTTGAATTTCCATACTGAATTTTTTTCGCCAAGCATTTTTATTCGATTTGTGTTTGTCTCGTGCTTGCATTTTATTGGCTTCCTCTGCGCCGATAACCCTGATGGCTGATGATGATGATGATGATTTCCATTTCCTTGTTCGATTGCAGATCGGGGGCGGCGTGGAATGGGGGGGCGTGGCAGAGTTACTTCAGCGACCGTTCAAATACCGAATACAGTTGTAAATTCAAATGAAATGCAAGCGAGCGCATTGTTTGAGCACCGAAATGGGTACAAATCGGATGAGGGGTGGTAGGTGGAGCTTCAATTCTGGCTTTTTGGTTAGCCAAATATTTAAAGTGGATTTCTTGGAGCATTTTATGAGCTTTCCATTGCGGCTGCCTTCTTTTATTTGATTTGATTTTCCGGCCAGTGGCATCTGACTTTCCCAGAGAATTAAGTAATAAATTCGGATTCGAGGCATCCGGTTGCCGAACCCAAATGGCTACCGTGCTGAATTGCTGTGAATTACAAATCCGTAAACGTCGCATCTTTGATGCGGCATGCACTCTGCGAAATGGCCAAAAGTGCCAGAGTCAAACCGAAGAAAAAATAAAACAAGCACAATCGGAATGAAAAAAAAAAAAGAAGCGGAGAAAAGTCGTGCTCATCACGTCCTTGTCCTTGTTCCCTTGGCCAGGACATCTTTACATTTATTTACACCAGCATGCAAAACTCGCATTGAGACAATTTCATGCTCATCTGCATAAAATCAATTCCATTTTGGAGACAATTTGAAGATTGGAATACAAATTTCGAATTATCAACATGGGACCCGACGTCGGGGAGTCGTGGCCAAAATGGCCAAACCGGCAGCGATCGCAATCAGCATTGAGACCTGACCCCCAACTTCATCCATTATCCATTTCTTTTCAATCCAGCACTGAGAGAAATAGCTAGCGTCCTCTTGCTTGTGCTGAAAACTCTTTACTCTTTATGAAGAGTACGCAGAATGGTTGGTTTTAGTTTGGAAGAGCAAAGTTTTAGTGCCTTAACTAGCCTCTATTCAACATTAAATTTTAGTCATTTATTTTTTCCAGTGTATAGAAGGCCATCTATCGCTTGACTGGTGCGGATGCGACTGCTTGACTTGTGTTGCTAGTTTTCCTCTTATTTTCGGGAGGAGCAGAAGCAGAAGCCTGCCTGTCCAGGCATTTACGCCATTCACGATGCGACGCGGCTGCTTTGGTGGGCTCCTCGTCCTTTTCGTCCTGCCAACGTCATGCATACGTAATGCGCCTGGGGATCCTGGCAGCAGCGACTGTCTCACTAATTCCAGGCCAGCCATTACGCGCGTGTGTGAGTGCGCGTTAGTGTGAGTGCGAGTGCGAGTGTGAGTGCGAGTGTGAGTGCTAGTGTGAGTGAGTGTGTCTCCAGTGCAGCGGGAAAATTATGTGGTGTGTGATTTGCCATGGACACTGAACGTTTCCCGTTTGCCTCTGCTCACCCCCCTGCAATCGCTTTTCCCGAGGTTTTCCCCGCTTTGCTATTGAAATTTCCTTTTGGAGAAGAGAAAGAGAGAGAAAGAGGCGGAGCTGATATTTCAGAGCACAAAACGAGAAACAAAAAGGAGAAATTTGCATGCAACTCGTTACGCTTGGCACTTGTGTGTTAAGCCCGCTCGCCCCTTAACCCTTGGCACCCCAACTCTTTTCCCGAGCACGTAGCGAAAAGTGTCGGGGTGCGGGGAATGGGTAAGAGGGGGTAGAGGAGCAAAAAGCCATATCGATTTTGCAGTAAATAAAACATTCAAAGATTGAAGTTGCCGCTTTTGAGCTTAGCCGAATGGTGTGTGGCCTCCTTTTTTATGGAGTGCGCTTCCTTTTATGGCTTCCGTTTCTATAGCAGCTGCCGCTGCATGGTTATGGTGGCTCCACTGTGGTGATGGTGGCGGTGACTGTGGCGGTGGCTGTGGCGGTGTTGGGGGTTCCACTGTGGCGCGCTGAAGGGACACTGCCGCTGCCGCTGCCAAATTGTAAATATTTTTGTCGGCCACGTAGCGGCGCAGGAGAAAATATTGCATTTCTCGCTTGGCATAATAAACGATGTGCCGGCAAAAAATGAAAAGCATAAAAAAACACACAGAAACCGAAAGAGCACCGCCAAAAACCACGCAGAAATACCAACAGCTGCACCGCACAAAGAACACCACATGTACACATCGGACAATGCCAGGATCTTTGTAAAAGGACGAAGGGTAAACAATATGCTTCGACGGTCAGCCGAAAAAATAAGAGGAAAAACAGCTTTATGAAAGCGATGAAATCTATTTTTCTGAAAAATGTATGGAAATGCAGCGGAATATTATTGCTTAAATAGATTTATCTTTATCATTGTAATAAAGCCTAGCTATACGGTTATGTTAAGCCACAATCACCCTCAATTGTAAATAAAGTTATCAGTGGCATATTTAATGACTATGTATTTAAAGCATTTATGTCATTGTATCATACTTAAACATATTACCGACAAATTGGAAATTGATTTGCCATTTGCCAAATTTCCATTGCCTACATTTGGGCGCCAGCTCCTTTTGCCTGACATTCGGCCATTCTTTTTATTCAATTTGCGTCCGCTTAGTTGAATTCTCATCAGCTAAAATCCTTAAATGGTCAGTCCTGTCACATATGGCCAAAACGACGCCGGCGGCAGACAAAACGGGCTGAGCAGGAACCAAAAAAAAACTGGTAAAATCAAATTAAAATGGCGCCGTTGTCCCACAGACACGCAAATCCAGCAACTTTCCTTCCGTGTGTGTGTGTGTGTGAGTGTTCAATAAATTATATAAGATATAGCTTTTAGCCGCGCTCATCCTTTCGGCATTGATTTGACATGAGTTATTGCGTTGCCTTCGTCCTTCGGGACAAGAGTGCCAGTACCAGTACCAGTAGCAATTTCTGAAAATCTTGCTCGTAAACTTTAAGGCTTCCGTGAGAATGGATAAATTCCATTAACCGATGCCAGCCGCAGGCTAAACGCTGAAGTGCATTTACCCACCAACCGACCGACTGAATGAATAGGGCGTTATTTATAACGCAATAGTGCACCTCCTGCCACACCCTACCTACACCCGCTTTATGTATCTCCTTGAATCCATGGATCCACGCAACCATGGATGCATGGATCCACACCCCCACACCCCCACCCCCCTTGTGGCCACGCCCGGACACACGTCAATAAAACTGCTTCAAACTGTCCACATTGAAGTTGTTGGCCGCTGCAAGTGAAGCTGATGCCGGGGCGATAAGGCTACTTTAACGCTGTCCCCGATTTCTGCATGATGCCACACACGGTCGGCCCCTTTCGTGTTTGCCCCCAATAGTGGTTGATGGCCAGTGAGTGAGTGAGGAGTGAGTGGGGCAGCTGGGTGGTTGTGTGGTGCGCTGGTCTCTGGATGGTGCAATGGCCGGGTGGTGCGATGGTGCGATGGTGAATGGAATGGCGGTTTCAAACATGCAAATTGCTTGCGGTTCGCTTCGGTTTTCCCCGCCATCGCTTTTCCCATCCCACCAACCCCCCGCTCACACTCTCTCACCCCCCGCCGGCATTTTTCGCTTTCATTGAGTGCTCCGCTTACTGTTAACTCGACTTTATCCCGTATGTGTGTGTGAGTTTAAGTATGTGCATGTGTTTGTTTTATATGCACGAGTGCAAAATGCAACAACAAAAATCCATTTAGATTAATTAGTTTTCAAGCGAACCAAGGCGACTCTGAGTTCCTGCGGCAAAGCTTAAATTTAAACCAGGAAAATGGTAACGATTTCCTTTGAAAGCATACGTCTACAATTCAATGCAAAGTAATCAATAAATCATTAGTGCACTTTTAAGACTTTCAGCAGTAAGTAGAATAATCTTGTTTGGATTCCATTTAGGAATGCATTATTGTCTTTACACATAATGTCAATATTTATTCCCAAAATTAAATCTTTTACAGCAGAAATACTTCAGTTAAAAAGTGTGAGTTGCTCGGAGAGCTCTTTTGTTACATCTCTTTCAGAAAGGACGTCTGGAAGTCATAAAAGCTGAAATATTCGCTTTTGTATCTTTGCGTTCCCCTCCGAGCAAGTTGAGACTCACTTTCTGCCCGACTGCACTTGGCTAACTCCACCTGCAGCCCCCAACTGGTCAACTGGCGAACTGGCGTCCGCAAAACGGCGCTTAATGATGCCAAAGATGAGCGACCCCATCGTGTCAATGGACTGGATGCGACCAGAGAACCACGGACATCGGCTGCATCATCTACATCATCTACATGGCTAACTAAGCGTGGCCTGTTCGGCTGCTGTTCCCTTGGTGTTAAACTTGTCGTACATGCACCACTCAGCCTCTCAGCCGAGTGGATCCACAAAAAAAAAAAAAAAAAAAAAAGTAGTAGGATGCGAAAGTAGTGAACTAAAGTTTGCTCAAAAGTTTGTTTATTACACCGACAACGGGCAGCAGCGGCACACAAAAAACTGGAGTGGCTTTCACTGCGGCCAACTTTATGGAGTCGTTTGTAAATTCATCATCTTTTCAGCAGTTTATGCGCCAGTTTGCTGCCTACTTTTGGAGTTGCAAAGTCTGGAATGCAGCTCCTTTGTTTCGCTCTATTAAAAACTTGTAGCAACTTGGCTCGTTATCCTTTTTTTTTTGTTTCTTTGGTAAGCATAATTTCATCCGGCATTCGTTTGAATGTCACATCGCCGGCCATAGTTTTATTGATAGCCGAGCACTGGCGGCAATTAAGTGCCAGTTCGAAGAAGCCAAGACAAATGCCCCAGCCATTTACTTGAGCTGCGAAACTTTGATTGCTTCGGGCCTGAAAGGGCTAGAAAGTGGATAGCGGGGGATTCAAGAAAGTTTTCTCGGTAAGACTGTGACCACGGTGACTGAGATAAAGCTACAGCTGCAGCTATGGACGGTATGAGACTAGCAGATACCTCTTATTCAAAGATTTTCAGCTTAAAGCGGTACTTGGGTAATCAATTATCGTACTTTATGAGCTGCAACTGCTGATTGATTTTATTTTGTAAAATCTTTTTTTTACCTTTAACCTTCTCTAGATTTCGAAGAACACAATAAACTCTTGCTGGAAAGAGTACTTGGTACAAGAAGGACTTTTTACAGCATCATTAAGGATAAGCATCGCTTGCTGGCGTTGGAATTTGTTTGTTGCCATTCTGCACACTGTGCTATTCACTCTCTTGAGTTAGCTCTTCTCTATCTTTTTAGATAAAGGCAGCTTTAATTTTGAATTCAACACCAATCGCAGTGGGTGTTCATTTGGCATACTCCGGCTGCTGGGCCAAGCCAAGCCAATTAAGAAATAATTTAGAACGCCAACAAGTTAACAAGTGTGGCCTTTCAGTGCCACCTGCCACTCGATGGCCACCTTTTGCTTTTGCTGGCCATGTGGATGGCCAAAAGTCCGTAAATAAAACTTGAGATCTCCAAGCTGACCTGGGCCGTGAAATCCTAGCGAAATCCTTGGAAATGTTTTATTAGCCCTACGTACGCTTGAATAAGCCAGCTTAGCGGAAGCTATCGGATTTTATGCTTTTGACTTTTGCAACGAGTGCAGCGGCGTTCTTCGCCCTCTCATCTGACCTGGGAGTTGCATTTCCCTCGCTTTTCCGACCCCGCTTTTCCTGTCTGTCTTGGCCAGTCGCCAGTCCATCGCCGCTTAAGCTGTGTGCCTTGCAGCAGCTTTTTCTTGCCGCTTGTTGGTTTTTGTGGCTCTTTGTTTTTCGTTTCATTTTATGTGTTTGGTGGCGAGTGCACCTTTGGGTGCTGATTATCTGTACGTGGCTAATGTTTGGTTTTCTTGTCCTACACATTGAGAAAACAAGTCGTAATATACGTATATGTCTTAAGTTTTTAGCTACAATAGACTCAATGAATTTGAAACAGATAGTGCTGTCTGCTCGCAAAATAAATGGTACGCTCTTGCGAACGATTAATTAATATAAAGTCATTATTTCCACATGTGCAGCTATTGCATTTGACAATCCTTTCAGCTCCTTTTGGTCATTGTCGATCATTAAGTTCATGGCAGCCTGAATAACATTCCACTGCGGCGAGGATACCCAACGTGAATTCCAGTTGGAATTTCAGAGCAATGAGGGCCATAAAGTTATTGCAAACATTACAGCATTGGCCAAATATTTATTTCGTGAGAGCACTGGCCGTGCATCAATTTTCGATATTTTGCGATATTGAAAGGAATTTCAGTGCACTCAGCAACATGTGCTGTAAAATACACGCATCCTGGCTGGCATTCCCATCGTCCTGAAATGCGAGTACAACACAACAAAGAGCAAAAGAGCCGGAGCCGGATTAATCCAGCCAGTAGCAACGGCAATGCCCACGATGATGGAGATGGAGCTCCACAATCCCACGCCGATTTGAGACTTTGCTTCTGGCCAGGCTTATTGCGTTCGCCCGTTAGATGGTGGGTGGTTAAGTTAGAAATATTGAAAATTTTTTTTATTGAAGCACGATATATGAATGGCAGACGCAGACTGCACAAACACAAACACAAACACCAATGGGCATAAAGAAAACAAAACGTGAAATCAAATTCCATGGCAAAGGAGTAAGCTGTGCGACCGCCGATGCCTTTGTTGGCAAATATTTTAGATACCCAACAGATGTTCTCATTCGTAAACAGATTTTTAGAAATCGTCTCGGGCCGTGATTTGCATAATACTCGTGGTGAAAGAAGAGCTTTTCACGCGTTATTGAGAACACGGAATCGATTCAAGTCCTTGCCGTTTTCAAGAGCCATGTTTATGAGTTTTCTCCCCCGAGAGTGTTTTGCATATCCCGTCGCAGCGGATGTTGCCATTGTCCTTGTCATTAATTATTCACTCGCTGGCAGTGGATGGGATTTGGGGCGAGGGCTTACCAAATCATGAGGTGGGCTCTCGCATGCTGCTCTCAACGCTCATCTCTCATCTCAGCAACAAAATAAAGATACGACGCAGACAAAAATGTTACTTCCGGTGGCCATAATTGATGATGTGCTGCCACAGATAAATACAGTGGGGCCAGATGGCGAGCCAAGGCAGTGAATGCCAGGGCTGGGGAAGGGAAATTTAATATTGACCCCACTGTTTCGGCAACAAACAGGAAGCAGCCAGTCCATAGACATAAATATTCCTCAGCTAATAACACACACAAAAGCGTACACTTCCGCTTACCAGATGTAAACTTGAGGGTAAACTTTTCCTCCGATTTCCCAGCTGATTGAAGACCGATTTTGTGTGTGCCTGTGTGCTATACACAATATATAAATCCAGCTCTTATGTTTTTTTTTCCTTTTTTGCTAAGCGTGCTGCTGGTGTTAGCTAGACAAACATCAGCTTCATCATATTTATAAATTAAACGTCATCGATACGATACATCGATTGCGGTTGGGGGTAGGTGGCATGTGTGTTATATGGGAGAGTCTGCCAGACCAAAACATAAAAATGAAATATTTATCATCCGAGGCGGTATCACTCGACGTCCCAATAACAATTCTCGATTGCGAACGTGCGTTGGCATCTGCCGATTGCCGGCAATCAGCGCCAAAAAGGACGAATCCCGACAAATACGAGTGTGTGGCTGACTGGCTGACTGGGAGTTGCCGATACCACTGCTCGTGTTTCCTTTCAAATTTGTCATCATTTTGTCATTGCTTTATCGGCAAGGGGTCTGCTTAATTTCCTTTCGAGTGGCTGTGATTGGGCAAAAGTTGAGGCCATCAAACAGGCAGCCATCGATGTTCATTTCCATTAAATTTCGATTCTCTATACAGCGAAAAAAATGTGAATTAAATGGTAAATTTATTCTTAAAGGTTAAAAAAGTAGTTTTTCTATTTATCCATAAAGAGAACATTCTACGAATTATTTGCTAGTTTCGTCATCACTTATTTTTAATTTAGTCAAACTTTTTTGTTTTTATAGCGTAATAAAAATAATTATTATCAAATATGAGCTGCTCAATTCCCCAGTGAAGAAAACAATAAGCTGTCACCAAAACGGGAAAAACATATTTGAAGAGTTTAAAAACTTCATGCACAACACGAAAATTTGTTGAAATGGCATCAACTTTTTTACGGCAATCAATACGAAGAGGCAGCCAGAAAAAAAAGGCAGAAAAAACCACTTGTACCAATTTGGAGTTTTGTCATAAAAAATTGAAAATGTCAAAAACAACGTGGACGTTTTGCCAGTTTGCTACCACCACACATACAGCATGTGTTTGAATGTGTGTGTGTGTGTATGCCAGTGGATGTCGATGTGTGTGTTGCCAGCATGTAGTTGACATCATTGATTGATTTAGCTGTCAATTGCATAATCACTCAAGCGTTATTGTTCGACCGCTGGGTTGTAGCCAGCCTCTCGCTCGCTTTCAGTTTTGGTTGCTTTCCCTGCCACGCCCACTTTTCCGGCGCCACCGCCCTCCGTCAGCACCCAACCCACCTCCTGGTCTACTGGGTTCTGTTTGTCTGACTTGGCCGGGCCAAATCAATGCGCCACCGGGGGTATGAGTTTGCCCACGTGTGCGGCGCAAATAAAGCAGCTGCCCAGTGTCAGGCAATTGTCAGCAAGCCGCCGGCGCTCTAGAAAACACCCACCACCCACCACCACCCACTGGAACACCACCCATCCAGCAAGTTGCCTTGCAGCCCCCTTGGCAGCAAGTTGTTGCTGTTGCCTTGCCGTTGTAATAGTTGTAGCTGCAAACCGCAACAGCGTCAGCTGTCGGTGAGATTGTTGCACAAGCATCCTGAGTCCAGAGTCGTGAAGGGTGTCTATGTGTGTGTACACGGAGGAAAACTACTCAAAATAACTTCGTTGATTATCCACTTCATTGTTTTGGAAGTACCTATGAAAAGCAGGGATAGCACGATCTAATTCTCTAAGATTTTTCATTTCTCACAAACTTTGCACGACTTAGCTTCTCTTGCATTTCTCTCAGTGCACGGGTGCGCCTTTGATTGCGAGCGCGCCGTATGTTTGTGCATGCGCCTCGCATATTGGCAACGGCAATTGATGTGGCAACAAATTAACATGCCGCAAATGGAAGTAATGGCCAAGTGTTAATTGTTGTGTGAGTGCAGCACACACACACACACACACACTTACCCAGCATTCATTCAGCCAAACAAAGCATGGGCCCATTTATAGCCATATAATAATGACGTGATTTAAAATTGATTTATTTCTATTTGCGGAGGTGAAAGACAGGAATTGACCCACAAAACAGAGAAATCAAGTCACAAAAAAATAATAAATTACCTTCATGGCAGCCCGATTGTCGTTGTTGTTATTTGCGTTGCCTTTGGCCAATGGCATTGTTATTGCTATAATACACAAATACACAAGCCATCACACAGAAACGCAGGCAGTGTGAAAGTGGGACCAGCATAAGTCCTGTCCTGGCAAATAGAAAAAGAATGACCAGGCAGCCGGAGGGGCCACTGGGCTTGTCTAGGTTTGTAAAAAATGGATATGTCAACGTCCGGCATGTCAACAAGATAACATGACCATGCCCACATCGGCTGCCCCTTGTCAAAGAAAAAAGGAAAAAGATGAACAAAAGTTCAAATCAACAAAAGCCAAGTCTCAACTCGCAGCAACAATTGTGGGCAGAGGCATTCAGCATTCAACATTCAGTTCTTAGCTTTCAGTTTCCATTCCCTTTTTTTATGGCATCTCTGCTGTTGTATTGCTTACCGAAAATCCAACTCAAAGTCAGCCGAAAGGCTGCTGAAAGCATCCTGAGTGGGTGGCCTGAATGAAGCCAAGATTAGGCAGCCAGCGGGATAGTTGGATGCAGCAAGGACTACGAGTGCACCGGGAACAGTAAAAAGGACATTTAAACTAAATGTGGCTCTGCTGAGCTTTAACATTTATGGGTTTCAATGCGTTTGATTTCAGTGTAGAGCAGGGGTTTTATTAATAGTTCAGTTACTCCTGTTCGACACCCCTTTTCTCAGTGTACAATTATGGTCACAGAGGCGCAGTAGGATGTCCTCGAAGTGGACATAAAGCCTCTACTGCGGCCCCGGCCCAAAGTAATCGTTCGCTGCCAAGTATCCGTTAACGGCCAATGCATTTCGGCTGCTTGTCGTGTCATTCCGGATATCCGGCGGAGTTGCAAGTGCACGGCGCGGACCATAAATCTTTGAGGAGCCAGCGAGCGAGCGGCAAAAGAACAGCGTCCTTGAGTCGGCCAGTCCCCGAGTCCTTTAATCGTGTCACAACAACACAACAACACAACAACACAAACAGCACAACAGCACGACAACTCAGCAAGCAGAGGACAACACACTAAACAGCTTTCGCCGAATTGCAGTGTCATAAAAGTGGCAGCGCTTTCCATCCACTAGCCACTCGTTTTTGGCCGTTTTCCCGCCTTTACTTTCCTTTCGTTTTCTGGCCAAAAGCATTTTATCGCTCGCTTTGACGGCTGATGGGCTCTTGTTAAGTCGACCGGCGGAAGCGCCTAAGCAGCTCGCATTTCTGGCGTGTTTTTTTTTTAACTGCCAGCCGCATGCAAAATAAATTCGCAACGCGAGCTGCTGATGTGTGGGTGGTGACGTGGTGCGGCAATTGCAGCCAATGGAGGCTTGTTGCATATACGAGTATGCGTTGCAATTGCACGTCAGTGGCATGTTTGCACTTGACAATTCATTTCATTGTTTGTAGATTGCATTTGTCGCCCCACCCCCCCCTTCCAACCATACGCCACAGCTGAAAATTGTTAACGCAGTTTGGTGGAAAGGGGCGTGGTCGTGCAGCAGCTCCGAAATTGCATTCGCAGCACGCGATGCGCGCATTTCACTCGGCCATCCCCTTCAATGATTCCCTTTTTACTCCCACCACTTGCCAGTGCACTCAACAAATTTTTATAATATTTGCAAGGTTTAAGAACCGTATGCCTAAAATAAACTATTTGACAGCTGTTTTGGGAATATGTACTATAAATAATTAATTGTAATAAAAGTGTTCTGTGGTATGATTGGTTGTATGGAACTTTACAAGCTAACTATTTTCACATAAACTAATTCCTAAAATAGCGCTGTATTCATTTTGAGTGTGCCTTTCCCAATGCCTATTCCCGACAAACACAAAACGCCGGAGTTTATTTCCCAGCTGCCTTTTACTTTATTTTGCACTGTCGCCAGTCGAGGTTGCTACCTTTTTCATGTTTCTCCTGCTCCAGCGAAATGCAATTTTCTTGGCATTTTCGGCAAAACTTGAGCAGGGTTCTTTGAATTGCAGTATGCACGTGGTCAACAGGTTATCCTGTCCGGGGAACGGGTCCTTGGTCCTTGGTGCTTGGTCCTTGTACTCCTTGGCTGCCTGCCTGCAACGTTTATTTCCGCTTTTGTACCTTTTTGGCATTTTTGTTTTCCTTGGTCCTGAGTCCTTGTGCCTCGGCCTTCTTTCTTTCATTTTTTTTGTATGTTTTGTAGATATTTTGTGTTTTGTCGGTTGCTGTTGCATTGTGGTTTTCTCATTTATTTTGCGCTACACTATGCCGCAACATATTGTTGTTGCAAACAGGAAATGGCTTCAATTTGCTGTTAACAAGTTTAAAATTTTGCAATTGCAACGGAAATACACAACATGATTTCCACCTGAGCACGAGCATTGGCACACATAATTACTCAGCCAGCAGTTCAGTTGAGGTGTGTTAGCGAATTAATATCTCTGAGTTCATTTGGAAGGAGCTTTGAGCTGGGGAAAGCTGAAACTAACTAATCTGATGACTTCATCTTCTTCCCGTCTGCTTTCTCAAAGGAGCCAGTAATCAGTCGGTCTGAAAGCTTAGCATCTTGGCCGGCTCATCCGCTTTTGGCCAAAGTCCGAAGACTTTACACTGCAGCAGCTGTTACACGATGCCAATGAACTCCGCACTTCACGTCTGCTTACATCTGGAAAATAAATTCACGCCATTTGGCAAAATCCTCGCAACGTGCACAGCCAGCTCTTTGTGGACATAGTATGTATGTATGTATATACGAGTGTAGTATATACTACATGCATATATAGGATATATTCATATGCCGTGTCTGGGATTCCTTGGGGTGCGTAGGTGTGGGTGGGTTGAGATGACTGTGATAAATCAACAAATTCATCAGGCCGAGACTGGCAGCAGATGGCGACACTTTGGTAGTGAAGAAGACATTTAAGTCTTGGAGAAACTTTTTCAGATTTCGCTATTACTTAGAGATGTTTTCACATACAGATAAACTAGACAGAAAGTTCCTTTTATTCCAATAAAATATTAGCTTAAGAGTATGGTACCAATTTAATGTTTTTAAAGTTATACAACATAATCTTCTAATTAGTAAATTCCCTAAATTAATTAGACCTTGTTCTGCTGAATAAGTTAGCCTTTTAAGCTTCTTAATAAACACAAATTTCTAAGAAAATAGAAACATGGTAGAAGCCATTTAAATGAAAATCAAATTAACATTTTTAATTTAACCTGCTTCGCCACCTTTGCGTCATTTCAATCATTTCGGGAATTGTCGCTGCGTGCCTCATATGAATTGTCAACGTTTTTATTTAATTTGTTGTGGCTTTGCGCTTCAGTTTTTCTATTTGGTTTAATTAATTTAAGCACCTCCCCCACCAAACGAACTGTCTCATCGCACGATGACAGTGTCGAGAGGCCCACACACACTCACATGCACAATTTTATTACCTATTTTAATCATAAAAAGCGCGTGGCCATGTGGCACAGACAAATTGACATTATCATGACCAGGAGTGGGAGTGGGAGTGGCAAGCACCCAGCCACGCACGCATTATCCTTCCATGTACGTGTACTTCTCTGCGAGTGTGTGTGTGTGTGCGCTTCGCTGCAGATGCGTAAGTTGATTATTAAGTGGTGTGAGTGGGTGACGAAGTGGCTGATGGTTTGGTGTCGGTGGAAGGGGGAAGGTCCTGGCTGGGTATGTAGCTTCTATAATTACGAGCGTGCCCAGAACCAGACTTTGCCCACGGTTCATGCCCAGTTAAATACAGACATTAGGCATGCATAGCTATTTAGCTATACAAACACATCTCACTCCCCCATTTACAAGTACACGGCGGCGAAATGTATCATTATTTTAATAATGTAGTTGCCGGATTGATTGATGTTGTGTAGAAATCAGGAACGAACCACATATATCCGTATAACTACTTAGGCTACTCAATAATTTAATTGCTGAACAATGATAGATGGCTTCATCTTCGCTTTATCCAATAATTTATTAAGTAGTATTAGGTAGTATTTCTCTCACTGTAACTGTTGATTTTATAAGAGCGCGTGCGTTCGAGGATTTCAATGCGGCCGGGTCTCAATTATAATTTTGCTTGATGGTCGCCCAGAAACGTTATGTCCTTCGTGCGTATTGCAATAACAACAAAGAAATGAAATTACCTCAAGGCACAAATTAAGCGCCCCGTCCCTACACATATGCACTCTATGTGTCTGTGTGTGTGAGTGTGCGTGTGTATGTGTTTGTGTATGTGTGTGCGTGCGGAGCGGATAATCTAACGCAATTAATCGACTCGTCACTACGCACACACACACATGTCACAGTCACAGTCGTTTCGCCGTAGCTGGAAATGTCAGCGGTCTAATATGCAAATTAATCTGAAATTACAGCGCATTGCGAATAGAAGGGCGTCGACTTTTCAGAGAAGGCCCTACCTATTCTTTTCGGGGGCGTGGCAGTGTCCGCAATTCACGTGTTTTAATTAATTTTAATTGCAGTCTAACGCAGCGGAGTGGTGCTGGGCCGGGGCTTTTGCGGCTTTCGATGGGACTAGATTAATTTGAAATGCATTCAATTCGCCATTGTGCTGCTGGTTTTTAAACAAATTGATAGACCCTTGAAACTAAATGGAAATCAAAAAGACATTATGCAAATGGTTTGCTGGCCCCAAAAACACATTAAATTGATATCAATCTACAAGGAAATAATCTAAATATTAAATATGTATGGCTTCTGGACCCGGAGCGTTTCACTTTGCCCATTATTCCGGATGACGAATCCCTGAAACCCATGAAGCCCACGAAACCCCTGAACTCCCGAACCAACGACCTCCAATGAGCAATCCCAGACAAATTCAATCAATCAAACAAGGACGAGGCCAAAGGCAAAGGCAGAAGCAAAAGCAATGCCAATGCCGTTAGGTGCCCGTAATGAAGTCCTGTCCAAATTTGCCTTTTTCTAAATTAGCACAAATGTTCTTTTTACGACGGCGAACGAGGACCTGGAAGTGGCAATGGTCCTGCCATCGGTTCCGGGCTCCTATCTGCGCCACTGTGGCTCCGACTCCTGCATTGTCTCTAATTTCTCATTAATTTGCAAGCGAAATCAGTGAACACGGTGCGGCGCTACCGAAATGACAACAGGCGAGGAGCCTGCACTCAGCAAAAAGCCACCTCATTTGTTCGGAATAACACTGAAATTGGAAAAGTGCTGGCTTTTGTTAGGCTGATATTCCATTTCATAGTGTTCCCACAACATTTCACAGGCACTTCATACAAAAAAGATGTCTTTTAATATCTTAAAATTCATTATATATTCGTTCGATACAGCCCAATTTATCCAAGTGCAAAACGACTTGTTCGTTCAAAATGTAACGACAAAAGCGAAGCGAGGCAACAGGGCGTATGAGCGCTCTGTGCAAACGGCGGTTGTGGGTGGTCGACAAGTGGGAAAAGGGGGACGGGGGAAGAGGGGTAGCTAGGCGCAGGACAAGGAGTGCGAGAGGGATGGCCAGCTCGGGGCAGGTGGCATCGAATGAATGCTCGTCAGGTGTTTGCGGTGGTTTTTCGAGTATTTTGGCAGAGACCAATGCCAACGAACGCTGTCAGCGGCACAGCCACTGCCAAAGTCAATAAGAGGCTACGGACGGGCAGCTGCCGCTCCGGCTTTCGACTTAATTGAAAGGCGTTTATTTGGCTTTAAAAACGTAAATCAAATTCATTTAATTCACCCCCAATCTCCCCGATCTTCTTTGCCCTTATCTTTTCTACTTTGAGAAGCGCCCCTTCGGGCGTTTACCTCTGTCCGGCAATTACAGGGCACTCGACACTTGGATGGCTCTGTGGCAGATCTGCATGGTCGTCCGGCATCCGCCATTTTATAGCTTGTATTTTAAATAAATGTCTACCATCGTCGGGGCCCTTGAGTCTGGCCAAGCAAATTTCCGCGCTTACGCCACTTGGGGCAAACAAAGAGCGCTTGACATTGCCCCGGCATTCGCTTTTGTTGGATTAGCTTTGATTAGATTTCTCTTGTTTGCAGCTCCTTCTGCGCCATCCTGCCGCAGAGTGTCACTCAAGTGGGCGGGGCACCTGTACAGGCGGCACACTAAGCGAAAATCCACGAGCCAACTAATGAACAACTAATTGATTTCATACAATGGTCATAATGGTAACATAGCGAAATAGAGTCTTGGGGCAACAATAATGTATTTCTATCAATAATGAACAGGAGGTATACATCTTATTCCTTAGTGTATAGACGGACTTTATTGGTCCATGATTACACAATTTTGTGCCCCTCCGCTAATTTTTGCGAGGACCAAACTTCAGTAGGCTGGCCCAGAGGTCGTTGAGTGTTTTAAAATTACATTTCCGTGTCGAAATTGCACCTGTGACTTCGGCGCAGAGCCGGGGGCACATAAAATGGGCCACTCAATCTGTGTGACTCATTTTGTCAAATTATTTGGGGGATTTATGCGTTGGCAGCCATTTTTTATTCGCTTACTTTAATGGCAGTCAATTTATTGCCAATAAATTTGTAGCCAAAAGTTTAGAGCAAGGCCGTGGAGTGGCAAACTCGGCCCGGCCCGAGTAGCAAATTTTTATTTGGCCAAGTGATAAACTTTCAACATATGTGCGGGCCCCTCAGCCATCGCCATCGTCGCCGTTGACTTGTTTTTTTAAATTTTTTTTTTGTTTTTTTTTTGGCAGCGGCTCAATACCGTGCAGAGCCGAGATGCGAAGGACCAAAGAACCAGAGGCCCAGAAACTGCAGTTAAATTCAATTTGTGCCGCGCTGCCTGCAAATGACAGGCAGCCAAAGTGCCATTTTAAGCGGCAGCCAAAAATTGTCGCCCCTCGTCGTCCAAGGACGAAAAGGACTACACTCGTTGTCGTCTTCATTGCAGCATAATTTCTGGCGCGGCTTTGTTGGCGCGATAAAAAAGTTTGCGCTGCTGCCCTTACATCCCTTGTTGTCCCTTTTATTTCCGTTGATTTAATTTTAAAAGGCGCCGCCGCTCTGAAGCACTTTTATTTATATACATTTAGCCGCTGTGGGGCGCCGTTTTGCAAACTGTTTTGGCTCCGTTTAGTTGGCCCCAAAAACGCAGGACATTGTCAGCCAGCCAGCCAGTCAGTCACTCAGCCAGTCAGTCATTCATTCACTCAGTCGCCGAGCATTTGGCAACAGACACTGTCCAAAAGGCAGCCAACCGTGCTTGGCACTCGTGTTTCGCCTTTGTCAATTTTAATGAATTAATGCGTATTTTATGGGAAAAGTTGCCTGGCCGCGGCATGAAAGTAAATTAAATAAATTTATGCCCAAGGATCCAAGGACGATGCTGCTATTTGCCACAGCTTGGCTCTCTGTCCATTATCTAAGCATTAAACCTGAGTGTGTATATTGATACACAATCTGTACAAATTGAAAATGAAATTTGTTTGCCATTTAATGATTGTGCAAACTTTGCTGGCCATTAAAATTATATTAAAAAGTTTACACAACTGAATGTACTCCGGGTTTTTGGGCTGCTTTCAATTTTCTTTAATTTGCATTGAGTGGCGCTTTAAAGTCGCAGAACTTGTTCCAACTTTTGACACTTCCCACAAATATAAATCGTCGCAGGCGGCATGAAAAAGTGTCAGGCTTTTGCGGCTGCAACACAAACTGCCAAGACTCATTTTTCACACTACGCACAAACAGAGCGAAGGATTGCGAGAAAATCCGGCAAAGGCACATAGAGAAAAAATGCACTCTAAAATAAAGAAAATGTTGTATTTTATACCTAAAAAAAAATCAAGAAATCCTTGCTTCTTTATATTTTATAGATCATTTAAAATAACAGTTGGCTCTTACATTTTTAAGTTAGTTTATGCACTGTTAGTTAGTATGTTTTTATAAATTGAAGGGTTAATTTTATTTCCAAGTGCAGGGAAAATCGCTAAGAGCGCCAAGGAGATGATGCTTGACTGATTGTGCGCGTTTTGGGGCAAAAGTTTTTCGCATTAACTTCCGCTGCACGCCGCGTCGCATTTGAATGCGATTTTGATTTGTCACTCGCCGCCTCGCAACAAAAGCCGCCGCCTACTTAACAGCACAGTTAGATGGCGCGGGCCGCTCAACTTTTTGCGCCATTTCCGCCGCCCACTTGTCGCCGATCATTGGTTTCCGTTTCCCCAACCCCCAGCTGCAACTGAAAAGTCGAACTGTAGAACTGTGGAACTGCAGAAAGGAGCCAAGTTAACTTGACGACGTGCACAAGCGCATTTTGAAGTTTATGAAAAGGGCTGAGGCTGAGGCCGAAGCTGAATCCATCGCTGAAGCTGGGCAACTTTCTGAATAGATTAAGTTGAAAGTTTTGCTCATTTTCAGCAACGTCCCATCGTCCCAATCGACGACTCTCGCTGAAACGGGAGGCGACAAAAATTATATGCCCCTCTGAAAAAGAATTGAAATGGATAGAAGGAATATCAGCGTAATGACGTCGTGGCCAGGTGGCAATGGAGTCTGCAGTCTGGAGTCTGAAGATGGTAGACAGCAAACCAAAATCAAAACTTTTCCAAGTGTCATTAAAAGTAACCGAAAAAAGCAAACGAGATACCGAGTGAGTTTATTTCCCTTTCGCGTTCCCAGTCGCAACTATCAACTATTATCTTGTTGATTTCGTTGCTTTTTTTTCGGGAAACCTCTTTAGGACTTCTACACGTAAGTTCAGCATAAGTTTTGTGTAGATGCACAGGAAAAAAAAAGTTTAGCCAAATGGTGAAAGAAGGATTACAGAAAGAAAAACGACTTTCTGAACCAAACTTTTGTATTGCTTATAAATTTAAAGCCTTAACTGGAAATCATTGAAATATGTTGAAAGATTAATTGCACTATGAACTGTTTTTTTTTTCGAAGAAATTTTGAAATTTGTACAGACCAAGCTTGAGTACAAAGGCCAAGTTAAGCCCTTTGTGGCCGACAATGAATGGCGGCCAACAGCAAGAAGCAAGAAGGGCTGCCAATTACAGGCCGAGAAGGCCTCGTTAGCCATGCAGCACAAAAATGTAATTGAATTATGAGAGGCGGCAACAATATCGAGGAAACTAATCAGCCAAGGACCCACAGTAGTGCTCCTGCCAAATGGCCAGGACGTGTCCATGTCCCGCTCGCTCGCTAATCAATTTGCCCATTGTGCCGGACTCCTTTGTTTCTCTGTCTCTATGTTACTGGTACTAGGACTGCTTCTAATTCCGATTCCCATTTCCATTCTCATGCTCATTCTGAATATGAATCTGATTCTGGTTTTATTTATGAATGCGCCTCGTGAAACGAGTTCGAATCCGAGGCCCGAACATATTGCATGTGATTAATCAGGAGCATTGGTATCTGGTTATGGTTTTGGGCTGCCGCGACTGCAGGCGGGTAATTGAATTTCAGTTTTGTGCCCGGTCACGAATATAGTATTATAACCATATACTATACGAGTATATATAGCATATCTCGAGTCCCTTGAACTGCCCGTCATCGTCTTAGCTGCTAATGCTACTGCTACTGCTACTGCAGTCGATTGGTTTCTGCGAATTCGCCTAATTGGCCAACTTGAAGTGGTCTTGGGTTTTATGGGATCCTTTCGACCAGTCGAATAATTAATTAGCTGCATTAAAGCAAACACACTCGAGGCGTTGTGTTTTATGGGCCGACCTCATAAGAATGAGGGGCTTCGCATTATATTGTCTAATCAGATTTTTGCTGGGTGCCAGTCCATTAAGCATCTGCGATAGGGAAACTACTTATTAGTGCTGCCCCCGAAGGCAAATTGTGTGCTGGGAAAGTGGACAAATGCTGGGTGCTGGGTGCTCGGTGGTTTTGATTAAGAACAAGGTGTTGATTGATTTGGCAACTCAAAGAGACTTAATTATTTTGAAGGGATTATGAGTGGGATTACCGTTGCCGCTTGCAATTGTATTGCAAAAGGGAAGCAATTAATTGAGGGATTAAGTTCCTTTTGTTTCCTTTGCCTTTCAATAATTTCTCATCGACTGCCATAACGAGCTCTCTGTCTGGTGGCCCGGTCTCCGAAACTAGAACCACAAAAAGTTTTCCGTAATGTCGAATTTTCCACACATATTACTTGGCAAAGTTTGCACAGTTCACCGCAGTTGAAAAGTTAGGCCAGTTAATTAAAAACGAGCTCAAGTCTGGGGGCGAATTTGTTGTATAAATTTAGCGTCCTAAATGAAAAATCCACCCATGAGTGCTGTTAACCTGATGATGAAAAGTAGGTAAAGCCGGAGACGACAACATATTTGCGATTATTTCCCACGCGGGCACTTAACGCATAAAGAGCAATAAATTAAGAGACGAAGCGAGCTGCGAAGGCGAAGGATGTCCTGGCAAGAGGATGTCTTTGAAGCCGGCTGCTGGAATCCTTGAATCCGTGGACCCCGAAGGCAGCGCAGAACCACTTCAGGTGTAGATGGAAAATGTAATTATTTCGTAGATTTGCTCCTGCCATAAAATAAACATGCGGAAGAACGCTTTTTGCAGATCCGCAGCCGCGGGATAAAAAGCCACCAAAAATTCGACGAGCACTTCAAAAGGACAAGCCCCCGAAATATTAAACGAACGTTTGGCGTTGCACAAGGAAATTTTTGGTGTATTATTGCAACAAAAGCTTGTTTAAAGAAAACGAGCATGATGATTATCTATAAACCATTAGAGTTTGTTAAAGTTTGACTAGTATAAAGTTGAAATTCAGCAATGAATTACAAACTCAAATATGTGGTCTCAATGTTTTTCTGAGTGTTCACTCGAATAAATAGTTTCTGGCAAAATGAGTTCAACGTTTCTCAAAAGAACTGCAAGCAAACAGCGAGGGGCAAATGAAAGATGGAAGATGGAGACGTAGACGGAGGCTGATGCTCATTAATTAAGGAAGTGGCAAATGAAAAGCCTGCGAAAAACGCTCCCAGGACGTCTTTTTTTGGTTACTGACCTGATGAGCAGACGCAACATTCCTGAGCCGGGCACAAGTATATATATTTGTACTCATATATACTTATATATAAATATATGTAAGTTTGTAGGGTAAGGTAAGGTAAGCCCACTTGAATCAGGCAGGGGTGTATAGTATGTATGTATATAAATCAGTTTTATTTGCTTTCACTTGTTCTGCTCTAATATTTTTTCGGGCCACTCGGCATCATTTGTTTGCCTCGGCGTCGACAGCGGCTTGTGGCTTTCAACTGGTCCCCGGTGCAGTTTGTTTTTCCCCCTTTTTTTGCAGCTCAAACAAAAACGTCGAAAATTAAATTATTAATTTATTGCCCGTTGCCTGGGAGCCACAGCCCCAGCCGCAGATTCTATGGACCATTCACTCGTGATTTCCAGAAAACCAGCCGGCAAAAAAAAAACAAAAAACAAGAGTAAAACCAGAACCAGAACCAGAAATAAGAGAAATTCACATTGCTGTGGCACAACATTTCGCGGTTTCCTTCGACATGCACCCTCGGCTCGCTAATTATTCATAAATTAGGCGCAGAAAGACGGGGGACTTCATTTGCCGCTTGTTTGTTTATTTAACAATTTGCTCGGCCGGCACAAGTGCGGCAAAATGTTCTTTGATTGGAGTTAATGTGCAGGCAGCAAGATGAATCGATGCTAGCAAAGTTTTTTGGAGTGGGTAAAGTTCTAATAATTAGGAAATAGTAACCCAGGCGATTACCAGATTGTTAGATGTCTGATACATACTTGCTTATATTATATTTACTAAATTTAGTTTATTTAAAGTTACTTACGATATTTCTCCGAATGGGGTGAATGCATCTTTCAGCTGTTGCGTTTCGATTTCGGCACTCAGATCGCCCACAAAAATGTGAAACTGTTCTGTAAAGACAAAAAAAAAGGAAGACAAATTCAGCGGCAATTACGGTCTGGGCAAGAGTTAAACTATAGTTGCTTAGTCTCGCCATCGGGCGACCAGACATAACACACTTTCCCACTCGACGAGTGGCCCAGACAGACACTTGAGATGGCCAAGATGGCCATGTGTGCCCGACCAAGTGGCGACTGGCTGTAATCGCAACGTGCAATTGTCCACCCACGACGAGTTTCGAGCTCCCCCAGTTGGCTGGTGTCTGTTGCTGATTTGGGGCTTGACATTATCAAATGCCCACTGTCAGCCGGGCTGCCTAGTATCTCGCCCCCGAATCCTAGCCCGGAATCCTTTCCCTGAGACCCGGAGCCGTAGCCCGTCACTCTGGTTGCCACTTTGCTTGCCGGTTGTTGTCGGCTATTTTCGGCACTCCGGCTCCAGCTTTAGCTGCAGCTCTGAGCCCAGATACAGATACAGATGCAGAGTTTCTGGTTCCGCATCCGGTTGCAGCTGCAATCGCTGGGTGAAAAGTGCCAGGAGCCGGCTGCCAGGTGGACACGAGTGCCATCACAAGTGCGCCAACGTGTCATGTTTGCATGCACGCGCTGCCAACAAACACGGGTCAACATCTATAAATAGGTTTGCTCGAAATTGCACTATGTACTTTCACTTTCACCATAATCATTGTGCTAAAATTATGTTAAAGCTTTACAGTACAAAATATTATAATTACACAAAACATTACGAAAGTGATTTATGCAAAGTATTTAGCTTTGTTGATTAATTGAACAGTTTTGTTGATTTTATGAGGCTTGCCTGTACCCACAGACCAGCGCAGACCATCCGGGATCCTGAAACTGCTTTTCGGCTCGCGTCCGTGCCAAAATGACATAGTTTCGCATTACAAGGAAATTGCACTTGAATGTGCCACATCCACACCCACACCCACACACACACCTACACCCACACCCATGGCAACACCAACACTAACACCCCACGCCCTACCTCATCATGTGTGCAGTGGAAACAGAGTTGACAAATATGCCAAAAAAGAAAACTCCCCCAGCGACATGAATTACAATTCGAGTGGGTGGTGCTAGATGGGTGGTGCTTGGTGGGTGGTGCTTGGTGGGTGGTGCTTGGTGGGTGGTGCTTGGTGGCTAGTGGCTGGGCGGTGGTGGTGGTGCTGCGCGTCGTCCCGTAGCTGGGGTACTTTCATTTGTCCGTCCGTTTGTCCGCCGGAGCGGCAGGAAGTTGTGCTAAGCGTCATTTCCGTTGTTTTGAGTGATTGCAATTGAGATACGGTTTTTGCGGTTTCTTTTTTCGAGCACCGCTGGGGATCGCTGTCTCCCTGTGTCTGGCCAATGGAGCACGTGTCGACGCTTCTCTTTTCACTTAAGCGGTTTAAATTCCACTCGAAACGGATGTCTGCCTAATGTGCTGTAAAATGTGACCTTAAAGATTCACTCAGCAAAAAAGCGAGGTCCAGGAAAGTGTATTTTAAAGTAAAATTTATTAATATTTAGCACACTATTTCACTTCAGTTTATTTCTCTCGTCATTCATAGTAATGAACGTAGAGTAATCAATAGTTTTGAAATTAATTCTCTTTTATCAGATTGTATGTGTCTCGAAACAGTTACTAATATAGTAAAAGTCTGATAAAGTGCAATCCCAAAACCCCATCAGTCACAAACAACATTGGTTGCCGTGTAGGTCACGCAAAAAGGATTAAAGGGAAAATATTTGACTGGGTCGGTCATTCGACTGGAATGGAATGTTGCCATTTTGATGTTGACACTCAAATGCCTTTATCTCGGTGGTAATAAATTGTTCGGCAAATCCCCCAAATCAATCGCTGACCAATTTATTTTATGCAATCTCTGCATCTGACACAATCCCAACCCCACTATACCCCCCCATTCCCGTCCGAAGCGAGCCAACAATTTATTGCCCTAACTAACAAAACTGCAGCTGCAATCGCTGCGTTTACAAACCTTCCCCTGACCTTTCACCCATTCAGCTTCACCCCGAACGAAACAAAAACACAACCGCGCCGAAAACAAATGCACATTAAATCTGCACCAGTTACAAATTCTTGTTGGTTTTAGTCAACTGGTCAGTCGCAAAACAATTTGGACAGGGCATTTTATTTGCCAGCGGCAGATTTTTCAGCGCTTTTTCCGCGCTGTGTGTGGGCCATTCAACGGGTCCGGGGCCAATTAAGTTCCAGTCCATAAAATTTGCATCAAAAGGCGACCATTGACCTTTGGGCGTGTCCATAATTAAGAGTCCAAAAATATACCCATCCGGTGCGGCCTGCATTACGCACACAGTTCGGTTCCACAATTAAAGACTCCGCCACTGGCGTCTCCATTAAAAGCCGGGCCAACTTCCCAGCGAGCGGGCACAAAGCAGCTGGCCAAAAGGAATTCACAGCAAAACACCAGAGCACGAAAATGAGCGAACATCAACGACTTGGGCTTGGGGGGTTTGGAGGCTTGGGAGGGAAATGCCGGTTGGTACGTAATTCGACATAAAAATATCGTAAATCTTAAATTAGAAATTTCGCACATTAAAAACTTGGAAATTGCATTTGGCTTTCTGGCTTCAACTTGGTCGTGAGCTCGCATTCAGGCAAAAGGCGGGAAATTCAAGCAGAAAACATCCTAAAACCTACATGAAAAAAAATAAAGTGGTTACAATTAAGAAAGCTAAAAAATAATACAGTGAAAATCAAAGTAAATAGATCGTAAATAAGGTTACTTTTTCTTATATTAAAGTGTTTATTTTTAATGGGATCTAAGTCATTTATTAGTTATCCAATTTCATAAACAAGCAGCCTGTTATTTCAAGTGTAGAAGTATTTTGGCCCGATTCTGTTTATATTCCTATGTGTTTGTGTGGCAAACAAACGAAGCTTGAGCCAAAGTCGGCGAGGAATCAAGGATCCCCGAACTGGCCTGCATAATGCCCATTGGCGCACATTTTTAATGAGTTGGACATAAAAAAGTTTTAGCTTTTGAAAAGCTGCTGTTGAAATGAAGCCAATGAAACCCTCACAAACACCCAAAGCTCGAGGGAAAATGAGGAAAAGGACGCTGATGAACTGAGGCCTGGTCTGCGGACCATTGTCTCTGCGGGGATTTGAGTGTTGTCCTGCATGTCGTCTGCTGTTTTATTGCATAATCGTGAGTCAATCAGCGGCCAGAGGGAATCCTTGCCGGTTCCTCCAGCTCCAGCTCCACCTCCTTATCCTGCACCACCCACCTCCAACTTCCGACTGCCACCCTCCTTCAATATTCATCCCCTGTTCCAGTTGATCACGCATTCGACGCTAGTTCGACCTTCATCAATGCACGTCAGCTAATAAATACGTGCTGCATTTTGCCCTGACCTCCCAAGAGAAAAAGAGCCAGTGAACAAAAGGGGAATTGTTCCCCCATGCAATTAAATTTCACTTCAGCTATACCAGTTCGCTTTAATTTGCCGAATTTAATTGAATTGCGAGCACATCAAATTGCGCATACGCCCCTTGGTACGCAAACACACACACACACGCACACACACCGTGACGAGCGTATGGAAAAAGTGGAAAAACATTGGTTTGCGATAAAAGTACACTAAATTTGTTGAAACTATAGATTTGTATGGTAATGCGTTTCAATTTGCCAGCATTTCTAATTCATTTCCGCCGCTCTCTCGATTATCGAACCAAATTCAAATGATGAGGCATTAAATGAGAAGTGGCTATCTAAACGGCTAAAATTTGGTAAATTGGCAGTTCGCGGTCGATCAAAGGAGAATCAATGCAGTTCTATGTTACTATATGAACTTGACATGGTACTGGATGTTATTTATAAATCTTTCTGAATTTGTTTAATAAGAAATAAGATGGTATTTAATTTTAAAACTATAATACACATCATAATTTATATATTTAAAGGTATTCCTTTAAGAATTTTGAAAATAAGATGAATGAGCACGGACAGATGTATCCGAGCTGTATGATCATAATATTGCAAGGTGTTGCATAAGCTGTAGTCATGTTTTTTGCTGGCTTTTCTTCCTTCGCGCACTTGAACTGTTTTTTCTCGGCTCGTTTTTTTTGGCGGTTGTCCAAACCGGAGTGACTACAAATGTGGTTGAAATGTGCGCGAAAAGCGGCAAACCGCAAAAGTAGCTGAACAAACACAAATGTGCCAGGCCAAATCGACAGAGAAAAAGCGATAAAATGGGTTGTGGAATGGAGGTAAACACTACTACATGTTCACCGACAAATGTGACGGACATGGACATGTGTATGCCCCCACACACACCACACACCCCTCACCCACCTCCCCCAATCGTCGGCAGAAAATGCAAAATGCAAACACAAATATAAACACAGATGCTAACTAACCACATCAACATATCTGCCTGTGTGAAGTTTAGACTGTTGTGCAAACATATGAAAATGGAGATTTTCACAATGGTCCATTTTGATGTATTTTGCTCGAAAATTATGTTACAATGCCACTTGTATTTGCATCGCTCGAAAAGCCCAGCAATTATATTGCAAAAAAGAAGGATAACGCTCCTGCGAATCGCTGTACATTTTTCATTGCGAACCCTCGACATTGCAAATGCATGGCCTCTTGAATTAAATCAACAGCAACTCAAGCTGAAATTGCCGTGTAAACGAAATGGGAGTACATCCCGGTTTTTCCCGATCCATTTTCGAGTGCCCCGGGCCATATTATAGCCATGGGCAACGCATCTGCTGGAGAGTCCTTGCCATCCATTGTTGTCCGAATATAATTCATGGCTCAGCCAGACAACTCGCATCGTCAAGCTTTTCGGCTATAATACATGCGGAATAGCAGATAAGCAGGGGAAAAGGCATATATGTAAAGGTGCAGCCCCCAGGCTACAGTTTAAATTTAATGAACAGCTGTGAAATTTTGCAGAAGTATTTAACTAGCAAAAGGAGGAGACTTTCAATTTGGTTTGTGCATCGTAATTCAATGGTACTTAAAGTCAAGTTCTTCCTTAAACAGACTTTCATTTAATATATAATTTAAGTTAAGCTCTTCACAGCTTGTTGCCAAGATACTGATACATTTGTATAGCGCATGCGAGTTATTAAAGCGCTTTAAATGCTTCCAACTCCCAATGGTTTTCCGGCGGAACCACTACTTCTGTTTATCGAAGTGAACTATGCATTTTGGGAACCAAGTTTCCCTTTGTTGTTTACATTGTCAAATGGATTTGGTTTGGAGCCGCCGTTTGCACCGCCGCCGTTAAAAGCGAAGCGTAAAAGTGCCACAAAAGTTGAGAGCGCGGGTTGGGGGCTAAAAGCGAATGGATTAAAACACGTGAAGCACGCGACCTCAAAGCGCATTATTTGTTGTAAAAAAAAAAAGTATTACACACACTCACACACACACACACACACAAATTCCAGGGCTGAAACGAAATGGCAGTCACACACATACACATTCAGAGGGAAAACGAGTGAAACGAACGGCAGGGAAAACCTAATAAGCTTTTGTGCAATTGCAAGCCATTGTGCTGCAGCTAAAGCCCGGCCAACCAACAGAAAGCTAATTCAAACACCTGCCACAAAAGGTAGGAAAAAGCCGAGTGTGAGTGTGTGTGTGTGTGTGTGTGTGTGAGTGAGAGCTGAGAATATGCAAACGTCGAATGAAACGAGTGAAACGTCGAGGAAAAAAAGGGAAAAAAGCGAAAGGATTTTGCCAGCCACAAATGCATGCAGCGCGTAACATTTAGCCTGCCGGCGCGCTGCAGCGGTGGTTTGGCGGTTCGGTGGTGCGATGCCTGTGGTGGTGCATTACCACATGCGCCAATAAGTATGCAATGCGCTGTGACATTTTTAACGCGCCCCACAAAGACAGCAGCAGGACGACAACAATGCTTCTATCTCCGCGCCTTTCGCTCACCCTGTCGCCTTCTCGTTTGCCGTCTGTTGCACAGGAAATCACGATTACAGAGAACGATACACTGGGCAAAAATCAACTTAATTGGTTATGATATATGTTTATAATAACTAAGGTAAAGTGAAGCTTGAAATCTACTTTAGTATCATTTAAATAGCTTCTAATATACTTTGGCGATGCTAAGGCATTCTATGCTTTGCAACATCACCTATGATTAAATTAGTTTTTATGGCGTTTTATAAGGTTAAGTTGTAAGTAGACATCTTTATCACCGATTTAAAACCACTTGACGAACTATTTTTTTCGCTCTGCATAAGCAGCATCAGTTGCATGTGGAATATGTGAGCGTGTCGCTGTTTGTTGAGTGACAAAATTAGATTTAAATATGCCCGCCCGCAAACGCCTCTTGGCGAAATGTCACCGCATGTCCTGCGCTTTCTACTGCCTTCGCTTCTGCTCCTGCTCCTGCTCCTGGCAACTCTCATCCCGATGAAAATGAGCTGTCGGCGGAGTGAAGTGTTTTTGTCGCGCATATGGGACGCCAGCATTTTGCTGATTGTTTTTTATTTTTATTTTATACAGCGAAAGCGGCCGAAAGTTTTCACTAGGGCTTATAGAAAAATCAATTCCCTAGCCATACACACGCTTATGCGAAAAGTTTTCCCATGAAACTTGAGTCGTTTTCCCCTCACCCACAATTGCACAATGGCTGTAAGCCACGAGGGGATTACATATTTCCAATATGATTATTTACGTTTGATAATTACTATAAAAGCTCTGTAAGCTATTATGAAATATTGATCTGACCTTAGGGCTTAGCGCTCATTAAAAAACACTTGGTTGGATTTCTTTGTTTCTTTGTTTCATTGAATTATTATTATTTTTTTTTTTTGGCAACAGCTCCTTTCATTTCCGCCCATTGTCTGTCAATCGGCTGGAATCGCCTTGGCTTGAATCCGCTGCCACTGTCTTTGCCATTATGAAACGTAAAACGAAAACGATTTACAGTAATGCCAACACTTTGCCGCCCTGCCAGTGTCTTGTCGCTACCACCTTCCCATCGTCCTTGTCGCCGCCCGACATTGTTGTTAAATGAAGAAAGTATTTTTCAAATGCGAATTTCCGTTATGCTCCTCGTTCTCGACATGAAGACATTTTTGACTATTGTCTGGCAGAGCAGCGAGCTGAAAGTAGAATCTCTGAAGCAGCCGAAAACAGCAACAAAGTCGGTGCACTTCAAAAAAATATGTGCACCTTTTAAACAGTTTGTTTGCATAAGTTAGTTGTCTTGTTTCGTGGACTACTTTAAATATTTTTAGCTACTTTGAGTTCTAAGCTTACATGTTTTTGAATAAGTACTAAACATATTTTTGAACAGTGTACAAAACTATTGCCAATGACAACGAGAGCGGCAACGAAAGACGATGAGCACGACGGCACAACGCTGATGATGGCAAGCGTTTCCGCTTTTGTTGTTGTCACCGTTGTCGCTGCCTCAGTTGTTGGTGTTTTTGTTGTTGTCCTGGTTGCTGTGCGCGGGACACACAAAACATTGAATGACATTATCCTTTATTGCTTATCCCACGCCTTGTTCCGAGTCCTGTGGCCCGCGTTAGCAGCTGCCACGCAAAATGGACGAAGAAAGTCTTCTCGGGTTGAGGTGGGTGGTGCAAAAAGTCAAAAGGGCATACGCGGCGTATGCGTAATATTAACTAGAACTTGCAGGACAAGTGGTGTGGTGTGTGTGTGTGAGCGTGTGTGTGTGAGAGCGTGTGTATAGTGGGGTGAAAAGATCGAGGGCAGCCGCATTGTGTCCACCAGGACAAACTTTTTCATTTCCCCGCGGAAAAATTTTCAAAAAAATTTCATTTCCCAACGACTGAAGGAAAACTTTGCACCAAAGACATAGAAACTAGTTAGGAGTGCGGATACAAGAGGGGGCTTTAGTGGAAAGTGGGGCCAACAAAGCTGAAAAAGTCATGTCGTTTCATTCCCCCTCATACCCGACCATCACTTACACACTCACACACACAAACGCATTTCACGAAATAAAGTATTCAAATAAAATATGCTAAAATCTTTGAAGTACTTCAAATAGCAAAACGTAGAAAAAGAACCCAAACGAAACGAACAAAAAGAATACGCCACACAGAAACAGTCAAAAACTTTTCATACGAAAAGGGATATAGAATCGCAGTGAGAGGAGCGGTGCTGGTGGCGGAGGAAAATGGGAAAGCCAGGGAAAGCAAACTCGGCATAAAAGGCATCGAGAGAAATAAAGAAATGGCAGGCGAAATGGCAATAGCCAGGCACAAAAAGTAAATATCGTTTATGTTGTCATAACGCGCAATGCCCTGCAGCCAACACTACCACCACTATCACCACTAGCACCACCTCCCAAAAATCCACCCACTTTTAAGAGGCCCGCACCACCCAACCACCCACAGATTGAGCTCGGTGCGCCACAGCCTTATCATTTGAATTTTCCGGCGACGTGTTTGTCGAGCTGGAGCCGATAAAGATGCGATAAAGTGAGAACAAGTTGTCGGGCAGCCGGAGAAAAGTTTTGACCGAATTCTGACTTTTGCCCGGCTTGACTTGACTGACATTATTCGGCCAGCAGAATTGGCAATTTGTGTAAATTATTGCCTTAACTTTTTCCCCGACAAAACTTTCCCTCAAATTAATATGACGTTATAAGAATTTATTTGATTATTTCAACCGTTTGACGACTTACTGCATACGTCCTCCTTTGCAGCATACTTAATTAAGCAGAAACGTTGCACAAAAGTTTACCGAAAATTGTATTAAAAATTCATATTTGCCTCGAAATGTGTTCGCAGTCGTCCGCACACACATGTAAAACTCACAGCTGTTAGATTTAATTTGACTGCAAATAATATATGAACAAAGCGGGTATTTGCCTTGTGCTGGTGGGAAAACTCGGCTCGAACTCAAACACTCGACACTTTGGCAACGAAAACTGTTAACGGAAAATGTGTGTAATGCCCGGCAGGCGGCTGAATTTATGCATTTTAAATGATATGTGAGAGTTTTGGGCTCCGGGTGAGGCGGCTGCAACAATATTTGGATTTGCCAATGTGTCGGCGCTCTTGCGGAATAACCAGCCATGTTTGCATTTCAACAAAATGCAGCCAACTTTTAGGCGCAAATTGTCGGCAGATTATATTGTCCTGCCTGTCAGGATATTTGTGTGATTGTCTATACGAGCATGTGTGTATGTGTGCGTATGTCTGTGCACTAATGCAGCGGCAAGTCTGCTGGAAATTATCCACATGCCAGACGATTTTCCATTGCAGTCTCTGATATTTGTTTTTAATTTTTCCACGTATTTCTTTTCGCTCTATGTGCTTTCAATTATCATTGTTTTGATTATTATTTTAATGTTTTGCACAAACATTTAGCTCATCCCAATCCCGCGACACATCTGCATCTGCTGTCACATTTGTCTGTGCTCCCCTTTCATATCGTGATGTTGTTCGTTAGCCGCTTTTGTTTCGTTATTATTTATAATATTCGTTTGTTTTTGGGAGACACGAACTTTATCAGTGATTTAGAGTTTATTTCAAAAGTGAGTTTATTCATAATTACGATCTGTAACACATGTTCTTCACTTTTAAAGACCACTTATGTGTCTACCTTTTCTATTTGTTTGTGTGACCAATTCTTTTAGCACCTGTGCCAAATCCCTTGAAGCGTTATGTAACTCAATCATCTGTGCATGCCCAGCAGTTGTGAGCTTGATTTTCAATGAAAAATATCCCTTTTTCTTGGCTTTTACCTATTCTCGCTTTAAACGTGTCATTCGATTTTTCCTCGCCCACGGATTACTTTGCGAAGGGACTCACATTTCCAGCATTTGCTTCGTCAAATTGTCATATCGAATTTAGCTGGTCAACAAACTGCATTGATTTTGGCTGTCCGAGCAATGTCCTGGTCACGTTTATTGTGCAATCCTGGCAATAACGTTCAATTTGCCCAAGACCCAACAAGTTCGAAAGAAATCAAGTCAATGGCGGACTACACCGCAAATGCAGTTCAATTCGGGCAATTAGAACAAAGACAATCCCAATTTGATTTGTGCTATACCTGCAGAAAATCAGTGATGGCAAAAAACTATGTTTTACCTTTGTAAATTCAGAAGTTTCTGGCTAGTAGTCTATAAAAAGAAGTAATGCGTTTAAGTTTCAGGTTAAATATGGAATGAAACCAAGACCCATGCCATTTCATTTACTGTCAGACTAACAAGTTCAATAAAAATGCAAAACTAATATTGACAAATATGTGGATACACAGTTACATATCTATGAGGCTTCTCATCACTGCAGACAACGTGTCGTATGCGCAACGCAAACGCATGCAACTGCAACTCTTTTTCTGCATATGACTCCATTCACGTCGGCTCTCCTCCTGGCAGGCAACTTAAAGCGAGCCAAGGCAAGCCACATTTATTGATGTCTCAATTTCCTTCGCCAAATCACCTATTACAAATCGACAGCAGCTTTGTTGGTTCTTACAACTGGTCGTGATGGTGGTATTGGTGGTGCTGCAGCAATTCGTACAAATTTGGCTGGCAAATAAAGCGCCTGGAAAAGCTGGAAATGTAAAAATTACCCTTCTGGCTGGTAATGGTTGGCAATTTGTTTGGCTCTTGCCGTTGCCATTTTGGCCATTGCACAAACTGCAGATACGTGTGGGTGGATTGGGTGGTGTGGGTGGTAGGTACACTCATTTGAGGTGAAATTGATAAGAGTGGTGCCTTTTATGCCTCATTTCCAATAGTTGGTAAGACCCCAGCGCACTGATAGCAGTTTGATCATTCCATTACAGCTCGCTGCTGCTTGAAGCAATTTGCCACAAATTTCAATCAAACGTGCTCGCTAAAAAGTTGCCATAAGTTGCACCACCCACTCAGGTGGCGGTGCCACGCCCCATTCGCCAAGCAGACCCACCGCCCACTCCCACCACTTACAGCTAACAAACTTTTACATTAAGACATTAGCGAAAAACTTATTTTTTCCCTACTTTTTTTTTTCTGCCCTTTCCAGCGCTGTTTGCGATTTTTCTCTCATTCGGTTGCAGCTGCAACAACTTTCGCTCGAACTAATTTCTTATTTGTTTGGCTCTTGCGGTGCAGCGTGGAAAACGGCGAGGAACTGTGGAAAAGTGCGGGAGAAAACTGTGGGGAAAACTGGGATTGCCATGTGGCAGCGACTGGCCGGCAAATGGAGTGCTCCATTTTCATTTGCTCGCCCTCTCACTTTTGCCGGCCAGCGGGATATTGCACATGAAAAACTTTTCGTATTTTCATTGGCTTTGATTCGGTTTTGCAAATGGCTTTGCATTGTTGAGGAGTCGAGAGTTAAGTGCTGATTGGATGATCTTTCGATGGCCGTGCAGTCGTAATGGCGAACAATGCTAATGAAGGCAGCTGCGCAACGAATTAAACTTAAGTTTTTGCCCAATTATGCGGATTTGTATGCATAACAAACAGCTGCTTTTAACTGCAGTAATTCTTAAAATTGTAGCTTTTCAATCTCTTAAATGCAAGCAGCTCAGAATGATGAAATCATTGCCTTTCAACCTCCTAAGCTGCACTGTCTGATCCATTTCATCCGCAGATATTATTTCCTCTCCATTTCCCGGCCACCGCAGCCTTGACATTTTCCCCAACCCGTAGCACTTAAAAAATGCAAAACGCGTTAATGGCAGCCTGGGCAGCACCTGTGCCACATTGGGTGGTGGTGCATCGGTGGCACGGGGTGTGGGTGATGGAGTGCAGAGTGATGGTGTCCACGTTATGGCTCGTTGCCGTTTTTGCACCACAGCAACGCACTTGGCTGCGCTACGCAATTTCCGTTTCCGGTTGCGCAGAACCAGGGCCAAAGGCAGACAACTGCAGGACAACATCCCGGCCTCATCCTTGGCAGCCATTTGGCGCACAAACAATCCGTTAACACTTTTCTGCGCTGCTCTTTTCTCTTTATACCCAACCACCACCACCACCCCTTTTTTCTTTTGCAACTTTGTGGCCCTTGTTTCGGGGTTTCCGGACTGGGAAAACTCCTGTTGCTGTCGCTGACGCGACTCCAGGTTGTAAATTTCCATTAAATGTGCATTTTTGTACAAGTTTTTGAATTAAACTTTTTTCGCCTTGGCCATAGCTCAGCTGAGCTGGCTGGGTGGCTGTAAAAGCGACTGTCGGGCTTTTAGCCCGCTGCGCCATTGCTTGGCCATCTTGGCCAACAGCTCGGGTGAAAAGTTTGCACCGTACTGAAACAAGTTCATTTCCGTGGCTCTCATTATTTTGCCAAGTGCAGCAGATACGTTACGCGTAACTACAGCCAAAGTAGCGAGCAACGTAGTGTACGTTAAATGTGGGTTGGATTAAAGGAAAAATGTGTTATGCATTTCGTAGCTGTAGCTAATTGTATTCCTTTTGGACTAACCTAAGTGCACCGCCACCTAATTTCTGTCCCACGGGCCCCATTGCTCAGTGCTCGTTTTCTCGCCATGCTTAATCGCTGGTCCAAAATTTGTTAAGCTTTCGCTTTCAGTTGCAGGCGAATGTTATAATTTTGCACCCGCCCACCCATTTTTCTGGCCACCACATGCACATCCGGATACGGATACGGATCCGGATCCGCATCCTCAACCTCAGCCATATCCACATGCTGCATCTGACGCTGACTGGGCGAGTCATAAAAATCTCCCGAAGGGTCAGGCTAAGTGGGGCACTTGACCGGGGTTCAGGGGAATCCCAGAGCAGTGGTGGCATGCTATTACTTTTAGAATATGACCGAAACATGCAAAAGATTTCTCGCTAGCAGTTTTGCCAAAGGGCCGGTTGCGAAAGAAGCAGAGACAATGCAGCCATGGCTTGACACTGAAAAATGTGAAAATTATGCAGCAAACATTAAAGAAACTATGTAAATTGGCTGCTCCTTCTTCTGCTGCAACTGCTGCTGCTGCCGGGGGGCGTGGCTGATTTCCCCACCTAACCCCGCCACCAACTTTACTGCCCTAACCCGATGCCATCAAATTTTATTCCCCTGGCAAGTTTGACTCACGCCTAATGGTTTTAATTAAGCGACTGCAACTCCGACTCGTGAGTTGCATGTCATGCATGAAATTCATTAGGTTCTGCCGACGTCTGCTTAGTGTCTTACTCGAGAGTCGCGCTTTTCCAGCTTCCTTTGATATACTTATACTTGGCATTTTCTTAAGCAAAAACTTTGCTGGCAACTAAAACCAAACTTGACATAGTTTCGGCAAAAATTGCAGCTAAAAACTTACTTAATTTCTACCAACTGCACTTACTCTGCACCAACTGTCGCCGTTGGGGTGGTTATACTACTTATTTTCCTTACCCTACACAGAGAGAAAAAACGTCAAAAAAGTAACTATTTTGGGCCATACCGATTGACAAAATTATCAAAACGTGGAGAGTTATACCTTGCTGATCTCGTAGCTTAATTTCCTATCGTTTGATGTCATTCGCATTAAAATCGGACAACTTTAATTTTTTGACAATTTTTGCTAAATTTGATGATGGTACCCCTTATAAAAAATGCAAAAATTCGAAAAAAAATATTTTTTCTAAATCATTAAAAAATTGATATGGATCATTAGCCTTGGTTGTCCGCTGCATAAAACAGTCCATATCTTGAGTCTGTGACCTAATTTGATCAAGTTACAGTCAATTCCCGTCTTAAAAAATGTAGTTTTTTTTTATGCGCATTGCCATTAATTTGCGTCCATAAAATAATTGGTATTTTAGCGATAGCAGCCGACAAAATTAACCAAATGTCGAATGTCATACCATTTTATGCTCGCAGCTTAATTTCCTATCGAATGACACCATTGTCATTAAATTCAAAACAAATTAATTTTTTGATAAATTTTTGCAACTTTTAATTTACAAAAAATTCAAAATTTGAAAAAAAAATTTTTTTTTTGTTGAACATTATAAAAGTGATTTGGGTTTTTAGTTTGGCTTATAAGCAGCACAAAACAGTATCTTTTTTGACTCTGCGACTTAAATTGACCAAGTTTCAGTTTTTTAACCACAAAAAATACTTGTTTACTTTTTTGGGAATTTTAATGTTTTTTTTTACTGATTGCAATGAATTAATAGCAATTTTTGGTCAGTGCACCCGCAGTCCTGGAGGTACAGAGGCACACACAGAAACACAGACACACATGGCACACTTATTTGCATAGTTAGTCAAGTTTTCTTTGGCCCAATGGGAATGGCCAGGAACGGGGTCGGGCGTTTGGGCCAAGACAGTGGCAACTGCTTCCCGCATGTGAAGAGTCCACTCACTTTGACACTATTTCAACAAGCAAATAAACATGGGGTATCGGGGGTGCGGCCGTCTTTTATTTATCTTTGACACTTGCTAATTTTTGCTGAGTTGTTGATGAAAATATTTTGCCTGGCAAGTGTCAACTTCTTAAGTTGTTTAGCAACCAAACACAACGAATTTAACTTGACTGTCGACGGGGGGCTTGCGAACTCCACTGACAGTCGCATTTCGCAGCAGAAATTAGACCGTCTAATAGCGGAGATGCCATGGCCAAGGAATTTTCGCTAAGCAACACACCGAGTGGATGAAATGATGCTGAAATCTGTGCGACGCTCTAATGATTGTTCATGTCAACAATTTGCAAAACTAAATGAACACATTTCGCAGTCATAAATTATGCAATAGAACGTAGCAGCCACCAGCTAGCATTTGGCCCCACAAACACATGTGTGTGCCAGTTGCCAGTTACCAGTTACCAGTTACCAGTTGGCAGTTGCCAGTTGGCAGCAACTTGTTAGCCAACTAGGAGACTGAGCTGAAACTCGGCTGGCCATAAAGCACAAAATACGAAACGGAAAGCGACGGCAAGACACGGAGCCTGTTGAGGCCAACATGGCATACTGACAACATGTGTTCTGAGGTGAAGCTTATAAATAAATTATTGATAAGCATCTGGCATAGAGGAAACGTCAAAAGTTCTATGCTTAAATAAGCAAGGAATGAGAACGGGAGCGGGGGCGGGAGTGACGTGGCAAACTTGTTGTGCTGGCTTTTGAATTTTTAAATGCATTGAAATTACTGCGGGAAAATCTAGACTAAGTAGGATGAAAATTTAAATTGCACACCATCGCCATAGCCATCGCCATCGTCATCGTCATCGCCATCGCAGAGGAACACAAGGCGAAACGAGGGCAAACTTTTAGCAAGTTTGTTGCGCATTTTTAATTAATTTTCTTGCCTTCCTCGCTGCGCCCAAAGGCATGCTATAGAATTTTTTCGCGTCGGCTTTTAGCCATATTTAAACGGCTCACACTGCAGTGTGCCTGTGTGCATGGGTATGTGCCTATGTGTGTGTGTGTGTGGTGCATTGACATGTCAATAAGAAATGAAAATGAATATGAAGACGTGTGCGAGCTGCCCGCTTGGCTGCCAGCCTCCTGAACATCGACGGCGTTGCAATTAAAATTGTAAGACAAATTAAAAACCCGGAGCACACTGCGAAAAACTTGTGTAGAACAATGTGAAAACAAATGCAACAAAAATAAGAGATGTGTTGAAGATTTTACAAAAGCAATTGTTAAATCTTCGGAGCATGCTACACCTTTATTTGTGATTTCCCGATTGTCTGGCTCATTTTTATTCCAGTGCACACACGTAACACTTGCAAATTCTGCAGAAATAAGCCAAGAAGCGGTGGGAGTGAAAAGATTTGCACTTGGCTGCTGATTGCAGTTACCGACTCGTGTCCCCAATTTGACATTTATGCGAGCGCAGGCAAGCGATCCTTAATCGAAGCAACTGCGATTCCTTTCTTGCCAATTGTATGCACGCCTACACACGCATGAGTTCGTGTATGTGTTAGCCAGTATACACTTGTACACTTGTATTGGAGGCCAGAGGCCATGGCAAAGTTTGACATCCTCCTTCGTACGCAAGTGAAACTTTTAATTAATTTATTTTGCCCAGCACTCGCTTTGGCTCGCTGACGTTGTCTGTTTGCCGTTTACCCGGCAGAGCCTCAATAAATGTTTTTGCACTGACCATAAATGATTTATTTGTTATTTATGCGTGCCATGTTGGACAAGTGATGGCTCCTTCCTTCGACGGCACAATCAGTCCAGTCAAACAACTTTATTTAATGTCAAAGTAAACACGCCGTCACAGCCTCTTCACTCTGTAGATGGTGCACTCAAAAAAGTGTTTTCCAGTTCTTAAATGTGTCATACTTTTATTACAATTTGAGTACATGAAATTACTGCAGTTAACTTGATAACTTCTTGCTACTTGATTAGTTTTAATAGAAAGATATTAATTTTTTTTGTTCAGTTTAAGCAAATTTGAATAGTGTAGCGCTTGTCACCTGGAAATTCCGCTTCATTTTCCCCACTTTCCTCATTTTCCCCACTTTCCTCATTTTCCCCAAACCCATTTGCCAAACAGCCGCTGCTGCGTTTTTAATTTGCACATTGCGGTCGGCGGGGCGGATTGCGCGCGCATTTAAACGATTTTCGGTTAATTATACGCCGTTACATAATGACATTTGCGCAAAGCCACGCCCCCAGCGAGCGCCCACTTACCCACTTGCCCACTTGCCGCCATTGGGCTGTTAACCGAGCTTCCTGACGGCCAACCGACCGGCTTCCATTTCATTTCGAGTGTCTTGCGCTGTTTGTTCAGGCCCAGGTTTGCATTCCTCGCGGTTTCATTACCCAGCCACTGTTGCCGTTGACAGTTAGCCACCCACTCGCATCTGACACCACCACCACCACCACCCACATCCGCCGCCCACTGCCAGCTTATATACAGCAGCGTGTGCTGCTCTTCATCAGTGTGACTGCAATGGAGCCAAAGCCTCAAAAGACAATCGCTGGCGATGGAATGCATGTGTCAGATTGCAGAACATACCAGAAAAGAGTGGCTGGCAGTGCATTAATGCGGTGAAATTCCGAACAATGTGCGGATATCGCTTTTCCTGACCCCGGCTTCCGATCATATTTCTTGTTTACCGACAGCAACTTACTAATTCAAAGTTTCTCAGTTACACATTCCTCACGCAGAAAGAAAATTCGAACAGATATTCATAACACGACACGCCATCTGAGGCCCCGAAATAAATGAGAAGTAGATAAATAATTTGAACTTATTCAATTAATATCATGTAGCCATGTAAGTTTGTCTCAAAGAATGTGGAATGCTCAAATTAAAACTTAGTTTTTAGATATATCCATATCAGAAGCAAAGTTTTAAATCCAAGTTACTCATTGCTTTAGTTTGTTGTACACACATGTGTTCAATGCTCCATAGTTCATTTGGGTTTAGAGTTTCCTTGCTTGTTTGTAATCGAATTACATATTGTAAAGTTTTTAAATTACAATTACATACATACATGTTGGTTTTCTGTACAATCCAAAAAAAAGTCAGACTCCCCCCTTCGATGAACATTCGATATTCATTGTTAAGCGAACATAACCGCAGAAACCATAAAACTAACGAAAATTCAACTTAAATACAAATTAAATGCACGAGGGAATCGATGGGTAAAAAATTACGCCAGCAGCTAACAAAACTTTGTGTTGGTCAATTGTATTCGTTTTATCTTGTAATGTTGGCGGAAAAAATTGTAAATTACAAAAGCGCACAAACAAAAGCAAAGACAATAACACCAGCAACTATTTACCATATTTTCCCCGCGCGATGAAAAGATGGAATTATTGTTTGTATATGGCTGGGATGATGCTGATGCTGATGCTGATGCGCATACAAACACACACATAAGGGCATGTGGCTGGATGCGTATTTATGTATTTAAATTCAATTAATAATTAAGGTGTAAATGCATTTGCATGCTGGTTAATTAAATTTGTGCGGCTTTATTAAAGGAAATTACGTATTTTAATGCGGCAAGCACCGCAGAACCACCACCACTCGCAATAACAGCGACAGGATGCCCGAAAGCCCCGATCAAAGGATGCTGAATGGCTGTGGGATAATGTAAATTCCGGATTCCCGCCAGCTGTTTGCCAGCGAGCTTAAAGCCAGTTCGAGCAAACACTTAAAGCCTCGATTGGATGGTTGAAGCCGGGATGCAGGGATACGGATACACAGGCGCATCTATAAATATTTCATGCGTTGCACTGCAGTCATTATGGCATTCATTAAATATAGAGTGCACGACATCCATACCCCCGACATCCATACAATCCGCATCCATACAACCCACTACATGCGACCCACTCCACCCGCAGATAGGGAGCGTCAACTAAAACCGCCTCGCATCCATAAATCTCTACCAGCCTCATCGTCCTCATGGCCATGCCACCACTTTTGTCAGTAGTTATTCATATAAATACACAGTGGGTACTGTGGGTACAGTGGGGCCACAATGCCACTGACTCACAGACTCACAGACTCACTGACTTAGGCGTGGTGTTAGTGTATTTCTGATTTGTGGTCTGACAGTTTAACCAAAACTGCATGCATGTAAATTTATTTGTGCTCATTTTTGCCGGCGAACTGGGTACAGACCACCGCCATCGCCGCCGCCTTTCCCGCCTCGCTTACATATGTCAAAATATTCAATTTATGCAGCGGCAGAAGCAAAATGAGCCCAGATGAACGCCAAGGATGTGGAATAGAGGGCGGGGGATTTGGCAGGATTTGCTACAAAAGCAATGAGCTCCGAGTGTCAGCCATTATTTGGCGTGTTCCTATTTCGGTTCCCATTTCACTTGCGCAGCTTTCATAACAGTGGAGCTTTGGTTAGAGTATGCCAAAGGAATGTGCATTCATACATTATGGTTTTGTAATTTAAATAATATTTATTTTAAATACATTTTACATAACTTTGAAATGAAAAATCTAGTATATTGTTGAGATAATTTAAGGAACAGCCCGAAGCTGAAAGCATTCGATTTGTCCTGGTTGGAGTCCTTTGGGAACACCCACTCCCGGCAGGACCTCTGTTCCTTCCTGTGTGCCCCATTTTGAGCTCTATTATATATATACATATATATACATATATATACGTTGCATGTGTGACATTTATTTTTGCATGCTGCTGGCCACTGACAATGGGTCAGTTCAGTTTCCAGTTGCCGGCGCCATTGTTCCGACCAGGCCCAAAAGCGAAGCCAACCGCTGCCGTTGGTGGCTTGACATTTCTGACATTTGCAACATTTATGGCCCTCTGCTGATACCCATGGGTGTGGCACGACCCTCCCTTCCCTCCTTCCCGAGACCGCACGCATAAATGGATTGCAATTTCGCCACTCTTTACGGCAATTTGTATGCCAAAGTGCTGCATTCGATCAACTTATTAGTGAGCAGTCTTGAAGAGTGATCTTTTCTCGATACACTGTTGCAATTGTCCCCTACCTTTTGCTTGTTTGTTATTGCCGATGCCGCCATAATAATATAGCGTTTTATGCATTTTGGGTGCATTACCAGCTGAACGGGAAAACAACAGGCAGCAAGTTGAGAACCTAACGTGCTACTTTATTTGCAACTTATTCACTTCCCCCCAAACTCTGTGGCCATGCAGATGTAGTTATTATTTGAAATTTCATAATACTTTTACAACTTTATGCAACTGTTTCGCTGGCGGGCTGCCTTAACGCCGCTTTCATGCTTTATTTTTTGCGGTTGGCCAAAAAAAACCCATCCGACAACCAACCCAGATCCACCCACAACATCACCACCCAGCCACCCACTTGGGTTGTTTACTTTTGCAATTTTCAACGCTCCAACTGCATGCCATTTATTTCAGCTTTCGCTCCCCGTTCCCCATTCGCTCCTCCAACGCGACTCTGTTTATTTAGCCGGGTTTTTTGCTTCTGCTTTTGCTTTTGTTTCGCTCGGTAGCTCCATTTTTATGTAAAACATATTTTTCTTAAATAATTTATTTTTGGTTTTTGTTTTCCTTCTTCAGTCCTGCTACTTTTCTGCTCCTTGAGCAATCTAAAATGAAGCTTTTATTGAGTTCAGGTGCGCGCTGCCTTTCCCACTCCTTTTGGCTCCGCTGATAGGCAAGTCTACATTCTACATCGAAAGAATATTATATAGTACTTCTAATTAAAATGGGAAATAATACACCTGATTGGAAGATTGTAAAATAATTATTAGCATTTCCCTTTTACATGTTTACAGTGTGAATTACTACCTCTGACATACAATTAATAAAAAGGTTTATGTCCTTAGATGTATTTCTAATTTAAGTTGTTTTTAAATTGAATACTTTCAATGACGACTAGATTAATCACTTTTTACAGTGTACTAGTCTGCCGGCATACTTTAGGGCAACCTTTGATTTCGCCTCTTTGCTTCTTTTTCAATTTGTGGCCACATTAACGTTAGAAAAGAAGAAAAAATATGAATGCACACGAAAAGTGTAAAGAAATGGCCTGGCCTGTCGTGAATGCAGAATTTGGGGTGGCTCGCAGGTCCTTTTTAGGGTGGCCCACAGTGGGTTAGCGGCGGTGTTAAGCCGGAGTCTTCGCGTGCACGGAAACGTTTAGCCGCCGCATATTGCCGGGCTCCGGTGGCCGAAAAGCTTCTGCTTTTATTTTTAGAAAATATTGGCACTATTTACCCCACTCCCAGTCGCCAGATTCAGTTCACATTTTCCCCGTTCGCCACTCGAGTTGGAGCCATTCGAGCCATTCGAGCCATTCGCTCCCCGGGCATTGTTCTTCGGGCCAAATGGGGCCAAAGTGGAAACGTTTGCTTATGCATGGCGGAAAAGTGGCTCTGCTTACCTGAAATGGAGAAAACAAGAGAAATGGATATTAATTAGAGTGCAAGTCGTCGTTCTGTATGTTGTGTTAGTGTTTTGTATTTGCCTGCTTATTATTTGTGAGCCACGATCTCGCACACAATATAGAGACTTTTACGAAAACTTAATTTATTATTTCGTGCTTATGCAAACACATCAATTTGTCGCAAGTAAACACTTCAAGCGCTTTTCGTTATCTTTGGCCAACAGTTGAGGCCGAGCCAAATTCATTAGAAATCCCACAGCAAATAGCAGCAAAAATGGACAAAAAAAGAAATAAAAATATAGATATGTTTCGGGCGGGTCAAATGTTTGTTTAGGACCTGACGACCGACCGAAATAACTTTTCGACTTTTGGGCTAGAAAAGCGAACCCTAAAAAGCCACCTGGCCATCCAATGGCTTTCATAATTTTTCAATAAATTCGAAGACTATTCTATCGAACTAAGTGAGGGCTTCCTATTCAATAAAGTCGACATTACGTTTTGGCAACCCTAACTAGCCGGGTTCACCGCCTGATTGCTCCTGTCCCGCAGCCATTTTGCCACTTTTCTACTTGGCTGCTGTTTAACCGCAATTGAAATTACTCGCTCGCTTCCGTGACGACGAAGGCCGCTTGAAAAATTTATGCAAATTGCGTCACGTGCCCCGATGATTTCTTTCGAGGCAAAGGAGAGCGGAGGTCGCAGTTCCAGGATCTGAGCCACCTTTCCGTCGGCACTCCTTTCGTGTCGCTGCCAATGCCGCTGTGTCGCTGTGCTGGCAAGTGAATCATTATTTAATTTAATGTAAAATAATTAGCATGAGCCGGAGCTCTCGGAACATTCAGAGCAGTCCTTGGCTGACAGTGATGAATACTTGAGGTCCTCCACACTTGCTGATACCGCTCTGACACATTTTTTCAGCCCCCACCACCCGCATCCATCCGAGTCCCATTTGCGGTCACTCGATGATATATTACACACTGAGATACCCACACTCGAGGGCCGATTACAATTGAAGTCCCCTCGACTGCCGCACACTTGTCTTATTCTTTCGGAAAGAAACTTTTTCCGCTGTTAACATAATTTCCGCAGTTGATTGATTCACTCGGTTCGGCAGGACGAAGGACGCAGGACGCCGGACGCAAGGACTACGCAGGATACGGGCGGGCATCTATCCGGCTGGAGCACTTAAGCTGCCTGCCTGCCTGGTAGCTCACAAGTCCACATCCGTCGACTGGCGCTTAGACAAATTGTACTTTAATGTAATTTTATTGCAAAACTTTTCGATTTGCATATTAAAGGACGAGAAGCGGGCACAATAAAAATTTCATAAGCGGTCGGCAAGGACTTTGACACGTGCCAAAGAAGAGATGTGGGCGGATAGCTTGGGATATATTTTACATGTGCACAAAGGCGGTGAAAATATATTTGAAAATCGAATTAGAAAGGGATGTAATTGCAGCTGCGTTGGTAAATAATTTTATAAAAAAACCTTTTTTGGAAATAGATTCTGAGGAACCTATTGCCTTATTAAATCATATATATAGAACACAAATCAAACGGTTGTTGACACAAAAATAACCTAATTGAATGCTCGTTTGCCCCTTCAGGACTGGACAACAATGGCGCTTGGGCTAAACAGGTAATTACGGGCTAGGAACACAACTTAACGCAATGCAAACACATATATATCACATGGCCCCTCCAAGCAGCAGTAAAAAAAAGGTCAAACCCATACTAGCACACTCACAAAATTGATGCAAAGAAGTCAACCTTGGGGTCATCGATGCGATTGCTTAACAAAGCCAACGTCTGGCGGGCTCAACTTTCGGGCATTAGCTCAAATTGGCAAAAGGGAGAAGGAGACCCTTGAAGGGAAAGTGAAAGGGTCCTCATTTTTTATTCATAAACATTCATATTTTCCCATTCATGCAGCAGCAGCAGCAGCAGCAGCTGCTTCCTTTTGCCTTTGTCCTGTCAGTATCTTTGCCTTTTTTTCTATTCCAATTTTGCTGATTTCATATCCACAATTTGTGTTGATTGATAAGCAATAAGCGGAAGCTTTGAAGTGCGGCCCAAAAAGCAGATACCCCAAATGGGACACACTTCTATTATATTACATATTCGTTCTGGAGTTCCTGAATATCGCTAATTTACTGAGTACTTCCCAGTGTATCCCTGATAGCTCGAGACAAAGGGAGCTTAGCTTGTAATTTAAGCCTTTGGAGGTTCGCCGTTGTGTGCATGTATAATCGCATCCTACTGCCCCCCATCTTAATCGGTGTTAATTGTGTGTACTCGCATATATGTATTTATATACCCTGTGCCTATATATTTATATATGTGTGTATGTCGGATCAGGCAGGACCTGTCCCTGCACCTTGTGGCGTTCATTGGCATTGTTGCAACGACAACTTCAATTTACACGCCTCGTCGGACGCTCATTCCCTTTGTTTTCCCGGCGAGGCGGCTGCCTTCTTGTTGTGCTCCAGTAGCTCTATATAATTAGAGCTGCCATACATATAAATATATATATTTGTATTTGTGCGTGGCTGGAACAACAATTATCCACCCACCAACACACACACACGGTAAGGAGCAGCAGTGCCAATAGACATTTTCATAAATTGTTAACAATTATTGCTGTGCGGCAACAAAGCGAAAGTCCGCCTGTGTCTAGCCAACCCGAGACTCATCCTCTACGCTCAGTTTTCCCTTTTCCCGTTTGCCATTTCCCATTTTGCCATTTCCCCACTGCACTGTCTGCCTAATACAATTTCAATATTTGCCGGGGCAACGTGGCGTATACGTTATGCTTACATACACACAAATATGCCGCTGCTGCCGTTGCACTCATGTCTGATTAAATTAAATTTACAATTCATACGTCTGCTCGGCATTATTACAGAGTACCATGTGTACGAGTATGTGTGTGTTTGTGTGCGTGTGAGGGAAAGAAACTTTCAGGGAGATTGGTAAGCCAGACAACAATGTTGTTGTTTAATTGTTGGCTTCGTTTTTGCCATCTGCGCGAGCCACGCCCCCTTTAATTACCAGACGCACACCCCGCCCCCATTAAGAAATGACATGTGGAGCACAACAAACAAAAAAAAGTTGATATTTTCCACACCATGGAAAATGATTATTTACATTTTACAATCATTTGGACATTTGGCTGATATTAAAATAAATCCTTTCGATGGCATCGCCAAGCGAAATATTAAATAGCAATATGATCAGAAACATGACAGTAAAATTCAACACAATGCATGACAGCAATTCCAGACAAGTGTAACCAATATTATGTTACTTAACGATTAAGATAACTCTGGTAATTCAAAGAGCAGTTAAATATGTAATGCTAAAGTGTTGGTAATTTTGATTTAGCCACAATGGCCCACTTATCTAATTTTAATGCGTTGCTAAGTCAATTTGAAGGTGAATCGAACTCTCTCAACAAGCCGTCGTTAATTGCCACAAAAGTAAGGGCAGCGGTGAAAACTCCTGCTCGCAGTTGAGCAATTGAGAAATGAGCCGAGAAACAACAAAAAGTAATGGTCAAACATTAGCAGGAACACGCTCTACATCTTGCATTTGCCATTTTCCATTTTCCATTTTCTATTTTCCACTCTGCATTTGGCCACAACAGAGACGTCGACGAAGCCGGGCCGAGCATAATTGCATTTGCGTTAAAACGCAAGCAAACAATTCACTTAAAGTGCAAATAAGTGAGGAGAGAAACCACTCTGCCCATATCCTTTATATATGCGAGTATGCGAGTGTATAAATATCAGTGAGTGGGTGGGCCCAAACCGAAATGGTCAAACTGACAAACTGACAAACGTGGACAACGGAAGTCAATCAGACGGAGACGACAGACTTTGATACGCAAGCGCAGCGGAAGTTCAATTGCAATGAGCCGGCCACCGAGGACCAAGGACGAAGGACGAATGACGAGGCGGTGGCAATGTCCTGGCGACAGGCCAACAACAGCTGGCGATTAGACGAAGGACGCAGCCAGTGGAGTGAAAAGGAGTGGGGAGCACAGGAGAACAGGATGACCGACCACGGCAAACGCTGTTTAACTTAATTCAATAATCATTGGCAATTGCAATTTGCGGTCTGGCGACGTCCGGGCGACATTTGTGCAAATACAGAAATTATAATAATGACAGACTGCAGGCATGGGATTGGAGGTCCTTGCCCGTCTTGGCCGACTTGTGCAGTGTCCTGTGAGCGGGGCGGCATTAAGTGGCAGAAAGTCAGGCACATCGATTCCAGGGACCCAGTTTTTGCGGTTCACATGGGCAATTACCATGTCGAGATCCTAAACCGAAGCGAACCGAACCGATTCCTGGACCAATTCTACGCAATCGGACGGATGACAGTGTCGATGGGAACGTGACATTTGGACCAAAACAAATTTCACTTATTGCCCGATAATGTTTCCAGCTTATATTAAATAATCATTTGGGTAATTTCGAATTATTGCTAGGTGGTCGGTTTCGGTCGATTGCGAGTGCACAGGCCGAGAATTGTGTTCGATGCACTAATTGCTGAATGTGCAGCTGCTCGAAATGGGAAATTTGGGGGGTTTTGGATTTCAAGGAACTGAATAGGGGTGTTCGAGCATTAGCAGTGCATAACCGCAATATTGAATTGAAATTTCATTAACGTATTAGTGTGTGTGTGCGCAGACAAATGGGGTAAGAGATTAAATGGACACAATTGTATCTGGGATACAATGGGTGAAGCATTTTTGTTGCAGGCACCAACAGCTTAAAATATCGCAGCAATAATATAACTAACATTTCCATATTATCAGAAAAATTACTATATTATTCAGAGGCCTCTATTTCTACTTCATTACTACTTACAGCATGTTTATTTGTGTATTACAACCGCTTAACACAACCTCATAAGCAAGATAAAGATGCTGCAACTTGGGTTGATTTTCATTCGATTCGCTGTAAGTGGCTTCCGCCGCCACTCACCTCACGCGTGTATAATTAAAATAATAGCAGCAAAAGCCTAGTTTTATTATTAATTATGCAAGAACACACAAACACACAGAGCGCGTCACGCCCCTTCATTAATTAAACATGGGCGTTCATGATGGTGATGGTGATGGTGAATGGTGGAGTGGAAAAGTGGGGCAAACACGGCGCATGTGGCTTATTCAATATGGAAGTTGGCCAGGACTATTTTCTTTTTTGTTTTTGGTTACTCCCAGCCATCGTTGTGTTTGGCTTTTAATGCCGATTAATTACATAATATTTAATACACATGTTTCACTTGGCATTGTCTGGGCAAACTTGGTTTTGCAACAATTTGTTGCTAATTTATGCATGAGATGTTTATTAGTTGGGCTCCTCTATGGAGGCCAGAAGCAACATCTTTTTTTCTGTTCGAACGAAAGCAATCTGGGAAATTAAATGCCTGAAGCATGGAAAATTACACGAAAAATCAACATGGCGCAAAATATGCTTTTCCGTTTGCAGAACTAAAGCCGTCATTACCATGACAGCATATTTCTGGCGTCCTCAGCAACTTTAACCATAAATTTATGAGCGATTTTAAATGCTTTAAAAATGAGAATGAAAATCTCGGCGGGCGAGGAAAGAAACGAGATGGGTGGGGCGAAAGAAATGCGGCAATGAATTGGACGGCATTGGGATGGAAAGAAAGATGGAATGAAATCCGGGTCCGGGTTTTAGGTTTGGGTTTGGGTTCCGGGTCCATCGGCCGTAGCGCAATAAAACTGCGTCATTTTGGGCGGCATAAAAAATCGTTTTTGTGTGTCCTGACAGTGTGGCATCAGTTTGAAGGGGCAGAGCATGGGGCATGGGCACAAAAAATCATGTCATGTCATTGTCGGCATCGTAAAAATGTTATCAGCCATAATAACGAGCCACGATTTTCGGTGGGGGGCGGTGGTGGTAGAAGCAGGATAGCATGGCGAGCAGAATTTTCGAGGCTGCGGGGGTGTCGCCAGCGCTAATGGTGCGCAGCTAATGACTGGGTGAGGGGCGTCCTCGTGTCCTGGTGTCCTAGTGTCCTGGCTGAAATGGCCGTTGCCCCGAATGATGATATAGTACCGAGAGTACCGAGCTACCGAGCTACAGAGCGCTCCGGAGAGCTTTAAATTCCAATACCCAATACTGGGCTGGATATTAAATTGCCGCATTCGCAGTTCCACTCGCCAACTTACGCTTAATGGTAATAAAAAGTAAATCAAATCAGTGTCCTTAATCCCTGAATTGATGTGGGGCTTCCTCGATTGCGACACAGACGACCCAGACTCCTCGCATCCTTCGTCCTCTGCCCTCTGAATACAGGAGTCCCCTACTTTCGTCTCGTATTTATGCGAAGGCATTTCTTTTTTTGCCGGCTGTCCTTACTTACAATTCAATTTCTGAACCGACTTTGACTGAGGCCACATCGTTGGCTGCCGGCTGCCTTTTGTGCCGGTTGCGGTGCAATGGAAGCACTTTGACCGGTCTTAAAGCCGCCATATTATGGCAGATGCATTGAGCTCTTGCGGTTTTGCCGATTGAGTCTTCAGCGGTGCGTGAACTTAATATATTCTGAGGTCGCTTTAAGAGGTTTGAAATGTATCTTGTAGCTTTTAATTTCTCTTAAGGAAATATCCATTTCCATTGTAGGAAATTTAAATCCACTTTTCCAATCAGTGATAGAAAAATGACCTCTCGAAGCGGCCATCACCCAGTTTGGCTTACTTAAAGCCAATCGTTGTTGGCATAATGCTCGTACTGCCAGTCGACTTGAATGGATGGCGGCCAATGCTGCGTATGCGCAATATTCGGGGCAACTGCCTGAAGCCGCCAAAAATGAACTGCCAGCTCGAGTTGCACTCATTAATCAAATGTTAAGGAAGAGAGGTCTTCCGCCTGCAGCCCAAACGAAGCAAAGAAAAAATGTATGGGAAGAGTGGCGACTTTGGCAAGATTTTTTTACTACTTGCAGGATTTCGGGTGAGGAGTGGGTGAAACTGGCAGTGTTTGTGCAAGCTGAAAATGCATTTAAAATACACAGAAATCCGCAGCGAGAAGCTAAGTGAAAAACCGAGCGGAGCGAGTGAGATGGTGATAGAGCTAAGAGCTTGAGGAGGCGCCTCGGCATTGTGTTCCATGCTATTTGCATTTTCTCTCCGCTTTTCCCCCAGTTTTCATTTTTCCCTTCTTTTTTTTGGCAAGGCAAATAGCAGCGAGTACATAAAAAACAAGTTGAGAGGGGCGAACACACACCATCACACACCCATTTATGGTGGGGCGAAAGAGAGATAGATATAAATAATAAGTCCATGGGCGAGTATGTGTGAGTGTGTGCAAAAAATGGGCGTGCCGCCCCCGTCGAAACAAAACCAACCAAAAAAGTGAAAAAGAAGTGCTGGGGAAAAAAAATGCATTTTATATGCAGATGCATGGCGTAAATTGTAGTTACGTACTAAATAAGTAAAATAGCGCTGAGTATTTTTCACTTAAAATGCAGCAAGGCAAAAAGCAAGGGGCCAGAAAACCTCCGGTCCGGCCAGAAAAAAAGGGGGCGGGGGGCGTGGAGACGAACCTCTTAATTGGATGCATGCAGGCAAAATAACATGCGAGGCGTGCGCAAATTGTTCGGGGTTGAATTAAAGTGGAGGCTAAGTTAACTAGCCGCCGGCTAATTAAAACCTGAAAAGTTCGCCACACTTGAATATCCAACTTGGGCGTACTTCTGCAGCTCTATGCTCTATGTGTGTGTGTCTGTGTGTTTGAATGGAATTTGCATTGGGAATTGGACTAAGACAAGAGCCGGCTTTTGTGAAAGTTGCCAAAGTCGAATTGGCTCTGAGACTTGCACAGTTTTCCTTGCCCTGCTTTGCTTCTCTGCTCGCATTAACAGCTGCTCAATGGAAATGGGAATGTCGCTTGTGCTCTCATTTTCCGCAAAGACACACACAGACAAACACACACACACACACTCAGAGCTCTATTTGCATAAGCATTTTGTGTGGCTGTCTTTGTACACATGTTGGCAATAAAACCAGAAACAGCAGCAGCAACCACAAGAGCGTCAAAATTAAACACAATCAGAGCAGAAACTCATTTAAGGCGCTAAGCATTCGCAACAATTTCGCCAACAACATAAATTACACTTTACTCGTGGGCCGCAGGATAACCGAAAGCAAAATAAAAAGGAGAGAAGAGGGAATTGAAATTGCTGGAACGCCTCTAATGAAAGGATTAGCTTAGATTGCTATCAAAATATGAAAATTTATTCCAGCTGGAAAAGCCTGCCGCCCATTTTTACGAGACACCCAGGCCGAAAAATCCTTTTCTGGCTGAGAAAATCTTTGAGTTGCCGCCGCATTAAATGAAACATTGCCGTCCCTTTATTTTATTTAAATTTATTTTTGGGTTTTTTTTTGTTTTGTTTTTGCTTTTCTTAGCGCCGGTCTGTGTTTTTTAATTTCATGCTGAAGGACACGCCTTGGAGCTTCTTCATTTTGTCAAGTTAATGGAGAATAATAAAGCGCAAAAGTAAATAAGTAAACAGAGCGGAGACGCAAAACTACAACAATAAAAGGCGGCAGGCGCAGAAAAGCAAAAAGCTGAGACGGCAAACGGCCGGAAAATAAAAGCGGACGACCAAAGCCACGCCAAAGGACCTCCTGCTCCCCTCCCCCCTCCCCTTCCCTTTTAGCATGAGGCGCGGGGAGGGGAATGGGGGCCCAGCACCAAGCACAGCAAGGCATCTTTTTGTTTTATGCGAAATGCACTAAAAATATATTTAAATTTATTTCATTTTCCCCCAAATGAACTGCGCAGGACATGGCCAAAGTGCAGCCTTGCCGTTTTCGCTTGGTAAATGTAAATGGTGGGGGGTCCGTCGGACGTCGGACGTGGAGCTGCCATGACGCCAGCCAGGCGACAAGGACGATTACCCCGCTACCCCCGCCCTGCCTGCTGAGGCGCTACACAGAGAGAAAAGTACAGCAAGAACACGAGAGTTGTGCTGGTAAAATGATCGTTAATATTATGGCGAAACATAAAATATTTGTTACCTAAACTGATAATTATAGGCATTGTATCTATGTATATACTAGTACTATATTTGGAAGCTCTGATATTATGAATTATTTATATAATTATATACAAAGTCATCTCTGCCTGAAGTCAAGTTACTGAGCCCTCTGTTTGCTGTAATAAACTTGATTGCGCATCCCTATGCTGTACAATCCCCGTACCCCCCTTGGTCTGGTGTTGTTGTTGTTGCTGCTGCTTTTTAAATAAAATTTTTATGAAATTTTTGGCAATTGAACTCAAGTTTTAATGGAACGCCATAAATTAGTGGCGCTGTCCTTCTTCTCGGCCACTTGAGTCCCGCTGCGAAATTGGATACAAGCGCTTAATAAAGCACTCGAGAGGCTGAGCGGCGTCGTCTGACCGCTCCAGACCCCTCCAATTCCCCCCAGCTCCCCTCCAGAACCGACCAAATCCCACCCTGATGTCACATCCATTTCATTTGCGCTTGGCAACCGACATCAATTCATTTTGTGCGCAATTAGATTGTTGTTGCCGCGGCGCACACACACACGCGAGACTAAACTTTCCAATATGATCCGATCTGTTGTGTTTGTTGTATTTGATTTTCATGTCCTTTTGCAGCGCCGTCCAACTTTTGGCCATTCAGCGAACACTTTGCCACTGGCCATGGCAACGATTGACTGGGCCCCCGAATGGTTTTCAATGTATTTCGCACTCGAAACTTTTCACATTCATGCACAAGAGATGGCAAGATGGATGGATGGACAAATCAAAGCGGCAACTAAAAAATTTGAATGGCCAATGGGAAAAAATGGGAGAAGTCCCCGGAAGTGGAGAAACAAAAGCGGAAGTTCTAATTAGTTTAACTACGCAATGGGATTACCCTGTTCGTGGAGAAAGTCCGTGTCACATATAAATTAATATTAAGTCCCAGAGGTTGAAAGGGTTTATATAAAAGGTGTAGCTGATTTTATTAATATTATCTGTGCAGAAATAGTATTCTTTTAATTTTCTAAGCGCAGTAATTACAGAACGATTAGTAATCGAAACCATTTTCTGTAAACGCTTTTTCATTTATTTAACATTTTGTTGTTATTTTGGCATTTGCATTGTGCATCTACTGTGTGCACTCTGATGCTTCATTAGTTGAACTGCAGAACGAAAGTTTGTGGTTTGTCGTCCCCACCGCCCAACCGCCCAGGACCTTTAGTTCTCCCCCATATTCCTGGAACTGTACCCCATCAGCTATTCACCCCAATGCCGGCAATATATTTCAGCTGCTGGATCCATTGGGGCAGTTGTAAAGTTTGTCTTGCAGTTTGTCGGGAATGGATTGCAAAAGGGGTCAGAATGGAGTCAGTGCGATGGGGATTTATGGGAGCTGCGGGCTGCTGGCTGGTCATTGGCCAAACGCGTTGATGTGTAATTGAGGACCAGGAATTCAACGTTAGATTTGTGAGAAACAAACCCATTGCCGTTCCCCTCGAAACCTCGAAAGTTGCGGTATAAACATATCATCTGATGCAAAGAAACCTCGAAAATAAATTAGAAAAAAACTAAGCTTGTTTATATATTTATTCGCAGTGCCTAAGTACACAAACAGAAATAAATCTCCGCTTTTTCTAGATGGTTAAACATAAACTAAACTCTTTAAGCACTCCCACACTCAAATGCAGCTGCCATGTGCCATGTTCCATGTTCCATGTGCCAGACGTGACTGAAAAGTTGCTGCTATCATTTTTGCTCGCAATAGTTTGCACTGCCGGCAATTAATTTATGTGACAAACTGTTTAAAAAGTTAAAGCCGCTGCCCAAGCAGCCGGAAATAGATTCAACTAAATCTGCTGCATCTGATTCCAACTGGAGCAACACCACTTGACTGCAATGGGCATGGATGCTGTGGGTGGAATGTTGAGTGCAAAAACGGCGATGAAATAATCATGTTTTGGCTTCGAGCGTATTTTATCTTATTTAGGGTCAGTCGTGGAAATGTGATGAAATTTATTATAACTCGAGTTTGGCCACTGCAAAGTTTGCACAATCAACGAAATGGCCAGATATAGCGCCACGATAATGGCAAGACAAAGAAAGGCCGTCCAAGGAGCTGAAAACACAGGGGCTAAATTACGGAATCCTTCTTGCATTATCCTGCCGCTAGATTAAAATGAACTATTGCATGACAACAACACCACAACAATGGCAGTGGCAATAATAATACAAGCAAACGATAAGCAACACGAAGCAGGGCGAAGCAACTTCGCTCGCAAGTGCTAAAGAATGAATGAATAAAAGAAAAAGCCTGGCCCAAGGAAATCTGTGAAAGACGCCGGGTGAAAGCGGCAATAGAGAAAACAGCAACAGCAACAGCAACAGCAGCAACAACGGCCATAATAATGGCTGGGATAATAATAAGAATTAAGCAAGAAAACACATCAGACAGACATCCGAGCCATAGCCATCGTGGTAGCCATCGCCATAGCCATAGCTTTGGCCAGGGATTGGGATTTGGATTCGGATTCGGATTCGCATTCGACTCTGCGCTCTTTTTTTGGAGCTCGGATTGGGGCTGTGAACAGGGAGCTGAGCACAACACAACACACGGCTTCCGTTTCCGCAGCCATTTTCGTGGGGATTTATTAGTTTTTGCTCGTTAGAACTGCGCACAGCTGCCGGGCCATGTTGAGAAGTGTTTAAGCAGGGCTGCACAGCGAGAAAATAATACCAAGATCTGTGTGCTCACTCATAGGGATGCATGCGTAAGCAGACCTGCATACTTAGCTTCTCGATAATGACACGTTTGCGTACTTAAACTTGGTTTTTTCTCTCTCTGTACCAATAGGGAAAAGGAGCTCGAGCAGCTAGAAAGCTCTAGCTGGAGAAGACGACTTCATGAACCAACAAAAATTAACACCCAGTGCAAAAAGTAGAAAACGAACGACTGAAACACACATAAGCTGCTTGTTTATAGTTACAGCTTATGCTGCCACCTAACCCCCATTTCCCGCTTTTCCCAGCTCTCCCGCTTTTCCCTGCTTTCCCGCTTTTCCAGTGACCAAGCCATTTCGCCTATGAACCATTTTCTTTGGCTAAAACTGCAGTCGAGGCAACGACGGCAGCTTCTGTTGCTGATGTGCATCAAAGTGAGAATGATTGATTCAATTTTAAAGTTGTTGCTATGTGTGTATTGGTGGGTTAAGCTCCTGCGTCCGTGTGTGTGTGTGTAAGTGGGTGGTGTGTTTCCGGTTATGTGTGTGTGTGTGTGTTTCAGTGTGTTTTAAGCACAGTCTGCTGCTCAGTTGCCAGTTTTAACAAATAATCTCGCTGGCGTCCATTCGTTTTGAGTCCTTGCTGCTTTTGATGCACCTAGGAAAATACAAGGACCTTCAATAACTAAAACTTGGTATTAAGTTTTACATTCTCAACTCCTGTTATCAATGCTCGAAAATCGTTCAGTATTTCTATTCAGAAATATTTATAGAAATTACATATGCCTAATCCTTAGATTTGTGGTCTCAGCCACTCCGCTTTGATTTTAAATTTATTGCGTTTCAGTGTAAGGACATGAGTGGGTGCACAGGATCTAGGGGGGTTTTGGGGTGGAGCAGGAGGAGTGAGAGGAGTTGCTGCCATGATGGAGTTCGGTCAGAGGCAGCAGTCGTTGGCTGACTTTTCTCCGCTTGTTACCTCAGCTACTAATACCAGAAATAATTACAAAAGTGAATTTATGTTGCTGCGGCGATAACAAATGCTTTCTAGCACCATCCCCTTCTGGACCACCGACCCCTTTGATCCCTGGCCCCATTGCAGTACAAACACACTAAAGTCGAAGATTTATTTTTTCCCCCAAGGGGTTTTTGTTGGAGAGGAAGGAGGGTTTTGAAATGCGCGTAACTTTTGCCAATGACGCAGAGGAATTTTCAGCCAGAGCAGAGAGCAGATGTATGAATCGCCATAGATGGGGGATTGCGATGTCAGAGTGAAGTATGGCCTGCAAAGTGCAGCAATCCCACTGCAATACCACTGCAATACCACTGCAATCCCCGTCCAGAAGAAACCCTGGCGAACCTCCCAATGGCAGGCACCCAATGATCCACTGGGTGTGGCATCCATCTAAGCATGTGGCATACAAGACTGAACTTTCTTTATCAAGTTTTGGCAACATCACAGATTAAAATTTGGCTTTCTGACACTGCCGAAGCGACAGACTCTGGAATTAGTTCTGCTTCGTGAGGGGGCGGACGAAGGATGAAGGACGATGGGCGTGGCTGTTGCTGTAGCAGTAGCAGTGGCAGTGGCAGTGTTGTGAATTAAGCTGAGTGACTTTCAAATGAGTGGATGCGCCCAGAAGTTCATTAGCAGAAGCCAAAAGTTGCTTGATTGACGCCCGGCATTGACTGCAGTTTAGCTTGCTGAAGTTGCATGATTTCTGCTCAGGCTCTTGACAGTTACTTTTGGCTGGAAAAACATTTTCCCCACACAGTGGGAAAGCTACCTAATCTATACCAAACTATTAGTACTTAAATAGTATTTATCGGTACACACAGCCATCATTTCTTCTTTCTTCATAATTAAATTTTTAAAAATCGAAGTTTCCTCGTGGTAAACCCAATTAAATTCTTGTCAGCCAAATCTTTCCCCTTCGCCTCGACCCTCTTGCCATAATTATTTTTCGTGTCCGTAATTACGTTTTCCATTTTCCATTTACATAACCTTTTGCCGCGGCCACCGAAGGCAATCACTTAAGTGGCGCTAAAAAATTATCTAACCAAATTATTTCAAGCGAAAACCGAAAAGAGAGCCGCAACGTTTAACAATCGATGCGAAATACTTGGATAATTGGCGCTTATTGATACTTGAGCGCCACATAATCGTCTTAATTACTTTGCAAACTAACTTTAATTGGCCCGAACGGTGGACGAGATAAAAGGGCCCAATTACAAACGCCCGTACGGCTGAGATCCCGGGGCTGATTGCATGTCTGCTTGCCATTTGAGGCCAAAAAAGGAAAAAAAAAAAAAAAGGAAAAAAAATGAGAAGAATCCAAAGGAGAAAAACTAGAGTAGAGCATGGAAAAAAAATGAGCGGAAAAGATGCCGATGCCACCATTCATTATCTGGCGCCCCAATCTCTGGTGCAGCAGCCAACACTTGAGCCGGACCCTTTCAATAAATAATATAATAATAATCCAATCATATTGTTACATCCGCGACTGCCAGTCATCAGGATGCAGCAGGAGCCGGAGAAATTCCAGCTGCACTGCCACTGCTCAGAGCTGTCCGGATCTGGCTACTTTGTTCTTGCGCTTCCGCCGTAACGCTTCCGTCGCCTGTCCACCCGGAATCCTCAGTCCAGGGTCCAGAGTCCCGATGTCCTGATGTCCTGATGTCCTGAATCCACTGGCAGCCAGCTAATATGCGTCCCGCCGGCGCAGCGGAAATTGCAAGCCAAGCTGTGGGGATGTAGGGATGTGGGGCAGAAGGCGTGGGGCATCAGGATGCGGACAGAGACTAAGCAGCTTAAAGGCGCATCATCGATGCCAACGCTTCCAGCTGAAGATTTATCGTCCTGTTCGGGTTCAGTTTGGGTTTTGCCACGTGAGATGTGTTTTGGTCCGGGAATCCGGGCACCCGTTGCCCAGGGACACGTTGCTTTTCATTTGAGTGGCAGCCACAAGATGCAGGCGAATGGATAGCAAATGCTGGTATGCATCTATTAGCCAAATTGTTTTCCCTTTTGCACGTATGCAGATTAAGTGCGCTTAAACATTTGTTTTAATTTCATAAAAGGTTGCTTATATGATTGAATAAATATCATTTTATATATCTCTCTTGACAAAATTGCATACAACATTTTTAATTAAAGTCCTTTAACACTTAGTGAGGAGTTAATGACAAGTTTGCTCCCAGTGAGCAGCAATTTGCAACATTAATTTGGGTCATCCGGCTCCACGGCATTGGCGGCATTCGATTTGGCAAGATGCAATTTCAGATTGCGATCGTTTGTAGTTTGTAGTGTGTAGTTTGTAGGGCGGCCTACAAACCCATGCCAGCCACCCATGTGCCTATTTATTTATGCCAAGGGGATGTATCAGATTTACTGCAGCCGCTTGCCAAATGGCAGAGCCAAGAACAGCATCCATTATCATCAGCGGCAGCCAAGCATTACGACGACGGCCTCGTCTCAGCTCAACTGAGCTGCCTTTAATGTCATTGGTATGGAGCGCCACTGATTTGTCAACCCACGACCCACTCGCAATTCTGATAATGGTCTAGCTCTCAACGATTTCCTTCCCGCGACTTTGCCACTGCCTCGCTGGGCGATGGGGCAAGGTGAAAATTGCAAATTACAGCCGAGCAAATAAAGCAGGCGACATACTCGTAGACCTAGAAGGAACTTTGCGAAATTACCAGTGGAATGAGCCTTGGCTTCCCTTCTAAAACCAAATTGAATTCAGGGCTTTGATGGCAGACGACGTTTTGCGGGGGCGGACATTTTTTTTTAGGCAGCGGCTTTTCAAAGAAATTGTCATGACAAATTGAAACAATTTCTTTGGCTTTTGTGGCTTGCCAACATGCTACCGAACCCCGAAAACATTTTATGCAATAAATTAAAAAATTTGCGTACAAAAACCTCTTTGTCGGCTTATTCCACTCCAGCTTTTTGGCCTTTGTTTGCCGTTTAATGGAGCGTGTGCGAGACTCGAAAAACCCGCAAAAACCCGAAAACGTAAATTTCAAATTGAGTGATTTTTGAAGGGAAAGACGTGTTTAATTGCATTTGCCGTTGGTCGTGACAAATGTATGGTCATGACATTCCCCCAAACTGGCAATAAATATAATTCGACGCTTGAAATAAGAAATTCCCGCCTCACATAAGAGTTCAGTGTCGCAAATATCTTATTTCCAATTCCGAGCAATTGTCAACGCAAATGTCTCAACTTGGGCGCTAAGCGTCCAGCTCCCTGTTCCCTGGTTCCCTGCCATCCGTGTCACTTTCGCTTCGTCCGGACAATGCGCAAAATTTCAGGAATGTCGACAGAACCCGTAGACAGAACCAAGACATTTGCTATAACACAAATGGGGAGAAGGACGAAACAAAAACGAAGAAGGCAAAACGAGCAATGGTCACACGGCACAGGACATTTAATGTAAACGTTTTGTCGACAAATGTCAAATGGCCACTCTCCAGGACAACTGGAAACCAACAAATGGGATGGGTGAATGGTGGATGGTGGATGGTGGCCCACCGCCGAGTACCCGAAATTAATTCGATTTAATGCTCACCTTAGTGCGACGGTCAGGCGGATTAAGCAACAAAATCAATGATAATTTGCCAGGGCAATGAATAAGAGAACAAAGGCTGCCCTAACAAGTTCATTTCATTACGGAAATGAAAATGGCATAATTAAATGTTAACGATGCTGTCGTTGGTTGTACCGTGCTGGTCTTTTTTTTTCTTCTTCTTTCATTTCACTTTCTTGGCGCCCCCGGGTGCATCCACGTGCCCGAATAAATCAAATTTACCAGTCGGTATGCGGCTGCTTTTTTTGCAACTCACCGTTGCGACCTTCAAAATTACCGACTTCCAATCATGGCTCCCTTCTTGTTTTTTTTTTTTTTTTGGCAAATGAACTCGCGGTCGAGACGGTTTCTTGGCTTACCTGTAACGAGAAAAACGGAGGGGAAAGCGATGAGCATTAAGTGCGGCTTAGAAAATAATAATAAAAAGTGCGCTTTGGCTGCGGGCACGCACACTTTCATTAGCCGCATTCATAAGGCATTCATAAGGCATTAAAAACGACGGCGGGATATCAATTTGGCCAGACACGAGACCCATTAACACCGACGCACACACACACATAAGCAAAGATCTCTGGCTAAATAGAAAATATGAAGAACGAAAATTAAAAAAGGCAGCCACGCCTTCGACTTCGTTTTTTTGCCCCTTTTTTCCCTCAGCCATTAAAGTGTAAATCCTTGCAAGGCATCGAAAATGAAGAGATTCCCCCAGCGCCAACCAGCAACATTATGATCACCAGACGCACACATGTGCATTACGTGTATGCTCGGTAGTATGTGTGTATGCTGAAATAATTTTTATGATTATTTCTTCCTTCCGCTGCTGGCTCATCCACAGCCCAGCCAGCAAAAGCCAGCAAAACCCAGTGAAACCCAGACCAAACCAGACCAGACCAGAAGCTCAGCCCAGTTGAGCTGCTAAAAGTATAACTGCTGCGCTCCTCTATTTCCTCGTGCGCCATTTAAGTGCGCCAAAGCCAGGACTCTGACTCCGACTCCGACTCTGACTCTGCCCAGATAAGCACAGTGGAAATAAACATTACAAGTTGCCACGGGGTCCGAGTTTAGTGGCCGCATTTACTTACTGCTCAGATTACGCCATGATCGTCCAGGCATTAGCCATCAGGCAGATGGTGGGTGCAATCTTGTAATAGGACTTTTGCCAAAATGCACAGGTGTTACGGGGCAGTTCAAAAGGACATGCATAGTGCAAATAGGATACTAAGTTCGGGCTTAAGAAACTTATTAACAAATTCTAACTTGCTTTAGCTAGTTCATGAAGTTTAGTATTTCTTGATTGTAGTTTTTGGCGCAAGCTGAGCTAATGAAATACTCATTTCTTTTCTTATTTAGAGCACCTAAACTGATAATTCTAGCGGTCCTTCTAGGGTTACACCTATGTCTGTTCAACCACATCCAACCATCCTACTGTCGAAAGCCGACAACATTCAACTTTGCTTCACGGTGGCCACCGTTTGCCTTCGCCTGGCTTCCCCACTGGCAGCGATATGGAATTCCTTGGATTAAATGTTATGTTGGCATTATATTTCTTTCTCTTCACGCCCATGTCTGGCAATCTGTGTCTGTATGTGTGCGTGTGTTAGTAACGCATGCTGGGCCTTAATGTCTTCATCCTTATAGCCAGGCTATATGGCATTGTTGTTGGCATTTCTGCGCTGCCTGTGTGCCTCTGCTGATGTCGCTGCTGCACTAATAGCTGCGCCCACAAAAGTAGACTTGACTTTTTGGAGCGGCTAAAATAGAGCAGAGCCGAGTTAAGTAAATAATGCCAACACATGTAATACATCAAGGCGGCCATGTGTGCGTCGCTGTTTATTTATGATGTTTTGCGGTTGGCTGTGGCGGCGTGAAGCTTTAAGAATCTTGGCATTCAATTTGCACGCCCGCCACTCGTTCCTCTTTTCCCATCCATTTAATTTAATTTAAAAGCAAATGAAAAAATAGCAAAAATGGCAAAAATTGCCAGAGCACATAGAAGAAAGTATAATAATATTAAAGCGTTTTTTTGCGACATAGAACTAAGCACTTGTAAATCCCCATGGAGGATGTGCCATCAAGTTAGTCTCAAACACAAACACACACACGCACACCCGCTGCACTTTTATCCACATGCAAACATGAGTGAGCTTCCACCCCGGCCATGGATATGCATACTCGTATACGTATATATACTTCCTTATGTGTGTGTGTGAGTGTGTGGCCAAACTCATAGGAACTTATGCATAAGTGACATTAAGAAAAAGCTCTTCAAATGCAAGAGAAACACTTTGGCCACCGCCACCGCAGCCGACAAGGAAAATAGGAAAAACCCAAGTAAAAGTTTTCTCAGCTGAAAGCATCACAGGCAAAAAAAAAAGGGATAGCGAAAAATGCATGGCAGGAAGTGGGAGGAAACCGGCGGGACTCCGGCTGGCATGCAGCAGCCAAATGAACGCAAACTTTCGGCGGCATTAGGGATATGGCAGCGTCTCTGGCGAAGGATATGCAATCATCATGCGGATTTCCATAAGCAGCCAGCGAGCAGCGAGTCGAAGGCAAATAGAAAACCAACAGAGGACACCACCACCAGCTCATGAGCAAACACACACAGTACACTCGAACAAAATCAGTGGCACTTACGATCCAGCTGTAAATAATATATGAAGTCCCCTTACTGTCCGATACCAAAAAGGGCTCTCCTTGCGAAGGACTTGTACGAAACTCTATGTACTTGGGGGTCACAAATGTTTGCAGTGTAGGCACCCGCACACACTCGCCGCCTTGTAAGCTGCAACTGGCTTAGCTCAATATCCTTTTTGGTGCAACTTTAAACTATTTTCAATGGCATTTCCGACTGCATCTCCGCTTCGTTTTGACTTTGCCATTGCCTCTCCGGCGGAGTCAAATGTTTGTACAGTCTACGGGTTCGCCCCTCCCATTGGGAATCTCCTTTAAGTGGGTTTGAGCATGGAAAAATTGATAAGTTGCCGGGGATGTACGGTGTGCGTGCTTATTGACATATCTAACTCCAGTGCGCCATGACTTTTGCGTTGAAAAGTGCGATGAAAATGTTTAAAGTTTGCCTCCTGCGAAAGCAGGAGACATGAGTAAAGGCCACCGCAGATCCTGCAAAGTTTTGCAAATTGTTTTCTGCGGCTACACCATTCAACTCTTGGCCAAGCAACGAATGTGAAACGGTCATGGCAACAGATATTTATAATTAGAGAAACTTTTTCCAGCTAGCACAAAGCGTGCTCCTGGCGTGGTTTATGGCAGCACCATATCTGAATAATAGGGATTGTTACGGATTAGTTGCATTGAGGCTTCAACTTTAAATCGACTCAGTAATCCCATTTTAACTGTGGCCAGAAGACAAACCTTTTAACGTTTGCCATATGCAATTCGGAGCGCAGTTGGCCACAGCCCTCGGCCCAAGAGGTGGGTACACAAAAAAAGCCAGGCTAAAATCACTCTTGTTGGCCAAGAAAAAAGGTCCTGGTACCGAGCAGTGTCAGCTGGCAGCAAGAGCAAGTATGCAAAAATAGCAGCGGGACACGCATCCTGCCGAAAAAGGGCAGCAGTTGCTCTTTTCCCTATCGCCAATTGGCAGTAGTTAGCGGCAGTCAGACACGTGCACTTTGCGAAAAAAATACACTTGGATTAACTGGGGAAACAAAACTCCCACTGAAGCTAATTCTTCAGCTGCAGCTAGAGAAATCAGAGGTACTAGCCTGGCAGAGTAAAGAAAACTCTATTAAGCATTGTATACGAATGCAAACATATATTTTCTTGAAGAATCCACTTAATCCAACCAGTTTTTCTCGCAGTGCGAGCACCCACACACGCAAAATCACAGCGAGCAATACCAACGCACTTGTCGCCGTTTATTGATTCAATCATTGGAAATGTGTTAAGGTTTTTAAAGCAGTCTCTCTATTTGCTTCAAGTTTTTTGCAGGACACCCCCCAGCTGGGCACCATCACTACCCTCACCCTTAACCCTTAACGGGCCACCCTGTGCCCATTGGACCCTCGCCGCCCTTTTCCGCTTTCCGGCGAGTTGCCTTTTTGCTGTGTTTGTTTTCTGTTTGCATTTTTTTGTTTGTTTCGAGCTCTGCAGCAACTCAACTGTCGACTGTTTGCTTTGCGTTGCTTTAACGCTATTTTCGCTCAGTTTTATTTTGTTTTGCCTTGTTTTGTTGCGTTGAGCACTTTTGTACAGTGTGTTGTTGCTGGCTGACCCACCAACACACCAACACAACAACACACCCACACACCATTTTCCCAACAGTCGTTGATTTTCCCCATTTTTTGTCGTCTTTTTTTTTTTGGGCCGTAAATTTATGCTAACAGCTCTCCATTGAAAATGCATAAATTTATGTGTTTACACTATGTGCAGGCATTTGCTTTGCGGGTGCGGATGTGCGGAAGTGCGGAAGTGCGGATGTGCAAAGAGCGGGGATGCCGGGCACATGTGTTTACTTAGCACTTTTTATGGCCTGGCCAAGCCGGAAACCCTGGCCAGCCCGCAGTCCATGTTTTATTTACCTACAGTTTGTTTTATTTAGACCGAACTGTTTTTATTTTCGGCTAAGCCCTCTTTGGCCCCGGGATAACTATGCGAAATTTTATAAATTATTATTTGCATAAGTTGCCGTATTTGCCAGCGCAAATGAGACCAAAGTCAAACAGAAGTTCGCACGCACAGCTCATAAAACTTAGCTCAAGACTAAACGATTTTGCCTGCCGATCGGCGATGGGAGGTCCGTTCAAAAATTCCATCAACGCCCCAAATGACTTTATGCAAAAGTTTGGCCAGGGCATAAAAAACAAAGGCACCGAAAGCCGAGGAGCCGAGAAGCCGGAATGCCAAACGAGCAAAACAATGCGGACATGGCGGTAAAGGGTTAAGGAAAAGGACTCACACGTTTGCTTTACACAGTAAGAAAACCAAAAATGCATAACGATTATTTAATCTCTATTTGAAACGACAGTAAAATCCATTCGTTGGTTACTACAGTTTTTACCATAAATGCAAAAATAGTCAATTAATTGTGGACCGCACATTTATGCTCGGTGTATATTCGGATCCAGTTTGTGGCCAATACATTAAAATCGTACCAAACTCAGAAGAAGTGAAAAGTGTGAGGACAAAGTCTGGGCCGGGCACATAAATGCGAAATAAAAACCATTTGAATGGCAGGCGACACTCAAAATCGATACGAACCGAACTACAGGATGGCACTGGTACTGGCTTCGAAGGATGTGCTTCGAAGGATGTGAACCTTTGGACGCTGGGCATTGCAAAAGTACGAAAATGTAAATGGGCCTTGGTTCTCGGGCTCGAAGTGCTTCTGTGTGTTTATTTGGTATATGGGGCTGCAGCAGTAAAATAGATGGGCATTTAAGATGAGCCAACTTCCCGTTCGGCCCTCCGATTCTCAGTCTCAGTCTCTTAATCCACACTTGCGGTCATCAGATCAGTTGGCCAATTCATTGCAAAGTCATTTGAAAAGCGTTTTCCTTTTATTTCCCTTGGGCGGTACATTTTGCTTAGTTACGAGCTTAGGGTCTTTAAAAATGTTTCTGAGTTTGAAAATGGTTTATAAACATCTTAGTAGATGGGAAACTAGAAAGTGGTATACTTTCGGTGTAAAGTTTCAACGTTATTTAATACCTTTTGAATATAATTTAAATTTGTTAAAATATTTTGAAAATCGCTACTTCTTTGTCCGCTGCTGTGGCACTCGTTCTTGAAACAGTTCACGTCCTTGGCGCCGGGTAATGGAGGACCTCAGTCGAGTGGTCGCCTCCTTTTTGGCGTTAATGAAAAATGCATGAAATTTAAATTGCGCCAAAGTGTTGACCAGTGGCTGGACCCACACCTTTGCCACCACTGAAATCCGCTTTGCTCGGATGCGATGTGGGCATGAGCAATTTGTTACACCGTGCAACAAGCGAATGGTCCGCAGACACTTTTATTACACGGCGCCAACAAAACAAAAGGGAAGGCGGAAAAAATCGACAGACAAAAAGCGACAAATGCGATGACAAACAATACGAGCAACAACAAAAACAATGACGCCGCTGTCAATTGTCTGAATTTTGAAAACCGAAAGCAAGAAAATAAAGGCAACGAAATGAAAACACTGAAAATCGGAGACTGTGAAAAAAACTGAACCTCATTTTCTATGCCACTGCCACTGTCGCTGCCGCTGCCAAATGTCAAATGTCGAATTGAGCAATGAAATGTAAACTTTTCATTTGCCGCCACCAACAGGAAACAAAACGAAGCACGAAAGAAATTGCAGTGTACAAAATGGACAGTCAAAAATGTTACCAATCAAATGAAATGTAATCAAACGGAATGAACAGGACAGCGGGCAGACATCAAATCAAGCAGCGATTTTTATGTTTCAATCGAATGATAAGTGTGCTATTTTTAGGACAAAGATCTGCATTTCTGTTTTAATGTACAGACATTTGAATAGTCCATTATTATTAATAAATATTTAAAACGCAAATAGAAGCGGAAGACAGCAATTTGGTTTTGTGTTTTGTACAAACAGTAAAAATTGCAATAATGATGCAAAACCTGAATTTTCTTAGCAGCCAACAACACTGAATTTTCCAATACAACACAAATATTCCGACACGCTTTCCTTAAACATTTTATCGCATCCTCCACTTTGTACCCAATTCAAGTGGAATTTATTGAGAGTCTTTAAGCACGGGCACTCCACACCAACACCAGTGCGGATGGCAATTCAAATGGCTCACACAGACACGAGCACATAGCAGCTATGGCCAAAGCTACTCAATTGTAATGGCCGCTGGCATAAAATAAAGCTCACAACGAGAAGCGCCCACAAACGGCCACGCCCACAAGGCCAACCAACACCTTTTTTATGCGTTTTCATTTGCGAAAGCGTAGGAAATATCTTGCCCACGGGGCGTATTAAAATCAATTCATTTAATTTTGATCAAAGCGAAATAAATCTTTGCGCTTTTTGCTTAATTTCCTTCTCTTTTCGAGATGGGAAAACTCGCAGGGAAAATCCACAACAACGTCAGTGAGTAATTCGGTTTCAGTGTGTATTGGTGTGTAGGGTGGGTGTGGGTGTGTGTGCTGTAAAACGCAAAGTAAGACAAAAAGCACGGGTAAGAGAGAGAAATACCGTAAGCGAAATGAGAAATCATTAGTAAGTAAAAAGCTTGTCAATGTGTGTGTAAGTACACACACACACACACAGACGAGGCGAAGATAAAGACACACATAAAAGGAAAGCGGCGTGTAAAAGTTTCTCCAGTTCCCTGTACTTTTCCTTATCAATGCCAGCGACGGCAACTGAATTAATTTTTCAATTCGCCAAACGAATTCATTGACTTTTTGTGTTCGCCACCCATGCACCCACACACCCGCACAACCATCTCCTTGCACACACCCACACACTGACACTCACACACACATTTACCAGCGCAGTCAAAGATTCTGATGCAGACTCCACGTTTCTGCTGGGGTATTAAAATCCTTTAAACAGATTTCATTTCGAACGCTTTGCGGTCGATAAATGCATTTCACTTTGGTGGTTTTTTACCCACACAAACTCTCTCCCGTCCACACAAACACACACACACACACACACATTACGTGCATATCCTTACGTTTCTGTGTGTGTTTCATTTGGCGTTGCATACTTTTCGGCTGCTGCTATCCTCTTCGGTTTTTCCGCCTTCGCAACTGACTCCTTCCAATGATTTGCTGGCAAATTACTTTGAGGTGTTGCCTGCTGTCTCTCGCCTCACTTTGCCACCTTGCCCGAACCTTGCTGCTGTACAAAAATTGCCAAATTCATTTCCAAAACAAACATTTAGTATGTGTGTTTGTCCGTATGCGGGTGTGTGTGTGTATGTGAATGTTGACTGCAAGTGTTGCCAACCAATTTAAAAGTTTTGCTGTCGCCGTTGCCTGAGCGAAAGTAAAGCGCGCTCGCCGTTGTTGTTGCATCATTTGGGGGCAAGGAAAAACAGCCAAGTGCAGGCGGATCACAGATGGAGATTATACACCGGAATACAGTGGAAATGATGTTGGCAAATCACATTACCAATTAAATCTGGCCAAGGATATAATTTCAGTGTCCTTGCTGGTAACTGAGACTAAGCAGTGGCAAGTAAAATAATTGTTTTAAATTATTTATAGCATAAGCAACTTTTAGAACCAACATCCTTTCATTTAGACATTAAATTGAAATAAAACACCAATCTAGAAACTTCTATGAATTGAGTTGCAGCTGAATTTAAGGTGAGTTGTTCAGCATATGGACCATCCATTACGGGTAGCTGCCACTGTAGTTGAACCTCCATTAGGAGGTGGCTGCTGTTGTGATGCTGCGGATGGGACTACGCCCACAGCCAACTACTGTGGCACTTGTTGGCTTGGCTGCTGCTGCTGCTGCTGTTGCAGTTGCGACACTTGAGAAACTCGCAGTCGCTGTTTGTTTTTGCAACAGCGGCATGTAGGTGTAACCCGCCCCTTGCCACACTGTGAGTGTATGTGTGTTTGTGTAAGTGCTGCTCGAAAGTTCATGCACCGTGTGGCAGTGCAGCTGTGTGGGTGTGCACGGTGTGTCCTTAGTGCATATATACATTTATATGCATGTGCCTGTTACGCTCTGCTCCTTTCGGTTTGCCGGCAGTTTGGCCGACTCTCTCGCATTTGAATTGGAAATTCAGCGGCGTGCTTAATTTTCAATTTGCAATCATTTGGCCTGGTAATCAATGTTTGCTTTGTCGGTTGCGGTTGTCGACTTTTTCTAGTCCTCTGCTAATTAGTAACTAAGTGTGGCTCATCACAAAGTCAATTGTCCCTCTTGCCTTCTCCCAATTGGTTTCTTTTGATTGAATAACTACAGGAGAACCCATACAGAAACCCAACTGCATTGCAATTTAAAAATTATGGTCTTACACTTTGAACTAGTAATAAAACTGAGAATACTAAAGATATCTGAAGAAAACAAACAGAAACGAAGCAGGTTTAAATAGCTACGCTTATTGAAAACACTTTCATTCACAGTAATTATTTCTACCTATTGAAAAATGTCTATTTGCAAGGGAAAATGATCTAGATTTCAATTAGTGAACACTTGGCTTTGTCGCTGTGCTGCCATCGACTTTTTCTATATGCCCGCTAATTAGTGGATAAATGCGGATCATCGCAAAGTCAATTGTCCTGGAAATGACTCTCCATCTATATTTTTCTTTTTTGTGCCGGTTAAGAACTAGCGAATTTGCTCCACTTTCGCACTCATTTCCCAGGGTGCTTCCCCCCCCCCCCCCCACGATTTTCCGGACTTCTAGTAAGCCTGGCCGCATTAAGCCAACTTACACAATGCCCGGAACCGGCGGACTCTTCACTTTCGCCCCGGCTTCTATTTATGTGCCCATGCCCGCCAGTTGGTGTTGTTGTCTTGTCTAGTAATTTTCTCACACTTTGCAGCCGCTCATCAACGCTCCGGCGGCCAAAGGGAAAGGCAAACTTCGCAGACTCAAGTGTGGAAATTTTCACTTTTTTGCCATAATTAAATTCATTTTCAAGTTGCTCTTGCTGCCTAGCTGCCTAGCTGCCTTTCTGCCGGCTTTCGACTCAACGAGATGCCACACCGACGCACACCCAACTTTTCACTATTTTTAGTCGTCCTAGTCGTCGCAGTAGACATTTTCCATTTTTCATTACAGCCCAAAGTCAGGATGCCTGGCAAAGGCCGCCTGGCCGCTTTTCCTCGTTTCATTTTCATGCAGCTTCCTGTGCCGTTGTTTCCGGTCTTATGCCTGCCAGTGTCTATTTGTGTATAGTTTTTGCCATTAGCAACCGTCGTTGGTTTGAGGGACTTAGGGGCTGCAGATGGCAATGGGAATGGGAATGGGAATGGTAGAGCCAACAAATTGGAGAATAGTCCCAGTTTCTGTCTCTATCGCCGCTGCCTTTGTTTCCAAGTTTCGGCTTAAGTTGTTTTTAAGTTGTAAATCTCTACGGGCATGCAATTTCCCTTGCCTGCCCGTCCGAGCTGTATCAAATTTTTCATTTGTGGTTAAAAATATGAAAATTGTAACTGATATTTATGCTTGTAATGCCTACGCTTGACATTTTTCAGCCCGGAGGGTTGGTGTCCACAATAATTCATCTCTGAAATGCGTGTTCGAGTTTTGTTATTTTTCGGATTACGTGTGCGAATTTGGCCCCTTGGAATTCTACTCATTTAAAACTGTGGCCGAAAGTGATACGTGTGCTCAATTGGTATTTTTGAAATCTACATCCTTGACTTTCTGACTTGACTGTCTGGGCCACGTTTAATTGAATGTGTTGCCAGTATGATTTTGGCCATCTGACGCATACGCAATTTCTACAAATATGAAATACGTTATCGTGCCCAGATATCGATCGCCTGAAGTGTTTTTTGGCTTGAATTGTAATTGCTCAGACATTTCTCTGAATACGTAAGCTGTTGTTATTTCTCAAGGGGTTCTTGTTAACTGAGGATTTTGCTTGAGGTTTTTGCTGCACTTGAACTCTTGTTGATTTTAAAGTCTCGGATTTTATTAGTATTTTTAGTTTGTAGCATAATGTATTTTTTGTATACCCTAATTTATTGCGTTTTTAGATAAGTGCACAAATTTGACAAATAAAACAAATTTTAGCACAAACAGCATTTTATTGCGATACAACTAATAGGATAAATTATTTTTTTGCCATGAACGTGTTTGAATGATTTGCTAACTTTTTAAGCCCGCACAAATCCTTGGCTGAAAATGAAATGCAATTATATCGCAAAATAAAACTCTTTCAATTAAATCCCAACTGAAAGCCAATCTGAATATGTTTAGAATTGCAAATGACTATGCTGATGGTTTTTTTTTTTTTTAAATGAAACTAATACTTGATTTATTGGTCTTTACATGGTATTAAACGGTTGCCATTTAACAGAGTTTTTATTTAAGGAATGGAAATAAATGAGGCACAAATATTTGTTAATTTTTATAGACTTTGCTTGATAAGACTATATTCCTTAGTTTGATTATTTAGTTTCTGCCCTCTTTTTAGAAGACATTCAATTGAGAATTGATATTGCATCAATATTCAGCAGTTTGTTCGATGAATGAAAACGTTTTCCAATGAAAATTTATTACAGTTGTTGATGTAAAAAGCACTGCTCAGAACGAAACAGAGCTCGTTGTCTGCCGCATTCGAAACACGTCTCAGGGGCAAAATGGCAGCGACATTTCGCAATTTATGCAACACCTTTTTGGCGGTGGAAATGGCGCCGAAACCGAAATCGAAACCGAAATCGAAACCGAGACCAAGAACAAGAACAGGACCAGAACCGAAACCGAAACGGGCAAGGACATTCACCCCGGGAAACTCGCTTTTCCACTCACCTGGCTTGGAGTTGCTGCCCACGAGCTGCTGCTGCTGCTGTTGCTGTTGCTGTTGCGACATTTGCTGCTGCTGTTGCTGCTGCGAGTGCTGCTGCTGGCCATTGTGCTGCAAATGAGCAGCTGTCACCGCCGACTGCTGTTGCTGCTGCTGTTGTTGCTGCTGCTGGGCGGCTGCTGCGGCCGCTGCAGCGGGATGGATGGCCAGCAGCTTCGTTTCCGGCGGCTTGTGCGGACCCATTGTGATCTGCGGGGCACCCATGGCTATGGTTGGTGCTGGCATCATCAGGGTCGACATGGTCAGCATAATTTGCGAGTGAATTTTGGTCGCTTGGACTCGATGTGGACGCGAAGTGTGTTGGTTTGCTGTATTTGGGGATGCAGTTGCTCTGGCTTTGTCTTTATTGATTCGCTGCTGACCCCTCCGCAGGATGTGAACTCGGTGCCAAAGGTCGTGCGTTAGCCTTTGTCGCCAGCTTTCTCTGGCTCTCGCCGCTGCTTTCTATGTGTGCGGAGTGCAAACTTATGAAATATGCTCTCGCCTCGCTTTGCCTCTATGTATTTTCACTTTTCGTGCTGGCTGGTTACTCTATTTATGTACTACACATACATATACTGCATATATATATAGATATATATATTGACATAAGTATGGGGGGGCATGTGGAAAATGTGTAAGTATATATATTTTTTTTCGCCTTTCTTTTATGTTTCGCTTATGTGTTTGTTCAACCGGAAATACACGAACTCAAGCGCACTTGGCTTGTAATATCGTTTCAGGGATTTCCTTCGCCTTCTGCCTGCCAGTAATCGCAAATTATTCTTTCTTTTCTGTTGTGTCTGCTGGCAGCGGAAATTATAAATATTCCTGTCATGCGAGTAGTACTACCGAGTTCTCTGCCTGCCAGACGTCTTCTCTTTTAATATCAATGTCTGGTATGTAAAATGTCAGGCCAAAAAAAAATAAACACAACAACAAATATATGGAAAAAATAATGAAAATATGTGGAGAAAACAACAGGGGAAAATGCCAAACGGAAAAGTGAAGCCCTGCTCAGACGGCTCAAAATCTCAGGGAAAGTTTCAAGCAGCTGGCTGCAATGGCAATTTTTATTTTGCCGGCAGCTTCTGAGTTTTTGTCGCGCGCGAATTTGCTGGCAACTTTCGAAGTCAGTGACTCCAAGTGCGTGATAAATATCGGTTTAGGTGATCTTTTGGAAAAATAAAAAGTTCAAGTCCCAGGCCCAGAATAATTTGCCACTACTAGGCAAGGCGAGTTGTGAAGTCTTTGTTTCGAACTACGCACGAACCAGGCAGACGTGATCAATCGCACACACAGGATATAATTTACAGGATATACAAAGCGTTCGGTATACGTTCGTACTAGACCGCTGGGCGACGCTTTTCTTACTGAACGCCAGGAGCACACGCATTGGCCAAAATTCGGAGGCGCTGCTGCCACTGCAACGACGGCAGAAAGGCTGCCGATTTTCCTGCTGCCGATTTTCCCGCTGCCGCTGCTGCTAGGAAAATCGCTGTCGCCGCTGCCGATGCCGCTGCTGCTACAGCTGCCTCTGCCGCCGATGACGACGACGGGATGCGTTTCCCTACATTTCTCTTCGGCGGCGTGGAGCTCGGTTAAACGGCGGCACGAAGCTGGCTGCCATCGCTGCCATCGTTCATGAAATATTCACGAATGGCTCGCTCTCACTCGCGCCGCCTGCTCCTTGCTGAATCCTTGCTCTCCTGGCCCTCTCTCCGTCCCTCTCGCCATACCAACTGGCTCGTTTCCTTGCTCCGGGCGCCATTCACAAGTCGCAAGCCTCGTCCTTTCAGGTCCTTTCGGCTCCCGTCGCCACAGAGCGCAGAATCCGAGCAGCCGAGAGCACTTGGTTTTCGAAAGCGCCAGCCACATTTGAAATTGCCTGCGAAGGCTTATTTTGTGATTTATAATTTAAGTGCTAATGTGAAACAAATATTTTGATATATTTTAAATAAAATATAAAAATAACTACAATTAAAACTGCAGTTTTCCATTTAATCACAGCATTTTTATAGACTTTTATTGTTACTTATTGCTCTAAATAGGAACCCTACAAATTTCCTTTTGCCGCCTTTCATCGAAAATACCAGTATTTTTATGGCACGGCACTGAAAACTGTTATACGCTTGCTGGCCAAGGTAAATGTTAATAACATCCACCAGATGCCAATGTTTTCCAATCTTTTTTCAGCATTATCCATCCTTTTGTCCAAATTGCTCTAATATATTATCATTTAAAACTAATAGAACACTAGCTAACTAGTCATAAACATCTACAACTTTTGAGTGATTGTGATAAGTGTCAGTCAGAGCCAAATGCCAAATATTGTGAAGAGGTTCAGATGAAAGCAACTTCCTTTAATCAGTGAAATTCTTCATTCAGTATCCCTTATATGAAATGTAGTATTGTATGAACTGTAGACCATGAATCGCATGCGAACTTCAGCTTCTCCTGCTGCCGTTTGCTTTGCGTTAATTGTAGTCCTGGAACGAAATCCAAGCAGGACAGCAAAAAGGATGCAATTTAAGGAGCATCTCCCTATTATTGCACTCTTTCCACCTCGTTATTACTCGACTTCTTTTTTTTGTTATTAACATACTTGCTGGTGTCGACGGCAGTGACAGAGACAGCGACCGAAAGGACGACGGTACTCACAGAGGTAATGTTGCAAAGAGCAGTGCTCGAAAAAGTGTCTGGGCTGGGGAAGAAGCCATCAGCGAAATGGGGAAATGTGGGGAAAATACATAATTACATGTAATTTACCATGCGACATTATCATTGTTCTGCTGGTATTTAGCATAGAATCAACGTCGCAAGGCTCAGACGTCGAGTGTCCATGGAATAGCTCATGTGGCGGACAACGGGAGGGTCCTGAATGCGCTGTCCCTGCTCCCTAACTAACTTGTATGTACTTGGAAAAAGGATATAACTTGGTTTTTTAATTAAACATTTCAGCGGATAAATAGTTGTTTAAAATATTCAATTCAAAGATGAAATAGGTTTGGTATGATTTAGAAAACTGTTCAACTATACAAGCCATTCCAACTTAATGATAATATATGAATGATAATATATACAACACCCTGATCGCCTCACAATTTCTTCAAGTGCATATTGCATGTGCTTAAATGCAACAAAAAACAGCAGCAACTTCACGTTATAACAAAAGTGAAGTAAACAAAAAGAAGAGGCCGTTAGAGCGATGCAAAAGACGAGTTTCTTTCTTATTTGGCCCACTCTTTCTGCATGTCCTTCTGCCGCTCTCACCGATTCTATGCACTTGTGTGTGTGTGTGTGTGACAATTGCCCTTTGAATTTTTAAATCCCTTTAAATGAAAACAACAACTGGAATCCCCCCGCCTTTTGGCCTTTTGTTCTTCGAGTTGCGCTTGTTAGGTAAATCAGCGCCAGTTTGCATGAGTGTGTTGGTTAGTGAGTGTACGAGTGTGCGTGTGTGCGATTGTGTGAGTGAGTGAGCCTTTGCAGCAAAAACAGCGAGAAAACAACAACAATATCATCGTGCGGAAAGTTATAACGTGCTTAAGCGTCTTTAGCTGAAATGAGGCTAAAAATATTTGCTTATAATGAAGTGCACGGGTGTGTGAGTGTAAATGTGACCTGTGACCATGCACAAGTACACCCATACAAACCCATACAATTGTATGTTTGCTTGTTTGTCATTGTGTGTGTGTGTGTGTGTGTGGCGACATAACAATAGCGCATCGGGTACTATTGTTGTTATTTCACTCGAGGAGGGGCCCTTGCACCCTTCCCTCCCTTATAAGCACAAAATTAAGGCATTGTTAAAGCCAATTAGGGTATTTAGTCGAGAGTCCCGGCGCGAAGGCAGTGTGGACACAACACGGCGTATGCGTGATATTTCATGGCGGATGACAGCTGCCAAGGATAATGGCGCGAAGCTGAAGGGGAAGACTTCACAGCGATTTTCTTGACAATTATGAAAAGGGCAGATGCATTTCGGGCATGCATGTGGGAAAATGTGCAGACGAATAACTACAACTTGAGTGCACAGAGAGAACTTGATCCATATTTCCTTTATTGTACTTTTCAAGTGTATCGATTTATTTTATTAAATTAAATACTTATTACAAATTGCAAGATGAGTAAAATTATGTATCGTCCATAAAGCAATTAGGCCTCGCTCAAAATATAGTTTCTGAGAGGATTTTCATTCACGGACAAAAGCTCTTAAGTCTTTAAAACCAAAGTTTTAAGTGCAAATTAATAGGGTTCGAGCCAAATCAAACTAAGCCACAACAAACATGCCACTTCTTGACACAACCAATTGCCTCGGCTGAAGCCAAATAGCCCACCGGCAGATCCTTGAAGGACAATGGGATGGACAGAAAAGGGAAAGCTAGCAAACTGAGGAGTGGGATGATGGGCCAAGGTTGATGGAGAATTCGCTGGTGATGCTTTTGGGGCCCCAAAACAACTAAGCACCTTTTGCCGAAAGACTTGCCACACTGATGGCTCAGCAAGGAATTTGCAATTTGGGGTGCCGGCACCCCTAAAACTGCCACTAAATAAATACACGTTCGCATGCTCAAGACGACGATGAACCCAAAATAAGTGAATTATTTATGCGGGCCCTATTCCGGTCTTAGGTGCCACCTAATGGGGGTCACACTTGGAGATTTAAATTTTTAAATAGGTGTGTCAGATAATGAAAATAAGTACCCGACGGGGGAGTTTTAGCTGGCAAAAAGTACAAGCGTTTTTTGGGGCGCTGCCGTGTGTCACAGTTTAGTATTTCCTCCGCTTTTTGTAGGCTCCCATTTTCCCGGCCGACTGATGTGGACATGGCTTGAAGGCCATCGCCGTTTTGCCTTTTAGCTTGGCTAACGATAATTTGTTTGGCAACTGGCGGCGCTGGCTGGCGCTGCGTAATGAATTTTTATGCCCCTTTAATGTACTTTACGCAGATATGAAGTTATGTGACCAAAGCAACTCCAGCAAATCCACAACTCGGCCCGCCCTTCAGTTGAGCCCCGCAGTTGGAGCGCCTAGTTGGACCGCCTGCCATGTTAATTATTAATATTTTTTAATTAAAATGTGCACTAGCCACGAAAACACAAACACGCCTGTTAGGCAAACACGAACGGGTGCTAAAGTGTTCACAGAAAGCAAGTCAAACACAAATAAAATCCCACACACTGCCATAAAGAGAAATAAAGAATAAGCAAGCACTAAATCAACACACACACACAACTTTTGGTGAGGCAAAAAAAATTTTGGAATTTTAAAATGGAGCGAGTGCCAGCTCGTCAGTCTGCGGTCTGCCAGATAAATCTCCAGTGGGTCTGGGGCCTTGGTCTGGGTATGAAACTGGTTCTGAGTCTCGGTCTGAAACTGAATCGGTTGAGGAAAATGCCCGCATGAATTATCGCATTCAAATATAAAGTCCTCTGGCCAAGAACGAGCCGTATTCGCCGGTTTTGTGCGAGTGCGGCCGACTTAATGTAGCGCGAAATAACTGGAATAATTCAAATGTGAAACTGTAGCAAATCGTGGTGTTCATATATCCAGCCTGTCCCATTATGCATGACCAAATTATGACTGCCAATAATCAAGGGCGAAGGCGCGAACATTTACAGTCAGTTCCGCTGGCGAAAGAGTTACGCACCCTTCGTGCGTTCATATCTATTTTTTATTTTGAGCTGACTTAGTGGGGCCATTAAAGCGAAATGGTATCTATAAGTCACGTTCTGGGCACTGATTTGAATACGAGCTCTGTGGCAAAGTGTATATAATGGGTATTGAGCTGTCCCAAGTGCTTGACAAATGCTAGTGTATTTTATCCATACACAAAACCACAATGAGTTTTAAGGAAACAAAAATTGCAAGAGATTTGACCACTGCTGAGCCGTCACTGTGCGTGTCAAAGTGTCGGAAGCACGTACAGTGCATTTTAACCAGATTTAAATATATATAATTGACATTTTAACTTGACACTTTACACCTTAAATATATGGTATTTGAATAAATAGTTGAATTACCTTGCTAGCCTGCAGAATCATACCTACGGCCATTAGCTTACAAGTATCTGTGCGTTATTTGATATTTTTTGTGGCAGCTTCAATTGCAGCTTCTTGTGGCAATTTTCGGTCTCAACGGCTTTCGCAGTAATTGTCACCGGACTATTACCACCACCCTGGGCCACAGCCACCGATGGCATTTTCAACCGGAAGCGCGTCCCATCGATTTGTCTCTGTCGCTGTCCTTCACTGGGTGCTCTTCCGTTCTGAGCTGGCACAATTTAGTGTTTAAGTAATATTTTGTTACTTCGGTGAGCGAGAGAGAGAGTTACACTGGCTGGCTGCACATAACTGGGTAATTTATATTGGCCATTTCGCTTTGAGTCGCACACACTCACGGTCGCAAAGTGCTTCTGCGACAAAGTAAATTGTAAAATGTCACCCATAAAGCGTAAATTGTAACAAAAAGCACTCGAGGCCACGCAGTGATTTAAATTTTGTCGTCTGTAGGCTCTGGCTGTAAAGTTATGTGTATCTGCGGCGTTGTACCCCGAACGCCGAAGAGCACATCCTCCTTTCCCCATTTTCCCCTGCATCCGCATCCTTTCGTCCTGCAGTTCCAGGACGACGCAGCTGGCAAGGCCTTTCGTCCTTTTGGTTTTCGGTCGGGACACTGGCACTTGGCAGCACTGGCGACAAGTTTTTTGGCCCGATGCGAGCGCACACACAGTGTCCACAATTTACACAATTCATAATTCATGCGCAAATACTGCTCATACAATATGTGGATCGTCGGGCGATTTCAGCATTTCGCAGCTGCAGCTGTAGCTGTAAACTTTAATTATATCTGTAAATGTATCTGTATCTGTATCTATGCGTGTGCGTTTTAATTGAGTTTTGGTATGCAAAACACTGGGCCAAAGTGACAAATTGATTATCAATTCGCATGTTTTATGAACACGGATGGAGGGCTTTATGTATAAAAATAAATATATTGTTAGTATGGTTGAGTATGTGATGTATTTAAAGTGCACATAATCGTGAGCTCAGAGAAATAATTTCAATATGCGATACCGTTTGCCTGTGCTGGTGAATTAAAAGCGGAAACAATTCATTTCACGCACTATTGAGCCTGAGAACAAACCATTTTTCTTCGCCGCAATTTGAGCAAATATTAATTTTTGCCCGCTCTTATTCATGAACCTGTCCGCCAAGTCTGGGAATTTTCCTCTCCTTCGAAACTCCGTCTGTGACTGTGGCGGCAGAGTTTTCCCGCTGGTCGTTCGTTGCTCGCTTTTCGTTTGGCGAGGTCCAAAAGGACGACGACGACAATCAATTTTTCTTCATCACAAAATTGCATTCTTCAAACAGATGGAGGAAATGGAGGAATGGCGGGGAAGAACACAAAAATTCGCACTTTATTCATTTCCGTCCGACATCAAATACTTTCCATCTGCCGACGAGGCCAACGATCTCTCTCCACTCTTGATTCTCTGGACTCAGTACAGTGGACTGTTGATTCCCGTCTCCGTATTTCCGTATTTCCGCATTTTGTATTCATTAATCAACTTTCAAATCTTTCCACAACAAACGAAAGGCTGGCTGGCGTTCTGGGCGAAATCCTTGCCGTATCCTCCCAACCCTGGTGGCACTTTGCACTAATTTGCGGCTGCATCTCCCGACAGTCGCAACAAGCAGCGACAAGCTGTCCACTCGGCAGCAGGCTTTTTACTCCTCGCACCACCCACCAACCACTCAACCACCCAACCACCGGGCAACCCACCCATTGGCCCACCCACCTGCACGGCTTGTTTGTATCATTTACGCGCCGTGCATCGAATCGAGTCGCGGCTCACACGGCGTATGCGTGCTGGCCCATCACTCAATGGCAGCTGCAGAGTCGCAGTTAGCGGGCGTCAGTTTTCATTTGCGTCAATTGTTTGCAACTGGTTAAGGATTCAGGATGTCAGCTGGAGAGAAATGCGGATGCACGCCGTCTTGCAGAGGCAAAAATGTGTGTTCACAAGTCTGCAACATTCATGTATCGATGTTATTGTAATCATAGGATAATATTGGGTATTATAAATATTCATTTGATTGTTTTCCTTTAGATTATTTTATCCACAGTTATGTAACTTATATCTTATGTAATTTTCTCGCCGTGCTGTCCTTTGAACGTCTTTGGATGCCTGAGCATATTACGTTGCCTGTCTTCCAGTGGCAGGCAGCAGTCATTAACAACCGGAGATGAGTTTGGTTTAATGCGGTTGCCGTTTACAAATGGAATTTTTTAGTGGCCCAACAGCCTGACAGCCGACGAACGAAACACCGAGTCAAAACGCCGGGCGGCGCAAGGATGTGCAGCTGACTGAAGGATGCAGGATTTGGCAACGGAAGTCACTTTTGCGGGAGTGCGTGAGCACTGAATTTGTGCATTTCTGGAAATTTAATGCCGAGGGCCAATGAAAACTCGAGTCAGTCAGTCATCAACAACGGCATCGTCATTATCAGCAAAACGAAAAGTGCGCCCAGACTTGGCATATTTACTCTACGAATATTCCATCTGCCGGTCTGCCAAATGGTCAAGGTGCAGCTGCAATTGCATAGAGTGGTGTTGGAAAACGAGAGGAAACATGGAAAATTCGCCCCTAATACTGCCCGGTCATTTTTCCATGCGCATTTGGGCGAGCATTTAATCCATCTCCATCAAAACGAATCTGAATCTCTGAATCATTTTATTTGCCTGGCAAGAACAAGTGCTATTGCAGTTGATAAAGCTGCTTATAATTGTGAGTGTGTCTGTGTGTTTTTCTGGGGGTTTCCACCAGGGGGCTTATCATATCCAGCTTTTATTTGGATGTAAGTTACTTGCTCGGCTCCGGTCTGCTGATCAGCAATGCGAATGCCTGAAAAACGATCTAAAATGAAAGCTGAAAATCAAAAATCTCTGCATTAATGAGCTGCCAGAAAGGGTCCTTGTTTTGGCTGGCAGGTTCATTTTTCGGCTCCATTTCCAAAACACTTGAAAAGTTGCTTTAACATATTCTTTTTAATCAGTCAAGCCCTCAAGATGTGCTAAAGAAAAACAGAAGGTGAATATCAATCACAATGAAAAAACATCCCTAGAATTACAAACCATTTTATACCTTTCATTGTTTTTAACTAGTTTAAACAGCTTGTTTTTGTGACTTTCGTTTGATGAAATCGTGGCCGGAAATCTTTGCAGCTCATAAAGTCGTGTATGTGTCAAGTCGCCAAACCGAAAAACTAATTAAAAACCTTCAGGATTCTGGTCCTTTATGCATTTCTAAAGTGGATGGCAATCTGCACTTCTGGAGTTGACTGGTCCGCTGGGTAAACTTTTCATTAGCCACATTTGGGTGGAAAAGTTTCGGTCCGAATCTTTTACACTTGCATGCCAAGCATCGTCGCCTACTTATGCGCAATTTTTCGACAACTATTTATGCAGTGAAAACTTTATGTTTGCCACCCCTGCCCCCCCCCCCCCAGCAACGCCCACCCATTGCCACCATGGCCACGCCCCCTCATTCACTTGGCTTCGAGTCCGAGTCAGAGTGCTCAACTATTTATGTTAGAACTGCAAAGCGTAGAGCCGAAACCAATGAAATTTCCTGGAAATACTTGGGACAACGGGCAAAGTGCAGCCTATACACGGCGAAAAAATGGGGATACATTTCAGGATTATTTTGTAAAAAAATCTATTAATATACTTACTAGATTCTTGCTCTATGTGCACTTGATTATTTGCTTTAGTTACTACAAAATGTAACTCTTACTACATTAATTATTAACTGACAAGCCTTTCTCGCCGTGTATGCACTGCCAGTGGGCGTGGGGCGTGGCCAGGTTATACACTTTGACTTTACTTAGTTGGCTTTTACCTTGCCGGTGATTTTAGCCAGCTGCCTGGAAAGTGGCGAGCAGTCAGGCAGCATATTTTTCTTAGCCACTCGGCCCGTTCTTATGATTTGGCGTGGGCGTGTGGTGCTGGTGCTGGTGGTGCAGAGTGGTGCTGTTGGTGCAGGGTGGTGTAAGTGGATCAGGTGAGTGGGTGGAGGCATGAAATCCTCGTGTATGCGCATACATTAGAAGCGTTAAGCTTCAGAAGCGGCGTGTTTGCACAAGTGCTGGTAACTAAACGCCCTGCAAAGTTTTGCGACTTGCAGAGTTTATGGGCAGAGTCAATGGTCAATTTGTTTGAGATTTGCGATTTGAGAATTTGTGCTGCCCCAGGGTCTTGGCCTAATTAAAATTGCATTAAAGCCCTGCCCCGGCCATGTGTCCTTTAAAGGGGACGCGCGAGTGGCCTTCGCCCATGTGATCTGCTCCCGAATGCCTGAGAGCCATCTAACCAAGCGAAACGCGGCCCGTGCCCCGTACAAATTGCAGTCAACATGGCGCGTAAGTCAACCGGAACTGGCAAACGCCAGCAATGAAATACACATGGGCCGCTTCGAAATTCTCATGAGCTGTCGAGCTGGCGAGCTGGTTGAGCTGTATGGCATTCGATATAGTAAGAGTATATGTGGTGTGTGGGGTCGTGGAGGCATTAGGCCAGGCAGTGACAAATAAACAGTGACAGGAGGCAAACAAACAGACGAACAATCGACATGGGAACGGGACGAGGAGCAGGACAATGAAGCAGCGGCAGACGAGGACAATTCGTCGTCATCAGGAGCCTCATTTTGGACTTAATATAATACGCAGCGACGCGTCAAGGGACCGAAGATGAGGATGAGAATGTGGATGTGGATGTGGATGTGGATATGGATGTGAATGTAGATGGATGTGACTGACTCTGTGGACTGCGGAGCTGGAAAGGCGTAGAAAATCATTGCAGACATATGAAATATTAAATATGTATGACCGCAAGCTCACACATAAACATGCAGAAAGTATGGCGTGCACTTAACAAATTCTGTAAAATAAATACTTCACAAACTTTTTGTCTATCTCAAATTTTAGATGATTAAGATGAAAATAAAAACTACGTTACTTAGGGTATAACAAACATTTTGAATAATCCTTATATGCTCATGATGACCTGAGCTCTTCACTTTTGTCAAACAAAATTCATTTAAAACTAAATTATACTCAAAAGTTCTCGAAAGTACGTTTCAAATGACAATTTTGCTGAAGTGTAGCGTGTACACATAAACAATCATTTGGCCCCAAATGTCTGGGGCCGTTGTCTAGTGGAGCAGAGCACCGAGGAAATGGCAGGCTGATGATCCCATTTCCGAGAGGTAAGTGATGCCAGTCAGCTTCGCCTCGGAAAATGTGGATTGGTGGTGGTGTTTGTGGGGTTGCGAAACTGAGCAGTCCGAGCTGGGGGAAAATGTGCGGAACGGAACGGAACGGAAAGGAAAACTCACACAGCGACTGAAAAACAACCTTCAATGAGACAAAATCGACTTGTGCATTCGCCGTTGCACGGAGGAGAAAGGCGAATCGAGAATGGAGAAATGAGAAAGGAGAAAGGCGAAGGAAATAAGGTTACACAGCCAATGCGCTAGTGTGTGTGTGTATGTGTGCGTGAGCAGCCTGCTTCTGGCCCGAGTCCTTTTCATTATAATTTAAGCATGGCAACATGACAACGTGGTTAACTTTTGCTTTTTTTCCACATTTCGTTACTTTGTTGCCGTGATCAGTGACTGTGGGGATTTTGATGCTGCTGTTGCTGTTGTTGCTGGTGCTGCTGCTGCTTCGGGGGAAATGAAATTGCCTCAAAATGTTTGCCACTTTTATTCTCTGCTCCTCCACTTTTTGTGGCCTTTGACGGGTACGTGTGTGGGTGGTTTTGTGTGCAGCTAAGGTTGAAGTATTTAATGAGCTGAAATTCGGAACGTGTGTCCTTGGCATGGATGGATGGCGAACGGCAGAATGGCTGAACGCTAGAACGGGAAAAACGACAAAAATCTGTTACACAAAACGGTGACTTTGGCGAGAGCGTTCTCTAATGAGGAGTGCTCTAAAGATGCGATTACGTTGCGATTCAATGGCGAATTTTTCAAGGCATTTTCCACTCACAATAATGGCAATTAAATGGCTCAATCACGCAACATGACTGTCCAACGGCAAACATGTTAATTAAATGCCTGCCGCGGCCCAAATTTGCATACAATCAAATTTAAGAAGCGAACAAGAAAATCCATTTTTACCATTTCCCCGAACATTTCTCAATGGGTGACATGTGCGCGCCATTTGTATGCGGAAAACAAACACAGATGCACTGAGAAAAGTGCCTATTAATAAGTGGTGAATAAGTTTATCAATACTTGTAAATTATACTTATCAATTAATGTAATAAGGAAGCTCTTTCCAGGATCTACGATTGACAAACTAGAGCTATAAAACTGTGAGAGTAAGCAGGAAGTAAGACTCTTCGTTAAAGAACATTATATAATTAGTCATGGGTATTTTCCTGAGTGCTTAAACAATCACTTTCTTATACACGCGTACGGCATTATTATTTATTTTTATGCTTTACAATATTTATGCTCTTTGTCAGTGTCCGGCATACGAAACAACTCCGATGGACAACGCATTTAATTAATGAAGAAACCGCCGGGCAACCGCGATCATGGGTGGAGCAAAGGGGTTTTGGGGCTGGGAACGATACTGGATCGTCCTTTTAATAAAGCTGAGTAAATAGATGGTCAGAGAAGCGGATTGGAACGCTGGGAGGCCAGGCATTAAGCCTTTGACATGCGCCAATCGTAAATCTTGGCCAACATATCTGAGCAATGTTTGTCCAATGTCCAGAGTGTCCAGTGAGTCCAGTGTGTCCAGTGTGTCCAGTGTGTCCAGAGGGGGTTAAGGCTGAATCCAGGACTCCTAGCACGCATGGCCAAAAAGACAAAAAAAGGCAAATACAAAAAAATGGCCGACGGCGTCGCTTTGTCCGCTCAAACGCTCGAGAGCCAAAAGAACGAGAACCAGCAGCATTGACAAGGCCGCCTATGCAAATATTTAGTAAATGAATCAGCGCTTTGCGACTGTTATCATTTATGTCCCCCAGAATTTCCAGCTTGGCCGGGAATTCTCATCCCAGAGGAAACACAAAGCAGTGCGTAGTTACGACTACAATGTACCCGCTACTTTTGCAATCAGTGTGGGTTACGGAAGTTAATTACTTGTGGAAAATGTTACGGAAGTCGATAAATTCATTTGGTTATTGCTTACTTAGAGACACTGAATCATATTAATTTTCATATTTTTGTTAGTAACTTCTTGGTACCTTTAGTCGAATGCCACATACTCAAACTTTTCCAGATTACAGAGTATCCAAAGCGGGTGACAGGCGACAGCGAATTTGTCAATTTGTAGCAATGACTGTAAACAGACTGGCCCAAAGAGAGGAGGATAGGAGCACGAGGCTGTGGAAGGATATGGAAGGATATGGGGGGCAGAGAGTGACCCCTGCACATGCGGGCCTGAATTTATGGCCCAGCTCATGACGCACTTGTCCAGCCAAAAGTCCGGGAAAGGGTAAAAGGGACATGGGGTGGGATTGGCCGAAAGTGGAGCTGGTAGATGGTAGCTGGTAGCTGGTAGCTGGTAACTGCCAACGGCTATGCATACAAAACGCTGCGGCAATTATCTGAAATGCAAATGCTTTGCTTGGCTCGAATCCGAGGGGAGATGGCCATGGCTAAGCATGTAATGAATTGTCTTTTTGGCCATTCGATAAATTTGCAACTCTATGAAGTTGCCCAGCTGCAGTGGAGCTCAGCTCAGTTCAGCTTTGTTTCTGTTACAGTTTCTGTTTCAGTTTCAGTTTCAGTTGCAGTGCCCAGATTCGGCATCGAAATCGCCAGTCCCTGCAGCGCCGTAAAGTATGCAACGTTTTATGGGCGAAAAAGGAAGGGCATGGGAATCGGGGCTTGAATCGGGGGGCGTAATTAAAAATCATAAGAAATGGAATACAAACAGAAATAAACATGCCATAGCCGAGAGCATAAAAGCAGCTGCAGCTCTCCATCTCTGTAGCTGTAGCTGTACAGCTGTATCTGTATCTCTATCTGTAGCTGTAGCTGTATCTGTATCTGCATCTGTATCTGTATCTGCATCTGTAGGTTGTAGATGTAGATGTAGCTGCTCTGTGCTGTGCGAGTGCCATAAAAATATGCCAAAAGGAAAGCGAGCCAAAGCGAAAGAGGAAATAAAAATAAAAGCGCTGAAATAAAATAAATTGCACTCAAAAATCCTTTTTCCGTGCCTGCAACTCATTACAAATTTTATTACAGATACTTGCCCGGCACTCACCCAACAGCAAGGCTGCGGGCCTGCTATTCTGCTATTCTGGTATTCCCGTACCCTGGTCTTCTGGCATTTGGGTGGCTAAAACACACACACACACACACACACACACTTGTGCTGCCGCCCACTAGCAAGATAGAGATACTGCACATAAGCACAGAACTGACATTTAATACAACACTTGATGTCGCTCATTAAGAAGAATTCAGCGCACGAGCGACGCAGCTTCTGGCTAGCTGAGGCATCCAAAAAAAAATGAGGCGAGTGGAACTTGTTGCCGAATAAGCAGCTGCCATTACGTATACATATGTCTGCCGCTTTGGAGGAAAAACTACACCTAAATTGATTTAGTACTTCCAGAAAACCAGCAATGTAAGTCACAATAGTTTCAAGATTAATTTAAAAGTATCCCACAATTTATTCTCAATTGGAACAACTGAGAGTAGCGAATTTTGAAATTATCCTGTACACAATTACCCATTAAGCCCCAAGTTTTTGCCAGTGTAACCAGCACACACACTGCAGCAGACATAATGAACAGACACTGCCAAAGACAAGACAAGACAACGAACGCAATGCCTGCCGGGCGACAAGTGAAAGCATGTGTGATTGCGCCCCTTTCGCCGCTCGGCAGACAGACGGCAGTTGCACTTGCAGCCAGGACTTTGGGTACTCTCGTACTGGGTACTGGTACTACTGACTACTGGAAACTGGATGTTGGATGGTGGATGGTGGGCTCTGGTGCGATCCTGGGATTCTTAGCGGCGCAGATTCTCATCCTTCAGTTGGGGAATCTGAGCTACTGCCTATGGCAAGGCGTCGGTTGTCACCTGCCGCCGGCGTCGCCATTCTGCAAAGGATGCCAACATGACGACAACTTGTCTACATTTCGTCTTCTTGTCTGCAGTTGCATTTGCAGTTGCCGGGGATGTACCCAGACATGTGTAGCTGACATGTCCTCATCTACTTACACACACACACACACACACACATGTGTGCAGGGGACAACGATGCGTATGCGCCTCATTTATACATTTCACACACTTTTTCCACTTACTTAGCACTTCACGTCGAGATTGAATAAGGTGGAAGGCGTCGGGAAGTGCAAATAAAATGCAAACTTATTTATTCAACTAATTTACAAAGTTTAACTTAATAATATAATCAAATATACAGGTTTCAATAAAGAATTATAATGGGAATTACTATTATGTAAAGGAAATTAAGTTTTAAGTTTTAGTTAGCCGCTTGTTTTATGGCTAGCAGCCTGATTTAATGAGCAGATTGTTTTACGACCAACAGTTTGCTTGTAGCAGTGGTTTGCATAAGTTTACAATATGTACTGTCAGTGTTTTATCTCAGTGATCTCGGGCATTTCTTGCTCTGAATACCAATCGGCGACAAGTAACTACTACACCCGTTTTATTGGATCCTTTTTGGCGAAGCTGGAGGACCAGCGACCACAGTGATTATGCATTCTGATATCCCATTTGGGCGAGTATGGGAAATGCTTTTGGTGCTGTCATGCGTCTAACTTATCGCTCTCATTGTGCGGCAGCACTACAAAAGTTTTTATTCATATTTTATATGGGCCTTTTATGTGGCAATCAAAGCCTGTACAAACAGGCCGGAGTCAAGTGATACAGTGGCGGCGGTGGGATACAAGGGGGTTTCGCAGTGCGAGAAGCGAGAAAGAAACCCAAGTATGTCAAATTAACAATGTCATCAAAGCGATTTAGCATGTTGGCGCGCCATGTCCTGCCCGTGTCCCTCTGCCGCATGCGATTACATGGCAAATCTTTTCAAAGCTTTTAACAAACACGCTCAACCGCACACAAAATGGCGAACGCAAACACACGAGCATGGGTTAAGGCGGGCGGCCGGGGGTTAAGGGTTCCATGGATCCATGGTTCCGACGGCCATGTCCCTCCCGCACAAAGGACAAGCCAAAAACTTTGAATTAAAATGCGTTTATTTGAGCTCTTCGCACACCAGCAAATGGCAATTGGGCCCAGGCATATATACTCGCATGTATGGGTATTTTTGGGCCAGCTTTACGGGGGCGGGCAGGGGGGAGTGACGAAAAAATCTTAACCCAAATAACTTGGCGGATAACTATTCAAAACATTTACTTAATATTCGCATCTCGGGCAAGCGGCGCCTGGCGAGGCAATGAAAGCGAGGCGCTTTGTATGCCTTTGTTATCTTGATCTCGCTCATTCTGCCTCCTGCCCGCCGATGTTTAATATTAAATCATATTAAAATATTCAAAGGACTCTCCGCCACGCAGCATTTATAAACATTAGCACGCCGACATGGACGCGAAACCGAAAAACACGTTGGCAAACATGGTGGAGGCGGCACTGTAAAAAAATATCAGTTGGAAAGGATATTCCATTGTAATTCAAACAATACACTTAGAAATTAAAACAAACAGCGCCAGGCTCGTAAATTTAATACAGATTTCACATTTTCTGCGTGTGCATTTCCAAATGTATGCTAGCATAGCATAATGTTTAAAAAGCGTCACCCACAAAGTCAGCAAGTTGCCAAACGCACACACTCGACGAAAAGGATGTTCCAAGTGGTGGCAAGGATCTGGCCCAGTTCTACGAAGTTGTGTGCAAGAATTTTAGAATAATTTTTTGCCGCCTTCAAAGTGAGTTTGCAATTGTGTGTGCGTGTATCTCCTAGCCATAAACTGCATGAGTTGTGCTTAGAAAGTGTTTAGAACGCGCTTAAAAATTTATCAGCCGCATGACGAGTGTGGCCGCAAGGCAACCCTTGAATTTCCCACCAGAAAAATTGCCACTGCTTGCGGTGGTTTCCAGGGTTTTTCACGTCTATTGATTCGCAACGGCCTGGTGGCAACTTTTGCCCAAAGTCATGCCAAGACAAATAGTTTAGTTTGTCAAAGCATATTTGCGCCAGCAGGTGGGTTTGTTCACAAACTGAAAAATCATACATTTTAGCCATGTTTAGCTATTTCAGTCCATGTCTTGGAAAGATCAAAAAAGAAAAGGCTGCAGATAAATGGGTTAAAAAATATTTGAGGGGCAGACATTGTGGTGGAGAAATAAGGAAAAACTTCTTCAAATTCCCAGAAGTTGGTATTTAAATATGAATATTTGAAATACTTTCTTAAATAGGTGAAAGCTTATATTTACAAAAATCCCAAAAATGCTGCAGATAACTGGCAACCAAAAAGATAGATTGCCATTTTGGATGCTGTTACTTACTGTTTTTCCTTAGTATTCGATCGAAGCGCCTGCAATTAGCTGCACATTTCACGTTGCGCCTCCCAGTGGCAACTTTATCGGCAAAAAGGAAGGCAAAAGGAGGCAACGGAACGGCCATCTACGAACATGGAACCGGCAATCCCGAGTTCGCTTAACACGCTCCAAATGGAAACAGGCAGCATAAATTTACTGCCAGCCACTGCAGCAAAAGTTGCTTTCGCCATTGTTGCCTTGGGGACACACGCAGGCGGCATCAGGTGCACCAGAAGCAGCAAATGCAGCATCAGGAGGTGGAGGAGGAGCAGGAGCAGGAGGAGGAGGAGCAGGAGGAGCAGGAGGAGGAGCAGGAGCAGGAGCAACAACAAGGACATCGAACAGACAGAAAGAAAGCAGCGCAAGATGCATTTAATTAAACTTAAACATTTTCATTGTCAAGCGAAAAATAATTAGTTGTGTGGCAAAGAGAAGGAAACAGGCAGCGGAACATTTGGCGTATACGTTACGTGCACCGGAAGTAATATGGATGGCACACACACTCACACACATACAAACACCCACACAGAACAGAAGGGCAGAGCCTTTGCGTGTGTCTGTGAGGAATGCCGGGAAGTACAAGTTTCAAAATTAAAATGAATGCACGGAGCTGAAAGAAGGGATACAAGACTTTTGCACCAGCAGACATTTACAAGCGCCATCTTACACACACACTTAAGCGCCGAGGCAGAGGATGCCAATACATGTGCACGGCGGATGGCAGTTATAAACGACAAAGTCACATGCATGAGCTTGTCAAAAAACCTAGTTAGTCCTTCTGGCAGCGACAGGAGCCCCAGAGAAGAGGCAGCAGCAACAGAAGCGGCGGCAGCCAAAGAAAACTGCCAAGAAAAAAGTCGCCGAGATTGTTGTTCTTGTCGAAATAATGTGCAGCATTAACTAACTGCGCCTGCAAGCGACACCGCAGCAACAACGACAAGGACACGAGGCAGGACGCCCGGCAAGCTCAGCTCTCAAGTTTACCCAGGATCGCGGCCAGAGGCGGCTGCAACATTATATATTTAGTTAAGGTATTAGCAGCCGCTACATCAACGGCAGCCACACTATGCAACCAGGCCGAGTTGCTTGCCAAAGGGGCAAGGATTTTCTCTTCTAATGCTATCCTGCTGAATTTGTGGCAATGAAATCGTTCACTTTCTCTTGGGCTACTTATAAAATATTATTCATATTTAATTCTCATAACAATTACTTAGCAGACCAGTGTAACTGTGCGTCTCTTTAGGGATTAAGTAAATTAGAAAGCTGTCGCGCTGCTTTTCTTTCGTTGAACCCTTTGCCCGGCCATGGATATGTTGTCTGGATTTTCTTGACGCGCTTTTCCACCGACTGACGGCAATCGACAGCAATGACACCTTTCGCTGTGCGTGGCCAGCTAATAAATTAAGGCTAATTATGTTTTCAATTAGGCAACAATGGCCAATTTAATATTTTACCCAGCCGCCGTTCATCGTCGTCCTTGTTCCTTTGTCCCCTGATTGATGTGCGTCGCAATTTTTCGCGCGATTTGCAATTGCAAAAACACAATTGAGGGAGCGCCGGAGTGGAGGGGCGGCTGCATCGCTTCTAATGGCAAATGCCTGTAAAGCTTCCCTATTTCCACGACCCCCTCCCCTTCATACTTTGCTGTTTTATTTTTTTTTTTGCTGTTTTTCGTTGTTGTTGTGCCGGCAGGCTTATAGGCTATCGCCGATGGTGGTATATGCCCGCCGACCTTTTGGGAGGCGAATTTAATGGAAATTCTCGACATAGCCGGGGCATCAAATCAATATGTCATGAGAGGAGCTGCCCCCGTGCCGCCAATTCCACGATGCTGCGGCAACGGAAACAGTATCATGCTGATGTGTTGACGGTGTTGCCTCCTGTATGACTGTATGTGTGCGCGTGTGTGTGAATAACGCGTTATTGCGTATACGCAATGTTGTGCTTCCTGCAAATGAGCAATCGCTTAGGTCTGCAATGGCGCTGTAATGAGCTTCCCCAACTAGTTATTATTATTCCATTCTTGTTCTACCTAAATGTAAAATTAGCGGGAGTAAACAATACAAAGAGGTAACTAGGAGCTAAATAAAATATTATGTTATTTTATGCCATAGATTCTGTGTTATAAATATATTGAAGAGATACATGTTTGTAAAATTCAAGTGGCAGCGGTATTTAAGATCGAAATAGATCCCAGCTTATTGCAGGGCATTGCCAACTGCAATAGCCTCAATTGCAGAGAGGCCAAAAATGTCAGATGGCGAGAAGGGCGACGAAGGACAAAAAAAATGGTTAAAAAATTTCCCTCAGTCGCTGCATGTGCGCCTAAATCGTTGATTTACGATTCACGCCACACTGAGGAGCCGCTGGATGAATACGCCGGCACTACAAGCCTGTGCAAGTGTGTGCGTTAGTGAGGATATATGTGTTTGTATGCGTGTGTGTGTGCGTATGTGTGTGTGTGTGGTGAGGACACGCATGACAGACGCGCAGGCAGCCGTGCAAACCACTTTGGCGGCAATGCGTTGGCTTGTCCCCTGCCAACTTGCCCGCATTTTTGCTGCAGCGCATAATAAAAAATTTTAAAATTTATTACATGTCTCCAGCCAATATTTCACTTTGACATGCAGTGTCGCGAAATGAAGCTGTCCAGTGCGGCATGTCCTGTGCCCGCTTCGTCCGGTTTCATACGCTTTCGTCCGCTTTCGTTCTGTTTCGTCCTGGCGCGACTCATCCTGGAGTCCGGAGTAAATTTGCTTGCAATGAAGTGCGGCACTGCTGCTTGGGCTGCCAATTAAAATTACCAGCCATAGCTTGCACCGCTTGCCACGCTTGCACCGCTTGCGATATTGCACCATGTTCGAGCAATCAATACTTCCGGTCGCTTCCTTTAATTAATTCCATGCGTTTGACATGGAAAATGTTGCACTCCTTGGCTTCAGTTGCATCAGCCAGTATCTCGTATTAGCCCGTCTGGGCCGAAAGGCATCAGTCTTCGAGTGTTGCGTTGCGTTGCGTTCATGATGGGTTCACTGGAATTTTATGCGTGCGCAAATGAAAAGGAAATGTTATCGTTTAATTTTATTTTCGCCATTGGCGCCACTGCATAATAACTGCGAGCGTGCAACGTGCGGAGCACAAGGAACTGCTGCACTCACACAAAACGCATCTGATTTTCTTTCTGCGAATATGAGCCAATCAATTTCGTGCGGCAGCAAAACTGCAAAGTCTGTTGGGCTTTGATCACACTTTCATAGTAATGCGGGTCTTGGGAATTTAGTTGAAATATAAATGAAATTCTATATTCAATTTGTTAAATTCATAAGTACGTATCTAATAAGAAGACAATGGATACTTTTCTATACATCATAAGTTATACCTTATCGATGAAAGTTTAGCATTGTAAATTATTGCATGTTTTCCCACAGTTCTTGCTGTGAATTTCGCCAAGTGTGGGAACAGTAGTGGATCCGAAGGGACAACGCTTCACTCCGCTTGGCTGCTTGGCAGGCTCGGGATGCACATAAGTAGGTCCTGGGCAGCGCAAAAATGGCATCGCGTCCAAACATAATTAAAGACAAACAACTGCACGCAGCATCAGCATCCCGCTCCCCCTTCCACTTTCCCATCCCCTTGTCTTGTTGTTCTTGCCGCTGACGGAGGCACGATAAACGCATGAAGGCAAATAAAGGCAATGGACGGGATCGGAACACATAACTCACGCACACACATTTGGCCCAGGATACGTACATGTGGCTTTTACGCCGCACACACATACCGCACTCTTGACACTGCAACGCCGAACATCCTTGGAAGCCTGCCACATGCGGCACACCCAACGCCCCCTTCCTGCTGCTGCCCCCCCTTCCTACTGCTGCCCATTCCCCATTACACGCTACCGAAAAATATGGCGAAATAAAAGCCAAAAACGAAAAATGCCGGCCCAAAGTGTTGCGGCATATTTTTATGTAATTAATTTGCAGAAGGACGACGCAAGAGGCGAGTTGCAGTTACCAGATTTAATTGGGAGTGACCGTAGTTCGTTTCGCAATGATTTCGCCATTAGTCCGGCAGTTGAGTTATTTACCTGTAGCTAAATGGGGAGCTTTAAAGCTGAGTTCTTTGAAATGGTTTCTAAACTTAAGCTAGAAACATTGCATATGTAACTATGCACTGAACAAACAAGTTATATGGCTTGAAGCGAAATTCGGGTTTTGCAGTTCAGCATACTCGATTTAGATTTTGCAGTTCAGTATACTCGATTAACGTTCGCTTAATCAAAAACATTGTAAGTTGGTCAGTAGACGACACCTTGGGAAACAGTGACCTCGCCACCCACTTTTCGCCTGCTTTGGGTGGCACCTCACCCCTTTTGATGGCATTGCAAATGTGTGACGATGTTGCGCGCTGTTTCCCCCTTTTCCGCTGCCAACGAAGCGCATTTTTTCCTCATTGGACCAGCAGGGGCAACAATTTTGTACATCATTTTACTTTCATTATGGCTTAACCTTGCAGTTTGATAGCCGCCTGCAACGCCCATGTATATACGGCTTGAGTGTGTGTGTGTGTGGCAAGAGGAAAAGGAAAACACTGCGTGGAAAACTGGGCTGAGGCACAGGCACAGGCACATCCACTGTGGACTTCCGCTCGCTCGGGCAGCAAAACGAGCATAAGTTGTTGTTCAATTTTCCATTTTTAGTTGCCGAAGAATGGGGGGAAGGGGAGGAAGGTCCTGGCGCAGGGAGGGGGTGGCAACGGCATGGCGGGCAAAAAGAAGTGCTGAGGACCCAGCGCTATGTAAGATAATGGCAAACATCAGGAGAATGAGCTGCGTACGTGTGTGAGTGCGAGTGTTGTGTGAGTGTGAGTGTGTGTGCGTGTGTTGAAAGCCATGCAAAAACTGTAAACAAACAGAATGCGGCTAAACACAAACACCTTTGAGAGATGCACACACACACACACTCGCTCCCTCACGCAGACACCGACTTAGTGCAAGAGGTGCACTGGCGAGTGTGCGTGTGTGAGTGAGTGTATTTATAAAAGTCAGGTATGGTGCACTGAGAAAAATAATTCGAGTAAACAATACACAGCTTTCACTTTAAGCTGCTGTAATTATCGTTAATTACGTCTTCTAAGTGTGTATAAACATTTAAATGTTTTACTTTTCGCACAGTGTACAGTGGCAAAACACTTTGCGCGCCCCCAATACAGAACCCAAACTAGTTTTTGTTGTTCAACATCTGCCACGCCCCGAACGTTCAAAGTGAAAAATATCCTACCCTTTGCCTTCGTCCTGCACGGCTGCCCCCCTCTCCCCCCTAAAAACACTTTCCCCTGCGCGCACCATCGACTTGTGGAACTGTGCCAGAAAAACATAATTAATATGCAATTTTTTGTGTTTTTTCCCTGCTTTTACATTTCTTTTGCAAACATTTTGCTCCTGTTCTGTTTTATAGTTGGAATTTCCAAAGGATCGGTCGCCCCACTGACTTTTCTTTGATGCGTTTGTATGCTCGTGCTGCTGTGTGTGTGTGTGTGGTATGTGTGTGTGGGTGGAGTGTATTTCTGTTTGTGTTTATATTTATGGTACAATGCATTCAGCATAACTCAAACATGCTAAAAAGCTTCGAGGGTTTCGGTTTGATTTTCAATCAATCCCTCCTGACATAAGCTTAACTTTTCCGTAATGAAAAAAATCAGTAAGCAAAAGATGGCAGTGGATGAATTCCATTCGAGATGTAATGAATTTTATTTTAATTACTTGTGAATGTATTTATTTCTGGCATTCAGATTGAAAATTAGATATTGATTCTGTTTAAAGTGAATCCTTACAGAGCAGATTGCGCTGCAATCGATGAAGTTCGCAGGCCATTGCTTACTTGGGTTTTAAGTTATGGCAGCACACTCTTTGTGCCCCACGGCATTGCAATGCATTGTTCGCGGCAAACAGAAAAATCGCTGCATACGCCAAGGCGGCGAACGCAAATTAAAGGCAAACATAAACCGCTTTGTATGGACATGAACGCAGCTCCAGCTCCAGCTCCTCCTCCTCCTGCTGATGCTCCTGCTCCTGCTGATGCTGATGCTGATGCTGTTGTTCTTGTTGCTGCTGCTGCTGTTATTGGCAAGGCAGGCTGCATAAGCGCTGCAAACACACAGAAAACCGAGTCAACAAGCGGCTGATGCTGCCGCTGCAGCTGCAGCAGGAAGTCCAAAAGCAGCAGCAACGGCAGCAGCAACAACAGCAGTAGCAACAGCGGCAGCGGCATGAACAAACATTGGCGGTTGCACGTGTGGTCATGGTAGGATCCCAATACCAACACGAAAACCATTGCCACTGGCAGGACATCACGGGGTAGAACGAGATGCGCAAATAGAGCCGCAACAACAATTGCTGACTGACCTTTGCACGATGTGCGATTTTCAATACACATACCCATACACATCCATAGCAACAGCAGCAGCAGCAGCAACATCAATTGCACTTGCAGTTGAGGAACAACAATAACCATAATTTATATTTTTTATTGATAGAGCCATAAACAATGGGGCAAGAATGCAAGTTCGAAATGCCATATGCACAAAACTCGACTCGTCGCTGCGTCTGTCGTACATAATCAAAAGATTAGAAACTGCTGTGTGGCTGCTGACTGTGAAGTGGTGACCAACTTGCTGGCGAGCGCAGCAATAAAATGCGAGCAGGGAAAGTGGAGCACTTGGACAGGCATCAAGAAAAATGCCAGAGGATGTGCGCCCAGATCCCTTTGAGCTGCTGCGTCTGCCACAAACTGATGCAGCAATAAAATTTGAAACAATAAAGGACGCAGCGCAGCCAAGGAGACGATGCCCGAAAGTTGCCAGTGCAGCAAGTGGAAATTGCCGAGTGAAGTCGCAAATGGCAGCGTAGCTGAAGATGAGCCAAGCTGCTGGGATGCGACAGCAACTAAAGAACTAGCAGCAGGGTGCCTCTTCTGGGGCAGATCCTGCTTGTCGCCTTGCCACACAAATTGCATACTCACTACAAAAAAAATAAGAGTACTTTTCGAAAAGTATCATCAAATCGATTTGTGATATAAACATATTTTCAAAGAAAACATTTGAGAGCAAACAGAGAAATCGCCATGAAAACATATTGGTAATCCTCATATTTGAGAGAATATTTTAGTATTTTTCTCTGTGCCTATGTGCTATGGATACGACACCAAAACACGTGCAACGCAGCCACTTTGCCGTTTGCCGTTTGCCGTTTGCCATGAAATGCGTTGCCAAGTGTTGCATTATTTTTGTGAGTTTCCGCTTGCCAGCTGGACTCCTTCTGCCGCAAATCTAAGAATAAAGAAGACATCTAACTTGCCTGCAGAAGCCAAGTGGCATTGGTTAAAGTTGCTCATAAGGGGAAAATCCAAGAAGGCAACTGCACTTGATAAGTAGAGCTTGGAAAATGTTGCTGAAATCAAACAAATGAATAGTTATGTACTGGAGTGAGGCAGGCGACTTTGTACTGCCAAAAACCAAGTAAAATGCAATGAAAATTCCAGCGTTGACAATGGAGCAGCAATAGAAACAACAAATTGAAAGCGAACAGCGGAAAATTTATAGCGCCTGTTCAGAAAGACAGTTGGAAAACTCAACTAGCTACTGGAGTTTTCCACTTCTTCCAATCGCCACAGACAATTGCTGGCCACGTGTCCGACTAGATAAGTAAATGTCTATCCCAATTTCGGATGAAGTTCAGCTGCAAAGTTAGGCCAAAGTTATGGTTTTGGAGTCACCATCCTCCTTGAACTGAACCGCCCATCCTGCCAAGGACTCTGCCCACAAGTTCATCAAACGCTGCGCCTTGACCCTGATGTTACAACTGCGACACTTGGAAACTGCCTCGCCGTTGCTAACTCCACTTTACACAGAGAGAAATAGTACATCAGTATAGCATAACATCAAGTTATAAGCAACGTATAACTAACAATAATATCTATAATAATCAAAGAGTTTCTTCGATTTATTTTGTAAAAATAATGTCAGCTGAACATGCCCAACATAATGACATATTTTATTTCCAGTGTCCTTTCAGTAGGGTAATCGTTTTCTGCACTTAATTTGCGACGCCTTAGTTTCCCGCTGGGGCAGAGACAATTACAGTAAGTGGCCAAAGTGCGTGTGGGTGGGTGGGTCTAGTAACACCACCCACTCGTCCTTAAGTAGCTCACTTTGCCGAAATTCCAGCCGCTCGCTTAACCCTTCGAAGGCCACTTGACCATCCTAAACCACATGTGCTTCGCCCAGCCTTTCGCTTGGGAAACTCCTTGCCCCGGAAAAGCGACCGTTGTTTGTCGGTGGCCAAATGGGGGAAATGGGGAAAATCGAAAGCGAACGGAAGGTTGGGTGCCTGGGTTTCGGAGCGGAGCTCTCACTAACTTAACTGGCAGCATCTGGACCAAATGACTTTGTTAAGAGTTTTCGTTGCGCAATTTTCCTTATTCAGCCTGCCAACCCAGCGATAGCCCACCCACAGGACAATGGGCAGCAGGATGACGAATAAAAGTGTCACTTTCTATGGCAATTTCATAATTGCATAAGTGTGGAAGTGGTCAAGTGTCTGGCCACCACCCTCCCCCTCTCGTTGCCCATAAATTTTTATTTAGTAGCGCACTTGCTAGACTTTGCCCAAAACTTACTTACAAAGTGAAGTTTCAGCTGCAGCAGCAGCAGCAGTGTGGCACTCACATGTGGGAACTCGACTCACTAACACATTCTGTGGTCAATGCCATAAATTTGCTGTCCTGCCTCTGTCAAGTGGACCCCGCCGCCCCCTCCCCACCACAGTGCCACCCTGCACATCCTGCAGGATATATCCGCAAGTTTGGCCTCATCTTTCAAGCCGGCAAAGTGCTCGAAAGTTTGCATGCGAGGTGAGTCTCGTCTTTTCTTATTTGAAAAAGTGTTCTACACTTATTATGGTTCTTCTTCTGCCATGGCTTTCAATTAACCTCCGGTACTTCTTTTTGTTTTCACTCCAGTGTCGAAGGCCTGCAATTAGGCAAATGGGAAACTGCAATCCCGGTGTATCCAGCAAATTCGATGGCAAACAGTTTGTCCGGTTGTCGATTTGTCGATTTGCGTGGCGGTTGACATTAATTGATCCTTTTGGCCAGGCGCTTATGAAATATTTCTGCTGCAGACGCTGGGCCAAAATCCATTTCGGAATGCAAACACTGTTCAAAGTGTTCGCCAAAAACACGAATACCAAGGCAAATTGCAATTAACACTGCTTCTTCCCGCCCCCTTTCCCGACCATTTTTTTCGCACTGACCCAACCCCAAAAAGTGTCCACTCATCGTCAAAGGACTTTGAGTCCTTGCGCTCGAGCGCCCGTCAACCCTGAAAGCGATAAGGCAATTAGAAAATACATCGCATCGTCCGCTGACGCAGCGCCGGTGCACCGAAAAAAACAGAATTACCCCGACCTCTAACCTCTAACCCCTAACCCCTCTAACCCCTTTGATGCCGTCAGATCAGACAGCGCTGTTGGTGTCAATTATTTCGAATTTCCTTTTTTTCGCCTTTTCCCAATGCGGCGCAGATCCTTTGGGACGACGAGGCGGCCCCTTAATGGGCTACTTTCATTGACTGGCTCGCTGCCACGCCCCCTGGACAACCTGCTCCAGCGCCCACGCACCAAACACTTAAAAAAGAGATTTACTTTGGCCTAAAAATGCCATTTAAAATTTTCTTTTAAACGTTTTTTGCTGCACAAAACAATCTTAAGTCTGCGACTTAATTGCTCCAGTTACAGGTAAATCCTGCATTAAAAAATGTATTTTTTCTTTATGCTCATTTTTCTAATTTTTATCAATAAAATATTTAGTATTTTAGCTATAGCAACCGATAAAATTAACCAAATCTGGAATGTCATACCTTTTTATGCTCGTCGATTAATTTCCAATCGTTTGATATCATTCGCATTCAAATCGGACAACTTTAATTTTTTGACAATTTTTGTTAAATTTGATGATGGTACCCCTTATAAAAAATGAAAAAATAGGAAAAAAAATAATTTTTCTATATCATTAAAAAAATGATATGGATCATTAGCCTTGGTTGTCCGCTGCATAAAACAGTCCATATCGTGAGTCTGCGACCTAATTTAATCAAGTTACAGGTAATTCCTGTCTCAAAAAATGTTGTTTTTCCTAATGCGCATTGACAATTATTTTTAGTCAATAAAATTATTGGTTTTTTAGCGATAGCAACCGACAAAATTAACCAAATGTCGAATGTCATACCTTTTTATGCTCGCAGCTTAATTTCTAATCGAATGACACCATTTTCATTAAATTCAGAACAAATAAATTTTTGCAAATTTTGATGATGGTACCCCTTACTAAAAATTCAAAATTTGAAAAAAAAATTTTTTTTGTTTAACATTAAAAAAGTGATTTGGGCTTTTAGTTTGGCTTATAAGCAGCACAAAACAGTATTGTTTTTGACTCTGCGTCTTAATTTGACCAAGTTGCAGCTAAAAAACCTCACTTAGTATAGTGGTTTTGATGGACTCTTTTTTGACAAAAAAAATAAAGAGTATTTTGGCCAAGAAAACTGATAGCTTTATACAGATGTGTATTGCTATGCTTTGCTGAGATCGTATTATAATCGTTTAATAAGTAATTGGGATGTTTTATTTGTGGGACCAAGCAAGAACTAACAAACCTCCTTTAAAAATCAGGTTTTTGCTATATTTCCCTATGCAGTTTACGATTTTGAGACTCATGTCTGATTTTTCTCAATGGCCATATATACATTACATGATAGTCAAATGACTTTAAATGTTTATTTCCAGTGCAGCACTCTGGTCATGGCCATGTTGGCCATTAAACTTTGCTCCTTCCTGCTGCTGCGGCTGCCGCTTTCTTCTTTCAAATGTTTATTTTATTTTTTATGCCATTTGTAGTTTGCCGTTTGTCTTTTCCCGGCTGGAAGTTGGTGTTTTGTTTTTGAGATGAATATGCAAATATTTTTCGGTGAAAGAAAAACAAAGGGGGGTGGGGGGTGGCCATTTTGTGGCCAGGATGTGATGCCGCAGGATGCGCATCATTTCCGCTTAAAATGCAGCACAATTTGCCGTAAAAAGGTTTTTTCCACGACACTCGCCGAGGCGGGCAAAAATAAGAAAATGGAAAGCCCCCACACATAATGACAACGGAGTGGATGGAATGGAATGGAGTTGCAGTTGCAGTTGGAAAGCCAGCAAGCTCGGTAGCTGGGAAACTGGGTAGCTGGGAAGCTGCTTTTCGTAATGCCCTGCACTTGCTGCATTGACCATTTAAAATGCAGTGCATCATTAAGCGAAAAATCAATAGGATTGCAAAATATTTCAATTTCAATTGACGTCCTCAAGCACTCGGCTCCACTCACGACCTGCGACTGTAGCGCTTTTATGACCCCTACGGAATTGAAGTGCTGACCAAGCGGCACCTTCTGCCCAGCTGCCCAACATTTTCGGGAGCTTCTGTTGTTCTTGTTGCTATCGCTGTTGGCGAGCGAATTAAATGGACGCTTTGAATTTTTTACGATGCGCACTAAAAATCCAATTTAATGAACATTTAAGAGACACACTCGCTTTCTCGCAAGACATCGTCCTCGTTCTTCTGCAGCGGCGGCGGCACGTAAGCGGGCATTGCGATTACGTATACGTAATGTGAGCAGCCAGCCAGCGAGCCAGCAGAAAAAAGGGCTGCCACAAGCATATCCTTTTTAATGTAATTGCTTTTTTAAGAAGTGCGGCGGCTGCTGCTGCTGCTACTGCTGCTACTGCTACTGCTGCTGCTCCTGATGATGATGCTGCCATCTAAGACATTCGCAGATACCCACAATCCTGCCACACACAAGGACGCGTAAATCACACCCACATGGCAGGGGAAGACGGAAAACAAATGAGGGGATTCCATCGGGAGAATCGACTGCAAAGTACCTGTCAAGAATCTTATTAGGGACTTTCAAGAGTTTCGCTAACTAAGCCACATGAATGTAGGTTTCTATCCTATTTAATTTATAGAAGTCAAACAATTATTATTTATGCAAACAATAGTTTTTCTTAGCAAAACTTTGGTAAGTGTATTACCACGGTTTGTGCATTTTCTGAATGAAACTTCGTACTCAAGCAAATGCTTATTTTCGAGCAAATAGCAAATACCCGAATCCACACAAGAGAGGTACAAAATCCCATCACATGCAGCGGAGGAAAGCGCAAAAGTTTTGATAATGATAATGGAAATGAATTGCCCTAGCGATGCAATTGCCAGCAGTTAGCAGCTGTTGCCAGTGGAAATTCTTGGGAGCACTTGGGAGCCCGAGAGGCCATCAAATGCCAACGCACGAGAATTTGGGGGGCAGTGCACTTGATGTGGCGCCCAATAATTATGAGCGGCAATAGGGCACAATTATCAGCGCTTGCCACACGCAATTAGTTGACAGTGGGGCAGCTTGAGTTGCAGTTGCAGTCGTGAGCTGCACGTGTGCGACATTTGGCATTTAAAAACCAAAAATAGTTGTGCACTTTAAGTGTGGTCAAATTATGTAGGCCTGGGCAAACTGCTAACTGCAAACCGCAAATGGTATTTACCCACTGGCAGGTGACAAGGGTCGAGTGGGTGGGTGGCTATGGGGGGACCTTCAACCTTCGAAAGTCAAAGGTCTCGACATAGGCCAGTCAATTAGCAGTTGCCTGGCTGATATTTGCTGTCACTGGCGTAACTAGAAGTCAGCTTTCCAAATGAGATAAAATAAAACCCGAAATTGCAATTTTCTCCGAGCATTGCAGTGCCGACTGTGTGTGTGTGTGCATGTGCATTACCAAATGTGAGGGCTTCACGTATTTACATACATGCAAATATGCAAAGCCTACACTGCGAACAATGCAAGCAATCAATCGAATGGCAGTTACCACAAGCTTAGAGTATTTTACATATAAACTCAACACTCACAATTGAAAAGCGCATGTTACATTAAACGTAGTTTCCAGCTCGCACTAGAGGAATTTGTTTCAGTGTAAGGGCATCTGGCAAGTGTGTACCATTTACGGTTGTCAATGTGCTTGCTTAGCTGAAATTAAAGCTTAAGCCGGTGCCCATTGCTGACCCAGTGAGGATTGGGCAGAGTGAAAGGGTCGATCCCTTTGTGGTCCTGTGTTTTTGGACCTCGAGCTGATAACATCCAGTAATGACAGAGCTACAAGGAATATCGAAATAGAATTTCATTGCTTACTTTTGCTAATACTGATTGACGATCCAGTCAGTTCCGGAGGCGTCTCTTTAATGGGCATCCTCTGGCGCCCTCTATTCCCAGATAGGCAACTTTTTTAAGTAGAAATTACAATTCCACTCCACTTAACCATTACGCTTTACAACAGACTCGCACACCACTTAATGATTTGCATAAAAGCTACACACACACACACACACACACACGTGTGAAGGCAAATCGATGGCGATGAATATCCTGCTCCTTTCCCTCGTTTTTTTTTACTTTGGCCACCCCTTATCACACAGCAACAATGGCGAAATTAGCATGAGTTACTTTGTATATCCTTTGCGCAAATTTTGACACGTGCAGCCACCAATCCCGGAGTTGCCATTGATACAATACGCCACAGGACTCGCTTCCCCATCGCTCGCAATGCCACCCATTTCATTCCATTACCAAACCTGTTTGTATGTACACGGCTGCACCGAGAGAAACATGTCCTTAATAAAGGACCGTCATATTATTTTATTTTTAAATATTTCCATTTCTTGAGTATTTCGATTTCTTAAAAGTTTGTCACTATAGTTACATTTTTGAAGAACATTATTTCAGGATCATATCCACTTTTGATTTAAGTGCACTGAGTGAAAGAGGGGCGAAGGAGCCTGAGTCTGAGACCTACCGCATATCCTTGCGGTTCCCCCGCCATTTACACTCCCAACCTCCCAACCAGCCGCCTTATCCTTTCTCTCTCTGTGCTTTCCATGTTTGTATGTAATTTAAAACTTCGTAATGTACACTTTTACCCAAGGCATTTTACTTACAATACACATGTAAACATCGCACTCGCACGCACACACACCCACAAACGCACACGCACACACACAATCCTATTTGGTGGCAGGTGGATAGGCTCTGCCACTTTCACCACCCACTCACTGTATGCAAAGTGTCAGCTAACCGTTAAGCTTTGCTTACCGAAAAATGAGAGACAGCCTCGGCCAAAAGTAAACTGTACGGATTTCACCTCTTTATCAGGCAGTACTTGCCAGCAAGTGCACTGAGAGAAATGATGTGATACAGCAAATAGAAAATAAAAATCAAAAAACACATTAAATGTAAGTATAAATAATCTTTAATGCTTTTATGTGAAGCGGACATATTTCATAAATGTGTTTTGTTGTAATTGAGGTTTGTTACTGTGCTCTGTGGTTATATATTTCTAATATTTTTCCATGTGCAATAGGCTGGCAGCTTCTTCACCACTTGCATGCTGGAAAAGTGTCAGTTTCATCGACTGCGCCTCCGTGGCGCTTAGTCAAACACTGGCAGCGACATCGACACCAGAGAACTGCAAGAGTGGCATTTTTTGCCACCCTGATCACACTCAACAATTTTGAGTGCGGGTGCCACTCACACCGGTTTTCGCGGGTACATACAAACACCCGCTCAAAATATTCGGGTGTCTGCAAACACCCTGGTGCCTACGCACCCGAATCAATGCGGCACCCTACGTCGCGGGTACCGATCACACTTGCCACTCATAACGAAGGGTAGAGAAGGCAAACATGCAGAAAAAGGCAAGTGCCTTTTTCTCGGAAACACCCGGGTGTCTGGCAAAACACCCGGGTGTTTTGGTAAACACCCGGGTGTTTTGGTGAACACCCGGGTGTCTGGTAGACATTCGAGTGCCTGTTGTAGGTAACATACGAAAAAGAAAAGTACAGTAAGTACTGAAAAACGAAATATATTATGCCCAAAATCTGTAGATTTATGCATTCCTTTTACAGAAATTTCACCAACACGAAATAGACATTTCTTTTTTATATCTTATATTACTTGTTTTGTTAAAATTTTTAATATTTAATTCCCATATTTAATTTTGTATGTATAATTTTTCTTTTTAAAGTGATAAAAAAAAACAATAGAAATAGAATTGTCTTAATTAAGCATAAATATTATTTAATAATATATATAATATATATATTATATTATTTAATAATACATAAGTTTGTTTTCTGTTAAGACATTAGATACATCAAAACGCAAAAACATGTGCACGACCTTTTCCTTGGGTATTTCCATTCACCCTAAATTTTTTGGACCGTGTCTCGCTTCCACCCATACAATTTTTATGCATACAGAAAAGTACCTGCGGCCGATCCTTGCTTGCGCGTCACCCACCCTAAACTTCATTGCACAGCAGACACCCGGGTGTTTTTGTGCAAGTACAAAAAACACCCTGGTGGCAAAACACCCGGGTGTTTGTCATTGCTAAATTTAGGGTGTCTCCAAACACCCGGGTGCGGAGACTCCCGGTGTTTAGCGGGTACACTTAGGGTGCCGGTGGCTTGCTGCAGTTCTCTGATCGACACCAAGCAACACGACCCAAGGCGCACTCACACCAAGGCGTCAGATACTCACGCGGATGCACACAGACACAGACAGACATACACACACACAGAGAGAGACACACGCCCACGCGTGGCAACGCCACAGACACTCCACGCACACAGCTGCAAACACTGGCCCCAACTGAAAGCTAAGTGACGGCAAATATTCAAATATGTTTTTGATGTGATTTGTTGCCTTTCCCACTCAATTTGCAGCGACACTTTTAGCCAGCTTTGTCCTCGCGCGGCAACACTTCATCTGCCCCACTGCCGCACCACCGCACCACTCAGCTCCAAGCCGCTCCGCTCCGCACCGCACCACACCGCACCACACCGCACCACCATTAGTGGCTGCAGCCACCGCAGTGCGAGCAGCACTTTGAAATCGAAGACATTTCGCTAGGCCTGCGGCCATGCACTGCAAACAAATGCGCTTTCATTACATGTGCAAAATATTATTAAGAGCTTTGAACGCTTTTACTGAATTTGCTATGGCAAAAGTATATTCTATGACATATGATTTAACTGCTAACGAATCATATGCAAAGTATAGAAAGCATGTGTGTGTGGATTACTAATTTTTTCTCAGTGTCGGAGCTGGCTTGTGCCAAGCGTAAATTGCCAACAGGATATTTCGCGGTTTGTCCGCTTTTTTTTATTATTATTATACGTACTCCCATTTTTATTCGTCTTCCATCGATGGGTCTGGATCTGGTTACAGCTCCCTGCTCCCTTTTTCCATTTCCTTTGGCCTTGTTTCTGTTGCTGTTTATTTGGCCCCCTGATCAAACACTTTTCCCCTTTGCCAACCCCCTCCACCACCACTCCCCTCACCGCTTGGCTGTCATTGGCTTGGCAGCCTTTTTATTTTGTGGTTTTCACCCGATTTTTCCAGGGTTTTGTTTTTCTGTTCTGCGCGGTGCTGTTCGCTTCGGTTCTACTCTGTTCTGTTCCGTTCTGTTCTGTTTCGATTTCAAAGTGTTTGTTTTCCTCAACTTTTTGGGAGAACAAGCGCTTTTGCCTGCTGGCTTTTAATTTGCACGCCACAATTGCCATGGCCACCCAGAAATGCAGCGGCCGCAATTAATTACAGCGCTGATATCATGGCACTGCCTTCGCCACTGCCGCAGCTGCGATAAAACTTTGGCAAATGTAATTTTAACAAAACCGCATCGCCGCCTGCTCAAGACAAGACAAGGAGCGCCAAGGATCACAAGGAGCACGGGCACGGGCACAGGAACAGGGCAAGGGACGGGGGACAGCCAGGGGATCCGGCAAAACCGCCAACCTCAGTGGAACATCTTGGCTAAATCAACGCTAGTTAATTTTAATTATAGCAATCGGGCTCATGCAATTTCCGGCCAAATGCAATTCGATGCGAGTCGATTCAAATGGGAATGGGATTGCGTTTCGGATGGGGATTGGGATTGGAATTGGGATTGGGATTGGGATTGGCCATGCGGTTGCATTGGCGGCTCAAGCGATAAATGACTGGACGCGCGGACAGATGGACGAACTGATGGATGGATGAATGGATGGCAGGATGGCTAAATGCCTGAATGGCTCACTATGGATGTGTTATCCTCGGGCTGGCTACTCACGAACATTCAATGAATAGCTATTCGGCGGGATAAGCGGCTTAAGATATCCAAACTTACAAGGCCATGAAATCTTGGTGGCCTATATATTAGAAGTCCACTTTCACTTGCCTAAATAACAAACGGAATATACTTTGATAAAATGGTCAGCTGGATATGCTTGGGCTTTTAACTTGCCATCAGCCTTATAAATTCTCATCATTTGACAGTCGATTTGAGGACCTTTGGCACCTGAAGATTCCGGTGTGAAAGGTCAAATCACGCAAGTATTTGGCTTAAAGCACTACGAGCACTAAGCTAATGCTCTTTGCAATTCTTTACGAGCGACTGAGGTAAGGTATTTCCCAGGATATCTGCCGGCTAATGGCAGCCGCTTGTTGTTCGGCACTTGCAGTTTATGTATTTATTACTGACATTTCGTAGCTCGGCCAGCAAATCCTGGCAGCAAATCCTGGACAGAAAGGGGCAAGGATCTAGTTTCCAGTCAGAAATGGATAGCGAAGTGGGGGGGTAAACGAGCAGGACAATCCGTAATAATCGTAATACAGAAAGCACTTTTAGCTTTTAACTTATTATTAGCTTTATTTTACAGTTGTCAGCCGGAGCAACGCCCCTGGCATTTGCAAGGACTTGTTGTGTGTCCTAGTTAACCCCCAACTAATACCTAGCGGCGTGGAAGGTGTGTTTTGTGCGGGGTCACGCCCACTTTTTACTGCATTTAATTCTCCAGTGAAGTATTTAATTTTATGACACGAGATCCTTTTGGAGCAGCAGGTCACAGACGGGAGCGGAGAGTGTGCGGCCCTTGGAGGACAACAAATATGAAATGACTGTCATTTCTTGCATTTAGGGGCACTTTGGGGAGTACTTGGCAGCATGTAACACCCAATACTTACACCCACACACGCACACCTGATCCACACACCCACACACCCACCTTTGTTGCCTGTTTGCTGTTTGTGCTGCTTTGCTGTTACCCCGTTTTGCTGGGGCATCATTAGCGTTAACGCCGTGTAGCGTTATGTTATGTTTTTGCCATATTCCGTGGGAGACGAAAGAGTGGAGCAGAGATCCTTGCCACCCGCCCACTCGCAGCCGGGTTATCGCATAATTATGCAGCATATTAATGGGCTCTACCCCGAAGTCACCCCTTTTTATTATCATTCATATGCAAAGTTTCCCAACAATGTGGTGGCAACCGCCTCGTCCTCCAGCCTTCAACCAACAAGCTCCTTTCCTTTCCATTACAGTCAGTCCCTCATTAGCCGAACTCTCACTCTGAGGCTGAGGTCGGGAATTGTTCCATTTCCTTGCCATAATTCGTTTCAGGCTCGTAAATTTATTTCAATAATTGCCGGCTGCTCGCGAGTTTCATTCCATGGAGGTGCAAATAATGTTGCTCACAACCAGACACTCGCTTTCCCTTTTACCATTTACCATTTAGCTGAGAACAAAAATGTGTGAAAATATTAAAATAATAGTTGTAATTTATAACCAAATTGCCGGGAACATTACAGTTTTCAGCTACTACTACTGCTACTGCTACTGCTGGTGCCATTAAAAATGTTTGCTAATTAAGTTTTCGCGTTTTCAGCAGTCGGGGTTCACTAATGTGAACACGCTCTTAAATAGTTTAACCTCTTATATAGAGGATATATACGTATATATCCCGAAATATTCAGAGTTGGCAATTTCTTGAGTCTGCAGAAAAAAAAGATTGGTACACCCCTCTAATTTGCACTTAATTAAAACTTGAAAGAGCAGCAGAAGAAATATCCACTCTTCAAGGGGCACAAATAGAATTTCATTGCACTTGGCCGGCATCCAATCTCCTGGCAAGAATGCCACGCCCCCTGGCTCGTCATAAAAATATATGTGCAAGTCCTGCCAACTGCAGTGAAGGCAGTACAATCCGATCAAATCGCAGGAGTCGCAGGAAAAACGGCAGGAAACGTAAATGAAACTAGAATCAATTTGGTGGCTGTTGATAGCCATCACTTGGATTGAGATTAAGGCAACGTTCTCGACAGCGGCCAAAAACAATGAAATTTTCAAAAGCCAAATACTTGCCAAGAATGGGAGGTGGAAAAAGCAAAAAGTGAGCACTCAATTTCGAATACAGCGAAATCTATCTGTATTTGGCGGCGTGAAAATGAAAGCCGGCAAAAAGCAAAACAACAGAACAACAAAAGCTGCCATATTTACCGCCCCAGCTGCCGAGATAATGCATAAAATTATGTAAATATTCCGAAATTATCATTTAATTTCTAAAATTGTTTATGTTTATGCACGGTAATAAGCAACCTACAAAAACCGGCAGCCACTTTGGTCCACCCCAAAAATACCGACCCATCCACGCACTTTTGGCGCACTTCAACTTAATTAAAAATTACTTTACAGACGCCAAATACTTTTAATTATTTTGGGTTCAGCGGTCGAATGGAAAGCGAGCCACCCGCTCCGGGAAAATGTTTTTCCACCCATTTTCCCGCACACCTCCCCTCCCCTCCCCTCTCCACCACCCAAACACTCACTCGCTTTTATGGCACCGCCATTGTTGATTTTGCATAAAGTACCCGGAGCTGATGCGATGATGCCCCATGCAGCCCAATTAAAAGCGTTCGGAAAACGTTTCGAAATAAAAATAATAATTTGAGGGCTGCATTTTCGGGCACAGGATGCCTGTGTATCCTGTATCCTTTCGGCCCGCCGGCGGAACGGAGCGGAATTTATGCAAACCGCGGGTGACGCGGCCCAAAAAACAAAAAAAAAAACAAACAAAAAAAAAACACCCGGAACGCAATTGATGGCTGGCTTCATTGATTTTCCATTTGATTTTACTCATTCGTTTTTATGATTTGCCTGCGAATCGAAATGTTCTCGTGCCCAACTCGAATCGCGTTCGGTAATGGTTGATTGTGCGATAGGATCCCTGCTCTCTGCACTCATTGTACTCCAAAAAAAAAAGAACAGAAACAAAAACCAACCCACCCAAAAAACACACACTTCCCACTGCTTTTTTGTGCCTTGGGTCACAGTGAGCCACGTGATTCGCATTATTTGCAATTTTGGGTTTTTACGCGGCCCTCATAAAGTGCGTTTACGCGAATAGCATGGGTTGCTGCCTGCCTGCCATTCGATATTGTTTTTATTTAAACCACAGAATCGGAGGGCGAACCTCTAACATCCTTTTGCTGCTTTGAGAACTCAGAAATCCTGTCTTATTGCAATTTCAGTATGTGATCTTTGGCTTTGCAATTTATGTACTCGCAAAAGTATGAAATGCCACAGGATCTTGATAAAGTCTGCAGAAAGCCATCTTGCCATTTAATTACACTCGAAGAAAGTTTGTGTAGATCTTGCTAATATCATAACTTAATATCATAGATTTATGTGTTCATATTATTTTTAAATTGTCGTCCTTTAAAAGTGAAATTTTATGGTTTATATTTAGGTTTAAATATTATTTAATATATCTGAGGTTGTCCATCTTAATTTAAGTATGAGCATTTCATTTCAATAGGTTCTTTGTATTTCATTGACAAAAAAGAACTTATGTATGTCTTGTTGCTAAAACTTTTTACTTTATTTCAAGCTTTTGGACGTAATTTTGTTCAATTCATAAATGAGATAGGACACACACATGCGACATCCTCGACCTGGTTTATCCGCTAAACTCCTGATTTATCTGCCATCCACTCGCCGGGCGCTGCTCTTGTAATTGCGTTGGACCAGGATGTGAATAAGGACGAGTTCGAGGACTTTGCTCTATATTTGTGCCAGCGCTTGACCATTTTCCTTGATTGCAATTGAATTGCATGCAATTTCCGCTGCTGCTCTCAGATTTAATACAATTGATAAATACGTTGTCCCAGTGTTGAGTGTTGAGTGTTAAGCTTCTTTGTGACTTGGCAGCTGTCTAACAATGAGTGCTGCTGGCTCGTCTTAACCCCTTGATGCCAAATGTCCAATGCCCAATGCTCAATGTCCGGTGTCCGGTGTCCGGTGTCCGCTGTCCAGTGTCCAGTGTCCAATGTCCACTGGCCGTTGTCCCAAATGGAAAACACTTCACACCTAGCTGCTAAAATAAGAGTGAGAGAGGAAAAGCCTTTTCACCGAGCGTCAGGGACTGAAAGCCTGGCACTCAACTGGCTGGCTGGCCAAAAATGTTTTGCGCTTTTAATTAAAAGTAATGTCATACAATTCCATTACACTCGGCCCGAAAATGTGTGCGCTGCTACACATTTACATATCCTGGCTAGCAAGAAGCATGGCGTCCTTCGTCCGGCGTCCTTCGTCTCTCATTCACACTTTTGGGCCACCTTTTCCGAGTGTCCTGCTCCATCTTTCAGCCAGGACTCTGTCTCGGCTTTGTCATTTGTATTTGTTTTATTTCCATGCCGGCAGCGCACTTCGAATGTGGCCCACTGGCAAAGTGACAACAAAAGTAAATTAATGTGCGTACATCTCTGCCCCAAAAACCCCAACCACATCCACATCCTGTATCCTTTTACTCCCCGTGCACCTGTGTGTGTGTGTGTGTGTGTGTGGTTTTTGCCTCTGCTTCTACAGGTAATTTATTGCATTCAAACATAATGGAAAATATTTTTGCTACCCTTCCATTAGACGGGGACTCGACGATGACGAGGACAAGACATTAGCATTAAGTTTATATCCACACATCAACTGTCTCCATGATACAGCCTGATCACCTGCTGACTCCTGCCCACTCCTGGCTTCCTTCCACCTGGCATATTGGGTATATTAGTGATGACCCCCCTTCACCCTCCCCAAATATAGACAAATTGCTCGGCCCATATGTTCTCATTTCGTTGGATGCGTTCGGTTGTTAGCCATCTGAAGGAGGGTGGGGGCGGCACTTCGACCTGCTATCGATATCTTACTTAAAAACGAATTGACATTAATTGAAGGCATGCCAACGGCAAACAAAACTAAATAAATAACAACGACTGGCCAAGGAATGTGCGGCCAGGCATGTGGAATGCTGCATGTCCTGGCTGGAGCTCCTGCTTCGGTGCTCGTCCAGGCACTGCAAAATATATGTATAAATATATTAATAAATATAAAAATTATAAAAAATATTTAGGAAACTGATTGTAAAATGTAACAGCTGTTTGAGAATGATGCCTCTTTGCAAGGGCAAACCATGCTCTCCTTTTCATTTAGTTTGGTAAAGACAGCTAACTTTTCTTGCAGTGCACCTGCACTGTGAGTGCGGGAACCTTGTTGGCTTCGAGTCGATATTGTGGCGTCGGCCGACCAAGTTTTCAACATGGCAAATTCAATTGTCGTTTGATGCGGCGACAGCCCAGCCGCAGCAAACCGAAGTCAGCCACATCAAGGGGCACCAGGGGCACCAGGGGCGTAGTGGCCCGGTCTTGAGGAGGGGGGTGGGGGCTGCCAGCGGAGCAGCATATTTGCGCCATGCCTCGGCATTCACCTGATGAATTTATCACAGCTGGGAATGAGTACTCTGCCGGGTAGCAAAATCCAGAGAAGGAGTAGAAGGAGGAGCTGTGGCAGCCAACACAACCACAACAGTTGTCGTTGTCTGCTAAATTGGTTTTCTTTTTGTCAATTGGGGATTTCGATTGTTGCAAGAGGCCAAAGCGACGACACTGCCGGGCGAATCTAGAATCGGGAATGGAAAAAAGCTGCCAGGATAAGTAGTTAGTAAAATAAAGTAGCAGGAGATACGACGTCGCTCGGAAAGATTCCGCCATTCCGACAGAGGCCCGCTGAGACAAACTGCCGGCAAGAAGTTAAGCGCACAAACATCAATGGGGTCAGCTAATGCTCCATGCCCATCTCAATAGCGTATTGATAAAGTCGAGGAAGGCCAGAGCTTGTTTTCCCTCTTGGCTTTCCCTCAGCTTTCCCTTGGCTTTCCCCCCTTGTGGCACCGCGTTTGGGAGCCCCCGCGGGCAATGAGTAAACAATGACATAATGACAAGTGGCGGAGAGTTTAAGTGATAAATAATTAATTGATTTTTGTTGCAACAAAAGCAAAGATAGCCACGTTGGCTGGACGCTCTCGAGTCCCGAGGAAAGAAGATAGAAGTAAGAAGAAGTTCAAGAACAGCCAACGAGATAAGTTAAAAGGTAGATTAAGATAAATGGCGACTCGTTCTTCGGCTGTCGCAGCTGCCACGCCCCCTGCCACCCCCTGGTCGCCCCCTGGCCACCCCCATACCATCCAGCACAGTTCCTGTGTGTAGTTGTTATTTTTTAAACACGAATTTGCCGGCATTCCTCTTGTTTGTTCCTTCGCTTGTTTCGCATAATAAAACAACAGTGGGTTGGCCAAGAAGCGGGCGTAATCGGTCCATCCTCCAGCCTCCTGGGGGCGTTTGGCCAGTTGTGTCCTTTTTATTGGCCCATCAGCGGCACTCGGCCCCCGGAAGTTGTGCTGTCTATTTCCGCCAGCGTTTGATTTCCGAATTGTTATTTTTATGAGCCAGCCCACTGTAGCGCTACCTTTTTCCTGGCAAAACTCGAACGAACGGATTTAAGTGCTGTGCTGGTGGCAATAGCTTCACCATCGAAAACTCTAGTGGCTTGGCAAAAACTCCATATGTATGTATATCCCGAAATCGATTTTAACTGCGATCCTTGAATTGCTTTCAATTTACGGTTATCCTAATGTTATTTATCTGTGGAATTGTCCATTAACCCAACTTCATCTATAACAATATACTATATCACATTGCTGGACAATCATTTTTCGGTCAGGAAATGCCTTTTACTTAATTGATATTTAATGTAGCAATTAATTTTAAGGCCTCATGGCCCTTTGCTTTCACCGAAAACATTATGATAGGCCGCCCTTTTACATGTCAACTCTTTCGTTTCATGTTTGCTTGGCCCCGAGTATGCGAGTATTTATATTTCCATACCAGTCGATATATTGATTGTGGCGTAATCAGCGATTCTGTCCGGCATATTGCCCAGTTACGCACTCAACGAGGTCCTTTCGTATGCCACATTCTCAATGGCCACGCTGCGTATGCATAATGCCGTTGCCTAATGCCACTAAAAAGTCGCTGATTGTTATCACAATGTCACCGGGAGCCAAAACAAAAAGCAAAATCGAATATACAAAAAGCAAACACAAATAGGCAACGTCAGCGGCGTCGCTGGTGGCTTTTCATTAATTTTCGGCACGCAGGGTCGCAGTAGGAGAGGGAGGGGGTTCTCACCGGAAGGGGGCGGTAGGCGTGAGTACATACTGTTAGAGCGGCTCGAAAGTCCTCCCAAGCCAGTGGTCTCATGTAATCCTGGCCAAAACCCACGCGTCTCCAGTGCCCGTAGGTGTGTTGCTTGTGTGTGTGTTTGTGTGTGTGTGTGTGGGCTCAAGTGCGAGTTTGAGCTCGAGTGTGTGAGTATGAGTATGAGTGTGTGTTTGCCAAAGTCGGCTGGAGTGTGCTCCCAAGTGAATAATTTGTTATCAGCGCATAATCAACGAGACAGCCGCAATACACACTCACACCCCCGAAAGATGGGCGGGCGGGGGGGCAGTGGGTCACCGAAGGAAAGGTGAGGTCCTGACCATTTTACCTAACGCTGCCACTAAACACAGTTGCGGTGAATCAACTAGGAATTTTTACTAACAATTAGATTAAATAATAGAAAGATACACAATAACACATTGTTTCACTTTACTACATTAAGATCTAATGTCTATCTTAAACATAAATTGTTTATGCTTTTTTGTTTATACTTAAGGTGTAGATTTTTTGTAGTACCCCTAATTGTGTATGAATGTTTGTGTATAAAAAAGGTTGCCGCCATCAAAATAATTACGATACAGGGCTCGACATGCATGTTGTTGCCGCACTGAGTGCGTTTGTGTGTAGCAATGCGTGTGCACAACAACAAAAAGTCATTTAGTTAAAAACCTGACTTTTTATTTGCGCCGCGGGTTGTCCCCCCTTGCAGCACCTCGCCACCCCTTTAACCCCTAACCGGTGGCCCCTTAACCCACTGCCGCCCATTCTGTGTGTCCCGTGGAGCCAGCCAGGCGTTGAACACTTCATCAACTCATCAGAGCGCGCCCTTTTTGCATGTCCTTAACCGTTTAACGGCGCCCGGCTCACCCACACCAACGCATCATTTATTGCTGCGGTTGCTCCTCGTACGTATTTTTGTATTTTTTGTATTTTTGTTTGTTTGTCTTGGCCCGACTCGCAGGCTCACACTTACAAACACACACAGTCACACGCACACATCAAACATAAAATACACAAAATTACTCTTATGAAAATTAATAAGTTAACTTTTTCTACGCCCGACTCTTCCCTTAGTACATTTTTTATTGCGCTCATGTGTAAAAGTACGAAAGTGTGTATATGTACCTATAATATTCCGGGGAATATTTATATTTTCACTTTTTTCATATTTTGTTACCTTCCCCTCGCCTGTTTTGCTTCATTTGAACGCATTTGCCGCGCGTAATGAAAGTAATTGAAATTAAAAGTAAAGAAACGTGTTGCACGTAATACATGTAAATATCTGCTAGAGTGTGAGTGCCCGTCTCTGTGTGTGTGTATGTATGTGTGTGCACTTTTCAGGCTGTTCCAAATTAATCCCTAAAGTAATTAGAAAAAAAAGTGCCAAATGAGTTCGAGTAGCACGAATGTCTGAGCGAGTTGGGATCGCAGAAAGGTTCGTGCCGAGTGCATATTTTGCAGGCAAATTCCGAACTTTGCCACCACGACAACCGCGAGATAATGTGGCAATGTGGCAATGTGGAGGAGTGGCCCGCAAAAGTGTGATTCTTAAAATGTGTGTCAGCCCCACAACGACTGGAATATCAAAGCAAGAAGTTAATACTCCTTCAAGCTGTCAAGGAAAAAATGTCAATTAAATGTAATTAAATACATTTCTTTTGATTGAGGCCAAAGGTTGCAAAAGGGATGATACGCTCAAATCCGAAAAGGGTTAATAAGTCGTTAGCAGGGTTTTGCGTTCAAAAAATCAAAAGGTGAAGTTTTAAGTGCACCCAAAACTTTCTTTTCTTCAAATTAATTTAAGTGGCAACACAGCTAAGCAATTAAAATGTCTGCGAGTAATATACAAAATAAATTGAGCACGGAAGTCGTAAATTAATTCGTAATATTTTGTTATACCAGTTATTTATTTTTTATAATATTCGATAGTACAGCTCCTGCTGCGGAGTGAAACTGCGGTGTGGCTGCCTGTTTCCGGCTTGTTTGTCCTGGCTGCAGGATGTTGTTTGCTGGCTGAACTGCCAGCGAAAGTTGCATTACGCCAGTCGCGAGATTTCTGTTTCTGGCCAGTCGCCGAAATGTCAACGCTTCTGGGCGAGCGTGAAAACTTTTCAGTCCTTCAAAAAAAGAAAAAAAAAAAAAACAAGGATATGTGTGTCCACACAAAGTTGCTGTTGAGACTGCCGGCGGAAGCGGAAACGTTTTGGCAGCGTGTGAAAAGCAGCCCAAAACCAAGTAACGACTGCTGGCTGGATAGCTGCATGCCAGGCTCATTATGATTCAATTTCGCCGCTGCAGGCGCGTCTTTAATTTACCACCCACACAGGCACACACATGCTGCGGCAACCCGTTGTGACAAATAACCGAAGATTTTCATGGCATTTGGCAGTGTTTATCTGCTGCATTAGCACACGCACAATGCCAGTGGCCGAGATGGCAAAATCCTGGCCCATAGATTCCGCAATTGCAACACTAGCGAAATTCCGCCGCCATTCGCCGATGGCTCGCATATTCGCGTATCGACATTGCCCACTTGGCCATCCTGGGGTTAAGGTGGTTGGGGATGGGATGGAATGGGTTGGGATGGGGGGGGGGTGCTGCCTGTGCCTGTCTGTTGGTTTGTCGGTCGCCAGCTTCCGCACAACATTTATCAAATTCGTGGATGCCTGCTGCAACGTTACGCGCCAGTTCAAAGTCCAACATTAAGTTCCAGGTATTTGCAACTTTTCGACAAAGGATTTTTGGCTGCAATCGCGGCCATAAATTACGACTATCCCCCTCAAATTCCCGCAACTTGTGTTGTTGCTGTATTCTGTGTGTTACGCTGTGTCTACTTAGCGCATAATTAGCTGCATGAAGTTTGACAGAGGGGCTAGGACGAAGTCGAGGTGGCCAAATTAGTGTTCGAGAGAAAAATGTCTGCGATGATAAATGTGGAAATAATGTTCCTACTTCTGCTGTTGCTGCTGGGGAATTAGCATTTCAGAGGAAGCCTCATTTCTTAAAGCAACCGAATACCCATTAAGTTATCCCACACCTCGCCAATTGCCACACCAGAGTCGCAACAGGGAAACGAATAAATAAATCAGAAATCGTTAAGTAAATAAATAAAAAATCATTTAAGCAAATACAAATCAGAGAGCGGGCGCAATCGGTGAAAGGAAAACGGAATAAAAAAAAAGGAAAAAGAAAAAATGTTGCGACCTTTGTTGTTGTCAACTGTATAAGTATGCGTATACGTATATGTATCTGTGTGTGTTTGGGGGTGTCTGTGTGCTTTCATCGCTCGTTTGTTTGCACTTGAAGGCATTAAAAAGTTTTTCTTGTGAATAAACGTGAATGAAGTCGTGTGAAATCAATTGTAAACAGGGTATCAATACCAAACCAAACACTCGTACCCGTACCACATGTGTTTTGCTGGCAAACAGTGACGGGATAAAGAGGCGATAATCATAATCAGCTTGCCACACACACACACACACACACACACACAGGAATTTGTATGTGTTTGGGCAACCAAAAGGTGTACCACCTGCCATTTGCCATTGGGTATTTGCAGAATTTTCCCAGTGCTTCTGTGGGCTGCATGGAATGCAATTGCAGAAGGGAATCCGGCAAACGAATAAATAAAATGCATGCAACCATAATTTAAAAGACAAAGGCCATGGCCATCGGACGGGGGGGAAGGGGAGAAAAGATTCACTGCGACATACTAATATTGTAATCATAAATTTTCATAAACAATTTTACTTGCCTGCAGTCCGACTCTTGCTTCCTCCGCTGACTCTACGAATTCCGGCTTGTGTTTCCCGGCGACCACGACATTTATAATAATTAATTGTGCGCAAATATATGCCCGCAAATGGTCAGCGGAGGCAGGCCAAAGTCAGTTTCAGTTCCACTGCCACTTCCATTTCCGTCTAATGAAAGGTCCCTGTTCGGGCGCCACTACAGCGCGGCCAGTACAAACTGTGAGTTATTTGTGTCGCCCCGAAACACACACACCCATACACACACATGCACATAGAGAGCAATAGAATTTACAGCCCTCGTTTTGGGGTCGCAGCCCCGACGACCCGCGGTCAGCAAAGCTTTGCAAAGGTGCGACACATACATAAACTCGAGCGGATGGGCAAGCCGAATAAAAAACGTAGCATACTGTTGTGCGTAGCGAGGAGTGGGGGCAAAGCGGACTTTATGCTCGGCGTGCGATTGGGCTATCTGGTGGGGGCCATCTTCATTGGGGTACGCCGGGTACACCGAGCAAAAGCCAACAAATTGCAACATTTATTCTGCAAGATGAATGGTCGCTTGACAATTTATATGTGTGGCCATAATTTTGAACTGCCTGCCGCCAGCCAGGGACTGAAATTGGTACTATAAGCCCCAGCACCATCAGAATACCGGATACGGAGGGCATAGCTTCTCGATCTCCTTACGGCCGTTCGCTCATAATGGCCAAAAATTAAAAACAGTAACCACCACAAGACGAAGCGACCGCTAGGGAAATGGCAATGTGTGAAATAAATTGCGAAATAAAATAAACGAGCAAACACACGGCGACAAATGAGCAAACCGCAAAACGGGCGCAAGTTAAATGGAAAATAGACAATGCCCAAGGAGCGACGGGCGAAAATAAATGCAATTAAAAGCGATAAAAATAAAGGAAAGCGACTTTAATGGCGCTGGGCATTTAGTGGACTGTCGCTAAGATAAGTCATAAAAAATGCTTTAGAGGGAATTTTAAAATAAAGTACGCTTTAAGTCTTTACGATGATGTTTCTGAAAATTACAGAAAATATATATATTTCCTACACATATATACTTTTGCATACAATTAGCTTCAAAAACCTATTAAGCAAAATATTAGACTTACTATTATGCATAATAATGATATAAGTTTCGTAAGTGGTTTATTTGGGTACAAAATACATATCTAAATGCATAATATTAACATATATTTTTTAAGTGGTTTATTTGGGTACAAAATGCATATCTAACTGCATTCTGCTATATCTGAAAAAACAGCTTTATCAATAATAATTAACAAACTTATTGCGAAATTTCCTTAGGGTCGCTGCGTGGCAAAGTCGCACTTCCGGTGGCTCGCTTTTGCCAGCGGCTTTTTGGCCTTATTTATGCGTTTGCCGCTCCGTTTCATTATGCGCTGCTTTTCCGAGCCACTTGGACAGTTAATTTTGAATTGTCACCGAGCACGTTAGCCTCGAATCGCCTGGACTCACAGCGGGTGGTTCAGTGTGGTTCAGGGTGGAAAAGTAGCTCGAGGAGTTCATTGTTATCGCCGTGTTATGCACATTCCCCGACAATTAACACGCGAGCCACTTGAGCAAACAGCAGCAATGGCGATGGCGATGGCGATGGTGATGGCAATGGCGACGGCGACGACCAAGTGGCTGCATAAGCGATAAAACGTTCGATACACAATGTCCTGCGAGTCCTGGGCTACTGGGCTACTTACTCACACAAAATTCCTGCGGATTATGCTGGCGGTTTGGGGCAGTGCGTGAGCTCGCCTGTCTGCCTTCGGTTTGATTTATTTGATTTTGTTTTTTTTCCTTTTCGTTTTCTCTTTAGTTTGTTTTTTTTTTTTGTTTTGTACGTTTAGGTTTTTATTTTGTTATTGCTGCTTTTGTTGGGCAAGCCAACCCTGTAAACCTGAACACCTGTTGTTGTCCTTAGCGAGCTACTTTGCGACATCGTCCTGCTTGGCCCGCAATTTAATTGCCCTTTGTTGTCGCTTTCGTCGTTGTCGTTTGTACGGCTCATTTATTTACATTTTGTTAACATAAACAATGCGTAAAAGTTCGATGGCTCTGCCCTGGCAAAGTGGGCGTGGTCCTGCGAGGTGGGTGTTTGGGATAATTTTGATTGCCTGCGCTTTTTGGCCACTTCGAATGTGCGTGCGTGTTGGCCTGTTAATAAGCTGGCCAACTATATCGTATATACTCCTGGCCCGGGCAGCGGGTCAGTCGGCAGCTCGCCTCGGAAATTGGCCATTGTGGTGGCTAATGCGTGTGCCTAAATGTGTAGATAATTTATGCGTGGCATGTAAATATTGACATGGCCCAGAGCCACCAGCCCCCGCACTCGTTCCCCATCCACCAGCGCCCACTCGCTCAGCGAAAGTCAATTAAAATTAATTTTCATTGAATGCCAAGCGCGTCGGAGGTGAGACGCACTGAGGCGTAAGTCCTGCTGCCCGTGGACTGCAAGACAAAAGAGCCCAAAAAGGAGATGCAAAAAAGGAAAATTCGGAAAAATTTCTGGGTGAAAACATCTAGAAAATTGCGCAATTTCCTGCGCCTGCAGATACGAGAAACACGAATCTATGCACAATACTCTCGCACTCACTCACTCACTCTATCTATCGCTCTCGCACATTCATTAAAAGTCGAGTCCTGGCCAGCAGGACATTGGGGAATCGCAACCAAATTAGTTGCACAGCCAGTTATTATTACTGCAGTGCTGAGCCGCTTACACCGACTAAGCCAAAAGCGGAAAGGAAACGAAACGAGTCTGAATGTGAATGTGAATCTGATTCTGAGTCTGATTCTGAGTTGAACATGGCCAGAGTTCGCTTTTTGGCCCTGGCCAATTTAAAGTTATTTGTAAATGCAACTAATTTGGCGTAGACAAAGGGGACTTCTTCAGGCCTTAATTATCAGCATGGCTCTGCTTCGGGTCTCTTGTTGTTGTGTCAACCCTTTGTTGTTGGCTTTTCCCCACCGCCCACCACCCCGCTCGGTCTGCACCGGAAAAATGTACTTAATTAACATGCAACTGGATCATGGAGACTCAGTTTTGAGTTTCGTTTGAAAGGCGAGCGCCCAGCTGCCTCGATGCCTCGCTGCCTCGCTGCCACTTTTGTTCACGGTTCAGTTGGATCTGACAAGTATCGATGGAATTTTCATCTCGACTGGCGCTCCAGTTGCCTTTTGTGCAAATGATAGCATTATGCTAACTAATAAGCTCTTTACCGTTTGCTCACCAATCCGCTTGTAATTAAAACTCCACGCCAGCCTGATGAGCGCGACATTTCTGAAAGCTACTACTTCTGCATATATATAGAGAAGTTCTTTTTGAGCTCAGCTTTAAACGATTTAAGATATTCGCAGGTGTAGATGTCAGAGATTGCGCACACTTACGCTTGGTGTGAGCCGGCTGAATGATTTGCAATGATTGGCAAGAATGTTGCCATAGTAGCTGGGGATAGGACATGGCGCAAGCGTCGCTGTGACGCTGTGACGATGTGGCAGCGGTAACCACAACAAGCGGAGCAGGCGGTGTCCTTGTTCCGTTTTTCGTCCTCGTTGTCGCTGTCGTCGTCAATAAGTCAAAAGTTGGAATTTCATTATGCCAGGCCCAGGAAAGTAGGCAACGCATTTTGGCACACAAACGGAGGGTAACTGAAACTAAAACCCACTGCCGCGCCATTGGCTGATGTCCTGATGTCCTGGTGTCCTGGTGTCCTTACCCTCCACGGCCTACGCCCCGGATCCCTCCCCCTTCCTCTGGCATTCCTCATGCCATCGCCGCCCCTTGTGAGAGACAACATGCGCTGCAAATTTGTCATTTTGCCAAACGTCTAGGCGATGTGAGTTAGTAACCGACGACATCGACGAGGACGAGTTTTAGCAGCCGACTCAGGCCGGAAAAACCAAAAAAAAAAAAGAAAAAATCAGCTGAGAACCAAAACCAACTACCAGAACGGGAAGCAAATAAAAATTGAATAGCGAGCGGAACAGCCTGACATTGGCGGGGCATTGTGGGTTCCGGGGTTCAGGGGTTCAGGGGTTCGGTTTTGGGTTGCAAGTTCCGGGAGGCTTTCATGTTGCTAGCACAAGTAGAAAATTAAATTCTTGTTTCGCACGTCATTTAAATTCGACATTGTCAGTGTATTGCGGTACAGTGAGCACTCGCAATGTGCAAGCTGCTTGCATAATAAATAGAACTGGTAAATAAGCTAGGAAGGTGTCTGCAAGTACATACTTATATAGTAAGAATCTGATCTTTATTCCAATTGACCTCAAATGAACTGTAAGCACTCTCATAATTATTTAAGAAACGCTCTTGTTTTTGGAGGTTTATTCCAGATGTTTGGATATGTTTCATTATTTTTATGTTATTTATATATTTTATTTGATATATATTTGTATTGAGTTCACTGTACTTGTGTATCCCGCCCGCGGATAAGACATCGACAGCTGCGGTGGTGGCAATGCGTTTAATTTCATTTGCGGCTCTGGCTGCTTGGCAACCACAGTTCCAAGCCAACTCCAAGCCAGCTCCAAGCCCCAAACCAGCAGCTACCATAAAAAGCAGTCGAGGCAGCCGCCAATCGTGTCCGGTTGATTTGACTCGACTGGGGCGAAGTTGGCCCGTTCCATTTGCAGTTGTTATTGAGACTGAGACTGGCGACAAGGCGCTGAGCCATCCTCGTGCCATCAGAGTAAATGCAATCAGGCATAAGCTGGGCACAAACAACTTCTGAGTGCGAGTCCCCTCTATGTGCTGGTATAATGATAATGATCAACACTTGCCACCTAATGCCGTGGGAAATGACGCTAAGGGTTTAAGTGGGGACGACACGCCGCCAACCTTGAGGACACCGCCCGTGGCGCAGAAAAGTGTGCGACACTTTTAGCGGCAATCGAATGATGCCACGTTTTTCGCAGTTGGCCAAATAACAACAATTATCCGGCGAAAAAAATGGGGGCTTCTTTTGATAGAGAGGGAGCGCTTGGTCACTGGCAATGAAGTCGCAAAGTCGTAAAAATTATTTTGTGACAAATCGTCCGCGTACGTGAGCCTCATTTAAATGCGTGAGTCCCAAAATGTTATTAACAATTCAACGGGGCCATCTCAACCCCTGCATAGAAAAGAAATGACTTTGGGCGGGGTTCAGAGGCCAAGCCCAATACGAAACCGCTGAAAAGTGCGCATCAACTATTTCAACTATTTTGCCACGCACAAGTCTTCAAAGCCAACCGCTTTTCCACAGCGAAAAGCTGATAACCAAAATATAAATATTCAAATCATATAGCTCGTTTCTACCCTACTACAGATATGCAAGGCGCTTATTTGAACCCATTTCTTATTTCAAATTAAATAAAGAAAGCACTTTAAATAGAAGACAAGGCAGTGATCGATTTGGCATAGTTTTTCGCACAGTGCAGCTGCCCCAGCCCTCGCACATTGGGAATGCTAACAACAACGTGACATGGCTGAAGAAAAGGGCAAGTGGGATGAACTGGATTGGGTTCAGTCACTCGGCGAGTGATGTAATATGTAATATGTAATATGTGCGACTATGACGAGGACTTGCTTAGCGCTCTCGCTAAGCTGTCGCCTGCATGTGTCGCCGTGCATGTGTGATGAGGGGCCACTGTACTTGCTCACAGTGAACGGGGGGGCTGTTAGGGAACGTTTTAAAATAGTAAAACGCCGCTGCCACGCTGCCATAAGCGGCAAATTGCGTGCCATGGAAAATTGTGCGTGAAATGTAAAATACACCATCCAAAGGCTCGGACAGTTGCCCCCTCGCTTGCCATATATCCTATCCATATACTCGTACTTATCCTGCCATTGCATTGCGTGCGTGTCCTGGTCGGATCGAGAGTCGCCCCATCCTTATGCCTAAGTCATAACTGTTTTGGGGTGCGTCGTCCTGAACGTTTCCTCCGCCATTTCCTATGTGCCCCCCCAGAAACAGCCATGTATCAGTGCACTTTGGCTCCGAGTTGCGAGTTGCAGGCCGTCCTTTTAAGTAAATTAAGCATAAAAACGCAAAGTGGACGCCATTATGTCGCAGTGCGTCGGCATCGTTGTTGTTTTCACTCGCCCCATATTCGTGCCCACTATATTGCCCATATAGTGAAAACGAGCTCGAGAATGAAAGCTGCTCCGTCGACTTGGCTGACATTTCAACGTTTTTCGCTTTTGCCACTTTCTAATTTATTTATGGACTACGCACACCACATACACACGCCCCTGTATTCTGTATCCTGTATATGCATCGGAATTTCCTCGCTTTTACTTCCTTTAATTGCAGTTGAAGTGCGTGTAACAGTGCTCTCGGCGCTTATGGATATTGTTGCTATTAGATTCGCTAAGGGGACTCATATTTCTGTTGATTCACGCAAAGAATAAACAATCAGCAAGTCCGCATAGGGCACTATGATTGCTATTATCCCTTATGGGGGAATATAAAAAAATTAAAATCAAAAATCGCTTCTGCACCTTTCATTTATATAGAAAAACGGACTACTACCATTTAAAATATTATTACAGATTTGATAGTTACTTGATCGGCCCCAAAAAGCCATACACTATTTTAACAAGTAATTTGCATACCAATAAGAGGCAAGCAATAAAACTCACAAGTTTTCCCGAGTTTAATGGACTTTGAATAAGATTGAACTAATTTCGGTGGCATATTCTCGTGCGGTAATCATCCATGGCTGCTACGTAAATAGACATGATTTCATAAACTATTTGAATTTAATGGTTGTGTCATTTCACAGTCTCCCGAAAATTGATTACTGCCTTCACCCAATAAAAGTTGACTGATCCGAGGGCCGAGGGCTGTGTCGGTCGTAAAATTGTCCATAAACTTTTTTTTTCCACTTGTTTGGCAATTGTCTCGTTGCTCGTTTAATTTTTCAACACGACTCCGACTTTCCATATCGTGGCAAATGACTATTAGCCAATGTAACGAGTGTAACGACGAGTGCCAGTGTCCCATTGTCCTGGCAAACAGTGCGTAACGGAAGTTTGTCGTCCTGCCAAAAAAAACAAAAAATAAAACCAAAATGCCAAAGACGATGTGGGTGGCGTAGCAGCGAGTTGACGACGCATTGATTAGCGCGTGCCATTTGCCTATCATAAATGCCATAAATTGATTGTCGTAAAGAAATGTCAACGAGAAAGTTTATTTGTTTTACGAGCCCGGCTACGAAACGTTTTACAGTCGGTAAAACTGATATAGAATTTCTCTCGGGGGGGGGCGCCGTTTGCGTAATGAGTAAGTGACGTCGGCCCATAAAAAGGGTTCCTTGTGCCGCGTTAAAGACTGGCACGCCTACGTCGCGTATACGCAATTTAATAGCCGCAAATATTGGTCACAAAAATGGGATTGATTGACGCGCTCGACAAAGGTGGCTTTTCAGAGGTTCCGTTCGTTTCGGCATTCTCAAATTGTCACGCTAATTGTGGAACATGTGGGCGTGGCCGAGGGCTTTTTGGTATGATTGTTTTTCTGTTTTTTGGAAGGGGGGGAGGCGAACGAGCGTGTTTCGTGCAGACAATTCGACATTGCTGTCATGTTAAATTCATGACACTTTGTGACTGGGCTCGTAATTGATTAACTTTGATTTGAAATTGTTTTCGACTGGCCAAAGTTCACTTGCATGCCAAATCCGAATCCGCATAGTTATCCGCATGTAAATACATGGTAAACAAGTCAACAATCTGTTTACCAGAAAACAAAACAAAAACCAAAAAAAAATCACCCAAATTAAATCCTTGGCCACAACAACACACACACACACACACACCAGCTCCTGGGGTCAAAATGAAAATTTGCGCTTGCATTTCAAAATACGCTATTTCGCACATGGCCAGACAATTTCAGTTAGTGTTTGTTGTACTTTTTGAGCCCAGTTTCATGCTCAGGCTGTACGGGCTAAATAAAACATTAAACCATAAATATTTCATGTTGCCTCCTTTCGCATGACGAAATGTCTTGGGGCTGAGCAATGCGAATGCTTTTTGGCAGAGCGCAAAACTTCTTAGCCAAATGCGTTTTATTAATCAGTGTGTGCATGTGCCTGTGCCACTCGAGTGCACTCACACACACGCACTCACACACACACACAGGGTTCCCTCGATTGTGCTTACATATTCATAAATGCATAAAGGTAGAATCGCAAGGAAAACATTTCGCATCACTCTATATCAAAACTCTGCCCCACCTTTCTCCCATTTTTCTTTCTCCAAGTGTATGTGTGTGTGTGTGTGTATTTTTCTTACGGCCATCTGCGAAAGCTCTGCATTCTGCTTTCTCTTTCTCATTTGTTTGCTTTTAATTTTCGAATTTTGAAATAATGCCCGTAGTTATTTGCTTAAGTGTGCGTATAAAAATCAAGTATACGCATGCCATTCTAGCACATTTCTCTTCAGTGTGTTCCACTGCTTTTCGAGCAGAACAAAGTTCGAGAGTGAAAATATCTCGGTTGCTGCAGTTGCAAATGCAAAAATTCCTGCCTCCATGGCAATTGCATAGGTGTGGAGTGGATTGACGTGTGGGTTTGATTTCAACTTGCAGATATCAGCTAGCAGCTCCCTTAGATGCGACTGGCTTACAATGATATCACAGAATGCCTGCCTCGTTTAACGAGCACAAACAACAGACACAGACCCTCTGCTGTTGCCATTTAATTAATTAACAAAGCATTCCGAATTTATCGAAAAAAGTTTCGGCAAAATGCAGCTTGCAAAATGCAGCAATTAAACGAAGAAAGTTTGCCAAATAAAGCCCACACAAAACCAACCAATTAGGGCCTGCCATTCGAGCCAAAGTCAATCTCCAGACAACAGAAAAACCAGGATCATCCTTCCATGACAAGTCGAATCTTTGCCCCAAAAGAATGCGCAACTAACTAATCTAATTAGGCGCACAACAAACATCGAAGGATATACCCATACATATACTACACATATGAAATGCCTGGCTCTCGTAAAATGAATTTTATGACAGTGCATAAAAATGTTGAATGGAATTAATGAGCAAAAATTAGACATTAGCTGCGTGAAGAGCAGATACAGATACCACCACTCAAGCATTCAATGACCGCAATTGACATTTATGTGGCAAAGCGGCCTGCGACTGCGGGATAATCGAAATAAAATGCAATTAATTGAATTTATCGCTGCAGTTAGGGGCCCTAAACTTTATTCCACACCCAAAAAAGACACAAGCGAAACTTTGGCATTGAGCAGATTGTAATCTGTGAATGGTGTATAATATAATATTATATTATACTTGTAGGGAAAAATAGGTAAATAGTGGATTTTACAGTGACATGCAGATATTTTTTAGGAAATTGCACATGGCTTGATTAAAAGTTGGCAGGACAGCAACTTGGACAACGGTTGACAGTTATTTTCACAGTTCAACGATAAATTTATGAGCTTTAAATTACACATGTCCCTTCGTCATAAATCATATCGCAGGGACAGATATGAATTTTGGGCGGATAAAGAAGCTGGGGAATACTCGAATGCACATCCACTTTTGGTATTGGCTGCACTGCAAGTGTTTCGGCTGCAACGGCAAACATTGCGACTCCGTATACCAACCAAGTCCCTGGCCCATTCTTGCTCCGAATCCCGGCCATAGCCCAATCCCAATCCCTATTCCTGTCCGCACTCGTATTCCTATTCCTGTTGCAATCCCAAATCGAGTCGCCGGCCTTTGTGCATTGCCACTGACCATTCATCCGGCTCGTTCACTTGCACGTCGTCGTATTCATTCCTTTTGCCACGGTTGCACATTGTCACCGGAAGTGGCACACAACCGCACAGCACACTCGCACACCAGCACACACACAAACAGTGGCACACTCAGTTCCAATACTTAGACCATTCCTATTCCTATTTCCATTCCCATTCCCATTCCCAGTGCCAGTGTCATTTAGCCGTTGACATGGCAGCCAACCAACTTCCTTCGACTTTGGCCAGCTGCCGCTTGACTTTCGTACACTGCAAACATAAATAATTAAGCCCAAAGTAAAATGAATTAAATTAATCGCTCGATTTATTAATATCCTGCAAGAGATACACTTAATATAGACCCAGTACGAATTAAATAGTTTCACACATAATTAAAGGTTCCTTATTTTCTCCCAGTGCAGCCGCTTCCCTTCTGTCCTGCTCCACTTTTCCCCTTGCCATGGCAAATTCTGTGCAGTTTCTTATTCTGTTTATATGGCAGGCAGCATTGGCATGCAACGCATGCGTGTGGCACATGCCACACATGTCGTGTCCAGCACCAGGAGCTCCTCCTGCGACGCCTGCTGCTGTTCCAGCTCCTGCTCCTTCTGCTGCTCCTGCTGCAGTACTGCCACTGCCGTTCCTTTCCAGCTGCATGTTGTTGAGTTTCATGAAGTGTTTGCGGCTTTGTCGGACAACAGCGACATCAACGTAAACTGATGGAGGACGGTCACCGGGAGCGATTAAACTTTTTCGAGAAACCGAAAAGGTCCGATGATCATCAGCATTACAGATATACGGCAGTGGCCAGGGTCGGGCTGGTTTTTATGCCACGCATTACGACCATAATCCCAACGGGGAGGCGGTGAACACGGCCACCGAGGTCCATCAAATTGCTGCAAGGTCCCTCATAAAATGCATAACTAAAGCGCAGTCTTACACTTCGCATTCATAGGTGCACAATGGTGTGTTGCCTGCCTTCCTCGCCAGAAACCCCTTTCTTCATCTCGTGGCCTTCATTAGATGTCACGTGGTTGTTGTTGCATCCGTAGTTTTGTGGCTTTGCGGTCGGGTGATAAATTTCATTGTCTTCGCTAGTGCTGGTGTCGCTACTGCTGCTTCTGATGCTTCTGCTATATGATACCCGTTTTTTTCCCATTCATCTGCGTCCTTCAAGCCATATCAGCAGGAGCTATCCGAGTGAGCGACTTGAGGCCCTCGCCTCGGCATCATCAGCAGGTCAGGATTTGGTATGGTGCACAGTGAAAAAATTCTTTGAAACTGCGCACCAATCTGCATAACATAGAAAACATACAAAACCATAAATAATAGTGAAATGAAAAGAAGTCAAAGGAAATAATGATAATATAACCACATCTATACAATAAAAGGCAGAGCTAGTTAAATATAACCATATATTATACCTATATTTTTCTAAGATTCTCTATATGTTAAATACCTAAGCCTTTGTTTCACTGTACAGTTGCAGTCATGTGTGCCATCGGTTGATCTAACAAATGACACAAAACTGCCAAACCAAATCACTATGAATGTCGCTTGAGTTTCGTCATTCGGACCAAAGTTGTTCCCTCCCCCCAAAACTCTATGAGACATCATTGGGGATACCCCCCAGTTTCCATCCAGCACCCCTGCCCCCCTCTGTCCCGCTTGGGGCTAACGAATTTTGACAGGTGCCATTATTAGTTCAGCACTCTGGCATTTTTTTGCGGTGGCTCCGCTCTGGTTTTTGTGTTTTTTTTTTTTTTTTGTCGGTTACCCGTTTTCGGTTGGGTTTGGCTTTGTTTTGGCCCTGTGCGTTCTAGAGTTTTATGGCCATAAGAGTTTTACTCCTCAGATGGATGACAGCAATAAAAAGAGCCCACAGACACGGGGACCTTGATGCGGCCGTACCGTTTTATCACACGAACACACATCGCTCATACGCAACGGTGGCCACAGGCTTCCGCTTTCCGTTGGCCTCACTGGGTGCACTAATTAAACTTGCGCTCGCCTCTTATTATGGCAGCATTGCATGGCATCGGTTAATGTGAGTTACACGACACGGCACTTGCCGCACACCTTTCCAACCCACCACCCCACTCCCACCCATTCACCTTTCACCCCTCGAGGGAGATGGGCACCTGTTTTTATGTGGCGGTCGCATTGTCTCCCAGGTGAAACTGCTCTGCGGCGAGGGCGTTAAGCATTTATGTGCGCGCGTCTAATTAAAATAAGTTCGCATGGCAATGGCACTTCAAAGTCTAAATTGTCCTTATGGCTTACTTCGCTCCAGCTGCGCAGGACCCAAGGCGCTGCGGACCATTCCGCATCGCCGTGCGATGGTCACCGCACCGCCGTCAGATATATATGTAATTATAATATTTTTTATTAGCTCATCTGATATGGCGGCAAATGGGGAAATAACATAAATTGCACCGCCGTTCCCTCTGCGTGTGTCCTTCGGGTTGAGGGGCTTTGATTTGCCCAGGGTCGATAAAAAGAGCAGCTCTAAAAGGTGGACGAGTGTACGCCGTTCTTCCAATTCTCTTATACAAATTATTTCTTACTAAATATCACCAGCTTAACGATCATAATAATGACATATTTTTTTAAATTTATAAATAAATTATTGAATTCTACTATTTTTCCAAACAAGCAATCTAAGGTAAGTGCCAGTTAATCATTTTATTTTTAGGGTATACAAAAGTTTGTGGCCGAAGTTCAGCTGGTCTGCTTGTTTATTTTTTGCAGGTCGCATTGTTTGTTATAAATTTTAATATACTAAGTATATATGTATTATATATGTTGCAGGTATCACGGCAGCAGTAGCAGACACAATGAGACCACGCCCCCTTTCCCACTGCGGCCAGACAGTGAGTGGGGAGGGGAGAGGGGGCGGCAAACACCAAGGCTCTGCCGCTTTTTATCCTTGTGGCTGTCCGAAAAGTCCTCGTTTCGTCGTTCCCCTTGAGTTGATAATATAAATGGAAAAACGAAAGGTCGACATTTATTATGAGGCTTTATCAGCAGAGGACATTTGTTCTGTTCCGTTCTGTTCTGTTCTGTTTTGTGTTATGAGCCGAGGATATTCGGCTACTTTGTACCGTTGCAGGACATTGGTGGGCAGGACCTGCTTCGCATCCTGTGCGAAAACTGTTTGCTTCATTATGGCCCGTGGTGGTATGTCGTGGTTGTCCGTTGGACGCAGATGAGGGCACGTGTTTTCATTTTCCTTGGGGTGGCATCTGTATCAGTTAGCAGTCATAAACGTCCGGTAATATGCCAACAAAAGAAAAAACTTCTTGGCCATAAATTACAGGGTTCTGGGTATATGTTAATCATTTCGTGCATTGGCAAACTTTTCGCACACTCTTCGGCGCCGGGCAATCGTTTTGCGAGTGACCCAATTAAAGGCTGGCATACTTTGGTTGGCAGGATGTGTCACGACATTTGAGCGGAGACAAAACACAAATGCATATCTGATGTCAAGTGGCATTGTCGCCTGCCAGCTGCATTGTTGCTCCGCTCCCGTTCGTCCTGTTGAGTGTCTAATCTGCTGGCACAAGGATATAGGGATATATGCCATGTAGATGGAAATGGAGATGGAGATGTAGATGGAGCCACTCAGCTGGCATTGAGCTCTGCATGCGGCCACAGCTCCAATGCCGTGCGGAATCGTGCTGAGCGTAAAAATCCTCAGTGCCCTGCTATTTGCGCATTTCCGGTTTCCGTCGCACAGCTGCACGTCCTCTTGAGCCCTTCCTCCCCCCCTCGTCCTGCCAACCGACTGCAGCTGCTGCTGATACATTCTTTATATTCTGCAAATATCCTGTTATGCAGAAAATGCTTCTTGCTGCCGTGTCGTCTTAGTGGAGGCGACAGGCTTTCAGCCATGGGAATTATTAACTAAACATGCCTTCGAGAGGCGTGGAAGGCTAAGCTGTGGCATTTCGCAACCGAGCTTGTAACCTCATATTCATAATATGCGCTAGCTTTACACTTGTATAGATTTCTATGCTTGAAAATCCAGCTATGTTACCGATATCCTTCTTATATACAATACTTGTTTCTGTTTATTGATGCTGCCTACGCTCTCATCTTTCCACGGTTAGCCGCAATTTGCCAGAATTTAAGCAATATTATTTCCTAATTCAAGTCGGCAAATAAGCAGAGCGCTTCTAAAATACAGCTGCTATTTTTCGTACGAGTCTAAATATATCCATGGAAAAACTTTGCCAGCGAAATGTACTTATCCGTATGTACACAGCATTTCCTAGTAAAACAATCTATTCTTCCCTTCGCCACCATTTACATCCTGAGCCAACTTGAAATAAGCAATGGCTTGGATTTCACTTTTTATGCTCATGTATTTTTTTAGACAAAGGCAACTTGGGCCAACATTTGCACGCCAGCGAAAGGAATACAGGACGAGGGTTGCGGATGACACAGTGAAATCAAAGTCAAATGTAAGTAAATAAAACATATTGTTTCTCTTATAGGAAGACATTTTGCAAAATTACGCCGATTTGCAATGCAAATCAAACATAGCGCCATTACTTTCTGCGAGCTCACACACACACGCAAGTCGGGCGAAAGTGAAAGTAACGCATATGTTGCTTAAAAATGCAGCCATCTCAGCGTCCTTGTCTGTGTGTGTGTGTGTGTGTGAAATCTTTGTGATAATAGACACACTCACACGCACGCAATAAATATAAATGGGGGCTCGTGTGCGTGAGTGTGAGTCTGCTGGTTTTAACCTGCGGCAAAAATGTGAAACAAGAGCCAGCAGTCGCGACATCCAAAAAAAAAAAAAAAAAAAAAAGGAAGAGCAAACAACAAAAAGAATTGGCGCAAAAATATGTTTTAAACATTTTTCTCCGCTTTGCATTTTCCGCCATCCCTTTCCGCAGTTTTTCACATTCCCTTCAGCATTTTGTCGTTGTTCTGTTTTTGTAAATTTTTGATTTGTTATTGTTGCACGTGTTGTCCTTTGCCTTTGTTATGCCAATCCATCCTTGGCGGCCCAACTGCGAAGCAGCTGCCACGAATCCCTCTGTGTGTGTGTGTGTGTGCCCCATCCGGGACATAAATGTTTTTAACGAACTCACCTGTGAGGCATACGCATAAGTAGCAGAACGTCTTCTTCATGTCACCTGTGTAAATGGAAAAGCAGCGCTCCTCGACGGGGCAGAAAAGCAGGGAAGATGAAAAACAACAGCAAAAGCCTCGGGGGAAATGAGCAACCAGCCAGGGAAACTGCCATATGCAGAGATCATAAGGCAGAATAACAACATAATGCAAAATCATTTCGACTGAATTTTATGGCAGTACAAAGTGCTCTGCAAACCGATAGCTCAAACGTGGGCTTTAAATAAGTGAAATATGCTATATGTTGGAAACATTGATTTTCAAAATAATATAGAAACTATAAATTTAATAATAAACTCAAAAACAAATCTTTGCTGAATTATTCTCTAAGAAATAAGAACGCAGGCCAGATGTTTTATTTTTACAAAATTTTTTTGTTCGTTTTTATTTGTTTTCTTTCAATATATTTATGTATACATAATATAATTTTTGTTGTTTATTCGGTATATTTACTTATTTTCATCATTTCTATGTTGCAGTTGTTCTTTGTTTTCCATCTCGCCTGTTATTACACTCTTGTTTCTGTGTTATTTTTGTGTTTGTTTTTTATCTCTTGTTTGCTGTCACCTAAGTATAATTTCTCTATGCATTTCGCCTCTTATGGCCATCCAGCGTCTAGCTCTAAAACCTTCCCCCAACCGGTCGGGGTCACCTCTGCTGCGAGACCATCTCGATGAGGTGGTGACCTCCACGCTGCGCTGACATTGTTGTAAAATATTTTGCTTGCATTTTGCTGCCGGGTTATTTGGGTTTCTTTGGCGCGTTGGTATACAAATACGCAACCAAATTGCCCGTTTTTTTTTTTTTATTTGTTTGTTTTGTTTTCAACTATAAATATTTTTCTTTTGAATTTCTTGTTATGCTTAATTTGATTAACTCTTTTAATATTCGTTACGTTGTTTCACTTGTGTGTGTTTTCTTATGCAAATGCCGTTTTTATGTGTGTATGTCTGTGTGACTGGTGATGCCGTATTTAAATTGTATATATATTTCTGTTTTAGTGTATATTTAATACTTAGCTTATGCATTAGGTTTTCAATTTTCGGCTTTGTTCTTGTTCTTGTTTTGTTTGGTTTGGTTGTTTTGGTTGTTTGCTTATGTTTTCGGCCCTTTTATTCCGCTACAATGTTCTCGATTTTTTCATCCTGTTTGCCCTACGCCTTTGTGTTTTCCTTGTCCTAAAACACACTCAAACATGCTTAAATTTCTACAAAATATTTGCAATACTGCAGTCGATATCTATACTTTGTTTACTTTAGTTATTTGCTATTTACTTATCATATTTTACGTCTGTATATATATATGTATATATATATATATATTGTTCGTATAATATCGATATCTATGTTTGAGTTTGTATCTGTATCTGTATTTGTATCTGTATTTGTATCTGTATTTGTATCTGTATCTGTATCTGTGAGTGTGTTCTGTCCTTGTGTCGAATGGCTTTCAAAACTTTTTTGGTTTTAGCTTTTGTTTTCCTTTTGATGTTTGTTTTGTTAGCAGCTTTTGGTTGTTTGCTCATCGTTTGATTTTTTTCTACATTTGCATTTGATTTGTTTACAATATTAGTGTAATTTTAATTGCATAACATGCCCTTCATTCCTTTCGCCTGGTTTATTGCACAAAAATATCCTGTTTGCCTGCTCAGTAGATGCTGAATTTGATTTGGTTCCAACGGCTATCGTGGCTAGTACGTTTACTATAATATTTCTGAATTGTATTTGCATTTGCAAATCATATTCTCCTGCCATATCCTTGCTGGTGTGTAATTAAACTTACGAAAACACACACACATACTCAGAACTGGGAATACTAGTATGCAGTGCCATTCACGTTGAAGGGTCTGCCAGCATGTAAATATATATAATTGTTTGTAGCTTAGATAATACTTTTATTTGATTGATTTTCGGTTTCGCGTTGCTGCAATTGGATCTCGTTAAAATTTGTTCTCCCCCCGTTTAGTTTAATTTATGCTATGTGCTTCCATTTGCATCGCATGCTGTTGCTTTTCGCGTTGCGTGTGTGGTAAATTTCGCTAACTGCTCCTGTTTCAGCACTCCAGTTAATTACACTTTGAATTGACTAATTGGTAATTGTAGTTTATGGTTAATAACTGCAATCGTTTCAGTGTGTAGTTGGCTTTGAACCCAAACCGAATTAGTAACTCAAAGCGAAGGACTCGGAATTGAATTACGCTTGACTAATGGTGGAAACGGACTATGATCGGAACAGAACCTGAGTCGATGAATAATAATAATAATAATCATCATCATCCGGCAATATAGTGCACACACTACACAGTATCCTTGTAGTGCCCTGGCTTTTGTTTTTATTTCTGTTTTTGGGATGGGCAAATCCTTCTGCCAGGATTAGTACCTCTCTGCTGTATATGTGACGTGGGCTGCCATGTGTATAAATACTTTGTATATGTTCATATATATATATATATAGACGTATATAAATGACTTAGCACAGTTTATAGTTACACAACATAAATACATACAGTTACAGCTGTTATTAATATATTTTAATGCTTTTCATTTATCTTTTATATTTGTATATTATTTAGTTCGTCGTCTTTGTCAGCTTCTTTTATGCTTTTTACCATCCACAGTTAATTCTTATTTAGTTTCCAACTCTTCACTATTTCTACGTGCCAACTACCCATTTTAACTCTTTACTGATATGTAGCGCAAACATTAACAAACAAACCGATAATATTTTTTTTTTTGGGTTTTTTTTTTGTCTTAACTATAAACTTGTTCACTTATAAATGTTTTTTAATTTCTTTGTTTTCCTAGCCAAATTTTGGTTTTCTGCAAAACTGTTTTTTTAAGATTATTTTATTTTTCGTTTGGTCAACAACATTTCAAAATTTTTCTGTTCTCGCATTTTCGTTATACTTAACAAAATTCTAGAAAATAAAATAACAACAAAAAATGCATTTGTCAGCTTCACTCTGCTTGCATTATTAATCCGGCCCAATCCCGACCACTTTAAAATCACATCTACATCTAAGTCGCATGCCATGCGCCTCGTAGTTTCTCTAGATTCTAGTGCTAAAAACATTTAAATATACAGTACGATTGCCCCATGGGACTGTGTGTGTGTCCTGCTGATCCTCAGATCCTTGGCTAAAATCCCCGACCCTTCTATTCGTACTGAGTGAGCGCATCCAACGGATACACATCCGTATTTGGTATTTGTGTCCGTGTGTGTTTGTGTGTGGTTATTATCGATAGACATTTAATGGTGCTAGGGCCACACCCGTGTGTGTAACTAAATGCTCGGCTGCGTTTGATGCAAAAATTCCACTAAAAAATGACATAACAAATTCCACGCTGCAATTCACTGGGGATTGGGGCGTGTCAAATGCAAATCAAGCCTCGTCCTTTCGTCCCTTCGTCCTGTCGTCCTTTGCAGCTTAATTGTCCGATACGTATGGCGATACGATGCGAATGCGAATGCGATTGCGATTACGTTACGTATGCGTATTGCTATTTCTAGTACTTGGGATTTCTGCCTGTTGTTCTTGTTGTCATCGCTTTAATTGGTTTTCATTTTGAACATCTATTTGTGATTTATCATCCAACGCACACAACACAATAAACAATAAATATCATTTACCATACGTTGCTCGCATCTAGTTTTTCTTCTCTATATGTAAAACACCGTGTGAGTGTATGCATGTTTCTGTGTGAGTGTTTTCTATACGGCTTGTATATATATATATGTATAAATATATATATATATATATATGTTATATAAGCATGTTTGTTTAATGCATATGCTGTATACTCTATGTACTTATCAACCAACTCTAAGACTACACTTTACCACTTTACATTAATATACTCTACACTTTTAGTTGTATTTACCATATGACTATTCTTATGTTTCACATTCATGTTATGCTATGTAATCTCGATCCCTATAGCTTTTTGTGTGAGTGTGTCGTGTTGTCTTTAAGTTGATTAATGCTTGCCTTTGGGATATCTTGTCCTATGTCCTGCGCAGCTGTCTCGGTTTTTGGGCTGCAAGTGTGTGTTTATTGGCTTATATGATTAGGCGATAATATCTACTTTATTACGGCTATGCTCGATTAGCTAATATCAATTAATATCATTCGATGGCATACTTTGATTGTTTTCAATATATTTTACTTGTTTAGGGGAGTTCTGCTCTCTCTATCTCTCTTTCTCTATATATTTTACTCGTACTCATACCACATACATATTTTTAGCTACTTGGATATTCTGTTTGGTTATCGGTTCGGTTTTGGTTTCGTTTTGGTTTCGGTTTGGTTTGGTTTGGTTTGGTTTGGTTTGGTTTTGTTTGGTTTGATTTGATTTGATTTGACTTGGTTTGCTTTGGGTTTCCTTATCGCTTTCGTTTGGCCTAAACAACAGAGAACTAACACAACAAATTTGCAGCTAGCCACTCCTCATCTGGCAACTGAAATAAAACCATAAACGTAACATGTACAAACATGGATTAGTACTGGCGTGTTTTCAAGAGTAAGTTGTTTTGGAGGGAGTTTGAAACATTTTTGCGGCTGCTTTGTACATGGCTCTCCTGAAGCGCTTGTTGAAAGTGAAGCGAAAAGTCATAATGAATTAGGTTGTGAACTTTTAAGCAATTTATGGACTGGTCTGGGCTGGCTGGGCTGGACGTTCCTGTACTTTTTTTTAATGATTATTTTATATATTCAGATACTTCAAACTGCGAGTGCTGGTGAGACCGTGTGAGTGTGCGTGTGTAGGAACCTGTCTTTCGATTGCTGATCGATCACAAATCGGTGTGAGTGCGTGAACTTTCAGTTGCATTCTATATAGGAAATGATAGCAGGACATGACGAGCTAGTTGGCCAATCAACTGCACTTGGCCCGATAACTGGCAGTTATTTCTAAGCAGTATCATCTATCATAGTTTATAGGCACTAGTGCTAAGTGTGTGCGGGTGAGTGAAAGTTGCGCTTCCTCAAATTTTCTTTCTATTTTACCATTTTAATTTCACACACTAATCAATTGATAGTGTGCAAAAGTTGGATGAATGAGAAACGACTTTCACTCGCCCCGTGAAGGTAGTGTACAAGTGTGTGTCTGTGCTAAGCTAAAACCAAACTGCGCACAAAAGTAGGCAATGCAAAATGATGCGGATCCTGCTGTGAGAGGAGGGATGATGGGGGGTTAAGGATTGTTTGCATACACGCACACACATACATATTTGCTTGAATACATGTGCCGGCCTGCCTGTGTGCGCGTAATTAATTTTAACGCATTTTTAATTATGTTTATTTTAATTTAATGCTGCGACTATGTTTGATTTAGGCTGCAACAACCCACTCGATTTATGTTTTCCTTCGACCAAATTGTAATCGTGGCCCGCAATTTCTCCCGCTGCCTTATTAAATTAATAATTGTTGTTGTTTTTTTTTTTTATACGCGCCGTGCTCCAACACAATTACATAAAGCATTAAATATGTGGTTCGAGGTGTGTTTGTGTGTGTCGTGGTGTAAGCAACTAGGGTTAAAAATATGCTCGCTTTCTTTTCATTTTCATTTTCTTTTTTTTTTTTTTTTTGTTTGCATATACATAATAATTGTTTGCTTCCGCCGAAGCTTTTTCAACGGGCGTTGACAGATAATTATGCTCTAGTTTTATATATATATAAAGATATATATTTATGTGGGTGTGGGATTTCGGATTTTGCATTCGCGCTTGCTTTTTGTTTCTGGGGTGCAGCTCTCTAAAATCGCCAAACTTCAAGATGCCATCAATTGTTTTGTAATTTGTGTGTTCTGCGCTTCGCATTTTATTTACAGCTCAGTTTGGTTTTGTTTCTGCTCAGAAAATTGCGGCTGTACTTAAAAATTTTGCTTGGATTTTCGGTTTTTTTTGGCTTTTGGCGTTTACTGTGCCTGCAAGAGTAGAGGATAAACCTTAAAAAATAATATGGGTGTTAGTAAGAATTGGAAAAAAGTAGTAGACGGAATAAAAGTAATTGTAATGCAAAAACGTGGCTTATTTCTCAATACAACACACAAATTTCAGATGCATAAATAATTCTAAGAAATTGTTTGAAATATTCGTGATCACGAGATAAACAAATAAAGCGTACAGGCTAATTGGCAAATATATATATTACACGTAAAATAGATAGCACTAGTGCCACAAATGGTTTATGGCAAGATTACTAAGCAATACATGCAAAATACAGTACTATACATATTTCACTACAAACGGCTCTAATATTTATTATCCAAATGTTTATTTTAATATTCAATATACTTTGTGTTCAATTGTTTTACACCCTCTCCTATATTTGGTATTATGTTGTTTCATCAAAAGCATGCATGCATATTGACAGATTACAATTGTCTCTGTCCACATTCGATATTCAAATGCAAAAGAATAACATTAGCAGGCAAAGGCATTCGAATGGCGATGGTATATTTTGATAGCAGCCAGAAATATGTACGCATTTCGAGTGCACACACAGCTGCCGAGCAAACAACCCATCGCACACCCTAACGAACCGAACGAATCCCATCGAATCGCATCGAATTCAATCGCACCGAATCGAATCGAGTCGAATCGAATCGAGTTGAATCGTATCGAATTAAACCGAGCGAACTACAATGGCATCCAGAACACATTCAGAACTTTCAACAAACGTACTAGAGATGCACGAAAAATGTTTCAGTGTGTCGGGCGGGCAACGAGTGTATCTATGTGTGTATCTGTTTCATGTATCTGTATCTGAGTGGGAGGCACCTACCTGGGGGCTCACTTGGAACTGCTGTATCGGATAGGCCACCACGCCGGCGGCCTGCGGAATGGCGGTGCCGGCCACGCCCGTTGCCAGCTGCTGGGCAGGTGAGATCTGCGCCTGGGTGACGCCTTGCCAGGTGGCCGGAATCTGCACTCCCATGCTGCAACGAGAGTTGGTAGTTTGCAAACATGAGTACACGCAGAGAAATGGTAAATAGATCAGTTCCAGTAAGGTTATTCCCTCTTAGAAATAAGTTCTAGAGTCCATAGAGAGTTCTTAGTGAAAGCTTAAAGTTAAGTAAATATTTCTTCATCATTGAGGTTCCACAACATTTTCTCACAGTGCAGAGCTGCTGCACTTGCTGATCCGCTGGTTAAAGTCCCCGGAGCGTGGTGTGCGCCACAATTATCGCGGGTAGCGTAGTCGCCGGATGGCAAAGGGATTCGCAACCAAAAGGGCGGCAAGTTGGGGGGGCGGGGCGGCGGAAAACAAAATTTACGCGACTGCGATGCAAATAGCACGTTATGTTGACAGCCCGACGGACGCGAGCGCGGAAATGTATTTCATACGGCCGCAGACCGAGGAGGGTGCAAATGAAAAACTTTCGCAATTAGCAAATGAATTCACCCATCCGTCATGTTGTCGTTGTTGCTGTTGGTGTCGTCTCCGTGGCTCTTACTGTTCTTGTTGTTGTTGTTTTTTTCCCAATCCCTGGTGGCGGTTCAATCATTGCACAAAGTACACAGATGGAACGGGCAGCTTTTGGATTTGCATCCGCGCACGCAGAGAAAATATGCGCACTTTCATAGATAAATCTCTGGCTGAGCAAATTATTTGGAATGAAAGATTGCGCGATTAGTTTGAATCGCCACTATAAACCTTAATTTATGCGAATTTTTAAATTTATTTGGTATCACAACATGTTATTTGTTTCTCTCCATGGAACTTTACGGGGCATGGAATCAGCCAATAAAATTATCGCGCGCAAATTCATATGACAATGGATGCCACCCCTATTGAGCCCCTAATCCCAATCCCCAACCTTCCACCACTCGCACTCACCCCATGTATCCCTGCTGATAGCCGCCGTACTGGCCAAAGTGATAGCCCTGGATGCCCTGCAGGAACTGGTTCTGCACGGCGGCTGCACTGGCCGCCGCCGGGGTCACCGCTGCGGCCGTGGCCGAGGATGCCGGATAGGTGGGCGTGGGCGAGTACCAGCAGCCCGTGGCGGCCAACTGTTGTCCGTAGGCGGCGGCGGCGGCGGCCGCGCCCACACCGTACGGGAAGCCGGCGGCAGCGGCGGCGGCACTGTTCAGCGCCTGGGTGGCGATGGTCTGCGCATTGTTGGGGTCACCACTCTCCTTGCCCCACGAACACTTCACCGGCTGGGCGTTGATCTCTGTGTTGTGCACGCCCACGATGGCGTGGGTGGCTGCCTCCTTGGTGGAGAAGCTGTTGGAGAAATGCGAGAAAATTAATAAGATATTGCTACGGAAAAACTTAAATTAAATGATAATTGTTTAAAATATGTTTTTGAAAATAAAAGCATGATAATGATGAAACACTTAAAAGAGGAAATTTCTTGCGTATTAAGCAGACTGGACTTACCGCACGAAAGCGTATCCCTTGTCCTTGAAGACGCGGATCTCCTGTATCGCGCCGTAGGGGGCAAAGGTCTTCTGCAGGACCTCCTCGCTGAGGGCGGTGAGGGCGCTGTTGACGCCGCCCACGTAAACGGTGCAATTGGAGGGACTGCTCTGATTGTAGACCTCGTCGAAGGTCAACGGCTTGATGTTCTCTGCGGGTAGAAATGGAGAAATGGCGTTGCAAGGTGTTACTCGTCGTGTGTTGGGTATGATGGATCTGGTTTTAATGTTGCCACCTCGAACGACAATTTATGGAAGGCTGGTTTTTTCTGTACGAGTCGGTTTTTTATTCGCCAGCTGCATGATTAATATTCAAATTAATTAACGGATTTACCCGCAACAACGGCAGCAACGCAACGAAAGAGCAGCCTCGGCAACGTTTTGGTAATTAAAATAACCGCATGCACTTAGTCAATATGCTTGTGTGTGTGCGGTTCCTATATGCATGTGCTACACTCGGCGAATGCGTGTGTGTGAGTCCATGTGTGTGAGTGTGGGCTTAAGGGGGCGGTGCTGCAACACCATTTATCGTTGCCTTCTTGTTGTTGCCGGTGCATATTTAAAATTGTTGCGGTTGTTATTGCATTTTTTATTATACGTATTTTGTGGATATACATTTTTCGTATGCCGTTTTATTGTCGCCATGCTTTTTGCACTCACTGTACGCCCTGTATATATGTACATATATACATATGTATTGTAATGGTATGAAACAACCCCACATTGTCGTTGTCGTTGTCGTTGCCCTGATTGTTGTTCCGTATGCGCCATGAATGCACGTATTTGTATGCAAAAGCTACACTAATTACTTCCTTTGAGGTTAAAACTAAATTTGCACTTTTAAAAATAATGCCTGCCTTGCGTGTTTATGTCTTTGTTTAGTTTTTCGTTGCGATTTCCACGCATTCTATTGTGACCATATAGGGACTATAGCCCTAAGGACACTCGCACAGATCGAAGGGTTTGGCATTTGGATATGGAGCTGTGTTTGCGAGTGGAGAGCTTGTTGCAAGGACCTTCGGGATCCAGGCCTACTTAACATGGTCTGTTAATGGCAGGGCAACTGCTGGCCAACTCCCTCCATTTCGACCACTCAAAATGCCATTGCAGGATGTTGTGTGTGTGTGTGTGTATGTGTTAGCGACTGGTTTTTTGTGTTGCCTTCGACTGCGCAGCGAACATGCCGAAGAAACACACAAAAATATGGCTCAATGACATGCAACAGGATTGCTGCACACACACGCCACCGCACAACAACAACAACAACAATCACAGCTCCAAGGCGAGGGTGCAGCCGAAAAACATGGAAAACTAACAAGCTCGCAAATACTTTCAAAATCGTATGCGCTTTGGCCACGCACACACACGCAAATCAGAGCAAGAGCACTGGAAAAAATTAACTCTTCTCTGTGTAGGTATTTAAACATTTTATTTTAAATATTTAATGAGCTAGCGCAGCTTGTTTCTTTACGCTTTATCTGGGAAATATTGCTCTATGAGATTGAAAAGTGACTTCCAATTGTTCTCAGTGGGCACTCAGTATACGAAACATTGCATACTTTAGAGCGTCATGTTTCACTAATTTGCACTTGGCTGTGTGTTTGTGTGCGCCTGCATTTCGTTTCGTACTATTTCCACTTTTTGTTTTCTCTAATTTCTTTTTTACGCTTTTAAATAGGTGTAATTAAATTTTGAAAAACTTCAGTCAACGAGCCTCGTGACCGGTGCCTTGGCGTGGAGTTAACTTGGCCAAGTTTCATGTCTGCAGCAAATTAAAGCACTTTCAGCGCCAGCATGGCCATAATTATCGCACATTTTTGTCTACGACAGACCATGTGCATTCCCATTTCCCCCCCCCCCCCCCCCCCCCATTGCCCAATTTCCCAATTTCGCATTTTCAATCCGTGGGCGTCGTGGGGCAGACACAAATAATTGGAGTCTGCTCAGTGCAATGGCCATTATGGGACCAAAATAGCCAAAATGCGAGTGCCAACGGCGAGCCGGCAGGTGCTCCCATTTCTGCTGCCGGCTATTTGAAATTTTAATGAGCAATTATAGGCATGTAAAACTAAATCATGAAATAATCACCGAATCATTAACATAAATAATTCACATTTTTACACGCCGGCAAAAACAACACGAGCCTGGAGGACGTGGCAAGCACTTGAGCACATTCAAAAGTAATTAATATGCATGGAAATTCTCGTTTTTTATTTTTTTTAGGGTGCTGCCAAGGGGCGTCTGGCATGGGCGTGGCAGTATGCTAATTGGAACGCACTTTGGTTTCCACCAAAAAGAAATACTTAATCGATATTTGAAATAATTCATATCAAGTATTACCGCTTAAAGGCAAGGTTCACCTTCTGCTACTTTAAGCAAATATACTTAACTTATCTATATTTCGGTCCCCTGCTCGAACGCATTGAGGCATTTAAACTTTTACTTAATTGTGCGCAACTCTGCATAAAATGTTGATTTATTGCGTCAACTGGCGACTGCCGGTAACGAGTTCACGTAACTCCAACTTTTGCAAATATTTTCCTGCCAGTTGGCCAATAAACTACCACCCACACCCACGGCCACACACAGCCGGGTCAAAAGCCAAATAGTTTGGGCAAAGAAATTTGTCATACGACAGCGCAGTCGTCTTTTGTCGTCGGCATATTGTTTCTGGTTAATTAAGTTATTACCATAATGAGCTTGCAGGTATTTCGGTTCTTATTTATGGGCATGCAGCGGAATAGAGTCTTGGGTCTTGTTTGACAAAGGTAAAAACTTTGCGGCAACTTTCCCTTTTTTTTTTTTCTCGCAAGGCAGGGCCATAAAAAAGGTTCGCGGCAAATGCGTTTGTTGTAAACTCAGTGTAGGTAGAAAAGGGGTGGGGGAAGGGGTTGAGAAACTCTTAGCCAGGATGAAATTGCAAAGCGTCGCCAAAATTGTCACAACTGTAAAATGCGCAATTGCGCCGGATCGTAAATCTTTAGCAACAATGGGGCAGACACATGAGTGGCCCACTAAACGCGAACAGGCGGACGAACGGACGGTTGGACGTGAAATGTGCAGCCTGCTTAAAACATAAAAATGCCGGGCCAACTGGATGGGATTGCCAAAAGAATTGGGCAAAGTGGCTGCGTAAAACATGAAGTAATGCGAATGCCAAATGCGAAATGAGTTGAGTGCTACAAATCGTAAAGTTTCGCCAGCAGTCGCTAGGCGGACCATAAAAACCTATACCCATACATCCATATAACATTTTCTTCATTCAACCCTTGCATATGTGAGCGGGACATAAAAAGCCTTTAGCGATTGTGTATCGCGTATGCTACTCTCAATTCTTCTGTCGACTCAGCCCATCGAGGCGATCAAAAAATCAAAATTATTTCGCTGTCAAATTGCTAATAATAACTTGTATTACAGGGGGCATCCCCTCAACTACCCAAACAACCGCTCGGTAATTTAGCTTTACTCCACTTCACCCCCATAGAGCAGCAAATAGATAGCGAGGAGCAGACAAAACCGTGACAGAGTCAAATAAACAATGAGACCAATAAAAATACGCTTAAGCTTTCATAGGCGTTTTTTATGACAACAATATAAATGCAAAGGGAAAATATTATATTCGGGAAAGTCCCGCCCGCTCTTCTCTTCCTTTTCCTTTACATTTTCCGAACCCTTCAACAGTTTTCGGGCCTTTGCACGATAAATTCCACCTTGACTCCAACTATTTTCCCCCAAATATTCGTTGTGTAACCCTGTTTGCCTTGTGTGTGTGTGTGTGTGTGTGTGTGTGTGGGAGGTCTTTTATGATAATAGTTTCGTGTTGGCAAAATTTATTTATCTGATTCCCTCCGACTCTCCGCCACTCACGGCGTATGTATGTCTAACAAATAAAAATTATGTTAAAACATGCAAATATGCGTTAAGTTTTGATTTATGAAAGTCGAAAAGGGTGGGGCAACCCCGCGCATGTTTGTCCGCTGTTAATAATGATTACGCCCCGGCCTAAGGATATAGTTACGGTTAAGGTCCTGGCAAGTTCTGTGCGGTTGACAACGATCCGTGGCCATAAATTGGGGGGCGTGTCGCTGGTCCCAAATGAAAATTGATTTGCCGGGCCTAATTGAATGGGGTTTTTTTTTTTTTTTGTTTGTTTTGGTTTTTTGTCTTGCTTAGTAGCGCCTATACTTATTTTGGGGTCGACTAATTGAAAAAGTTAAAACCAAATTGGGTACAGGCCATTACGGAAATTAAACGCGTGCGGTTCAGAAAGGACAAAAATATTAAGAAAACATAATCTGGCAGAAAATTTTGTGCGACGTTTATAAATAGCAAGCGGTTTTCCGTCGTCTTTTCCCCCGATTTTCCCAGCCATTTCCCAGCATCACATTTGGCCCTGGCATTGTGCCTGTGTCGCCCTACCTTTGGCATTCATTGCCATAATTTCCTGTAATAAGAACGACGCGTCGTCTGGCTCTCAGTTCGACCCGGCGTTTCGGTTCGAGTTTCAGTTTGTGTTCGAGTTCGAGTCCGGGGTCCCAAGTCCGTAGTCCGTAGTCGAAAGTCCGGGGTGTACGCACACCGGAAACTTTGTTGGCCTGCCGAGTGGAGTGACACTCATGATTTCCTTACCTTTACTCGCCGGCGGTTTCCGTGTGGCCCAATTCGTGCGAATTGAGCGGGAGCCAAGCCACTGGCCATTCATGGCCGTAATGGCGCTTTCGGCTTCCTGCGGGGCGATAATGAAGACAGAGACACGGTCAGAAGCAGATTCGCAGTAAGGAGGACACGGTGAGAAATCTCAATCAAATAAATAAGATTTTTTCAAAGTAATCTTAAACTCAGGGGTTCATAAAGAAATCTATGTAAAGAAGTAGGTAAATTAAAGCGAAAAGTCTTAGTCATGTTTTTATAAATAATAAAAAATCTACATGAGATTTCTTCACCATTATTTGTGTAATTTTTTTTGTAATATTTTAATATATTTTTGTGCGCGTGCATTGTCGAATTCAAAATAAAGAGCCTGCGCACGACTGCATAAATATGCACTTAAATATGCTAATGCCACTGGCGGCTCTTACCGATTTCTTGATGAAGGACACAAAGCCATAGCCCTTCGACTTCAAGGTTTGTGGATCGCGCACCACGCGACAGTCGCTGCAAAAAATAAAAGAGGGAAAATAACACGAAATGTAAACATTAAAGTGCCAAAAACCGAGTTCACTAAGTCTTAAATATATATATTTCTGTGCAGGGGAGTCTGCCTCTGCATTTCAGCCGAACGGAAGTCCTGGCAAACTTTAAAATTTATGCAAATTCCTAATAAAGACATCTCTCGAGAACTCCGCCTGCGTCTCCGGCTGGCCGACGTGTTCAAATATTTCCGTTCGAGTACAAAATACAAATATATTCAGTCTGTGTTTGCCGGCGTGGGCGTGGGCGTTGGAGTGGGCGTGGCTTCTTGTAATTCGGAAATTAGAAATCTGACCTCATGCTGGAAACTTTTTATTTATCTTGCAGTTTGCGAAGGAAAGCGTTCGGCTTTGAGCGGCCAAGAAGCCAGCACGGTCATCTCATCGCTGGGCTTTAAGATAACGATAAAGTTTTTGATGAATTTCTGCCTTCCGAACCGTGATTTGCTCCCCCAATCTTTAGGTTTCCCTTTTGCGAAATCGAACTGCGCTCATTACAGTTGCGGGATAAAAGGACCTGCTCGTTTTGGTCACTTACACTAGTGACCCGGCACACTTGTGCCAATTGGCCAACTTCCGACTTCGGTGGGCGGTGGGGGTTCCAAATTGATTTCCCCCAGCGGCTGTACGACTTCTCATTTGGACAATTGGGGCCTCGACACCGCACTAAAGCGGGCTGCCAGGAAACTTTGGCAATTACCCCCGGTCCGGCAGTTTACTTTTCATTTATGAAGCATAAACCACAGCGGCGGCGAAGTTGGCGACGCTGGCCGGCAACTTTTTTTTTTTTTCTTTTATGATTATTATAAGTAAAACGCCCAGCTAGCGAACGAACCCGTCGGGCATTTTGGCCGAGCTTTGACTTTTGTTTTGGGCTCTGGGCTGTGGGCTTTGGCTTCTGGGGGCTTGTTGCCAGGTCTTATTAAATATTCACACGCGCCGCGCATTTAACAAAACGAAACAAAATGCGCTGGGACCTCCGACCAAAAAAAAAAAAAAAAGAATATAATGCCAAAACCAGGCAACACCAAGCCGGGCAACAATGCGCCGCAAAGCGAAAAAAAAAACCCAGAAAAACAAAGCCAAAAAAAAGGGCAAACAACGCCAGGCACGCATAAAAGTTTTGACAGCCGGAGAGGGGACATCTTGATCCTTGGGAGCCGCACGACCGAATCCCGGCGACTTTGTGCGTTAAGCGTTTTGACATGTTGGCTAGCAGATCGACTCCGGCTCCGGGTTCGGGTTCGGGTCCGGGTCCCAAGTATAAGCCATAAGAAATAAAGTTCTTTAAGCCGGTCCCATACCAACTCAGCTCCTCTTCCTCCAACATCCTGCGAGGATAATCAGCTGGCGATGTGGGTTGAGTTTTTGGAGGAGTATCGGCGATAATGATGTCAGCGATAGCTATCACAAAGGTGCCAAACGATTGTTCAATGGCACTGAAATGCGTAGCCATCGATACGGTTGTCAACAGGCGTGGTGATTGGAGTGGTATCGCTTTTCTATTCCTGACTGAGGTTAGCTTGTAAATGTGTTGTGTTTGTTCTATTTAAAGGTGCCCAAGAGCATGCAATAAGCGGGCTTACTCGGAATTCGAATTATTATAAATATTATTGCCTACTTCTAGACACCTCCCAAAATATCATATTTAACTGATGCTACACGACACTTTCGAGAGCATTTGATGAAAGACATGACCAGCTCGTTAGCGAATCAGAGAACCCCTTAACCCAAAATCAAGGCCAGAGTCATTAGAATGATTTTGTAATTATTAAAATTTAAATTGGCCATCGGCTGGTAGATGAGCAGAGCAGATTGCTGATAGACAGACCGGCTGACTGAATCCTTCGTTTCGCGGTTCAAACAAGCGGCAAATCCGAAAATCAAATACTTAGGCGTAATTTTTGATAAGCCGCCGCAGGGCCTCCCTTTGTGGGCGGAAGAGGAGGTGGAGGAGGACACAGAGGAGGAGCAGCTCTTCCCAGGAGACGGACTAACATTTTGACTCGAAACTTTGCGATTAAACAGAAGTTAATTAAGCCAAGTTTTTGATGCTGTCGTTGCCACGGGAGAGGAGGTGGATTGCGGGTCATGGGTGGTAAGTGGTTGTGGGTGGCTAGTGACTTTGCCTTTTCATGCCGAAAAATAGCAACTTAAATATTTGAATGCCCCGACTTTTTGCCTCACTCTCCATCTCTCTCAACTGGCTCTTCGAGGCGACACTTACAGACAGCGAAAAAGAGTTCGGCCAAAGTGGCATTTGCATAAATTCATTTTTTTTGCCATTCAGTTATGAATTTTTTATAGAGTAGCGAGTTGCGAATTGTGAGCCTCCTCCACACGCGCCTGCCAATAATCAGAGAATGTGTGACAGAGAAATTGTCGCACAAAAAAAAGAAAAGGGGGAAAAGGCGAAATAAAAGCTGCAGAATTGGGAAAATGGGAAAAAGGCAATTCCAAGTTAACTGGCAAATGGAAAATTTGCATTTTAATACTTACGAGATTTCGCCGAATGGTGTGAATGCTTCGCGCAATTGCTGAGTTTCAATTTCTGAGCTCAAGTCGCCGACAAAGATGTGGAATTGTTCTGCAAAAAAAGAGTGGGAGAGTGTGTCAAGTTGAGTATCGGGTTTTTTACGCAGATTTTCACAGATTTTCACTGGGACTTTTTGGTAAAAGGGTTGGCTGCCGTTGGCGCATCGTGAATCGCACAAAATATGCACCAGATAAAAACGCAAATCAAAAGAGAAACTCAAGTCATGCGCTTTTATTTCGCAATTTATTGCCAACGCTGACGCTTCACTTTAATGCATATTCATAAAAAAAAGAACGTACGCAAAAATCTCTAAGAAGCAGAACTTTCTCATGTATAATTTTATGCTGCATAAGCAGAGATAAGTTAATTGAAATCACAAAGGAGCCGCGCAGATTGATGGGTTCAAATGGCTGGGCGAAAATGATGACAAAAGTTGCCGAGTTGCCACGGCCACCCACGCTGTATTAGTTTTTCAGATGCGTCGCGGAAAACTTTTTGCCCACTGTGTGTATCTCTTATGCTGCCACGCCCACTCGCCCCTGCCCCGAAGAACGTACCCATTAATACTAATTAACCCATTCATCTAAGTAAACTTTCCACGCTCGAATCTTCTGGCCCCATCATCAGGCCAAACATCGTGTACACATGCACAAACTCAAAGCCATTCGCTGTCATGCAGGCTGCACAAACACAAGTGCAGTGGGTGGTGCCACCACCCACCACCCACCACCCAACAACCACCTATCCGCCTGCCAACCACCATTCACTGCAGAGAGCTTAAGGATCTAGCAGACAAGAAACTTTGGGCATTGAACAACTTTTTACGATCTCTTATAGATTATATTTATTTCAAAGAAAACTGCATGGATTAATTCAAGGAATAAATATGCCAAAAGATATTAAATATCTCACATCCTTATAAAGATATTCCATAAATTTGTTGAGGATTTCTTTTGCTATCGAATGCAGAAGAAGATAGTTTAGAGTGTACGCTTATACAATAAGAAGCTCACATGCAAAGCAAACACACGCACACTAGCACGAATCGCAATCATTTATTATTATTTTTGTGTGCTTTGTCTCTTTGGCACAGAAAAAAGTCGCGAATGCGAAGGAAAGTAGGCGAATGGCAAATCCAAAGGCTGAGTGGGTTTACTACTGGGTGGCTTAGCAAGTCCTGGTGGTTCTGGTGGTGCTCGTTGTCGTTGTCGTTGTCGTTGCCGTTGTCCTTCGTGCGCTCTTGTGTCAGCTCAGTTTGGTTGAGCCCAGCTCAGCGCTCAGATCCGAAACTTGCAGCCAAGACTTGGCGAAAGGCGACGCACGTGGGGTGGTAATGGGTTAAGGGCCAATGCAACGGTGGCATTTTTTTCGGGGGTCAGCCCAACAACGCCCCTTCCCATTTGTACAAACACAAAACACACACACACACTGTGAATTCTTACCCTAAATAATTAGCACTATTCAGCTGGGGCCCACTGATGACTGCGACTGCGACTGCGACGACGACAACATTCGAGGCTGACAACGCCGCTGGGCGTGGCCCACCCATCACCCAACGCCCACCGCCCAACGCCCAACGCCCACCACCCAACGGCCTTGTCTGCTGCACGTGCAGAAATTAACATTTCCGGTAATTTTGCGAAAATGAAAAGCAAAGCGAAAAATTAACGGCAACGTCGTCGACGCGGCGGCCGCAGCGAAGGCAAAATGCGAAATGCGGAAGGCTTTTGTGTTAAATAAATATTAAAAGGAATTTCCCAGAGCCAGCGGAACTGATGGTGAAAACGTTAAGGCGCGGTTTACTGGGCGGGCTGAATAAGTTGATTCGTTCTGACTGCGGCCTGTTGGCCTTTTAAAAACACAAACCAAACGAGTAAATCTCTGCGTGTTCACGTGTACAAATATACCAAGCAGGGAGCACTGAGAGAAATTGCTCAAATTATGTTTAATCAGTTGTCGTTGGAACAAAAAGAGGGCAAAGGTTTTAAAACCCTTCTAACATTTTAAAGTAACTCTTCTAAAAGCGATCAAATCATACAGCGTTTTCGCGCAGTGCTTGCGTTTGTGTGTGCGTGGCCACTTTTTATTTAATTGCGAATTGCGTATACGCCACCGTTAATGAGCCCATTGTAATCGCAGTGGCGACGCCGAGCGCGGCTTAGTACATTGAGGCGACTTGACTCGGCTCTAGTAGTTGGGGTTATTGTAAATCAATCGTGGCCCTTTGCACACGGCTGGCTCAAAAGGTGAAATGCTTTCGCGTGGTTGGCCAAAAAGGCGCAAAAACACTGGCACGCCACTTGCCAAGTGTATGTAACATAACGTAACGTAACGTAACGTAGCACTCGCCCGTATCCGTGAGATACGTTCGCCGTGTGCTGTGTGTGTGTGAATGTGCATGTGTGTGAGACAGACAAACGTGGCAGCCACTAATTGCAGTCAAAGGGCCGCTTTAAATTTGCACTGAGCCGCGGGCTCGATTGGCAGTTCTTGGCCTCCCACTGCCACTGCCACGCCCCCAAGCTGTCAGCCGCCTTCGGTGTCAGCATGTCAGGCGCGATGGCAGCTTTTCATTTCTTTGCTCGACTCGTTTGCTGATTAAAACGGTGCGTATGTAATGAGTTAATTAAGTTTTTGCCATCGTTACAGTCGCCCACTGTCGTTGCCGTTGTCGTTGCCGTTGTCTTTCACACACGTGCCCATAAATTAATCATAAATCCTTGCTAGCTGCACGGCAGTTACAAGTGTTTTGTATATTTGCCGAGGACGCACCTGTCCCTTTCCGTTCACCTGACTGCCCTGCCTCACTTCACCTATCAACCTCCCTGACTTTCTGGGCGATAGCGTTAACATCGTCGTCAGCCAGGTGATTCAGCTGGCGGGGACTGGGAGTCGCCTTTGGACTAAGTGTGTCAGCAGTGCCTCCTGCCACACCTCCTTTTTGCCATTTGATTAAAGACGGAAGCTACTCAGGGCGTATACCAGCGGCCATGTGTGTGTGCGCCATTGGAACACTGATAAAAATGTCTTTCGCAGTTTGATTAGCTTCATTAGCGTTTAACTTCTTTGCCCAGAAAGCCGATGTATGAAAATCTTAATTCATTGTATGATTTGGTGAATAGATCTTATATTTATTTCTCCCAGTGCATAACTATCCACTTTTACTTGACTTGGCTGCTTGGGCTGCTCCTGTTTTGTTGGCTTTAGTTGTTGTAAATTTTATGTTATCCGCTTTCATTGTTTGTATGCCTTTATTTATGTTACCCACTGCCTGCTGCCGCCTTGCTTTACTGATTTGCCGTTGTTATTTATGCGTTTGTGCTAAACCTTATTTCCTGTTTGTCTTACATAAGCTGCAGCGCTTAATTACACGCAACCCCATCGAGGACACGATTCCGGCCTCAACCAGGATGTGGTTGGCTGCCTTGCTGGATGGCTGACTGGCTGACTGGCTGGTTGATCAGCCCCCAGGGAGCGAGGAGTTTCTGCCCACGGCCTTGCCAAGATGTATGTGTCCCAGTCGCATCGATCCGTGGGCCCCACCATAATGTTTTATTGACCGGCCCGGCAATCTCATTTCGCAATTCACTTTGTAAGCGACCACGCGGCGTATGCGTAATGGCAATTATGAACTGGCCCAAAACTAAGTGGGCAGTGCATTAAAGCTAAAAGCGTTTAGCCGGCGGTCAAAAAACCACCAGCTGACCGACTGCGCACTGATATCATCCCGCTGTGACAGTGAAAGCCCCAAACAAGCAAAACAATTTGACGCCAACAACCGCAAAACGTGCTGGCCGCCCCAGCATCCATTCACATTTACATTCACATTCACATTCACATTGAGATACATATGAACCCAACCCGGATGCCCGCATACCCGGATACCCTGGATACCCGCCCACAACTTAACCCAAAAATTGATGAATATGTAAGCAAATACGGGGCCCAAACACGCAGCGGGTTCTCTCTGTCATGTAGTGTACATATACATGTATAAAAAAAGGATCAAAGTCCTGAGGCGCGTTAATTTTCCCAGACGTCAGCAGGAAAAGTTAGGGCTGCCCTTCCCCATTCCCCATTCCCATCCTTCGTCCTGTGAATATGAAGGCAGGCCCACAAATTATATTGAAATGTTAATAATCCAGTTGCTTAGACGTGCTGCGCCATCCCGGGATGTCCGAAAAGGACAACTCAACTGTGAAAGGATATTTACATGGAGATTTGTATGCCGCTGACTTATGACTTTGATCAAGGCCGTCCCCTAAAACCCAATCAATGGGCTCGGCTCCCTGCCGCATTTATGTGCTCTCGAGAGTCACTTATGCCCACAATTTGGCACTGCGGTTATCTTGGGGCTGTCCAAGTTCTGCTAAGTGTACATCTATACATACATATACATTTGTATGGGATGGCTCAGCAAATCTTTAAATTAAATTTGCTTGGGGGGCAAATCAGGGCGCATTATAAAGTATAATGTGCTTTTAATTTCATTCATTTGCATGAAATGGCGAGCAAAGAAAGCTCGAAAGCAGTGGGCCCTGGCCAACTGCTAAGTGGAACTAAAAAATCTAATTAGCGTTGGCCACTGCACGAGTCGACTTAAAGCAAACTTTGCGCTTTAATTTCATCTTGATTACGTCCTCGACGTTGCAGCTGCAAGCGCCTGTTTGTGCAGCAAACTTGCAACTCGAAAGCCAACTCCCAACTCGAAAGCCAATCAACTTGACTCGCTAATGAAACGCCAGTCACTTTAAGGATTGCGAACTTCCAGCCCGCTGTCTCTTTTGACGCCATTAGACTTGCCGATGATAATGCTGATTTTTAATGCTGATTACCACAAGCTGGCAGGCCGCAATCCTTTGCCACCATTTTGTGCCCATTCTCGCCACGAATCTTTGATAACCGAGCTCTCGTAGTCAGCATCATTTCCGCAAGTGTGCGTGGCATTTAAGTTGCCACTTAAATGAGTCCCAGTCGCTTGTATTGTGTAAGAGCACTGAGAAAATAAAGGAGTTACATATTCAGCACAATCATGAAAATTCAGAAATGAAAGGAGCTTCTCTAAAAATGTTGAATAACTTATTTCCTACATAAACAGAGAGTAGGAGTTGTTTAAAAGTTATAAAGGTATAAGCTTCAAGTATTTTTTTCTCTGCATAATTCAGGTAGCAACATCATTGCTTTGGAAAAAAGGAGAGTGGGTGGCTTGGGTGGTGCTGCCTCATCAAGTCGTCGCGTCGCGCAGATCAAATGAAAATTTCATTGTGTTGTGACTCGCTTTTCCTGTGACTTTGTTTCTGTGTTTTCGCGGGTGTTCTAAGTAAAATTTGCGCGGAAATTCGCCACCTTTTCATGTTTTTCGTGACTGGCTTTGCAAACTTTTGGGAGCAGTGCACTACCGTCGTATTGTTGTTTGTGTTGCCACCGGCGGCGGCGTCGGCGTCTTCTGCGCTCGTCTAACGTGTAAAACAATGACTCATTAAGACTCATCTAAATTCTAATGAGATTCAGTAACTATTAAAAACAAAACATGACAGAAGCAAAGGCAAACGCAAATGCGGCAAAAGGGTTGCTGCCCCCGGGGCCACAAAAACCCAGTTCCACCACCCAACCACCGGAATCATCAGCAACCCCAGCAATTGCCGACTCTCTTATCAGAGGACCTCCAACTCGAGTCCTTTTTAGTGCTGACTGTGCGGAGTGCTTGACTTTAAGTGCCGACCGAAACTTAAATCATTTGTATGCGACTCAAGCGCCCGGCCTTTAAGCAAATGTCAATAATTTGATTTAAATGTGGCAGGCTCCCACATTCCGTTTGCAGATCGCGTGCAAAATTCGCATTTAAATGCCAGTAGCCTACTGCCTACAACGGATATTTTTCGATTTTCCAACTTCATGGGGTTTGACAATCGTGTGAAGCTCACAATGCAGCAGCAGCAGTAGTAGCACTTGGAAAACCCGTAGACGACAACGAATTTGCGTAGCCAGGAATCGAAAAAAGGCAGGACAGGCCAAGAAATGCAGCAAGGTTGAGTCCGGGAGTCCAAAGTCCAAAGTCCGGAGTCCTGAGTGCCGAGTGCCAAGAACATGTTGCCTTTTAACTTGGCAATCTCTACACACAGAGCCACTGCGAAATGGAAATTGCGTGTGTTCCGGCCTAGAAACAACAAAAGCAGCGCTGGCCGAAACAAAACAAACTTGGCTTAAAGAAACCAGGCGGTACACTGGCAGGAAATTTGACCACTTGCTGAACAGCTAGAGGTTACCAGCTTAGTGGTTTATATTTTATAAAAATATTGTTACACAATCAGTAACTAAGTATGATTAATATCACTTTAAAATGGGTAGACTATGTATGGATACATAATTTCTCTATTAATTTCACCATAATGAGCAAGTTTCAACGAGATATTTATCTTTTAATCCCACCATTATGAGTAAGTTGCAAAGAGATATTTGGCTTTTAATTTCACCATTATGAGCTAGTTTCAACGAGTTATAATTACCCAAATCATGTATGTTTGATATTATTGATTTCAAAATTCTATCTACTCTTGTTATAAATATTCGAAATAATTTTCTATCCGTGCTGTTTCGAAGCCCATGTGTTTGCATTTGGGTCCGGGTTAGTTATAACCCACGCACACAAACGCACAGCATGGCTATAGACAACATGACCGCCCCCCGCCCCACGCCCCCCGCCCCACAACCCCTGGTGAACATTTAACGCTGCTGTAAGCGTTTGTCAAAGGGGGTGGAACGGGTTGGGCTGGGGGATGGAAACACAAACCAAACCAAACCAAACCAGCACCCGGAAAATGTATCTGTCGTCGTTGGTAGCACATGTTAGAGGTAAACGCGTCGCAGGTGCGGTAAGGGAGGGGAGGGAGTCCCCCGCCAATCTGCATATTTGTCGGGCGCCACGAAAATGTAAAGCAAGTAAAAACCTGGGTCAAATTGCGGTTACCGTTTTTATTTTCCGCCGTTACCGGTCTTTCGTCTCTTTTCCGCTTCCATTACACTTGGCCAGTTCCAATTTTTGTTTGTGCTGTGGGCGGCTTGTATATAGGAGTAAACAGTAGGTGTTGATATATCCACACTTACGGGGCATTTCCCTTTATTTCGTAGTGTCACTCGTTAGTCCGTTGGCCCGAATCTCTGTCGTGGTTATAGTATCGTAATAGTGGCAGTGATACTCCTTTTTTTTCCTTTTTTTTGGCCCAACTCCCCAACATGACTTGTACATATGGGTTAGGCTGGGATGGGGTTCAATGAGCGTTGGAGTGTTAATTGTAAAGTGTATGCGGCTCCTTTTTATGGAAAAGCCGGGCAAGTGACTTCATTTAGTCTCGCACGTTTGCAGTTAATTAATCTGGCCGAAAAGACACAGAAAGGTGTTCAAATGGCTGCCGAATGAGATCATTTCTAGGGGCGGCTTTATAAGCAAATTAATGTATAATAGCCATAAGCTTGAATTTCATTAAAAAGGTACAAACAGATGTATGTACTATTTATTTAATAATTCCTTAAATTCAGACTAAAATCCCAGCTCTGCTGAGGCATTAACCATGTTAAAAAGTAATAAATGCATCGCAGGCGGAAAAGCGCACAAGACGACGAGCTGGAAATTCAAAAATCGTCGCTGAATGAAATGTTGAAATTGCACAACCCGCGTCTAGCATTTGGCTAACACATACATGGAAAATCGGCCGGCAAGCTGACCGACACCCCTCCCCTCTTCACCATCCCTTTCCCTGCTCCACAGCCTGCACACTCTTACAAACCTTGTTACCTTTTTTTTATAGAAAGCTGCGCAGCTGCTGCACTTTATTTCAGTCACTTGCTTTCCATTTTTTTCGAAACTCTCGCTCTTTTTTTGTTGGCCACGAGTGGCTTGTTTTTGCCATGTTCCCCCACTTTTTTCACTGTGCACATGTACCTCTGTGTGTGTGTGTGTGTTGGTGTGTGCCTGTGTGCTTGGCCGCTTTCTGTTTTCTGTGAAGCCCGCTTTTGTTTGCAAGTGCGGTCATTTAATTTCGATTTGTGTTTTAGATTGTTTTGCGTTGCATTTGTTGATTTTTGCCATTTAAATAGAAATTTTTATTTTCTACACGTTCCCATGGCCGTGGCCCCCAGTTTTGGATTTCAGTTTGGGTGCCCGGCTGCAGTCGTCGCCAGTTGGCCCGTTTTTTTCCTGCCTCTGTTGTTTTGGCCCGACGTTTTCCATCTTATTTTTTTTTTGTGAGCGCTCTCTTTTTTTTTTTTCTTTTTTATTAACGCATGTCCATGGGGCATTGCCAAAGCGAGGCAGCGCCGGGCAAATTGGATTTCTTTTTTCGGACATTTGAAACTGACGAACGACGAGCGGGGACCACGGATGTGCGGCATCAGCAGGGACCTAACTCAAAATATATGCAGCTACCATGCTGTCGCAGCCACCTAACCACCCAACCACCATCGAACCACCCAACTGGCCAGCACCACCCAGCCTGCACCACCGTTTCTATTAGCTACGCGCATTCATAAGAGCGGAAATTTAATCTATGCCACAGTCGCGTTCATTTGCCCACTTCTTTTTTCGATCTCGCTCTGTTTCGCTTTTGTCAATTTAAAGCTGCCGGCAAATGCTATCAACTCGCAATGTTCGTTAAATATTTAAATTGGCGCAGAACTAATGAAATAAAACCAATGCGCGAGCGATGTCAGAGCGATTCCCAAGTGGCTTCAGTTGGTTAAATTTGTGCCGGCTGCTTGGTTCGTTGGTTGACTGGATTTGGATTCGTATTCGGTTTCGTTTGGTTTGGTTTGGAGGTCTTTAATGTCCCTGGGGATGTCAGTGGGTTAAGGGGTGGAATTTAAACATATCCCAGTTGGTGGGAGTGGGTCATGTTGGTTGGCTCATAAGGGGGATTACTGTAACGCAGCGGTGAGGATTTCAAAATGAACAAGTTAGACAGCTTTTAAATCGAGCAAATTATAAATAAATAATCTGCATTGAATGTGAAATTAAACTTATTCGGGCTATTTATGTGCTAAGTAAGTATCAGTCTTTAAAACATATTATTACTGTACGCTTTTCTTTCTATCTTACATGATCTCTTTAACTGCTTAATGCCCAAATTAGTGCAGACTTTTCGCAGTGTAGGTTGGGGGTGTTCAAAGCACGGCATTCAGCTCACGTAGCATCTTGCTTTAAATGCTTAAATAGAAGCAAAGCCGGCCGAAAATCAACAATAACAAACGAGCCACAATCCGGCAGGCACATCGCACTCTCGCACACGCAGGCCAAAAATTGGCATAAATAAGTAAGAGCGGCAACAGCGCCAAAGTCAACTTAGACGTCGCCATATTGCGCATACGACGCGTGTGCCCGTGTGTGCCCGTGTGTGTGTTTGTGTGTGAGTGTGGGTGTCCTCTCACTTGCCCACGTGTGTGTGTGTGTGTCCTGTTTGTGTATTTACTCAACTGCTGTACCCAAAGCGCACTTGAGTGTGTATCATCATCAACATCAGCTGCTCTTCAGCCACCCAAACCAAGCCAAACCCAACCCAGAGTGAAACCCAGTGAAACCAAGCCAAAGCGACGACCAGCAGGAGCAGCAAAAACCCGGAGCAAGTTGAAGTTGCCGACTCCGGCGGCAGCACTAAAGATACAATGCTGCAGATACAGCCAGAAGAGTCGTGCCCCACAGGACATTCCCCGCCCCATCCCCCATTCCCCTTGCATTCTGTGGCCACTACACTGACAGTATCTTTGGATGGTTAACAACATTACAAGCTGACTTATGGAAAAAGGGGTGGCGTTCGGGAAGGGGAAGTTGCCTGCAATTTGACTTGACTTTTACGTATCGTCAAGTACTTTTCTGGTTTTGCCCACTCGGGGGACATTTGTCAGTCGAGAGACGAATTTAATTTCTGCCATTTTCCGAGCGATGTCTGCGCTCAGATATGAATTGCAATGAAAGTCATACTCGACATGTATGTATGACGAGACTAGATATCCATATTCCGGATTCCAGTGGCTCGTCGTGGTCCGGTCTAGTCCGGTCTAGTCTGGCCAAAAACGGCAAAACTCGTTTTTAATATGCAGCCTGCAGTGGGCGCACACACACACACCCGGCGTATGCGTAATATTATTACAACTGCAGCAGTAGTTTCAAATGAAACTATTTTCTGGCCCTCTTTCTGTGGGCGTATGGCAAACACTGAATTCATTTCGCATTTAAATTGCTGTTCAGAGAGCAATTAGCCGAAATTATTGCTGCTACGTGTGCATCGTCACTTGGCATGCCCAAATTAGTGGAGCCCGGGCCACCATGGCGAATGCTTAATATGCGAGGCTAAGGGGAAAAATGGGGGAGGAAAAAAAACAAAAAAAAAAACAGAAAACTGCTGATTTGCGGTTTGGCAATGCCCAAACGATGCGAGTTCCGCAACCACAACGAGATTCCCAATAATTTACCAATAGCCCAGCCGAAAGGAAAAAAGTCGAAAAGACGGCAGAATTATGCCAAAACAAATCAAGCAAATGAAAATATCACAGCCACAAAATCAGGGCAAGACACACGCAGCGCTGCACAGTGGGTGGTATTGGGTGGATGGGTGCTGGCTGGTGAATGGTGGGTGTTGGTGGGTGTTGGTGGGTGTTGGTGGGTGTTGGTGGTGCCACAAATGCTGTGCTTAATAGGCATCAGCTGGGTATTAAGTTGTTGTTTTTTGTCATCGTCTTCGCCGCTTCTTGGCAGCATGACAACCTTTTTTTTATGCCATTCCTTTAGGACAAGGAGCTCGGGGGAAAGAGAGGAAGTAAGTCCCGAAGTCCTGAATCTCAGTCGTTTTGACAGGCGTTTGCCCTTGCCTGTGAATTCAACAAACAATTTGCGGAATGCCATTAGGTGACGCCTATTGCTGAAATTATCTCTGGCTTTCTTGCCTTTTCTCTTTTGTGAAGCGAAATTTCAATCACCTCATCTTTTGTTCAACTCCAGACCTGGCCAAATAGGCAATAACAAGTTGACGGGACACGGCGCACAAAGGAAGCCCACGAAAAGTGTTGCCTACTTTTGTGGGCGCACAATGTTAATGGGTTTTATTGTGAGCAAAAAAAAAAAGAGGTAATAGAAAGAAATAAAATCCGAAATAAAATCCGCAATCTCTCCTTTTAAAATCATCATATACCCATAAGCCTTTGATTGTTTTCAAATCATTTAGGCTGTTTCTTATTCAACACTCTCGCCGAAATTGCATTAAAACTTTGACCTCACAGGAAAGGGGTAAAAAATAGGAGCGCAAAGCCAAAAGAAAAAATTAAAAATTAATAGCAACTGTCGAGTGCCAATGGAAACCACAATGCAGCGCACAACTAGAAACACAACAAAAAAAAATACAAAATAAAAAGAACAACAAAAACTGCACAACAAAAACTAACCGACTAACAAAGTGTAAAAAACTATTGAGTGCTGGCGTCCCAACACTTCACTTTTGCCCTTCCCCAATCCTCGATTTCTGCAACTAACAAAAATTTCTAATTTAAAAGTTTTACGCCCAACCGCCGACGAGGAGCAACGAGCGGGCCAAAAACAAAAAGTGGGCGGCAAATGAAGGCAGCCGAAGCTGGAAAATAGAAAAAAAAAAATAGCAACAAAGACACAAAGACATAGACGGCAAATAAAAACGCAACAAACACAGGCACACACAAACACACACACGCGCGCAGATAATGCAATTCCCGCCCAGGAAGAAAGTGGCTAGCTGCAATTTTGTTGCTGCCGACTTCGTCCTGCTTTCGTCCTGCTTTCGTCCTGGCTATGTCCTCGTCATCGTCATCGCTTCGTCCTCGTAGGCGTTGTGTTGTTCTTGCCCACATCGTTAGCAATGCTCATCGGCAACATTTCGTCAGCTTCCGCTAGTGGGCGTCTGGGTGGTTTGAGTGCTGCTCGGTGCTTCTCGGTGGCTCCTGGTGGGGCGGTGGGTCAGCGGAACAGCCAGTGAGTTTGCGGCGGTTGGAGGAGCGCGTCATGCGCGTTGGCCATCCTGCGTGGGCTGCAATCGCAATCGCAGGGGCAAAAGCAATGGCAAAGGCACTCGCTCCTCCTCCATCTTGCCAGCCACTATTTTTATATGCTGGCCCAGTCTTTGTGGCACTCGCCCCCGGGGTTTTTTCAGCCGGATTCGGTGGTGCCACGGTGCCAGTGCAGTGGTGGTAGTGGTGGCAGTGGTGGTAGCGGTGATAGTGGTGGTAATGGTGGTGGTTTGGGACGAGCGTTTGTCATTGTGCATTACTTTTAGCATGCATCGCGGCGCGTTCTCTGATGCAACAATGTTGCCCGCCCATTGTTGTAATTTGTTTGTTGCTGCCCGGTTCGTTGGCTTACACTTGGAAAAAAGCTAAGCAAGCGTCTGCCAATTAAAGTTTCCCGATTATCATAAGAATAATAAAACCAAAGCACACTTTGGTTAACATTTTTGAAACATTGTTAGAATATATAAGTGCTTGGTCAACTTCCCAAGTAATTCCTTAACGTTGCTGCACTTTGCTTTCAGTGATCGCTCAAGGTTTTTCACTTCAAGAAATTTTACGATGATTTTCATTTTCATATTCGAATCGTGTGCTCGTGTGCGGGTTGGGAATAGCTTGCAAATCGAATTATATCTGCTGCCACAATGTAGACAACGGACAAGGCCGCTTTACAATGCCTGCAGCCTCGTCCTGCATCTCGTCCTGCATCTCGTCCTGCATCTCGTCCTGCAGCCTCGTCCTGCAGCCTCGTCCTGCATCTCATCCCGCATCTCGTCCTGCATCTCGTCCTTTTTCGCCCTTCGCCCTTCGGCCTTTGCTGCCCTTTGACCGCCACTTTGTTGTGTGTGGCTTGCGGTCCTTCTTTTAAGCTGGTGCTCCGAAATTACCTTACTCTCCGAAATTGGCTGCCGAAAAAGCCATACTTTTATGACCCTGTGTGTCTGAGGCTTCATATTTCATTTTTATATGTGCTTTTTAATATGTGTGTTTGTCGTGCATAAGGCTGACATTTTGACACACTAATAAACATAATTTGCCCATAAAATACACTTTATTGCGCGCGCCCTGTATCAGCCATCAGTTCGGATTCAAGGATTCAAGGATTCATGGCGTTTGTGCAGCTCCAGTGAGCTAATGCCGATGAGCGACAGTTAATGACAGGATATGCGGGGGAGATAGCGTCAGACGAGACAGGTATAAAACCCAAATTAGGCGCTCCTGGGTTCACTGACCAACCTTTCGACCAACGTCATTTGCCCGCGTCTCGACTTGCATAATTAATTACCGGTTTAATAGGAAAGTTCTTCTCCTATTTCTCTCTCTCTCTCTCTTGCACTGCTGGAAATCACATTTTCCCATTTTGAAATATTTATTAGCAACAGCTTACAAGCGCCATCCTATTTTCCTACGTTAAGTAATTTCGTTATTTGCCAAACATGCGACGGGGTCGGCCCACAAATCCCGACGACGAGCCACGCCTTTTGATGCCATTATCTCATTCGGCAGGCTTGTCATCTCGTTAAGGATGCCTATTATAAATTAATTTTTGCCAGCCGTGGCTTTTCCTTGCCATCCTTATCGCCTTTATCACTCGCAGTGGGCCCGCACCCAAATGCCGAGCATGTTGCTCCTGTTCCGGGCCATGTGTTGGTTATGGCGCAAACACGATGTGTGTGCGCCCGGCTATATGACTATATAATTTTTTGATTTAACGCAGAAGCTGCTCTGGCAATTTTTCAAAAAAAAAAAAAAAAAAAAAGAAACACCCTCATACTTTTATTTTTGTTGCCCCTGCTGTAAAAGTTGAAAGTTGTGCTGGTGCTTTGCCGCATTTCCCGCTCCGCATGTGTGACATTGATGTCTGCGCGCGTTGTGTGAGCTGTTTTATTGTTATCATTAAAGCGTGCCACATCCCATCTTGTTTGACATGTTGTCTTTGTCTTGGCCCTGGGCCTCCAATTCCGCCAATGATGCGGGCTGGCTCCTCGAGGCGGCCTCAACAAGTTTGACATGGCACTGAGGTGGGGATGAGATCCCTCGGATGCGAGATCCCATTATGATTAAAAATTGCTCTGCCAGGGCTTATCTTTTGCGGCTGGCTGCGATCATTAATGAAGCAGAAAGTGATTGCCCAGGGCCATGATTAATTGGTGGCTAAAATACGGAGCAGTGATGATAAAGGGAGGAGTATACCATAATCAAAAGAAAGCTTCATGCTTTTCGGGTGCTAACTGCATTCCATTCATCAACGCTTGCCAACCGCAACGAGCAGCTGCTGCTTTGGGGCTAGGGGAAAAGCAGAGAAAAGCGGAGAAAAGCGGAGAAAAGCGGAGAAAAGCAGGGAAAAGCAGGAAAGCGGCAGCAGATGCATTGGAAATTCAAATAAAATTTACCACAGTTTCTCGTAACTTTGTCAACGATGCGCAACATGACGCTGATGTCTGCCAGACATCTTGAGTGAGGGGGAAAAGCGGGCGGAAAAGTCCGGGTGGGGTTGAGGGAAAGTGGAAAAAGACCAAGACCTGCCAGCGAATTGCAATTTGCAATTTTATGGCAGCGCTGCTCTGGAAACAGTGGCAGTACGACACTGGGAAAAGTGTCCTTTTATGTCAATTATGCAAATGCCATTAAACGAACTAAATGTATTCCCTTAACATCAAATATGTGCAATTTATAATTAAAACCATACAACTGAATACATCATGTTATCAAGAAACGAAACTGCGTAGCAGTAAATATTTGGACAGTTATAAATATGAAATGAAACATGCTTATAATTATATTAATGTGTTAAAGTGTTGGCCCTTTTTCTGCCAGTGCACCAGAAGCCGCCGCAGTACAAAACAAACCAATTTAAATTTTCAGCAAAGTCGGTGGATCGGCGGTCGGTGTTAGTTTGGATGCAAAAACACAGTTAACGGGAATGAAGATGGGGAAAAGCGTGGAAAATCAGGAAAAGCGGGAAAAGCGGGACAGACGGAGCTGGCGAAAAGCGCAACAAAGCGTAGCTGACAAAATCAAACCGACAGGGCCAGCAAAACAAAACGCTGCAAAAAGAACGAGCTGAAATATTCGCAATGACAATTGAAAGTCGGAATTGAAAGTGGGTGGTTGTGCAAGGTGGTGCAGGGTCATGGGTGTCTGGGTGGTTGGGTGGTTGGGTGGTGTGTGGTTTTAGTGATTGTAAGGGCACAGGGTGGCTGCTGTGGACTGGCCAAACACTCAATCAATAAATTATGCTGCCACGAAATATACAAATCAGCGAACGGGGAAGTGTCGCGGTTGCCACAAAGTCAGGGGAGCATGGAGGAGCAGTGGGTGGTGGTGAAGGTGGTGCTTGGGTGGTGCTGCTTGTTTGGCTGGTCACGCGGCAGCTGCAGAACAAAAGGCCATGCCACGACCCAGGAGCAGAGCAGAGCAGCGAGTGACCCAAGCGGCGCACAGACGGATGTGGCTTTGTGGCTTTTTGTGCGGTCGCTGCTGCTGCTGCTGCTGCTTTTGTCTCTGCCTCAGTTGACGGCAGGCACCGCAGCTGCTGTTAGTCATTCGAGGAGGATCCTGTTGACGATGGTCATGGCCGGAGGATGACCAAGATAGCGCCATCGCATGGCCAACACAGGCAGCAGCCGTAGGCAAACAGGGGTGTAGTGATGGGGGGTTTGTTTCCAAGGGGATTTACATACATACGTGCTGGTTAAGTTGGCAAGAGAAAGCTTAAACAAAATGAATTTAAGTTTCTAAATTGTGGTAACTAGAAATAGAGGGAAAAAAAGGAGAAATGCATAAACGCCCATTGAACTTTCACCTCCATGTGCAGCACCACTAATCTCTCTGTGGATCCCCAAGGGAAGCGAACTTAAGCCAACACTGAATGGTAACCATGGCCACCCTTTGGCTGACATTGTCAAATGCGTTGACTGCCGACTGCATTGTGCCCGGTGCCACGGACATGGCCTGTTTCTGTTGCTGCGTCCAGTTCCTGTGGCTGCGACAGCCTCCAAACAGGCGCCAAAGACAAAGGCAAAGGCGCCCACCTACCCGTACGGCAAAATGGCTGCCCAGCTGACCCCCGGCTGACCTCAGCCCCCAAACCCCAACCCCAAACCCCAACCCCAACCCAAAAGTGGACTTTAAAGCCGCTGCCAGACGGAACGGCTGAACGGCATCGATTTTTCCAACAGGAAGAGGACCAGACATTTTGCATGCGAGTCTGGCTGACATTTAAAATGCTGTGTATAAAACATTGATCATGATTGACGATTGCGAAATTACGAGCACTGGGATCCGCATGTGGATGCTGTGCCCGCAGGATAACAAGCACAATGCTGCCACCATATGCATTTGTATTTGTATTTGTATTTGTATTTGTATATGTGCATGTGCGTGTTATGATGGCCCGCCAAACATTTTTATCTGCCAACGCTGCGCACAAAAGTATGCAACGCCGCTCCTGGGGAAAGTATTCACGTTTTATATGCTTTTTGGCAGACTCATCTGCGAAGGTCTTTAAAGTTTTGGATATCGGAATAAAATATAATAAATTGAATATCGACATCAGTAGAAACCCAGTTATGTTCCAGTCAGAAACCTAAGCGTCATACCAAAAGAAATCAAGATATTCTCTATAATATTATACATTTTTAATTACTTTTATATGGTCTCCCTCTATAGCTCAAACTAAAGAACATAAAGCTTTTAATCATTCTCAGCACACAAGAGAAGACAGAGATGTTACACGATATTCGACTTACTGCCTTGGCTCGTCTTCAAAGGCTACTTGATCGATATTTGTAATCGTCCTTTAATTTGCACCCATCACGCACACAACGCACCTGACCAGACCACAGGACCTCCTCTGTAGTACCCCCCCACCGTCTTCACCGCCTCCACCTGGCCTTGTCCAGTCAAGCGGTCCATTGTCCCCGCTGTGACTGTCAGGAAGTCCAACAAAGCGGAAGCTGTAGGAATTTACCAACGTTTAAACTTTAATGCCTGCTACAACAGTTTTTATTCCTTCCTCCTTTTCTCTTTCAGTCCTTGTTGCATGTGAGTGTTGCTGTGTGTTTGTGTGTGTGTCTTTGTGTGTGTGTGTATGTGTGGGCTTGAGATTTTTTTTCCAGCCGGGATGTCTCTTTTTTTACGCCCTTCTCCTCTTTAGCCCGCTGCCCGCTCCAATTGAACCTAATCCGGCTGCTAAAGTATTAGCTACGTAGTTGTATGCTCATCCCGGCTGTCCAAACTGCCTTATGCTGCTTTTGTTGTTTGCTGGCATTTAGCAAAAAAACAAAAGAAAGGCAGCCCAAGAAAGGACGAGGAAAACGGGCGGAAAATCAGGCGGAATGCCAGGCAGCTCTGGACAGGAGTGACGTTTGTAAAAAGTTTTCCCTCTGTCCAGCCAGCGGCAGCAGCAAGTGGTAGTGGAGGAACTGCAGCGTCCACTTAATAACAAGGCATCAGCCGCTGGACGTCACTTGGCATACTAATCCATTGCCCACTTGCACCGCCCACTGAATTAAGAGGGCAGCCTGTAAAGAAATGCCCCATTCTGCAGCATATATGGGATGCCATATGTTGTATTCTATATCCTGTCACACGTGGAGAATACTTAACTATATGGATCATCATATACTAACATAAAAAGACTCCAAACTAATTAAATGAATGTGCAAACTTTTCAGCTGCAGCCAACCGTCTGACCAATTTTTATAGATAAACTTTTCATTCATTCGAATCGATCATCGTAAAGTGAAGTGCAATTTTTGCGAGTGCATCCTTTGGGTATTGGGTATTCTTTGCTGCATTCCAGCACCTTGCTGGCAGCCAGACAAAGTCGCTGCCAAAGTGGACAGCGAATGGACAGCAGGGCAAAGACATTAATGACAGCCAACATCAATGAGTGTCGGGTGGCGGTGAAAAATTAATACAAAACGACGTTGACAACCCGGGGAAAACAAAAAACAAAAGGGTTCCCACTGGGGACTCCATTTCCTTTTGCAAGCTGGCAGGTGATGGTCGGCTGACTTGGCTGGGGCGTCAAACATGGCGTATGATTGATTTTCCAGTCGTAAACTATGGCTGAGCTGTGAGCCAAAGTCGGGGGCGCCAGATAAAGCGGCAAATAAGCTTCAATAATAATAAAAGTTATAAATCTTTCGGCATGGTCTGCGGAGGACAAGGCGAAGTCCTGCCAAAAGGACGACGACGACATGCTGCAACTCGGCGATAATAACAATTTATTGCACACACACATATAGCAACACACACACACACGTGTAAGAAAATGCCGCGAGACACGATTGCAACAACAACAAATGGCGAGGACAAAGCGCAAAAAGCGAGCATAAAAACCACACAATAATAAAAATGAACAATGACAGGTTAATAGCAAATAAATGAAAGCCCATAAGGAGAAAGCAGAGCAGCTGGGTGGAGAAAAAAAGCGCAGCCAGACAAAGGACGAGATGGCGATGCCAATGCCTCCGGACCAGACGACAAACTATCCCCTTGGCCTAGGCACAATTGATATATAGTTTTCAATTTTAAAAACCATTGAGCAGCTGCAACAACGAGGCGAGGCAAGGCGTTGTGGCGGAAAAAATGCCCAAGATATAGCAAAGGGTAGCACGCAGCTGGCATATTTAAAGCATAATAACTGCAAGGGAGCAAGGACACGCCAGGACATGGCGGAATGATAATGGCGGCAAACGTACTTAACGGCCACAATAATGACGATAATGGGCGATGAGTTAGCGAGCAGTGAACAGTAGTGAGCAATGAGCATTGAGCAGGTTGACAAAATGCACTCGGCATGCAATGCCATTGCCTGCCAATAATAATCGTAATCATCATCATCATTATCATTATCATTAGGGAGCAGCGTTAGCAGCAGGTGCAGCCAAAGGACATTCGACTTTCGCACACGAATCGGTCTTTGTGTGTGCCAATGGAAGCGGAAAATGCATTAACTCAGCAGCAGACGCCGAATTGAATTTATACTCCACTTTTAAGGCAGCTTCTCCCACTCGCCAATTGTTATTCCGAACTACGTCTCTGAATTCATCAGTCCAATTATAGGGCTCTTAATGGCTTCTCCAACAGAATTTTTAGTGTTTTCCCATATATATTCAGGGTTTGTCCTGCAAAAAGGGCCGCCCAGCCTAAGCTGTAATTATAAAAAATGTATGTTGGCTGTCGGTAAACATTTAATATGCTTATTTATTCAATTACATTCAAGCACAGTGCAAAAACTATCGCTGCAGCCAGAAACATGAATATGCAAATCGTTGGAGAGAGCTAGGCAAAAAAATGTATAGATAAAATAATATAAATAATTTGCATTATGGCAGCAGCTACAGCTAAATGGGCTACAAACTCAGCCATAATCTGCACAGCTCTGCGCGCTCAATTTTATTTCACTTTATTTTATAATTTAAATATGCCATTTTTAATATACGATAGGTGTCGCAAGCCGCCTGCAAGCGGATTAAATTCCGACCCGCCACATTTTATTAAATTTTCGCTCGGCCAACGCGTAAAGCGCCATGGCGACAAAGTGAAAAATCGATCACCTGTTTAAAGTTGGACCAACCAAGCCAATAGGAAAAATGAAAAAAAAAAAGAAAAAAGGAAAACTGGGAGCACAACAATGGCCAGGCTACTTGGCAGCTGTGCCAACGCATCAGTCAACGTCCTTACCGTCCTTAACAAAGGACGACATTTGCCGGTTGCGACACTCAGACAAAAAGAGTTGCCTCTTTATAAGCCAAATTCAACGGCTGCCTTTGTCTGTTTGCTTACAACTTTCGAGTTGCACATTCTTGTGTCGTTCGCTTTTGGCAATTTGTTTCTGCATCTTCTACAAACGGATTCAATTGAAAATTTCGGCAGACACTCGGCAAATTTAAAAACAAATTTGCCGCAAAGCAACGCCAGTAAACTTGCGAAAGAAACTTTTCTTTCTTTCCACAGTTCTACTACAGCTCCACAGCTCCACAGCTCCACGGTTCCATCTCCAGTTCGATTTTCAATTCCCTGTCTAGGAAAAGCTGGTCAAGTGTGGACGTGCGTTTAAATGTTACGTATACCCCGCGTTGTCCGCCGCACTTCACTGGCTCGTCTTGTCTTGCACTTTTTACTCCGCCTGTGGATCGCACACAAAAAAGCGAAGAAACAAAACAAGAGCAGCAGCAGACAGACAAGTGCCACGCCCCATTCCCAATGCCCATTTCTCCTGGTATTTACATTGCCACCCACGCCGTCTGTTTGCTTTTGCCACGAGTGTGTTTGCCTTTCGTTTAGTCAGAATGCCAACTATGACAAAATCGAAGAATCAGGGAGTCCAAATCAAAATCGAATCGAATGGAATCGAGGCGAGTCGATTGACTGAGCCAATGTCACTGTGGAAATTGTCAATAATTTCAAATTGATTTCTATTTGATTTAGCAGGGTAACAAAGGCAGACGACACCTTTGCTTCTATAATTGTGATACTGATACGTGATAGGTGATGTGTGTGGGCTATTTTCTTCTTTTTATATATTTAGAGGCAAAGTGAAAACGTAAACTTTGACAAGCACGCGGCCATCGTTCTGGGGGCCAAATATCATTAGACAGCTATTAGAGGCTTGGCCGACTTTTACGACGAGACCATAAAAAGCATTACTTGAACTGCTGCTCAAGCTGCTCGTAAAACTCGTGAAATTTGTATGGACCTGCGACTCGGAACTGGAACTGAAGTATAGCCATAGGCGTAGGCAGGCAATAAAAGCCAATCGATAAGTGCCCAAAGTGTTGGAGGTCCTTGTAAACAAATGGGCCGAGCCCACACCTCAATGGGTAACGCTCATCCATCAGCGAATCGTCAAGGGAGCTACCCAGTTTGGGTTACGAATTTTATTAGCTGGCCCATCAACATATCGATTATGACAATTACGCAAAGGAAAACTCGAATATTAATGTTGCCAATAAGCCTTGCAACATAATGATGGTTGTAGATTCCCTTTGAGGTATTCGAAAGTCCTTATATAGTAACTATATAGTACTGTTTCTTAAGCTTACCCTGCTTGGGCGAGATGCAGAGCACCTGCTGCTGCTGCGGCGACTGCTGCTGCGAGTGGATCTGGTACTGCTGCTGCTGCTGTTGCACCACCACAGCCTGCTGCTGGGCGGCACAGACTGCTGCGGCCACCGCCTGCTGCTGCTGATGGTGGGCTGCTGCGGCTGCAGCGGCTGCTGCTGCGGCGGCCTGCTGTTGCGACTGCTGCTGCTGATGCGGCGACTGCGACTGGGGATGCTGCTGCTGCTGCTGTTGTTGCTGCTGCTGCTGCTGGGTGGTGACAATGGTCATCTGCTGCGACTGCTGTTTGCCGTTGGGTGGCTGCTGCTGCGACTGCTGCTGCTGCTGCGGGGGAGCGGAAGCCTGTTGCTGCTGCTGCTGGAGATGCGTCTGGTGGATGGCCAGCAGCTTTGTCTCGTAGGGTTTTCCGTGGGCGGCGCTGAGCGTCATCTGGGCGGTGGCTGGCATCATCAGCGTGGGCATGGCCAACATTTTCCGGCTGGTGGCTCAGTGGTGCTGGTACTTTTGCGGTGCGAAATTTGCACGTTCTGCGGTTAAACGCAGCTCGCTTTAATGCTTAATGAAGTGCCTGGCGCCTTGCAGTTGATGATATAAATAAATTGTGTTATAATTTGGCTAGGTTCGCGGTTTTTTTTTTTATTTTGAATGGCCGCCTTTTTTGTGTGAAACCGCACCGTTTTTGTTGCTGGTGGTGATGCTGCTGCTTGTTGTTTGATCAAACGATTTGATGCATTAAATAATTTCTACAATTTTGCTAATTTGGGAAATGCTGCCGTTTTTTGTGGTTTTCCTTGACGTTTGTTCCGCTTCGTGTTGTTTGTGGTTGGTTTTAGTTTTTATAAAAAATTTCCTCTTTGCTAGACCTTCACTTATCACAGACCAATGAATTTTGTTTTCGAAAAGTTCATTTGGTTTTTTGAATTATGTTTCCAGGCAGAATCCCCAGCACTCAAGGCAAGTGGATTCCCTTGGTTATATTTTTCTATGGAAATATTAAAGCACATAATTCTTTAGCTTGACGAAATATTTGCGAAACAAAAAATGGAAATTATTCCGCAAGCTGTAAATTATGAGTACAAACGAACAAACAGGGATAATTAACTACGCCTGGCTGCTAGTGTGATCAAAGTCCTTCGAACCATAAGAAAAGTAAATAAAACTGACGACTTTTCTCGTTTTTATTGGCACCGCGCACAGCCATTATCATATATATATCAAGACTAAGCCATTCACACATCATTTGAAAAATTAAATTTAATATTTTACGATTTGTGTGCTCCGGCATACGCATACAAAGCGAAACATGAGCCAACAAAAAATAAAAAGTTATGCGCGTAACGCAATGTCTAAGTGCCAAAAGCAGAAACGCAGAAACAGACAGCTCAGCGAGCTCAGTCAGCTTCCAAGCCAACAAAAAAAAAAGAAAAAAAAAAATTATAACAATAATAATAAAAGCAGCGGAATACAAGTGCCAAAAAACACGCACAAGGAACCGTGCCGGGCTTTTACGACAGGACCCCGAAAGATGGCATTCCCAGCAGCCCAAACAAAGCGAGTCCTGACACCCTGTACGCCACAAGTGTTGGCAAGTGTCAGGATCAGACGCTTCCGGTTTTTATATCTCGCGCACGACGGAGGACAGACAGACGGACAAATGCTATGTATAAATATAAATATAAACTTATATTTTTATGTTTATTTGGGGGCCCAGGACACACGGAAGCACTCGCGGCCGCAAGGATAAAACGAAGAAAAAACCAGGACGAGTGCAAGGGCCACACCAAAAATACAAAATACATACGGCACTCAGCATTCCCTCTTTTTTTTCAGGCGAGTGTATGTACGAGTGTGTGCGAGTGTGTTTGCCGGAGAATGAGAGTATGAATCACACACAGCTGCAGTGTCCTTTTTATATAGAAACCCAGTCGGCAGGCAGCATTTATTGGCTGCTCGTTGTCGGTTTATGTGGCCCACAAGCCGAAGTGCCAGACGCCTGTAGTTGTACATAATGTGGATATGGCCAAAAACACAACAGGCACAACAAAATACATGCACGCAAAAAGCGTTCTGGCTGACTATGTAAATATGGCCAAAATCGATGCTCGCCTGGTTGACAACGGAGCCAAGAAACTCGAAACGGGTTAGGCGTTTTCAAAAATTCACAACTTGAATCGATTTTCTAAAAGAATTCTATCCAAAGTCTAAGAAAATTTTTAAACGCTATAAAAAAAATTCTAACTTTAAATGGCACTTAATAAAGTTCGATTCACACATCTTGCAGTTCGAAACACTTGGAAAGTTTATGCAACAAAAGTCTTTTGAAAAGTAGCACCAAACCAAATATCTTTTTCAAACACTTAAACAGCTAGCACTCAGTGTGTAAAATAAAACTGAAAAACTAAACTTAATAAAAATATAACTGATTTATAAATATTTTCTTTTATTTTCCAAGCTTTAATATTTATTTTTGCAGATTTATATTTAGTTGAATTCTGAGTTAGTTTTTCATTTGTTCGGCTTTCGTTTGTATCACTTCGTCGATTGCTGGGATTTTCCTTTTTTCTCGCTTTTTCTTACTTTTCGGTTTTTATTTTGAATTCTCTTTAGCGAGCAGTTGGCTTTCGGTTTGCTTTTGGTTGGTTGGTTGGTTTGTTTGTGAAATTATAATAACAACTTAACAACAATGTAACGAATATCCTTTCTTAACGAGGACACAATTCAAACTGAAAGCGAAGCGCCTTCGTCCGCCTCACAAATAGTCAACACATCGTACCGCTCCGGTCGTTTACCGTTATTCTGCCGGCGTCGCTGCCGCTCCGAAAATCTTTCATCCTTGCCGAATGTTTTCCATTCGTGCTGGCCAAAAGGAAAAGTCCCGAGCGGCGGCCGAAGTCCTGCTGGGAAAATCTTTCTCTCAGGCATGCGCATTTGAAATCTCGAAAAGGTTGCTGCATTCACTAAAGGTTTTCCACAATTTTCTTTGTGCTAACTCTCAGGAAAATTTCCCTACTTTTCCTGGATATTATGGCATACTTGTGTGTTATACATAGCCACTCTGTTAATCCGCCTTATCATATTTCTTAATAAGGTCTAGTTCTAACAGCCGTTTCGAGTGCCGATTACATTAGCGCCTTTTTAGTCATTATGCAAAAGCCGCACAGTCGTGAGTGGAGTGTTCTTAAACGCTTTACACTGGGCAAACAAACAAAGGGCCAGAAACACACAGGCCCACATGCCATTGTTTATGTGCTCGAGAGCCAATAATCCACTTTTGTTTTGTTATCACTCTCCAGCCACCCGGCAAACCGCCCAGTAAACCACCCACTAAGCCACCCACCACCCAACCACCCGCAGCACTCAGCGCGTTGCGGCTGCTTTTGCTTTTGGTTTTGCCCTTGCCCGCCACCACTTAATTTCTACTTGATTTGTCGTTTAAGAAAACTAATTGTCTGCCTTTTGTTGAGCGTGAAAACAATGGAAAACATTTTAGCAACTGTTACTCTTCGCCGAGAGCGTATTAGACGCAGACCTCCAAAGATGTTGGGCCCAAAACTCTGGGCGGCGTTTTGCGGCCATGTGGAGGGAAAAGTGGCCAAGATCTAGTAGTCTAAGTAGCAAATGGCTCTGGTTTTTTGGGCCAGGCGAAAGGCAAGGAGTCTGCCGCAGAAATATTCCTTTCCACCTACTTCAAGGTCACTTAGGACCATGAAAAAGGGAGAACTTCTTAAGTTCATAAGGCAAACGGAAAGTCCTGCATTTCCATATTAAGCAGACAGTAGTAGTTACATTATTTTCGTAGCTCATAGATACTAAAAATAATACGGATTTTGTAAGACTATAAATATACAGCCTTGGTTCGATTTAAGTATGTTTTCCTGTAGTTTCGAGTTGAGCCTCCAAAGTGACAATCTACTCTTTGGTATCTCAAAGCGGCCCTTGATCGATTTCCCGCAAAGCGGAAACGGATACAGATACCCATTCCAATCTTGCAAGGCGGGGAATAACGAGGAAAACTCTGCGTTGCATATTCATGGGCCAGGCACAAACACACACAAGCACAAACGAGGACGAAATGACGTCGATGGTGTAACAGATATCGCTTGCGTTGCATGCAACACCAGCGAAAAAAACCACGTCAAAGAAGGGGTTAAGCTGAGGAAAAGTGACTGAAATGTAAGGAACTTGTCGCACGCATAACTTAAGCGGTATAAATAACCTTTATAAGCAGGGCGTATTATAGTAAATAAATAAATTGATTTAATTTTATATAAATGCAATACTTTTATATGACATAATTAATTTTTTAAGTATAATTTATTATATTATGTATATATGCCAGTGAGTGCTGGATTAGCATAGACCTATTTCAGGTCCGACTGGAACCCTAGCTGCTGCAATATGCAAATGACCAAGTTCGCCGTGACGACAATGATGGAAAGTTAGCGGCAGCGGCAACATGAGCAGGAAAATCAGAAAGTAATACAGCAACAGCGATAGCGATAGCAGCTTGGCGACATATTATCCTGCGACTAAATATGTAAGAACACAAACAGCAACTGCGCGCTCACACTCACACACTCGCAGGACTCACGTGAGCGATTAAAATCTGAAGGAAAGCATTTCAGTTTTACTCTTTTATTTAGTACTTTTTCTTTTTTTTTTTTTTAGCGCTGCAGCCGAGGGTTGCTGAGGTGCAAATGAGTTCAGTTGGAAGGGTTGCTGGCTGTGCCAGTGGCAGCGGCGTGTAATTGGAGGCGAGTGTCGTGTAAAATGTAAAACTTGCGCCGTAAATAAATCAAAACTTTCTGACTGAACAAACATTCAGGTGAGCGAAAAAATGCAGCAGCAACGGCAGCAACAGCAGCGCCACCGGCAACATCAGCGGCCCAGCAGCAGCGGCAACATTTTCATATTGACAAGTGTGCCGAAGAGGGAAAGCGTGGAAAGTGGAAAATGGGTGGGCGGAAGGCGATGGGGTGGGTTGCGCTGGGAAAACTCAAGCAGGGGACAAAAACAAGGCTGCTGCTGCTACCGGGGTTATTTACACTAAAAATTGGAACAGCTGCAAAGCGAAGCACTTACAGCTGCTGCCGCGGGCTTTTTAAAGGAGGCAAAAATAGGAGAAGACGAAAGCCAGCTGCTGTTAATTTCCCCTTGAATTTGAGCCCTCTTAATTTGATCGCAATGCAAACACAATGCATTTGTTTAACTATATTTATACGGTTCTAATAGAAGGTTAAACTCTAGCTTCGGAGTGACCCAAATCATTAGTGGCTAGAACAGTATGAAAAGTGCTTACAACTAGATTAAGCATGCTTTCTGAATGTATGCAGCATTTTGAAGTCCCTAGGTAATCGTAATATTTTATTCTTATACCCAAAATACACATTAATCCTTTTTCATCCCATCCTAGAAATGAGTTAACTTAAGCCCGCTCCAAAACCAAAACCAAATAATCTTGCACACAAAAATCCCACTATTGATTTATTACACAAAATGCTAAACACCAACTAAATACACCAAGGCGTAACGGAGAAAGTTTCGTTTGATTTATATATTCATTATTCTATCATATTTACGGGCGTGGCGCACAAATGAAATGTAAATGTTGCTCTGGCAGCGGATTAATACGGTTGCTCAACACAACGAGCAAATAAAGTGAATTTAAGTTGCAGAAAAGTTTCGGCCACAATCCCGGCTCAAGGTGGTCAGAATGGCGTCTTTCACATTTGTAGAGTCGTCATAAAATGATAAAAATATTAATATAAATAAACAGGCGAGTTTGGAGGAGATTTCGAGACCATTTGCCAGTGCTACCGAGGCTTTTGTTTGCCGAGCAAAAGTTTTTGATATTATCTATAGCGGAACATACCGGAATGTGGGACGAGAAAGGGCAGGGACTTTCTCATAAGTTGACAATTTTTTGTCGCTTTGACTTGGCCTTCCCCTGGGTGTTTTTTTTTTTTTTGTGTTGTGTTGTTCCTGTCCTGCTTGTCTATTTACCACCCTGGGATAAATATACAAAGATATATATTTGGGCAGCAAACTTTTGCCCATTGCGGGACACACCGGCACCCAGCTGCCTTACAGCCTCGTCCCATAATTGATGGTCAGCGTTTAACTTAATTGTATGTGGGAATCCGAGCTGCCGGTGGCATGGGCATGCTGATTGTGTCAAGATTTCATTTCAATTTGCGCCGCGATAAGGCTGCGAGACATAAAAGTAAATTGAAACGCCTGACAGTGCGCCTCTGACAACGGAGCACTGAACCACTGAGCCACTGGACCAAAGGACCAATGAATGGTTGGATGGCGGGATAGCCGGGATAGCCAGGATGGCCAGGGTTGCCAGGTGCTGCTGCTCCCGACCATCATTGCCGGACGTCAGAAGCTCGTCACGCACGTGCAGGTGGAGCAGTTTCAAAAATTTTTAATTGAATTTGCCACTGGACGGGGAAAGGTGCTCTTACACCGCGAAAAATGGTTGCGACATGGCTGGCTTTAAGGTGTTATCTTATATGTCAATATTAGTGGCATGACCCAAAGTCAAATTTCTTATGAGATAGCTTTTTATTTGTTATTATTAATTGCAAAAAAAATTATTTTAATAGTACAATATTATAATCGTACTTATTTTTTTTTATATAAATTTTGCGGCAGTGCAACTGTACTCACTGTGCAGCGGCGGCATGTACTCCATTTCCTCGTCAGAGTCCTCCATGTCCTGTCCGCCTCCTTCGGTCCTCGCTGCGTGAGGCAGAGGGGGATGGGCAGGAGGTGTGGGCGTGGCAAAGGAGTTGGTACGCAACGCCATTTCCATGGCACACAGGGCGGGCAGGTTCCTGGGCAATTTGCCATTCTGCAACCGAGAGCGAAGCGATGGACCATTAAAATTAGACAATAAATAGATAAAGATGAAAATAAAAACACGTGCCAGGTCATTCCAATTTCGAGTTGGAGACTCGACAGCAACCTAATTGAGGCATTCAACTTGATTACGACTGTGAGGACAAACGACTAACCTGAGACTAATGCCAAGGCCGACAAATGTCCTCCGAAGTGGCGTGCATGAAAAAGGATTACACGTACTAAAACCAAGAATGGAAACAAACTTCATACCCCAACCATTGTCCTCCTGTGGGTTAAGTTTTTGGTATTTCTCCTTGGGTTTTCCCTCTCATTTCGGTGACTAAAAAGCAACGATGTGACGACAACAATAACAACCAAGGGGAGCAGCGGCCAGAAATCCAATTTCAGCAAGTAGCACGACATAAATTTGTTTTCTCCACACCAACACACAACATGCGAACGCACACACACAGAGGCACACACACACACACACACACACACAAGCACACATGAATGGGGTTGTCCTGGCTGCTGGCCATGTCCTGCAAATGAATTCTGTTAATGCAGACATTACTCGAGCATATTAAAAGTCCGAATGTCCATTCCGCACAGAATTTTATAGCAGACGACCGCACCAAAGACCCCACACCAGCTACAAATAGGCACATTTGTTCCACCCCAAAGCCATCCCAAGCCACCCCACTTGGTACCACGAGGAACCCCTCCTGGAACCCCCAGGATCAGGACTGCAGCCAATGGGCAATGTAGTTAGCCAGCCAGCCATACACGCATATTTGTTTACCTTGCCACGACAATTGCGGTAGACAGTTTTCCCTCCCCCCCGAAAACGGGCGGCATTTTCCGGCCGAGCCCCTGCCGGACATTTAGTTTATTTGATGTTGCCAAATGAAAATTGTGACATAAAAGGGACTAAGAACATAATTAACTAGTGTCCAAATGTGCAAATCCAAACGCATAAAAAGTGTGCAAACAACTCGCCCAAAAATGCTGGGCAAAAGGGAGAAAAACTAGAGCAAACGTTGCAACCAAATTCAAGGGCCACCGAATGACACTTAAAGGATTTGCCTGGGCGAACCTTGAATATGCTCGGCGTTATGGGAATGCCGAAGCAGAATGTGGAAGCTGTTGCCAAGGATCCCATCCTGGGTCCATTCCAACCATCAGAGCGCACATTATTTGCCGTCCCCGGGTCCGCTTTTATCAGCCACGTGTCGGCCACAAAGGGTCATGATTAGTTTGCTTAATAAAGAACTGGCAGAGGCGGCGATAAATATGAAAAAAGGACCAGGCACTATAAGAAAAACTACAGAAATACTAAACATATTACTTTTATTGATTACATTTAGTTTAAAGAATTCATTTCTCTGAAGGAATATATATAATTCACAGGGTTTGCTTCTATACCACAGCCAGTCAGAACATGAGCATGTTTTTTTTCCCTGTGTAGCAACACTTGCCCACACTAAAAAGTGGGCGTGTCTCTTGCAAATTATTTGCCGCTAAATGGCACCGAAGTTATTGTATATTTATGAATATGCCGCTCGCATTACAATTTACCATTCACCGTGGTGGGGTTTTTGCCAGTCGAGGATAATATTTGAAATTAATGATTTCGAGTGGCGTTCGAAACTCGGATGGGTGGACAATTGGCAAAGATGAATGAAGACAAATGATGGTCGAGCATTTATAGCATTAGCATTAACATTTTGTCATGGCACTGGCACTGGCACTGGGGATTACGTAGATTTTGTGGCCCAATTTCTTTGGGGGAAAGAGCAAATTAAATAACCGTCAAACCGTCAAAGGAAATCTGCAAAACAAAGCGTTTCGCGACTTACCCCAAGAAATTACAACATTGCCAAGCCCCATCGCGAGTACATATTTTGTATATTGTACATTTTTGCCTCTGTTTCTGTATTTTTTTGGTTTGCGTTGCGTTGCGTTGCGTTTTCGCCGCCTTCGTTTCGCCTTATTTGCTCATTTTTGAGTATTTGATTTCATTTCTTTCATTTGCCAGCCAGTATAGTGCACAGTTTTTAATAAAACAAATTCAGCGGGCGACGGCCTGCGGCGAACATGGCAGGCGAAATTAAATTATTTCGCTTTCCACACCCTCTCTCCGCATGGAGATGAAAGCAAGAGAAAGTCGCTGGCTGGACGCAAACATTTTATCATTTGTTGTTGCCGCTGACAGGACGACGATATGTGTGTGTGTGTATATATGTGTGTGTGTGCGCTTTTCACTCGAAGGCTGAAAGCAGAGACTCAGTTGACAGGCTGCCTTCCTGGGCAGCCCAAGGAAACGGAGCCAGATTGTTTGTTAGTTGATGACCAGCAGACATGTTAAATATGCTACGTTTTTATTTCAGTGAAAATGGCTTCATGCCAAATGAGCTGAAAAGGCTTTGAAATCGAAGAATATTTAATAGGAAAAACTTACTGATGTACTGATTATCAACAGTTTCAAATGCCTAATACAAAGGAATAAATAATTTTAATTGTTTTGTGTTTGGTAAGTAAGTGCCACCAATAAAACTTCCTCGATTTCCTTTTCGATTGATTATCAACTGTTTTAAAGGTCTAAAATAAAGGAATAAATACTTTTAATTGTTTTATTCTTTGGTATGCAAGTACTACCAACAAAACTTCCTCGCTTTCCTGTTTTGATTTCCCCTATGCGTGTCTTTAAGTGGCACCTGCGTATGTGTGCCACACTTCCGCTTCCTGTTGCACTTCTTCGGCCTAATGGACGTTGATTGATGTCGCGTCCAGCGACAGGTGAAAGTATATGCTGTAATGCATATTTATGAGGCCAGCAGCTGGCTCTCCAGGAACCGCAGCGGAACGGAACGGATCGGATTGGATTGGATCGAGTTGGGTTGCATAATTAGGAGCGCGGCGAGGTATGAAATGCAATTTATAGGAGCCCAGTTGCGGGGGTAATCGTCGATCTAATGCCATGCAATTTTCTGCAGTTGCCGCTGCAGTTTCTGTTGCTTTCCTGCTTTGACAGTGGCCGTTTGCCATTTCGGTATGCAGAACGAGCCAGCAGGCAAACCGGGCCATAAATTAGGCCCCACATCACTCAGGCTGCGGCATTGGCAAGAGATGGAGATGCCGATGAGGATGGGGATGCGGATGCGGATGAGGATGAGGATGGAACTGAGGATGCAGATGAAACTGCAGCTGGAGCCAAACACAAAAGCATGCCAAAGGCATCAATCGGCAAAAGTGCAGTGCCGTAGATACTCGCAGCATGCACTTCCATACATCCAGTGCAGAGAAAAAATGTTAACAGAGTTGGTTAACAAATTATTTTCTACGATTAAATGGATCTCAACCACTATCAGTAACATTTTTAAATCAGCTCAGATTTCACAGAAATTCATATAAGGAATATAATTCACTATATATAGTTCAGCTGCAAAATAGTTGCATATTCCAGTGTACTGACAGCTGTTTCCGGAAGGACACGCAACAGTGCATATTGCGACCACACGTCGTATGAGCAATGCCAAATGTGCCGTCGCACGGGAGACTAGCCAGATCCAAAGCCGTATCGGGGTATATAGCCCAAGACTCCGTTCAGACGCACGGGCCATGCTATCGCTCATAATTTGCAGTTCGCATATGCCAGCCAGCCTACGGCAGTCTGAGCCAACAAACAAAGATAGAGGAGTGGCAACTTTTTGGAAGGACACCGTCTCGGCTCCACTTTGCATATCCTGTGCTGGAGCAGCAGAAATGTGCTGCTTAAATGGGCGACAGCCCTCCGCTGTTTTATACGATCATAAAACTTTCAAATGCCATTTCTTATTGCCATCTGAATGAATTTATTAGCTATACACTCCAAGCAAAACTTTAGTTTGTAATTTAATAAATATATTATGAATGTGCTCAGCAAAAATGTTATTATTTTAGCTCATAATTAAAAACTTTTCAACAAGAAAATAATCAGATTCTTTATCAAAATATGGGAAATAATGGTACAAATGTGGAATGTCATACCTCATTAAGCTCGTAATTAAATTCACAATCAACTTGCATTCAAATTTTGTAAATTTAATTTTCCATAATTGTGTTAGCATTGTTTATTAGCTGTAAAAGACAATGCGTTTTTGGGTTTTTTCATAAAACAATGATAATTTTCTCCATGGAAAGTAATGAAACGACTTATTAATGCAAGCAAAGTCCTTCGAACATCCTTCACATTTGGCAGTGCCTTCAAAAAGTTTATTGCTTGCGAAATTCGATAAGTCATGGCATATCCTTCTCTGAGTGCAGGACTTAACTCCTGGCGACCGAACGGACTCATTTATCTTCTTATCAGTTGCCAGGCCCGAAAGTGCATTGTGCAACTGGCCGGATCCTTGGCCGGCACAGTTGTAAATGTTGTGTATTTGCCGTTTGAGTGGCCACCGGGGATGCATCCGATCCGTGCACCTGGCTATCGAGTGCCACAGTGCCAGAGTCTCAGCCCAGGGAGCGGGAATAAATCAAACTGCTGGCTGGGCGGCTGGCCACTTAAGCGGGCCCAGTGCAATGGGCCAATTATCACAGAAAGTTGTCCATGCCGCTGGCTTGTCGGACATTAATTTTCAGCCACAAATATTTGCACACTGCTTCCCAGCTGGGGGAGTTACCAAGTTGGGCACTTGCTTGTGGTAGTGGTAGTGGCAGTGCGGACGACGTGCTGCCATTGTAAACGGGGCCAAAACGGCTTAAGCGACGACAGCAACTACAACTACAACTACAACTACAACGGCGACTGCCATTTAATCGAAGCCAACTAATTGCCCCGTAATTGACAGTTTGACTGTTTGGTAATTTGTTTTTGCATGTTGCGCTGTCAAAAAAGTTTTTCCCTTTTTCCGCCACCCCCGCTCTTTTCCAGCCACGATCGCGTTTTCCAGCTCATCGAACGCCAAAAAGCGACGGACTTTGGTCTGCTCGAAAGCGGCAGCTACACGAAGCTAACTGGCATAATGCCAAAAGTTTGATACAACAATTGTGTTGGCCACATTCTGCTTTACAATGTGTTTCCTTATTAGGTGGGCTTACAATGGTGATTATGCCGCCTAATTATGCCTTTAAGAAATTACAACTCTAAATTTGATTAAATTTATCATTCGAGTTTGATTTATACATATATTACTATATATATTTTCAAATTAGTTGTTGTTTTAATAAATAATTGCTGTACTATGGCAAATAATTTAATGCTTAAGCCAAGTGAAATCAGATCCCATTGAGCAGCACTCACCCCAACCAACGAATCCAGATATTCAGCGCCTAATTTATGTAAAAGGCAAATAAATCAATTAATGTCAAACAACCTGTGAGAGCCGGGCCGAAAAAGATATGCAGACTTGGCATCGCTTTTGGGAGGGGCTGTAGGCCAATGGCCATTCTCCCCCTATTGGCATAATAATAATTAGAGGCCGACTGACATTTTGAGGCTGAAGCAAATATAATTAATTACGCACCGCAGAGAACAAGCCGGCACAATACAAATTTATAGAGGCAGTCGGAGCGGTCGTATGCCCAGTCAGCAAAATGGGGCAAGGGTCTGTGAAGTCTATCAAAGGCTCGTGCCACGAGCCAATTCAATAGTTGGCCAAAGAAAACTTTTGCCACTTGGGCTGGTATATTTTGAAATGTTTTGCTGCAAACACACCGCACACACACACACACACAGCTCACACACACACAGTTCACACACAAATAATGAGTTAGATGAGGGGATCGAATGCCGGGAAGTGGCCACAACAACAAACAGCAGCAGCAACAACTCCAATCAATTATACGGCCAATTAAATGCCGAAAAGCAAAGGAAATGCGAGGAAACACATAATGGACTGGAATCCAGGACAGTCTGCAAAACTGATGCCCCAAACAGCAAACAGCAAACGGCAAACAGGCTCGTGGCTGCAATTTATTTTACGTTCTACTTGGCCATTTTTATTTGTTATTGAAAATAAAGATGCCCGAACACGTTGCAAAAGACAAACAAAACAAGGCCATCGTCCTGGATGGCCACATTCCTGGACTTCCAACCTAAACGAACCATCTGCAAGGATACTACGAGGGGTAAAAAATAAGCAGGGTATGAGTTAACTGAAAGACAGACAGACAGCCGTTTTGTCAAAGTCACCGCACATACACTAATTTAATGAAGAAATACCACCTGGGAGTGGCCGACGTGTTCACTTGAACATTTTCAGTGTCCTGTTATCCTTAGTTACGGCCACCAACGACATGCAAATTAATTGACCAACAAAATGCATCGAGATGAAACAAACAACTCACATGCATTCAGTCATTAGACGAAATTTAAAGTACCAGCCTGTGTATGCATTCTAATTTACCTACGCTCGCATTCATTTCAACTCAGGTAATTTCCCGGCAAATATTTGCCATTAAATAAATTTTATTCTAAGCTTGGGCAGAAATTCGGAAAGCATTTTACAAACACTAAACTGAGACAGATATCGATAGTTGTTTCACATTCCATGCACTGGAAACGAAAATTTATCATGCTGAGCTGAATTCGATAAGATAATAATATGTATGATATCTAATACATTTGAAAATATTGTTAATATTTCAACAATTAATCACTTCATGTGCGTTAAAACAAATATTAGTTTTACCGTTGGGCAATAAAATACTAGGTCATAATTTCTTGAATTTAAGTGACCTGAAATGTTTCTTTTCCCCCAGGAAAAATAAAATACAATTGAGACTGTGTCAGTCCTGATTAAGGACTTCGTTTCGATCGGTGTAAGGACATGTCAGCCTATTCATTACTGCAGGCAAATTTGTGACAACAACTTCGACGGTCATTATTGTTTCTGTCGAGCAATGAAACTAAATTACGATTCAGGCCGAGTGCTGGCCAAAAACTTTAATTTGAACAATGCCGGGGTATTTCAATTATGATTACATGTGAGCCAGTGCCAGCAGTGGAATCACACAGTGGTCATGGACTATGCAGCATTTCAGCATTTGAATCAACGCCCTTGGTGCAAATTGCTTACCTAACCAAAATGATTGATTCAATAAGCTGTGAATACATTTCAGTGATTTTCTCACTTGCAATCCGAGTTATGCATGTCTCATGTGGAAAATTCTCTGGCTATCACCTCATTTGTCCAAGCGAAATGACAACACATATGTAGGTGGGATTTGGAAAGAAAAGCTACGACTAGTTGATGGGAAATTCCTACAAAGTTTCCGAGGTGCCTGCCTCAGTGCCTCTAATTTGACAGCCGCGGCGGTTTGGCTTGGCCTGGCATTGGTTTTTTTTTGCGCTTACGTGATGTCTATTTTTTTTTTGTTTCTTTTGTGTTTTTTAGCCACGCCCCCTTGGACCTGAACCCGCCCACGTCGCTGCACGAGCGACTTCTTGGCTCACATTTGGTAAAACATTTTCTTTGTGTCAGTTGAGGTTGCATTTTATTGTGTTACTGCGAGTTTGGACTTAGCACCGCTCCACTCCCTTGTTTCGAATGCAGTTTCTCTGGGATTTGGGCTGTCAGCCAGCTGGAAATTGCAACTGTCAATTGCATTTAATTCGCCCTGTTCCTGGCGGTTTGACCTTTTCGAGCCACACAACAGCAAAACATAAAAACAAAAACTGGAAGTGGATGTGGTTGAGGGAAAAACTGAATTTACACTAAATTAAATTAGGACTGGACAGGGTTTAAGAGACGGCGTTTGAGAGGGCGCCTCAACTGTAGCAGCCAGTATCAAGTATACGCCGCATGGGCTGCCATTGAAAGTGAAGCTGCTGACGGCGTTTACACTTTCAAAGGATGCGTGCCATGTCGAGTGTCGTGCAAAATAAACCGCTTGGCAGCGAAAAAAGCTTTTGCACGGTTGCTTTTGAAATTTGGCGCCCTCGCACACACAGCGAGAAACAAAGAAGCACTTGATGAGCACACTCACAGACACACACACACACACAGGGATACACGGACACACGCACTAATACACAAGCATTGTGGTAAAAGCTTTCAAGTGGCAGCAGCAACAACAAGAAGGAGCAGATGCTGCTCCTGACGCCCGCGTCCTTTTTATCTGCTTCGCGATGATTAACCCATTTTCATTTTTTGGCCACAGCCATTCAGCTTTTGACCGATTTTTCAGCATTCAAACGAGTTTTTCAATTCATTGAATGGCAAAGAACATTTTTTCGGACAGAATACTGTTGGCTTTATCTATTATTCCATTTATATGAAGTGATTTTTATTTCTCCATTTTTGTTTCCAAATAAAAAGTATAAGCCTTATAATTTGAATTAAAAACAAGAGTTGTAGTTTTTTTCATGGTTTTCAGATACAGTTTCGTACGTCTAAACCATGCTGCTCATAATGGGTTAAGCGCCTTGTGGCAAGCCAGTGCGCGACACACTCGCACACACAGGCGCGCACAAGAGAAACGACGAAGGACCAAGGACGAAGGACGAGGCGGCGGACACCCACACAATCAAATGCGGTGAGATTCGGGCCACTCAACAGCAGTGGCTGGCACTTTGGGGCGCCATCTCGCGGCCAGTCAGCCAGCAGATTGAATTAACAGTGGAGCCAAGATTCTCATGGTGAGATCGGCATAGAGTTCCCATTCCGGTGTTGGGGATGCGGATGCCACATCCTCTGGAGAGCAATGGAGCGCATTTACAGGCTCTGTGAAAGGCGAGAAAGTCACCACATTCTGTTAATGCCGCAACGTGGCTGTTTGGCAGCGAATGGAAACTACAACTGGCCTTAAGGCCAAGTTCTGATTCGGATTTGCGCTTTTGGGTGCGTTTTTTGTGGGTAACCCCGCAGGGTCCTTTCTTTTCGTCCTGTCTAGCGCTTGTCCAATTTACCAGTTTGGCTGTTTGGCTGTTTGGCTGTCAACTGTTTCCTTCGACTTTCTCTCGCCGTTTGTCACTCGTTGGCCACAAGGCAATCCTTTGATATCGCATCCTTTGGCGCAGCTATCAAATTTCTTATACTTAAGCAACAGCAGGAAGGACACTGCCTGTCTTTCCTCCGCTGGCCTTATTTCACTGCTTTTATTTCGTTTTGTTTCAGTTTCATTTTGCCACTGCTGAGAGCAGAATAATGACAGCCTCGTTGGTTGGTATCTTCAACTTTTTCCTTGGATTTCTTCCAATAAAGTGAACGCATTCTCTGGCGGCAGTCCTCGAAATATGTTCCTCACTTTGTGTGTCTGCTTTTTGCTGGCCCGTTAACGCGGCATATGAAATATGGATTCACTTACGCATCACTCGCGACCCTTCGAGGCCATTAAGTCACCATTGCTCCTGCTCCTGCTCCTGCTCCTGGTCCAGCTTCTGTTCCTACTGTTGGCTGAAGGATTCCCTTTTTGGAGTGCCCCTCTACATCATATCCTTTTCTTTTTTGCACTACTGCACTCTTGTAGGCGAGTATCCAAATGGATGAAGCTGTGACTCTTTCTCAATTAACACTTTTTTACCACTGGCTGCTTAAAGTGCCGTCGCGTCGATCTGAATTAAAGCGTTATATACATATACTCTTTTCCTATCTCATTTACTGGAGTTGTGAAAGGAGGAACAACCGCAGCCTAATATCCGGAGCATAATTGTGGGCTTACCCAAATCCTCTTAGTAAACTGCGCACTAGCCCGCCACGATAAAAACTCTCTGCTTCATTACCATTCATTTAGCATTAATTGTTTTTTTGGGCCGTATTTCTATTTATGATATAAGTACTTAGTAACGCTTACCCCAAAACATTTCCAGGGTGCTGAATTAACTAAGAAATTTCTACAGGCCAAATAAACAACATGGAATAGCTCACAGCATAGCAAAACAGCACACAAAAAAAGCAAGGAAAATAAAGACAAGTAAAACCCAACAACCAAATCCGCTTTGAAATACTCCGCAAGTGCATATGGAATATGAGTAGAACAATTATTAGATGGAAACCAACTGTTTTTCCAACACAATGCCGGCAGTTGGGGGCGGGGTCAAGTGGGCGGGCAAAGACAAGCAGACGATTCCCAGGCTTCAAGTGATGCCGAATCCGAATGCACCACAGATACTGGAAAACTTTCTAATGCAGGGAGCCCACGAAACCAAAATCATTGTGGGTGCAAGTGCACAAAAAACATAATTATAATTCATCATAATATAATCTTGATATACACTTTTATAGGTTTCAGGTTTCATGTTAATAAGAGGGAATATTAACAAAAGCTAAGTTTCGTTGCGATATAAATTACAACTTTTTTTTGAGGAGTGGATAGATATTTCTTCAAGTGCCCATTTATGGTCTTCCATGCAGTCGCACATGTACTATATGCAGCCGTACAAGTCTGGGTGAGAGTACATTATAACAGTGGGCTAGTGCAAACATTAAAGGCAGCACATAAAATGCTTTCTTTGTGCATGATAGCGCGCCCAGTTTTCCAGAAGCAGGGGAAGGAAATGCAAAAACAAACGAAAGCGTGTGCCGGCGGAAGGCGGTAGAAAAGCTGGAAAATGTGAGCAAAAGGTATTGTTAAGTTGCAGAAAGACCACAACAAACCGACGAACACATAGATATGGAAGTGCACTCACACATGAGCATTTGCTGGATGTATTAGATGTATGGGCAAAACGGACAGACAGACGGACTGTCGAAAAAAATGGCATTTCATAAAAGATTTAACATTCAAATGTGCAGATAGAGTCCAGAGTACTCAGTGTGCGAGTGTGCAAGTGTGCTGCTTCTAAATAAAACTACTTAAGCACATGTGAATGAACAGCATTAAGGATGCAGGACTATGATGTGCATTTTTCTCATGTTTAATTCGCCTGTAAAATAAATTTCACTCGAAGTAGCAAAAATGTGAATAGCAAACTGCTAGCAGCGAATCGATGCATTTTTCTACGTTTTAACAGGACATGGCTAGGTGACCACCAGCGAACCATTGACGCTGCGATTTTTCTTTTATTTCTGTTGCAGATTCTTAATCAGGACAAACTTATCCGCTATGCAGGAGCATCAACAGCAAGGCTATCAAATAAACGAATCGTCGGACACGGCCAAGCATTGGAAAGGAAGGAGCTGTGGAGCTGTGGAGCTGAGAAGCTCAGTAGCCGAATGGACGGACAGCAGACACTATCTGCGCTTGTCCTTGCAAGCGGCGGCCCCACCCGAAATCCGAAATCAGAAATCTGCCGGCAGGAACGTAATTTAAGAAGCACGTTTTGCATGTCGCTGGCCAGGACTCAACCCGCCGTAAAGGGCCGAAGCCCAAGGCTCAAGTCCAGCTCAGCTTTTAGCCCACCGCTGCACAGAGAAAGAAATTTATAACAACAGATGAAAATATATGACAGACAGACTTAATAAGCACAATGATGAAAAACATTTTAAAAGTTAGATTTACAAATTCGTATACATATTAGTATATCTTATATAATACAATTCAAAGCTCTTATGAACAAAGTCACTCGGAGTTTTTATTGTGTATTTATCTGCTGCCTGTTTCTCTTGTTGTCCTGCGCTTCCTTACTCATATTAAATGCAAAAGTCATTGAGCGCACGACAACACTGAGGCGGGGGGGAACTTAAAGGAAGGGGCAAGGTGGCGAGGAAGTGGCAGAGGTAGCGAACCTGGTAACAAAAACAACTAGTTTATTTCCGCATCCTTGGACATGAGTTTGCTGTAAAATTTCGTGTTGATGATCTTACTAGGTTATGCATTAGTTTTTCGTGCTCGCCGTAAGTCCGCCTTAACCCCTCTCTTAACCCCCCACCATATTCCTTTCCATATCTGCGCTTTCACTTCCGCTCGTTCCGATTTGCATTTGCACCACCTTCCCCCACCACCCCCTTGTAGCTTTGATTTTTTGTGTCCTGTCGCTGCGCTAAATCTGCACCAGCAACATGCATGCAGATTCTACGGAGAAAGGGGTGAAATGAAGCTCCTCCGATGTTGCTTGTCTTTTATGTTTATGTAAATTGAAGTTTGGCAGCAACAGCAACAGCAGCAGCAGCAGCACACCCATAAATATTAAGTATACGTGGCATTGTCCCTGCCTGTGCTGTGCTTCGCAAATTGCAACATTTTAGTAGCCCAGGAGGATTTGCATCCATTGACTAAGTGCCGCTGATGTACTATAAATATTCTACGTTTACAGCCAGCCACTTTGTTTAAATGTCTGACACCTCACAGGCTTTTTAACCAAAGTTGAAGTTGTCAATTGGAAACCTTCCTTACTAATGTGTTAAATATTTAAGTATTGCATGAATAATTAACCGTAACAAGTAAATCTAAGTTTTTAGATATATTTTAAATTTGCACTTACCCGCTGGTAAGCACTGACAGCCGCTGCCGCCGCGGACTTGAGGCTCTGAACTCTGTATGTTGCCGGCAGGGGGGGCGTGGCAGATGTCCTGCTGGGCGTGGGGCAACGAAAGCGTTGTGGAGGCATCATCGGTGAAGGTGGTAGTGGTGGTGGTTGCATCAGCGCCTGGAAGTGGGTGAGCATAGGCGGTGGCTGTGGCGGCGGTGGAACGCTCTTCGCCTGCAACAAAGGCTTGCAATCCTCCGGCGGCGGCAGAGGAGGTTGCACATGCAAATTATGCTGTTGCTGCTGCTGCTGCTGCTGCTGCTGGGGATGTTGCTGTTGCATGGGCAACATCAAGGGCACAAAGATCATCGACTGGGCAGGTATGTTATTGTAAATAGCAGGTGCCTTGTTGCTGCCGCCGGTGTTGTTGCACTGTTGCATGTTGCAATGCGAATGACAATGTTGCATGGTCAGCAGCGGCTGCTCTGTGGCAATGCTGCTCATGTAGGTGCTCGTTGTTGCAGTTGCTGGCATCAGACAGCTGCCGTACAAACAGTTGGTTGCAGTTGTTGTTGTCTGCTGCAAGGTGGTGCTGCAGCTGCCTAGTTGATGCTCCTGCTTCTGCTGCGGATTTCGGTTAAGCGGTGGCGGCGGCTGTTGATGCAGCAATCGCGGAACGGGCAGGTGCTCGTAGTCCTGGCAGTCCTGGCAGCAGCCGCTGTTCCCGGACGCGGGCATCGCATAGGGCTGACTGGTGGCATGGGCAGCGGTGGAGTAACTCAGCAGCTTGGGCGCCTTGCCCGGCGGCTGCCAATGGAGGGAGCAGGGCAGGATGCCCACCAATCCCAGTCCCGCGGCGGGACTGGTCGGTACTCCGGTCGACAGGTTCGCTATTTTTGGCTCCTCCTTATATTTACCTGAAAATTAAATACCAATATTAAAGACTATATTTAAAGGCGGCCATTTAATAAGTAAGATAATTTAACAAAAAAGAACCAAAGGCGTACTTTCAAACAATGAAATTATCAATCAGCCATTTAGTGGCCAACAGCCAGCGAAGTTTGGAAGTTCAGAAGAGGGCTTTAAATACCAAATCATATATATTTTTAATGAGTCGAGCAATTTTCGGGCTACTTGTTATCATTCCTTTGCCTTGTCCTCGGCAACTGCTTACTTTGGCTTTTCATAATTTATGAGTTATTTTCGGCACGCTTGATTAAAATGTACGCCTTATTAAAACATCTTTGAGAACAACAAGGTAAGGAGGCGCTGGCTGTTCAAAAAGTATCTTGTTGTGGGCGGGATTTTTTGGCGCCTCGTCTACCGATTCGCCCTCAATGGGCTGGCATCCGTTGGAGGCTTTCAGAAATCACTCAAAGTTTGTCAAGAACGAGAAAACCAATTTTTCAGCTGAGTGCATTTTAATTTCGTATACGCCCCGTGTTCGCCTGTGGAGTCCAGCAGCCCAACAGCCCAACAGCCCAGAGACCGAAAACATGAGACCGAATGCCTAACCCCGAACTGTGCGTGTGCGATGGAAAGTTTGCTTTTCATTGCAACACGCTTGAAATGGCAACTTGGACAAACAGGACGGGCAGGGGTAACAATAACACGGGAAAAACCGAAAAACTCGAAGGCAAATGCAAGAAAAATTGGTCGGCCCTGTTCCCTTCTACCTTTTTCCTTTTGGCCAGCTCTCATTGCATTCCCTTTTCCTGGCCAATTTGCATGGCTCTGTCCACAGAGCATTGTTGACTCCGTTGGCTTCGCTTCTTGGAATGTTCCAAAACGCATTTTGGCCAGAAACGAGTCCTTGCCACAGACCAAACAATGGAATATTAGATGTGACAAAACAGGTGCACGTGTCCAGCCATTGTAGCAACTGCCTGTAGCCAAAATTTCTAAGCTGGGAGCTATGCATTCGCCTCAGCCAGTTGGCCATTGGCCATGGGCCATGGTTAATTGTCAGACTGGCTGCTGGCCATAAATCCCAATTTTACAACATACGTGCAGTATCAATCAGCAGTCAATAGGGCTACTTGACAGAGGACTCCTAAGATTGCAGATCTGAAATGAATACTGGGATCATTCCACAGGCTTGGCAATCAATCAATGATGTGAACAGTTTCGAAGCAGTTTATAATGATCTAAAACAGAGGTTCGAGTTCGTAAATCGCAGCAGTAATCAAGTGTTAAATTGTTAAAATATTCATTATTTATATTTATTCAAAATAAATGATAATGAAAACAAAACGACCAAGATTCTTTACTAAAATCCGCTTTTGAATCTGACAGGTTTTAACTTCCCGTTTTGCGGGAAACGAAAGCAAATATCTTGAAAACAAATTTCCATAATTCCATAAATACTTGGCCCGCATAATGAAAAATATTTGCACAACTCAAGATCAAAAGTTTGGTGGCAGTGCTGGAATAGTTTAGTTTCAGGGTTTAGACAAGCAAGACAGCAACTTTCTGACTTTTCTTGCCGGCGATTAAGTTGCCAGCATATGGAAAGTTTCCATTTTGGCCAACAATTTTCAGCTGTAATCGTGTTCAATTTGTGTGCACAATACGAGTAACTGGGTAAGATACGCGTGCATATGCAACTATTGTGGCTCTCGGAGCTTAATTACAAAAACCCGAAAGGGGTTTAGTACGGTCGCAGAATCACTGGCAAGGACACAGACCGACCGCCGGAGTCCTTTGAAAGTATGTTTTGTGGCCCTGTGTTGTCCGTGAGATATACAAAGCTGAAAGTACAAAGAAACTTACAAAAAGAATTTGGTAGCATCAAAGCAAAAATTTTTAATGAATTTCTTGCCGGGCAGCAGTGCCGTAAGCCTGCAAAACGCACCATACGCAAATGCAAAAGGCGCAAAAAGGACCTGGACCCTCCCCCCCCCGTTTCCTGGGAACGGGAATGCAGGGTCAAAGGTCCGGCCAGGACCGGCACCACTTCATCTTCCCTTTTGGCCGCTGGCCCCGGTGCCCCGGTGCCCCGGCAATCGTGCTGCTCATCGGTGGCCTTAATTAAATTTAAATATTTTATCACCGAAAAATTGCCAGGCGGCAGCAACTGCGCAACAACAACAGCAGCAACGGCGGCAGGAGCAGCAGGACATGAAAAGGGTGCAAATGTGTGGGTGGGCGGATGGGTGGATGGGTGTGTGCCTGAGTGCAGACAGCCGAAAAATACTGATGTGGGTGTATTTTTCATTATTTGCCCAGCGCTGCAACTTTTTTCTGCTCCCCACCCACATGCCCGCCCTTGCCATCGCCACACTTCATATTCAATTGTGTTGAATAATTGCCATACGCTTTTTTGACCAACGGTTTTTGACACTTTCCTAAAAGGACACACGCGCCCTCAAGTGCCCCGCCCACAAACACACATTCACACACAGACACACACACCAACTCAAGAGCCGCCCTCATGCCACATTTGAAGTTCGGTTTTCCCTTTTTTCCCAGCAACCGAAAAGTGAGCAAAACACTCGACCAACCGGGCGGGGAAACTCCGAGGACCTCTGGACACACACACACACAGGGACACACATACGCAAACAGAGCAACAACAAGCAGCAGAACAGCAACAACAATTATAAAGGGAACTGGAAACAAAAACAAAACATGCCAAAAGCGTTTTTTGAAATATCTTTGTAAATATTTAAAATGTTCCGTACATGCGGGCGCTTCAATCAAACCGAATCGCCAATGGCGGGGGGGAGGAAGGCGAAGAAATGGCCAGGATGGGGGTCCTGAAAAAGGTCCTGGGACAGGGACCAAGGCTATTGTGCGCCAGGCACAGACCGGGACAAGTTTTAAATAGTTTTTGTTGGCAAATGTCAAAATGCAATTTGATATTCATAAATTAATGAAGCGCCATTGCAACAAAAAACCTCTCCTGGATTATAAAGTTTTTACATAAATTATGTGCGAGGGCTTTTGAGGAAAGGGTTGTGATTTAAATCTGGTATTTAAATGTGTAATCCTTGGCTGATTATAAATGCATTAGAATGGCATGGAAAATTTGAAATTCTTTTCAAATTCCATTGAACTGCCATTACAATTTGGAAATAGTAAGGTTTACGTTACAGTAATTAAAATACATTTCAGTGAAGAGGGATTTTTAAAATAATCCCTTTTTAATACATTTTGTTTCAAATTTTTTGGAACAAAAAAAAATTTTTTTTTAATTTTACAAAAGTAATAGCACTTGTGGTAGCATAGCTGATCTGCTTTAAAGGACTTAAAAAATAAAACTTTATTCATTTTTACAATTTTGTGAAAAAGCTGTCAAAACAGAATGTTTCAGAGTAACAGCACCACAGAATGACTCAAGATTTTTATTTGACTTAAGGATCTGCTTTCTTGTACACATGCGCACTCATTTAAGCCGCTGTTTTCCTTTGCGGCTACTCAAAAAAAATTGTAAACAAGGTCAGAACACGTATGCCAAAACACGTAACACAACAAAGAGAGCGGCCTGCAGAGGTCCTTCTACTCACACTCTCTCTATCTCTCCCGTCGAAGTGCAGTGCTCACTCACACTAGTGCAGGTCCTGGCAGGACACCGCCCGAATGGCCCACTTTTCGATGGCTTGTATCGAATTTTTGTATACTTCCGCACAACAAAACTCGCGACTCGGCGGGGGCAGGAAAACGAATCGGGACGAGAATGGGGATAAACGGAGGGGCGGACGAGCACGTGGTAGCCGTGAAAACCGGGAAGTCAGGAAGGATATCCTTTCCAAGACATTAACGATTAGTTCTGAGCGAAAAGCAGCGCCTCGTGTCGACGAATTGACACTGAAGAGCCCAGTCGCCAAGTAGCCAAAGTCGGCGTCCAGCAGTTTCAGTTGCCTTTCAAGTGGCAGCGCTGCACCACCACCAAAAAAAAATAAAGAAGAAGAAGGCGACCCATCACACACACACATACACACACACGTGTGCCACCAATACAGTGCACGCAAGGCGAGCCAACCCAAGCAACGGAATAAAGGCGAACGGCTCTGCCCTGTGGTTGACATTATCGCATGCAACTAAATCACACGCACACACACAAACACACACACACACAGCTGCAGGTGCACCCACCCCTCGTCCTTTTTGCACCGCCCTTCGTGCGCTCATTCGCTCGTGCAACGCGGCGTATGGGTAACAATGGAGAGTGGCTCACACACACACACAGCCACTAACACTCAGCTATCTGCCTTAGCGCCATTTATGGCATTTGATATGCTAATTTGCACATATTCATAGAGAGAGAGCTAGATTAAAGGAGAGAGTGAGAGAGAGAGCAAGGACATCCACCACCGGGACGCAAAGGTGCGAGTGTGGCCATCTGCTGAACGAGGCCGGCTCATCGTCAGCTCCTTCGTCCTGCTGCCTCGCTCCTGGCCAAGTGGCTCACGAGTATCTCTGTTATGATGGCTCTTCAGCGCGCCCGAGTTTTGAGTCCTGAGTGGCAGCAGGTTAAGTTGCCTGATGAGCTGCACTTTGTCATATGGACACGACACACTCTGCGATTCCATTAATTATTTAGAGCTTAAAACGAGAACTTTAAGCAGGATTTTCTGCTAGCATAGGTCGAGATACTATTAAAATAATATAAAGTAGTTTACAAATGATTTTTCATGTCCCTTTGAAGTTAAAACAGAACCTTATTTCGAATCTTTAGCACTTAAAGGATTTCACCATTCACCACCATTTTTTTAAGTTTATAACTTATTATCAAGTTTCATATTTTACTGACTGTAGCGCACTTCTCGAATTCGTCGAAGTCCTTCGGCTGCATCCACCACCGAGGAGCAGCACCACGTTTTCGTTAGCTCTCTCAACTCTCCGCATGCTGCAAGGATTCTCACCAATACCAATGCACTCGCAGTCCAGTGGAAATGCATGTACGACACAGAGGCGGAGTCTGAACGCTGGTCATGTAAAAGCCACAAAGGCTTATGTATCCAAAGGGGAGGCGCCATTGAACAAGAGTATATAGTCGCTCTCTAGCTTTAGTTTTCCTCAGAAAAGACAAAATGGCGGATAATTTGCGTGTAAAAATATTCGAAAACGATCATTTCCGGTGAAAACCCCCAGGTAAAACGACGCCTCTGCGCTTTGTTTACGAGTTGTTTTGCGGACGGGATGCAATACAACAACAGGCTGGCGGCGAAAATGCGATACAAGTCACGAAGAGTCGCTCACCGAGAGCGAAAGTGACTGCTCCTTGTATCGCAATTTTCCTCGGCTCGCTCTCGGCTGCAAAACTGCGATACAAGCCAGCAACAACTGCAGGGAGTATGAGCACGTGGCATCCTGTTGAGCCTTTTCCGAGAAGGAATCAGCTGACAGGACTCGGCAAGTGCACCTGACACCTGCTAGCCGGCATCGCCGACATCGACGACATCCTGGCAGCCCGATGGTCAAACCGGCGTCCAGTTTGACACATTCCGGACACTATCTCCCAATGGTCAGAGGAGCACATGTGTGACGCTATCGAACGATGGCATCGTTGGCCCAAAACTTTGTCATCCATCCCGGCGAGAAAGCCATGAATATTACTACGACTTTATCGGTGGCAGACAGTCTCCTGCCCACTGCTTCTTTGGCAAATTATGCAAATTTCAGATTTCCCAAGTAAACATTTACTTTACTTTTCAGCGCAGACAGCGTGGCCCGGCGGCGCTTAAACCTCCGACTTGCAATCTCCATCGCTCCTTTGGCTCCTTTTGGCTCTTTTTGGCCATTTGACATTTGTTAAGTTTTCTTATCGCGCGCTTTCATTAGCGACCGTCGTCTGGTTCGGACCCAGAGACCTTCTAATTGTCTTGCAAATTAGAACGCCAGTGACGAAAAAATGCGAACCCCAGAGATGATGCGGGAAATCCCAGAGTTCGTCGTTTATTTACCCATCGAACAACCGGAATGAGGAGCATGTGGCATCTGCTTGAAGGAAATGAAAAGTAAACAAAGCTTCTGCCGCTGCCGCCGTGCCACATTTGGCGGCATGTGAGCGGGCCAACCCCCGTAATTTTTGAATGGCGATTTCCGTTGAGCACGAGGACGTGCTTCTGTCGAGGATTAGCCTCCCAGACACGGCAGCTGCCGAGCACCGTCACCGTGTCCGGCGGAAACGCACAACAGACACGGCCCACTCCGGCGTATTTTTATAGACTTTTTCACTTAATCCCCCACAGAAGCATAACACAGACCTAACGCCAATCGATTAACTGCCAAGTGGAAGGCTTTAAAATGGCTTTAACTAAAGTCTGCTGGCATGATGTACGACCACAAGTTGGTCTTGAATATTTCATGAGCTCTTAAAGGGCGAGATGTTTTCTTGAACTGAACAGTCTAGAATATATTGTTCAGTAGAATCCGACTGTAGCGACGTTCAAGGGACCGACGACTTTACGTCGTTAACACCGATTGAAAATATCCGATTTTTTACAACATTTTTTTTCGATAGCAGTAAAAATAGTTGTCCAAATGTGGAATTCCATACCTCGTTGAATTCGTAACAAAATTCCCTATCGATCCATGTACATACATTGAAATGCTGATTTTTGGCCATTTTTCGCAAAATTTGATGATGGTACACCCCTTATCGAAAATGCAAAAATTTGTCAAATTTTTGTTTTTCGAAAATCAAAAAAGTTGGGATAGACATTGTTAGATATGTTAATTAGCAGCACAAAACAGTCTTTATTTTAGTTATGCGGTCATTTTTGGCCAAGTTATGGCAAAAACGCCGATTGAAAATATCCGATTTTTTACAAAAAAATTTGTTTTCGATTTTTTGATAAAAATAATCCGTTTTTTTTCCATAGCAGGAAAAATTGTTGTCCAAATGTGGAATTCCATACCTCGTTGAATTCGTAACAAAATTCCCTATCGATCCATGTACATACATTGTAATGCTAATTTTTCGCAAATTTTGATGATGGTACCCCTTATCAAAAATGCAAAAATTTGTCAAATTTTTTTTTTCGAAAACCGAAAAAGTTGGGATAGACATAGTTAGATATGTTAATTGTCAGCACAAAATAGTCTTTATTTTAGTAATGCGGTCATTTTTGGCCAAGTTATACGATAATTCCGATTGGAAATACATAATTCCAAAAATTGTTAATCATATTTTCCGTAGATCTATAAAGGTTTGGAATAAAGTCTTTGAAGTTTATAGATTAATATTCTTTATGATTTATGAAGTGGGGATCTCATATACAGATTTTTGTTACCCTTTGAAAGGCATAATTTGCAGATACTTAAAAGCATCAACTCAAAAATGTCTGTTAATTTGGGTCCCCAATACTTCATTTATTGCTTTGAGGAGGAGACAAGATGTTTTTGGCTCTAATTGAAAAATTATTGGGCCATAAAATATGTAAGCGGCGTAAAGACGATGTTCACAGATTTAATTGGCTCCAAAAGTTTCAAGTACTTTTCACTCTCGCCGAGTTTAATACATTTTTAAAGTGTTGTGCAAGGACGAGTTGGGCCCACCGTTTGATGGCGGTACTTAACCGAAAGTTGAAGAGACATTTGCAAATCGCAAAGTATAAACAAAAGTTCTTTATATTTTTGCGCATAATGAAATCCCACAGCGATGGGATGCCGCCAGCAAAACATTCTGCAAAATTACCCTTAAAACAAAAATGCATTATTGTCATCTAAAATGCAAGCATGCATTATCCTGTCACAGGTCCTTTGAGAGTTGGCTTTTTGCGTGGCTCGCCTGGCTGCTCTACAGCTCGAGCAGCTTCAGCTTCTTTTGCTCCGGCAACGTTTATTATCCGCACAGCCCCACTCCGCACTCGCATTCGCATCCGCAACCGTATCCGCATCCGCATCCTTCGAAGGAAAGCCAGACAATAGTACTGGCCGTGTCCTTCATAAGCCAGTGAGCTGGGATCAATTTGCCAGCAGCCAGAAACCTTTCTAGTTGCGCATGCAAATATGACAAACACACAGAGTACGAGCCCGGCTATATTGCCCGGAATAACCCTTTCCAATCCCAATCCCAAAACCAATCCCCATCCAGATCTCCTCCCTGAGCACTCCGATCTAATCCACTCCTTGGCTGGCCCTTTGGCCATCTGTGTCTCGTGTTAATGCTGCATTCTTGTGGGAAATTATCGCTGTCGGAGGGCCAGAGACTTCGACTTCGGTTGCAGTTGCTGGCCAAAAATTTGAATTTGCCAAATTACATATTGAAATATTATTGCAGTGCGCCCCAAAAAAAAATTCGCTTTCCGGCAAAGTGCGAATTTGACAATTTTTTTTGTTGTCCCCCCCATTTGGATATTTTTCTTTCCTTTTTTTTTTTGGCTTCCTCCGGGGCTCAAAATTGCTTTCAAATTATTTTGTCAGCTGCGGAAACGTGGTGGCGATGGGTCTCCAGTTCGAGAATTCCACTTCGTTTCCGGTCCGCAGTCGTCACTTGCGTGCAATTTGCGGCAAAGGCGAGTGGAAATTGAACACAGATTATTATTGCTTATTTCTGCATGCGTTGCAGGTTCGCCGCTCGCCGGATTACAGTAATAAAAGTCGAGCGAGGGAAATCATACGGCCGTAGTCTCTGTCCGGGCGGAACCAGCTCTAATGAAAGCCCGTGCTCATGGGTAAACCAAATCAAAACCGAGCGAGTGTTAGGTATGCCACGGCGCCAGCCTCAACTATCAATAGGGGAAGCCCTTTATTACCCTGTAAAGTATCTACAGATACAAAACATCAAATGCTCATAAATATAGAATTATTTCCCTTTATATTCTTAAACTTCTTTGTTAGCATTATTTATTATTCATTTTATAATTACAAGTAGACCACAGATCCTTTATTCCGAATCACCAATTCGCTCACAATAACGAGGTATTCGAACGGCAACGCTTAGAGCGCAACTGAAACCACAGCCGCAAATTGAAAGACAATAAATGTGCGCAGTCATATGGAAAATTGTGATATTCACACAATTTAATTAACATGAATAAATATTGTTACAGGCGGGCGGGTGGTCGGGACCTGTGCAACAACAATGGCAAATGGCAAATGGCAGTAGGCAGTAGGCAATCGGAGTAACCGGCTAACGAGCGGACAGCATGGCGTATGAGTAACGGCGGTCGTTTGATTGTCTGCATGCAAAAGAAACAACAACGACGATGGGCAAACAAATCGCAAGAAAGGACAAACTGCGGGGAATGTGCGGCCAAAACAAAAGGCTCGACAGACGGAAAACATCATAAATACCCGAAAATCTCACTGTTTTATTGTTCGAAAGCCGAGCTCATCAGCGGTTGCCAGTTGCCTGTTGGCTGTTGGCAGTTGGCTGTTTTGGGCCAGAATGTCGCACGCCTGCTCACATTGTCAGACACTTGAATTGTCAACCCAAATGGTGGCTAATCAGAGCATTTTCCAGGAGTTTAGCGCCAAATGCTGTGACACTGCCATGCCACGAACTTTGAGGGCTCTTCATTAGCCAGTTTTGCAGTGAGCTTTGGCACACGCAGAACAATTTTGTTCTCTAAGTATGATAAGTTTGGGTTTGGGCTACCCAGATTTGGATTGAAATCACAGCTTGACTGCCAGCGACATGACTTTATTAGGGTCTCGCCTTTGTTTTTGCGCTGTCACCTCTGACCGCATGACCGACATGATTCCGGTAGATTAAGTGGAAATGTCAGAATTTGCTTTGGCCATTTACGACTTTGCTTACATTATGCTAAACAAAAAGGCGCTTGAAATGAATAAACCAGGAATTAATACGCATTTTGCCAAACAATTTCATTAGCAAAAATTTCAATTAGTTGCACGATTGAATCGACAGGATCTCAACAACTTTTTACGCCGCTGTGTAAGTGTGTATTAAAATCAATTGAGAAATCAGTAAAAAAGTAAACTCGAATTGGCGGCCCACAAAGTTTTGCGATTCACGATTGAAATCTTTTACGGCCTGAAATTATGAGAACATTTTCAATTTGAGTTCTCGTTCTTTGGCGGCGCGGGAAGCAACAGAGCGTGACACAAAAGTAAAGCAAACTTTTCGCTTACAGTTTCATGAGCACGGGGCAACAATCGCTTCACTTCAGTGGCAAAGACGTCGAACTGCCAGCAGCACCACCATGGCCCTAACCCACTACCAAAAAACCACCATCGGTGGCAGCAATTCGCATAACAATAACAATAACTTGGCTGCAAACATTTCAATACCAAGATTCAGCCACGTTCCAATTGCCGGGGCAGCAAAAGAGTAGATAGATGGATGAGATCTGTGCACTGCAAAAAATCTTGCCAGTTGGAAAGTAGAACTGACTATTTCCTTGCTATTAAATCGTTTGCAATAAGTAAGAGAGCGCAGTAAGTGTATGTGTTATTTTTTTCAGCGTGCAAAAGTGGAAAGGAGTTTTCCGGGGTTGTTGGAGCAACCGGTTGTCTTTGGCCGCAAGTCAAGTGTTTTGGGCGTGGGTCCAGGCACAACACACCACACACCCACAAAGGTCCTGGCGAAAAAAGTCAATTGTTCAAGTTAAAGTGAAACTTTCTCAAGAAGTTTTCCCAGACGCTGCTGCCGCCTTTCTTTTCGTGCCTTTATCTGTGCTGAAGTGGGGATCTGGGATCTGGAACTGTATGGGTTGTAAGGCGGAGCGGGGTGAAACGCTTCAATGGTTGCCATTGACACGTTAACTTTGCAATTGCAAAAGCCCCTCCCCCCTACACCCTACCCCCTCCAAACCACTGTCGACCCATAATCTCGTGTCTGCCGCAGTTTTCCGCTTATTTCGCCAGCTGTGCGTCCTGTGTAGACAGTTCCTTTCGCTGCGTGCCTTATCTCCGCCAGTCCGCCGTGTCGTCCTGTGCTGACTTAAACACGGCTGGACAAATTGTCCTTTAAAATTCAAGCGATTGTCGACATCTCGCAGCCAGCACTCGCAAAATGCACGACACGCTCATATTTCAAATGTAAAGTTCATGTTTATATTTTGGCTAATGTTTTTTTTCTAGTCGAGCAGTCGAGTGTGCTGGACAAAATAATAGAAAAAGTAGCTGAGAAAAAAAAGGAGAGCAAACCACTTTTGAGTTTGACACCAGCTGGTCCCTGCCTGCGGTCGTCCTCGAGGGGGAGGATCACCGCCCCCCTTCATTCCCCTCGGGCGATCCATGGTTGCCACTGGCTGCCTGACTGCCTGAAGTGGCCGTAAAAGCTTTCAGCATTAATAGCTTGAGTGAGTTTCAATACATATTGTCAATATGGCCATTGGCCAACACACTGCAAAAATCAGCACACAATATTACTGAATTATTAGGCACAGCTCACTTAACTATAGATGTATTTGGCAAGCATCATAATATCCACAATTAAAGCAAAAAAACCTAATAAAATGTATACTAGGTTTATAGTTGTGATTCAAATAAAGGCATTACTATTCAAAGTGGAAAGCGGAATCGTTAAATTAAACTGTAAGCTGTTATACACGAAGCTCCTATATTCAAGCATTTTTATATCATTGATTCAAAGATTCTTTCTTTCAGCAACATCTTCGAATCAAAGACTCTTTCTTCCTCCATAAATGGATATTTAAATATTTCTCTCTCTGCACACACACCACGGCACACACGCACACAGTTGCAGCGACGGCGAGTCGCCAAATTGATGACAGTTTGCCAGAGTCAGTTGCAAAAGCCGCAGCAGCAGCTTCCATGGGTCCCTGGGTTCATGGGTCCATGGGTCGATGTCGATGGCAATGGCAATGGGTATGAGTATGGGTATGGGTATGCATATGTGGACCGACCCTGGCTAAATACATTGAAATGGCTTTGGCTATTTGTTTTTGGGTTTTTGAAGGAGGCCAGGGGTTTGGGTTTTGGTTGGCGGGGAGGGGGCGAGCTTAGACTGTTATGGCTTGTGCCATTTTGGCACTTTGTAATTGCCTTGTTTGGCCTGTTGTCTTTTTTGTTTTTTTTTGTTCATGTTGTTATTGCCATGTTGGCAACGCATTTGGCTTCGTTTTTTGCGGCCTGGCCGGGGTTTTAGCTAAATCTATGCCATGAGCCATGTTTTTATATATCAATATTTGCACAGTGCCATGCAATAAGGGAATTACAAATACATGGAAATGGAAATACGAACGGCGGAAATACTCGTACGCCTCGACTTTCGGTCTCTCAGGGCGATAAGCCTTGCTTATGGCCGGCATAAAAATCTATTGCCAGCCGCAATCGGGCAATTAAGGAAATATGAATATAAATTGGATAAAGATGTGTAATTTGCCGGCTTGAAGTCGCCCCCAAAATAAAATAATTTGCCAGTTCAGTTTTTGTACGATTGGAATTCCGCAGAGCAAGGCCTCGAACTTGCCGGAAATTCCTTGGGCCCGGGCGGATGCATTTAGAATTTATGTGGCACTTGTCGGCCCAAAAGTCGCGCGAATTTATGTCCCGCATTCGCTGACCACTAACCGTTTTGGTCGAACGAACGACGGGCTTAAGAATACTTTGTCCGCCGGCGGCCATCGTTTGTTTTATTGTTATTGTGCAGTCATGACTTAAAAATTTGTCGCTCAGGCTTTCCAGGACCCCCAAAACAGGAGCAGGACTTCGAAACTCGAGGCCGTGTAACACCGACAGCCATGACAATGCAAAGCAATTTCCGCCGCTGGGGCTTCGCTTTTATTTGGCCATTTGTTTGTGAAACCTCCAACCAACCTCACATGCCAAGCTCACACTCGTAAAAACTTAACCCTAATATTACCAGAAAAATGCTAATTGGCGAGTGGTAAAGATAGGGTCTATAAAAAAGTTTTAAATAAACCAGGAGTTTCTCTAATTATGTTTAACCATTTATGGGAAATGTTTTGTCTTCGATAAAACACAAAATAGCACACTTTGAATACAATTTTCTGCAGCGATATATACACTTCCATCTGAAAGGACTGCAGTTTGTTTCGAGTGCAGGACCTCGGGATCCGTATGCCGGATCTTGATGCGCGTGGATTTGTCTATGGCAGCCGGAAGTCGCAGCTTGGGGAGATGCACTCGTATGCGCGGTGCAAATTTATCGTTTTTAATTTGCCGCAAGCGCAAAGAGACGAAAAAAAATCATAGAGGAGGCTAGTAAATAAAAACAAGAGCGAAATATTGAAAGGAGTCGGCTGTTGGCGGGGCTGAGAAAAAAAATGGCAGTCGCGTAATGCCTTTAATGGTTTTTGCATTGCGAGCAAACCCCATTCTTTGCCTGCGACATGCCTGCGGCGACTTATTGAAAGCTATAAATAAGGATTTCCGGTGACGGGCAGATGGGGCGTATGAGCAATGTCACAAGTGGCACAGAAAGACGCAATGATTATGCGGTTAACGCAAATTTGTTTGCGGATTTGCTCAGCTTTTTGTCGATGGTGGCGCTGTTGTGGTCAAGTGCTTATAAGAGCCAACGCCTCATAAAATATACACCGCAAGTGCGATAACTCCTTGGCCCCCAAAAACTTCTGCGCCCAGCAAATGAGAATAATAGCCCATCAAGTATCCTGTAAATGACTGCAGTTGCACTACAGTTTGAGTACGGAAATTGCAATTTTATAAACAGAGGGCATAAATTCGCCAGATGGCAGGCCACGAAAAGGAAGTCGTCGGTGTTAATACCCTGCACAGATGTGGAAAACCCTCTGCGAAAGCCAAGTCACGCATACCCGGGCGAAATCAGAGCTCCGACTATGTTGTACAATTTAAATTTATGTTATAGCCAAAAGTTTGTAAAACTCAATTAATTAACTTTTGTTGCACAACGACGGCAACTATAATACAAACATGAAACTCGCGAGCATAAAAGCAGCAACACAACAAATAAATGGCAAGCAAGGGCCGGCGAAACAATAACAATAACTAATAAAAATATTTTGTTGTAGCAAATAAAAAATAGAATAAAATTAACAAAATGGCCAAAACAAGGCAAACATGAGAGGAATCATGCAGAGAAGCAAATGCAACGCGGTCAGCTACTGAAAACAATTTGAAAAACTAAAACATTTCCGTCAGCAAAAGACCGCAGGAAATCAGTGCGAAATTTGTGGCACTCTGCGGTTGTTTTTCTTCTGTTCATTTTCTGTTCAGTCGAAGGACGCGTATACGCCCCATGGACGCGCTTTAATGCCCGGCCATTGCTCATACGCCCCGTGAACCGGCCGCCGTTCATCATCGCCGCCCTTTGGCGCTTTTGTTCCAGCGCCGCGCATTGCATGTTGTTAAAAATTATTGCAGTTTCTGTTACAATTTGTTCACTGCCACGGCTTGTACTCCCTAATTGCAGTGTATTAAAACATCAAAAGTTAACAGCCAACAACGCACAGCAACTGCCATTGCCAGCAGTGAAGGGCAAAAACAAAAAAAACAAAAATATAAAACAAAAAAAATAAGAATGTACAAAAAAATTGAAGAAAACTTTGACATATTTGTGCGGCGAAAATAATTTAAAAGTTTTGATTGCCAGCATGTGTAACTGTAGGAATTTGCAATTAATTTCGAGGTAATGACATTTGTTTTCCCAACCATCCACCATGGTAATTGAATTCGATTTACTGCGGAACCTTCACATGCCATGGGTTAATAGTTTTGATTTCCAATCACTTGACTCGCCCAATGAACCATGAGCTGCAGTGCACAAAACTCAATTTATACTTTTGTTTTTCTTAGGCAAAAACTGGCCAAAATAACAAAACTCACTTTAAACTTTACTTGTAGTACACATATACCTACACTTTTAAAAAATAAGGCAAATAAGACGATGCATTTTAAATGGATATTCCAAAAAATAACTATCTGATTTTATGATATAATTAATTTATTAATTAATATTTCCACTCGTATTCACAAAATAATTGTATAATATTGTTAACAGATATGAAAATCTCGTGACAATATTTTACCAAAATGACCATGGAAAGAAACTTAATCAATCAAAGAGACTTCATTATTTCCAACTACTTTTTCTACAACGAACATCAATTATGTATTTGAATTATATTTAATAATCACAACATATATTTTTAACTAACGTAAGCTGTTTTATGCAAATATAATATATCACAAATATTTTTCATTGATTTATTAAAAAAGGTGGAACAATTAGTGCCAGTGACTTGATTTTTTTATGTGTACAGTGCGTGTGTATATATGACTTTTAGCCATTTGTGGGCGCTTGGGCGTGTCAAGGCAAGTAACACACACACACACACACTCGTACACACAAACTGGCACATGCATATGTTTGTGTTTGCGGGCAAGGGTATGTGTGAACGTTAATTTCCACAATATGTTGTATCCTGCAGCCAAAAGTTAATTAAAAACCAACAAAACTCGGCGCTGCACACACCACCGACCCTCGAGTCGTCCTGCCAGGACTCCAGGAGCTTGTGGGCTCCTGGAAATAGTTGCCAGCAACTCCTGGGCGTCGTCAGTCATTTTTCTGCTTGTCAGATCCGAAAGCCCGGAGCTGGCAAGCGCGTGCTCCTTGGAGGCAACCCCTTTTCGCAGGATTTGTTTATGGACGCGAAAATGCCATGCAGTTACCCTTTTTTTTGATTAGACCGCGCTCGTCGAAGAGCTTCGGGTTATTCAATGGCGATTGGCGCAAACATTCGCACCCATATGGCACGCGAAAATGGAATTTTTAATCCAATTTAATTGGCAGCAAGGAGCAGGGATCAGGATTCCGGAATCAAGCTCTCCATTTTACCCCCACCCAACCATTCCACTTTCCGGCAAATGTAAATGGAGATGTGAAATGTGCTCGAATGCCGCGGCGCCACGGCAACCAGAAGTGTCGGTGCGGATTCGAGCGGGACTTTAATAAATAAATTGGCTGCCAGCAGTCGGGATATGCACAATATGCTTAAACAAAACCCGTATTAGAACAAAGCACGTCGGCGACACATATATTTAAGGTCGCAACAACGCCACACAAAAAGGCAACATCAGCGGCAAACACAATTTCGCAGCGCACGGCACTAAAAACAAAAGCTAAAACAAAAAGCGAGTAAAAAATAATAAAAACTTGCTGCACTTTGTTGATTAAATTTCATGCTTGGCTCCACCTTTTGGCGCATCGAGTGCAGCTCCAAACACCGCTCCAAAATGCGAACACAACCCGACGGGTCCTGGCATCCCCCCCTTGTAGCTCCTCGCCCCTCACCCTCCGTTGCAGGCTATTAAATCTAAATTTAATTTTTGCGCTAACGCTGACAGGAACAACAAAAACGGCAACATCAACTGCGAGGACAATGCCAAGGAAACCGGGAGACTTTTGGCTTAGTCGCTTTTCGCAGCTTTTCACAGTTTCAGCGGGAATGGCCAAAAGTCAAGCGAGAAATGAAAAGATAATGGTGGATCTGTAACATTGTCGGTGCATTAAGACTGCCGAAAAGTTGTGGTAAATATGCTGTAACAATTGGACAATGAGATGGCTTCATACAAACATTCCTTTGTGCGTTTCATTTTAGGTACAATGTGTAGTAACTTGCTTTCGTGGAATGAAAAAGAGTTGATTATATCAGGGAACTAAAAAAAGTCATTACCTACTTTAAAACTCATATGAAAGAATATAATGTTATAAAACTGGGTTTTTCTAGTAAGGATATGATTTTCCCTATACAGAGCATCAACAAAGATACTATTCAGTAAGACAAACACTAGTAGGATGCCACGCAAAAGTGACTCCACTTTCACCACATTTGCAGGTTCATTGAACGACTTTCCCTCCATTCCATTGTGACTGCTTCTGGTTAACCGTGTGATTACCATATGCAAAAGCGAGTCTCGTAAATCAGAGCAAATATATCCCGGCTCAGGCTCATTGCGGCAGCTTATCTGCTTATGACAGCTTTCCGCAGCACAAGCCACAGCCCGAAGGACTCTTAAAATGAGGCGGCAGCACATAGACAGACAGCATAAAACAAACGTCCAGGGACGCGACAAAAAGCCAAAGGACATAACCGAAAACCGAAAAACCGAAAAACTGAAAACTGAAAGCCAAAAAGAACCGCAGCACACAAAGAGGTGAGGAGCCATAAAAAAAATATAGAAAAATTCTGGGGCCTCTGCTAGCCGGGTTACAAACTTTTGGCGAGCAGCTGCCTTCATCACTTTTTCGGCAGGACAGCGCCAGAAGACAGCGGCAAGGACGAGGACAGGATAACGCGTAAAATTTTCATTGTCAGCTCGGCCTGGTTGCAAACCAGGGTTAACTGTCAACGACATCTTATTATGAATTAGTGTTTAATGCCACGCTGATAGCGCTGATGGCACTTTACAGCAATTTCGCATTAAATTTTTGGACAACGGCAAGCGGTTCGCGGGTTCATAAATATTTTGCTAGTGGATTTATTTTTATGACTCCCTTCTTAAAACGAACGGCCAGGCAGCAGAAATCAGAGTCGAGACACAAAACTTGTTAATAATGTGTGCAGCTGGCCAGGGGAAAGTCCCGCGTGCCGCATTTTCGACACTTTCCAAAACAGTCACGTAACCACGTCAGTAATAATCACTAAAGTTCCGGAGCCACTCACTCCTGCCACCGTTCTTATTTTTCCCTATTGGTGTTGGTGCTGCGATGGTTGTGATGGTGTTGTGTCTGTTGCCGGGCTCATAAATATTTCAGAGGCGGCGGTCTCCCAAAACAGGCCCAAGCACCCAAATACCCAAACACCCTGCAAGGTGGGCCGCTGGTGGTTTTGCAGTTCCTCTAAATTATTGAGCACGGCCCATCACCAACATCAGAGGCGTCAGCTTGCACTGAGGAAAAATCATAAGTTGATTTAGAAATAAGACGAGAAATACAGCATGCAAACTAAGAAAACTTCAATGACTTAAATCATTTCCAGTTATTTAATTTATAAAATATTTATACTCATAAATATAACTAAGCTTTTTATTGTATGCTCACTTTTATTTGCAGTACATTTAACCGAAAATCTCCACGGCCATGGCTTATTTACATTTCGTGCGCATCGCGCTCCGTGATTTACTTTTGCGGCTTAATTTCATCTCCAGACATTATTTGTGCCCCGTGCGCAGTTTATCTCTAGCGTTAAGCACTCGACGCCCTCTGCACCAGCGACTTGCCGACTGTTTTTGGCCGCATTTGATAAACTTATGCAACTGCACGTGCCAGCTGAACGGGCGTGAGGTGGCTCTTTATGGCCCAATCCGTGGATACAAATCTGCCCGAGCTAAATTAACGTGGATTTATAGTTAATGTGTCTGCGCCGGTGACTCGGTTCAAAGACAAAAGGCCAGAGTGCGAGTCATACTCATCCTCGTCACATCATCATCCTGACCGCAGGGAAACAGCAATCCAGGAACCAGTTACCAGGACATTCAGCGGTCTCCCAAACCCGTGGCACTTGCTAATTGATTATGGACTCGCTTGCTGCTCCATTGAAGCGTCATCAGCTGGCGCATAAATCAAGCAAATGTCTACGGGGCACCACTTGCCCTGGCTGGGTTATGTATAAATTTGCATTTTTAAACAACAAAAGCAAATGTAATAATAGCAAAAATACAAAAAAAAAAAAAGTAACTTACCCGGGGCTGGTTGAGTCTTTTTTTTCCTGGCAATAAAATTGATTAAATGGCGCAGTTGAATGAACTGGAGTGTTCCTCGAAGTTCTTTGAAAGATTCCCTTTAAGTCTACAAAAGGCTTTAAATTTGAAACGTGGTTCAAAAAACTTACATTTTGCTCAATTAACTTAAAAATAATTATTAATAAGCTACACCTGTCGCATCTGCAATCAACAACTACTTTTAATAGTTAAAATGTACTAAATATTAAAAAAAAAAGAGCTTGCGTGCTAGCTTTGAAATAAAGCATTCATTTGAAATGTAGTTTTTTTTCAAAAACGAAGTTTTGACAATTTCGAATGCCCAGCGAGAGACAAAAGTTTACTCGGCAAACCAAATGGCTGTCAACAAAAAAAAAAAGGAGGCACTTGGGCACCCAAACACACGCATTCGCCATGACATCGGTCAACTGTAGAACTATTGAGAACTATGGCAAGGCAAAAGCGAGTGCTGCCACTTGGGGAGCGGAAAAGCGGGAAAATCGGAAAACAAAGGCAGCTCAAAGCCCAATGAGCTGCGGGCGCTGGGAAAAGCGTGCAAAGGCTCTTAGTTGCGAGTGCAGCCACGTCTCGCTGGCTGTCCATTATGTGTGCTCCTCCGAACAATGCGATGGTGCAAGAAAAACTGCGACGCCAGCGCGGATAAGTTTTTGGGAAATTGTGAAAGGCCGTCAGCGGCACGAAGGCCAGCAACAACCACAGAAAAAGCCAGGGGCGAAAGCAAAAATCGCTGCAAGTGCACAGATACACGGATACAGCTATAGATACAGATACAAAAAGGAGCGCGGACCAGAAACTAAAACGGATGTGCGCGCAGTTGTTGCTGAAAACAAAGATTCGCGGCGCTGAGCATTCGTGCGTGAATGCGTGTGAATGGGCATAAATGTGTGTGTGTGTGCGTGTGCGAGTGCGAGTGCGAGTGCGGCTGTGTGCGTGCACCGGAAACCATTAGACAAAAACGTACAGTTGCAGCGGGAAAAGAACAGCACAGGATTTTCGCATTGTTGAAGCTGCCCGAAAGTGGACACTCAGCGTGGGCCGTGATTTCTATGCACTACGACTCGGCAAATACTCTTTCTATAAATGAATAAATATATCAATTTGAAGAAAGCTACCGAAGTCAATACTGGTATTATAATCATTATCAAATATTTATCAAAGTGCAGTAATCCAAAGTAAGAGTAATTCGTAGTCTCCTTTTGACCATTCTGCACATGAACTGGTTGCGCCCCAAAGTAGGCAACGCTTTCGTCTCCTACTTTTAGAGATGCCTGTGCTGAATGGATTTGCTTCCGCCGCGGGCTGTTAATGCAGCTGGCACTCTTGGCCCACGGTTTGTCTGTTTAATTAGCGAATCTTATGTAACTGCTGGCAGGTGCCGGTCACCTGTGCGCCGGAATTTGCTGCATCCCCACACACACACACAGATGCTTACTTGGCAATGCAACAGCTCGCAGGACCTTCGAATGTGTATTTTTCTGGCTGCTAATGAGTGGGCCGACTTTTGATAATGGCCATCTGACGCCCTTACCGTGTTTGCGCGATTAATGGCACTGCCGAAAGTTTCTTTTGTGATTTTAATGGCCTTCTTTTTCGTAATGAAAACGAGCTATTTAATTAAAACGTGTGGATGCAGGCCGCATTTTATGGCGCTTTTCAATTTTTAATATCACTTATCGCTGGGTAATTAAAATTATTTCGGTTGTTTTATTGGCAGCGATTTTAATCAGCAGTCTAATGAGCTAATCAATGCACCAAAATGTAATTTCCGGGGGGGCAAAAAATGTGAAGTATTTTAATTAAAATTTTCGCGTGCTTGCTGATAATTGTCGAACAAATGTTTCCATTAATAATCTAATTGCGCATAATGCGTGCAAAATTAGCACTAAATTAGTCACGGCCAATGCACTATTGTTGCTCTCCGGTTGGCCAGAAATGAAATTTCCCAGCCAACAACGTGCCATGAGCCAAGAACAATGCACACCAAGGATGCATAATTCACGAAAGTTAAATTAACCAACATTTACAGCCAAAACAATTGTGGAAGCCAAGCAAAATGCAATTACATCGCTGTGCGCACACTTTTGGGTAACTCGAGTGACTCGAATGGCTGCTGCTGCCAAAAGCTCAAAGGTTTATTAGATTTGCCCTTTTATTAAGCGTTAAATTATTTCGTAAATTGTTTGCACTCCGCAATGCAAAGTAAATAAATACGCCTCTTCCTGATCCACCCCTTTTTGCTATCTGTGTCTGCTGCAGTCACTTCATTTCGGCTGCCATTTGCATGGCTGGCAGGCTGAGGGAAAAGAAAGCGCCCTGCGGTGCTTTAATTAATCATTTGTGAGGTTGCTCTTGCCAGCAGAACTACTTACACAGAAAAGAAAATATCAAATAATAGCATATTTTAAATATGTTCCACAGGATAATACACCATCTATTACATAGAAAATAGAAAAAATCACTCTTTCGATGATTTTGTATATAATTCCGAATTTTTTGTATATCAAAGTTGTATAGAATTTTTTCCCAGTGCTTCTAGTCCTTTGAAATGGGCGGAGCGGAGGTGCATCCTACAAAATGGCGATTAGCTAGCAGGTCCTGCGGCCACGCCCATCTTGCTGGGCGCCCCTTTGTTTGTCGAGTGCGGCACAACTTTGTCCCAGGCTCCGCAGATAAATAACTAACTGAATAAAATGCATAAATGTGTAAACAAACTCTCACGCACACATGCTAGCACCGCAGGACAATGGCTGCCTTTGACGCGCGTACCTCAGATGTTCTTGTTGTAGACACAGTTTGCAGGACTAACAAAGCCACAAAGTTGGCAAAGGGAACTCAAAGGTAGGGAAGAGCCAGCAAGGCTTCCAGCTGTCCTCGCAACTTTAAAACAGTCATAAATTTAAATACTCGGCGACAAGGACCAGGCATTAGTGGCCAATACAAAGGGTTTGGGGGGGAGGGGCGGTCCAAAAGGAGGAATACTAAAATTATTTCCTGTTCCGAAAGGAAAAAAGTCAGCACAACAACAGCAACTAGAACCGGAAGCTCATCCATCGCCGTGTGCACTGCGTCTATTTTATAAGCTTTGCCAAATCTTTTCGAGTTGATTAAAAACAATAAAAGCAGCGTGTTTCTTATGGCCAAAAGCAGAGCCATAAATAAGCAATTTATTGTGCGCTTCCGCCGTGTTGTTTCCCATTGTTCTGGCCCAAAGTCAGTGGCTCAGCGTGCGGCCACTCCTGTTTGGTCCTTGCTGCTGCCCTGACCCTCCTGGGTCCTTCGGCGATGCCGACGCCAACTGGACAGAACTGGGAGCTTGGCGCTGGGAGCTGGGAACAGGGAGTCCTGGTTGCCGTGAGCTGGGAGCCAAGAGCTGACAGCCACCATATAACCATGGCTTCTGGCTCGACTCCGTTTGGCATTCGGACGGCTTTCGATGTTTATTGCAGCATTTGGAGTGAAAGGCACAAAGCAATTTCCGCTGCCGTGAGAGCTTAGCAGTATTAACAAACTGCCATTGCCCGCCCCCTCAGCGAAGGGGTTCATCTGCAGTGGGATGCCCATCTGACATAACTTATTTTTGCTGCGTTTTACTGCTCCGCCCTGGGTTTATGCCTTTTCAACTATAAATATGGGGCTAAGCCTTGATTTAGATTAATGCCAAAGCGTTGAGCATTTGGGTAGAGGTTATAGGAGATTTCTAAGGACTTTTAACTTGTATCAGTAAGAATAGGAAACTAAAACCTAATTCAGTACAATTGCGTGTGTTCTGTGCGAAGCGAAGCACACACTTATATATATCTCAAAAACATGCACCCACGTTAAACAGGAAGCTGAAATTAAGATCGTGCTGGCAATTATTTTGCCAACCAGCATATCCGACTCCTTTTAGCCAACTCGCCTGGGGGGGGGGGGCATTGTAAATTCAGGAACGTATTTCTCACAGCGCTGCTTATGATTACTTTTCGCTAATCGCTCTGCATTATTTCCTTTCAATTTGTGGCTTTTTCATTTCGTGCAATTGAGCGCGATGCTGACCACTCATTGCAACAAACCAACACACAGGCGCACAGCACGTCCTTCTCACACACACACAGTAGCAAAGATAGAGCCATTCTTCGGCATGGTCACGTAGGAAAATTGTTTGGGTTGAAAATCTTTTCGAGCTCCCCACGTGTACGTGACAACACAAATAGTTTTCGGTGGGCATTTTTTTGTTGTGCGGATATATATGCTAGATATTCGAAATAGTTTCATTGCATTTTTGACATTTTTCTTTGGCCACTAAATCCATTAAAATTATATATTTTTTGGCATATGGCTTTGATGCGTCGCTCTAATTTCATTTTACTGCAATATTTTTGTTTTATTTGCCCTCGTCCTTGTTGTCAAAATAAATTGAAGATATTTTATATTTCTCATTTTTCCGATTCGATCACAGAGGGGGGGTCTACAATTTGGGTGTGCGAGGGGTGTGTACGGCCAATACCGAAACACATCCTGTGATACGTGCATATCCTGCTCGCCTTCAACTGCAGTCCTCGCCAAGCTTGGCCACAACAATTTTCTAATTAAATTCGATTTTCGCCATGCATGTGGCATAAATTGTTTTGTCATTTTACGGCAACTGTCCATGGATGTGTTCGACTGCCGGAATATTGAAATTATTGGAATGCCGGAACGTACGAATGTACTGGGGTGTGTATGTGTGTCTTCGTCCACAAATCTTGTACGATTCGGGCCAACAATCGCTTGGCTTGCCTGGCACTCGCCGCCGCCGGCCACGGTCTTGTATATTCATTTGAGATTAGCAAAAATTGAAAATCTTTAGCCCCGGGGCCGAAAAATGTTTCACCCTCGTCCTGGTACTGGGTACAGGCAAAATAATAACCCGTATAATTGGTGAACATGGCCAACATGTGCCCGGCTCAGACCAGAAAACCCAAGTATCCAAGTATCCCTGTATCCCAGTATCCGAGTATTCCGGCATGGCCACATGTCCTCTGGCGCAATGCTTTTTTTGTTGTTTCATTCATTGTTGTTTTTGACTTTGGTGGGGGTGAGACATCCTGTTCCTGCTCACATATCCGCATCCATGTTTTATTTATCAGCGGGGGACTGAAGTTACCCGGCGGGAGGCTCATACATGACCTCCTTCAATTACCCATCTGATTGGTCCGATCCGGCTTGTTTATGCGCTTGTTTATTGTTCCATATTTATTATTGCTCCGGCTTGCACTCTATTGCTCTCATTATGTAGCACAAGATGTGGTTATTATTTCAGCCGTCGTTAGTGCTTCACAAAGATGAAAAATGATGTATCAAATGATTAGGGGTATGGCCAATTTTAATGGCATTTTTCAATTTACCTTCTTCATCAAAGCTGAAGCTGATTTCCGGAAGTCGAATAAATAGTGAAGAATGAAAGCCAGCAAGATTTTCACCATCTCCTTACCGGAATCCATCCAATCACTGACCCCACCATCCGGCTATTTCTATCCTCCAGGCAATCCGAACCGAGATGCATTCAAATCCCTATCGCTGATCCGCATACAAAGTAAACAAAATCCCATCTGGGGAAAAAACGGAGATCCCAGTCTATTTCACCTGCTGCGCTGTTGCCTCGGCTGCTCGATTTCACATTGACAAAATTAAATTGAATATTGTAAAAATATGCTGGCCATAATGTTGCATCCAGCCAGGGGCAACCTTTACGAGCAGCTATTAAATATTTGTCCTTGCCGGCGACGACGGAGCGATGTCCTCGCTGTGTCCCCTCCATTCGCCCCCCCTTTGCCATCCTGTCCTCTGCAATCTTGTCCTGTCCTATCGCCTTCTAAATATCCGTCTCATCGACGGCAACAAAAACAAAGAAGTGCAACAACAGGAGCGACAACATTTCACTCAATTCAATTACCTTAAGAGTGCCGCCATCAAGTGTCTGCTTCAAAGCAGGACGAACAGGACGAGGACCTCGTGGAACCCAGCTGATACACCAAAAGAAAATTGTTGGATAAGTAGATTTTAAGATTTATTTATAATTGTTATAACTTATATTCGTATTTATATAATTTGGTATTTTAAGGTAATGTAATATTCTATGGGCTACCTTCATTATCTTAATGAACCACCTTTATAGCAAGGATATTATTTATAAGCCTTTTTAATATAACTTTTTCCCAAGTGAAGGATCAGGAGTGTGAGTGCAGGACCCCTTGTTGCAGTTGTTGTTTCTGCTGTGTTTGGCATGTTAAATCCCACATTTGATGTGCTTAGAACAGCTCCTTGCTGTCGCATTTCGTTGACTGTCTGCTGCAAGGATGTGGATGTGGATGTAGTTGTGGATGTGGTGGAAAAGGGGGAACACCACCCAGCACCTCCTCCCACTGTCAGCTGACAATTTTCTTTGGCTTTACCTGTAAACTCGGCTTGATTTATTGCCCTAGCATGTCAGGCCAACCGTTTGCAACATGGCGTGTAATAAAATTTTAATCGATGTCGTACATTTGCATGCCAATTGCAGCCGGTTGGAGGCACTTTGAGGCGGATCCATGGATCCTGGGGTCCATGTGCCTGGTCTAGCTCTCTTTGGTCCTTGGCAACAAGTCAAGGCGAGCAACTGCGTCACATGCCATAAAAACGCATAAAGGGCGACACTGGTCGCCTTAGGAGCTTTCCAAACTTGCCTCCCATGTAATTTGATGCGCATTTGCATAAAGAATGCGGAAAATGCGAGTAAATGCGACTGTAGCGCAGCGGAAAAACGTAACAGAACACAATTATCAGAGCCCGAGCTCTGAGACACAGGGAAAAGCGGTGACTTCGAGGTAGCGAAAACTTTGTTGCATCGTTTGCGGCTGCCGGAGAAAATATAAAATGCGAATATAAATTTGTATTATTCTTAAATTAAGAACGGAAATGAAAACAAGAATTGAAATGGTCCTGTCAACCGCCCCCTCTCCTCATTCAGCCTTTGGAATCCCGGCCAGTAAATTGAAAGCAATGCAAATCCTTAGGCGGCAGACTCCTTTCGCGGCTTGTAATGAAAAAACTTAAATGGAATTTGAATATGCGGCGAACGCAAGACGCAAGGTGAGTCCTTGGTCGCAGTAATAATAAAATAAATTCCACGAAGAGTAAATGCAAGATAATAAATCACCAAATAGAGTGGGAACTTTGCAGCTGCTGTTTAGCAAATCACTTTTGTTTATCTAATAAGAATAACGAGTGCTTATGAAATCGTGTTAAAAAATATCTATACTTTTACTTTTCCTTTAATTTGAGAGTACAATATAAAATATAAATTTCACTGATTTGTTTAAAGCTGCATATTTGGCATGAAGGCTCAGTAATCCCCCTGGCTTTCAGTCTTAATTACGCCGTTGCCAGTAAGCCGTTAACATCATATTTGCCGACCATTAAATACATTTATGCCACACATGGCTGCCCCTTGACCCCAAACCTCCTGTCACAGCAATTGGGCCTAAGCTCCGTCAAGTGTCAAGCGTAATGCAAAGAACAAACAATAAACAACAAACAACAAACAGCTAACAGCATACAACAAACAGCATACAACAAACAACGGCAGACAGTTGTCACAATTGCGGCCATTAAGACGCTGCCAAATTGCTGACCATGTCCGAAAAGTCAAAGGGACAAATCTTTTTAATAACCGTGTGCGTGTGCGCCATGTGTGCGGAATAGTTGACACGGTTTGGAATAGGAATCTCGAATGGGGATCGGGATTGGAGGCATCTGGATGTGCCAGTTAATAAAGACATAATGGCTGAGATTTATTTTTTATGGTCCCCCATTTGTGGTTGATATTATTATCGCTGTATTTTGTTGCCTTGTTTTCGTGGCCATTTAGGCCATGTGGATGGGTGGGCTGTTGATGGTTATTTGGCAAATCACCTGCGCTTCCTTACAAGCTTCCTGCTCAGCAAACTTAATACTTCCTTAGGCAAAAATGTAAAACAAGAAGGCATCAAAGTCCACATCCACCCACGTGCACATTTAGAGCGAAAGACGGACAAATAGCAGGCTAAATTTCAGCTCCTTCGAGTCCTTCCAAAATGAACTACGCACACCAACACACACACACACACTCGCAGGGGCGTATTACATATAATTTTGAAGGAGGCCTCATCCTGCCAGGTCTGCACACCTGAATGGTTAGCTACCTGGCTAACAAGCCGTCTTGTCCTGTGCTGTCCTCTTCTGTGTGGCTTCGTGCTCCATGCGCCGTGCTCTGTGCTCCATATTGTACTTAATTTTTTCACCGACGCCGGCTCTGAAGTGCCTTTTTCAATTTCCCCAGAGGCGCTTCCGATCAAACAGGAAGTGCTTAAGTTCAAACTGAAGTAAAAGTGCGCTCGGAACCGCCCCTTCGCCCAACTTCGTCGCCCACTTCGTATATCAGCGAGCAACAGTCAGTCAGGACTCTTCAAAGGAGGCATCATCACAGGACCTGCCATGCGGAATCTGAATTCACTACAAAGAACACAGATTTAAAGTCTTTAAACACTCTCAAAATATATAAGTATTATAAAACTGATTGTGCATTTACATTAAAGAAGAAACATTATTATAAAGAAATAAATATCATCAACAAACTACATAGAGATTGTGGTATTTTTCAAGCTTTTCCCAGCAACAGATATGCCCTCACTGCACTTTTCAGTTCCTTGAATACCCTACGCACCCCGCCCCTCCGCGTACCTGTAACTTCATTATGGGGGCGTGTGCGCTACGCCATAAGGTATGCCATATGAACACAAAGGACAGACAAAGCTGGGGGGTTGAAGAACATCATATTTCATGTGGCTAATAAACATAGCGCCGGAGTCCGCAATGCGGGAGTCGCCGAGTGAACTGCATAAATTTATTAATGAGTGGGAAATGAGGTATTCTGTCTGCGGGGGAGCAGCTCCAAGGCGGAACGGGTGGTGGCTTAGCCCCAAGGCCACAGGACTGACAACTAAGCCTCTGCTGCCGATGGAGCAAGGACTTGGAGTTTGCGGAAAAACAATAAGCCGGGAATTTCGGGGCAACACCGCCACCAGGATACACGGTTAGGCTGATTTACGTACCAGCAAAAAAGTCGTGCGGGATCAGGAGTCAGATGCCGGGAAGGCAAATTGAAAGCACACGAAGGCAGCAAATTTTTCCTGCCTGTGCTGCTTTTTGGGGTGAAAGCTAACCAACTCCTGTGATTGATAAATATTTAAAGCGCAGCAGCAAAGCGAAATAATTGAAATAAGTGAGGGAGGGTTGCGACTTTTACACCCGGGGGTGGCTGCGTGTGGCCCAAGATGTCCTGGCACGTCCTGCGATGCCCAAACCTGCCCTGCCATGCCCTGCCAATTGTGACAACAACAAGCCAGGATGCTTGTTAACCTCACGCCAAGTCCTTTTCTCCCCGAGACGTTGCTGCACCTTCATTCAATCTAATTTCGCTGCTTATCACTGGAGCTTAGCTGCTCTAAAATGCGAATGACATGCCAAAGTACTCGAGATTCAGCAGATTGTCGCGTCGCTCCGCACACACACAGGACGCTCGGCAGGGATGCCAGGAGCAGCAGCAGCAGCAGCAGCAGCAGCAACACCAGCTTCATGGAGATGGGAGACTGGTAAAAGGAGACTGAAGGGACCCAAAGACCCAGGACGAAGGACGAAGGACCCAGGACGAGCACTCAATGAGCATGCTTCACTGCAGGCTTTGTTTGCCGGATGAACAGCTGCTGGCTCGATTGTTGGCGTCACCTTCGTTGCGCTTAAATGGCTCTCAGCTCTGCCATAAATATATAAATATTTTCAGACCTATTATTGCGCTTGTTAATGAATCTAATGGAGTGCTAGTAACATCACTGATTAAAACAAAAAATCCAGAAAAAGATTTTTAGAAAATAAATCATATCTAATGTGATTCAGGTAATTAGTATTTCCTTTGAAAGGGTATTTCCCAGGCATCCTTCGAGTTCCTTTTGAAATCCCACCTCCTGCTTTTTTCTTTGACTTGGCTTGCTGCGTGGCTCTGCTTTCTGTTTGAATAAAGTCTGTCTGTGCCCACATAATGTCGCAATTCTGGCAGACATTGTTTGATTTGAATTCATTGTCGTGTAATTTGTGCAGCACGCCCCCTTTATTTCTCTGCCGACCAGCCCACTCAGTCTTTTTCACGCTCCTTACTTTAAGCATTTCGTGTCGCTAATTACACTGTAATTAAAATTGCTGTATTTACACACACACACAGACACACACTCGCTCAGTTTCGGTGTGAGTGCGTGCAAATATTTTTTAAAAATACATATCACATGTACACGGGCGCATTGCGCATACGCCGCGTGCACCGCTTGCACTTGCATGAGCTTTGTAAATTAAGCGTGAAGCGGGCCGCAGTTCGCTTTATAGCCGCCCATCTGGTTTCTTTTTTTTCTTCTTCTTCTTTTTGGAGGGGCGTGGCAGGCATTTAACACATTTCGCCCTCGTCGATAACAAGCTGTAACTGTTTTGGGCGGCCATTAGGCGAGCGGGGCCAGCTCGATTCTCATTTTTTTTTTGCCCATTCGGAATGCGAGTGCGCCATTTTAATTGCTTTTCGCTGGCCGTCATGCATGCTGGGGCCCAAAAATAGTCGCCTAAGAGTGCTTTTGCGTGTAGCTATTTTCAACTTAATTAATAGCAAACACACGGCCGGCAAATGCAACGAAAACAGGACCAGTAACAAATGCAGGTGGCAATAGGACTTTCGGTTTGCACTTTGCGTTCGTACTAAAGTACAACTTTTAGTTTTCAGCCCGCACTTGATTTATGCGGCCAGCCGTATGTAGTTTATGCATAATGCAGGTCGTAATTAGTGAGGCAAATGTACAAAAACATATCGTGCCAGGACTCAAGCTTTCGAGGCTTAGTCCTCGGAATCGGAATCAGAATCTGAATCTGAAACGGAGGCCAGGACATCTAATATTTATTATCAGTAAATTACAATTGTCTTTTACATGCATGCGATTAATTCCATTGCTGCTGGTCATAAATATTTATTTACAACTCTTCCGAAAAACCTGTCATGGCCACAGGGCATTTGTTTGCCAAGCACTTCGCCTTTTGTCCTTCGATCTTTGTCTTCGTCTCATGGCCTCCCAGCAATGTCCTGGATTTTTCAATGACATTTGCAGTTTTAATTAAACAACAAATAATAATTTTTAGTACCTACTGCCCCCAACCAATTGAACTTCGCTTTATGCTGGCAAATGAAATATGATGGTCCCCGTTATTGAAATTCCTTGCCTTTGCGTTACTTTTCCAGCAAAAATGCATCAAACATACTGCTTTAATTACTTTCGAGTCCAACAAACAGAGATTGCCAGAGGTTCCAGGATCGGAAACAAATTAACTTTACCGCTTCTGGTTTAGTTGCGACTGCATACATATACATATATATATATAAGGCAGTGTCGTATCCTAGCCGCTAATGAAGCAAAATTATCAGCTAACTCCGTCGCCGTAGTCACTTTATACCACCTTCCCAACTTGCCCACCTTCAGCAGGTGTGCACGGGGCGATAATGATTGTAATTAATTTAATTTCGTTATATTTTCATCTAGACACAGCGAGTGGCGATCCTCCGCAATGCGCTAAATGCTTTCTGTTTTCTGAGACTTTTGCCAGCGTCCCCTGCTGTTTACTGTTTTCACTTCTTTTTCGCTACACAGCGGGAAATTCAAGTGATTTTTTTGTTTTAATATAATTTATATGCGAACTATCCATAACTGCAGTACTGCCGATTTTTAATTAATGTTTAAATAATCAATAAAAAAAAAGCACTTTGACATTTTGTAATGCATCTTTTGTTTCGTAAACAATCGCAATATTATTTCTCTCTGCAGTTTATTCCTTTCGCCTCATTACGTTTCGTGTCTTGGTTGTTTTTGTGTGTGTGTGCTTTTTTTAAGGCATGCTTCATTTGCAGTTACTGTGCCACTGGCCTTCTGCAAAATCAGTTAACTCCCTTTGCTAATTACTAAAGTTTTATTTCGCTGGCTCCCCATTCCGCTGATGAAGACCCAATAATCTTGATGTTCGTGCTGGGAACGTATGCTCCATGTGCCGAGGGTTAATTAAAAGCCGTAAAACTTTCAGTCTTACAGTCTTTCAGCCGGTGATTACATGGCACACAGGATGTGCAGTACTTTGGGCTTGGGAGACAGGCTCGTTTTGCAGGCCCATATCGCCGCCACTTTGACAGTTGCAGTTCAAATGTCAAGTGCACTCCGCTGCCGATACAAAGGACCAAGGACCAAGGACCAAGGACCTGTGGAGTGAATGAGCCTTGTGATTGACAACGGGAGCATGTAAACGAGACTCCATCTTAAGTGCGCCGCAAGGACAACACTTTCCCAGTTTCGATGGGCAATGTCGGCGGCCATGTCGATGAAGTGCACCATACACCATCAGTTTCATTCAACATTCACCATGCTCCATCCTCCATGCTCCATGCTCCGGTTGCCAAAAGGTAAATATTTTTGCCTCGGTTATTACATTTTCGAGCACTACCAAGCCAACTAGCTCGTCGTCGGCCAGATTCAGAATCAATCAAGTGTTCAAATTTTAATCAGTTGCCCGTTCAAGTACTTCCATCCACTCTTAAAGTTTGATGCCACAGCCACAAGGAGACGCCAACGGAGCACCCTTTGTCCGCCAGTTACACCCGGATGCCCTCGAGCCACTATCACTGGCCGTCGGAAAACCGCAAATTGCACGTTGCCCTGGCCAAGGATATGCCGCAGCAAGTCCTGGCGAATTTTGATGTTTTTGCCAGATTGATGAACATATACCCAAAAACAAGGTTTCGAGTGGAAGGAAGCCGGAGACGGAGCCGGAGCAGGAGCAGCAGCATGAAAATGGAGTTGAGGGCCAGGACAAGGACAAGCCACAAGGCGTCGCTGGAGGAAAACAGGAACCCAACTCCTGCTTCGATGTTGCTTCATATTGTGTGCCCCCTGTTGAAAAACAAATAACAATAATTATCTTGACAACAATTTCCGGTATTTGTGCTCAAGTCGAGCGCAACAAAAGGCAAAATGAAACTCAACTCAACTTCAGAGACGTGCCAAAGGATCCAAAAGGAGACCAGGACGAGCGCTAGAGGGGCACAGGTTTGAATATTCTTGCCGCACCCCTTGATTGCGGTAGAGTGGCAACTGGAAGTGGGATTGTCGAAATGGGATTCGAAATGGGATTCGCAATGGGCCTGGCCATGGGAATGGGCGGTGGCATTGGTGGCATTGTGTGGTTGGGCGACTTGTAATCATTTGATGAGCTGGTACACTTGAAAGCTTCTTAAAGCATATTCATTTCATTTTCTTAGAAATACTGTATTCTAGCCAATTAAATATATATGTTCAAGCACGTTTTTAATATAATGAATAACCAAAGTTACTTTTTTTTGGAAAACCTTAAATGTTTTTTCGAGTGCACCCTAAATGGCCCTTTTCTCATTACGCAACGGTTTGCTCCTTAGGCCACTTTCCTTTGGTCTCGTCTCACATTGGTAGCTTCTATCACAGAAATTGTGCCCGAAGTGTGGGTCTATTGTATGATTGCTGGTGTTCGATAAGGCAGAGGTTGCAACTGGCTGTCACTCATTTTCGCCCAGCCAATCTGGCCCCAAATAAGTAAACAAAGCCAACCACCCCAAGAACCTGTCCCAAATCAAAATATTAAATGCTAAGCTGAGCGTGAAATTAAAACATTAATTCCTATATGTATTTAACAGTTGTATTTTGGCATATTTGATGTAGATCCAACAGCTCAGCTGGGCCTTATCGCATTAATGATTCACGAGCATTTACCTTTTAAACATAAGCCTAGACATTTTAAAGTAAAGTATGGTATTATTCATTAATGTACGTATTCACCTGAATGCCTTCTGAATTCCACAACAAAATCCGGCCATGTTTTAATCCTGTACGTCAACTACTTCAGCAGCCACAAAGAAACATTTCCGAGCCATTTCATTCGAACAATTTCTGGTCTACGAGTTGAAGAGCACACACACTCACATATATCGGGGGAAATATTTTAATTTGTATTTATTTTAATGCTCCAACGCCCTTGTGTTACAACCCACTTCAAAAGCGGCAGGTTGCTTGCCGCCCCATCCACTCGAGTCCCGTGGCAGATGCTCCTGCTCCTGCGGCTGCTGATCCTGATGCTACTGGGAATTCCTTTGAGCTCATGGTCAAATGATTCTCAGATATTCTTTTAATGCTGCACAAGCGACGCCTTGAGCTATGCACTAACTTTCGGCGGTTAACCTGGGACAAAACACCACCAAACCCAAGCAAATAGCCAAAGGACTCGCACACACACACACAAACACACCCACACACTCACCATAATAAACTTTAATGGGCCTGTTCATAATAATAAAATTTCATTAAACTACCAGGGAGCAAAGGGAAAAAAATCCAGTGAGCAGCAGGGCATAGGGCATAGGCAAATTTTCGCTGGCAGGCAAATGAAGACGAGTGGTTAAAAAATGTGGTATTTTGGGTGGGCGTGGCATGTGTGAAATTCACCAGAGAAAAGCGTTGAGCCACCTTACCTCCGTTTTTCGGTTCATCTTTGACCCATGCACATATGTTGCCCGGAAGGAAGCCAGAAACAATTCAATTACGTTGCAAAATGGCTGCGCCCATGTATTGTGTGTATGTGTGTGTGCTGAGTGTGTGTGTGTGTGTGTGGGGTCCTGAGTGTGATGTGTAATAAAGTTTCATTTTATAGACCTGCCAGCACGTCTGGGCAGCTTTTGGCGACGCCAGAGCCGCAGTCGCAGCCGCAGCCTCAAAAGCATAACTCGTGCCCATCAGACTCCTGCCGCATACCCTCGAATTTTCCCTAACCCGCTTTTCCAGCTGCAGCTGCAACAACATCAGCAGCGGCAGCAGAAAATGTGGCCCGAATTTTACAGAAGAAGAAAATTGAAAGCATTACTGTGGCCCGTTGCTATTGTACGGTTTTTGGCCAAAACTGGAATTCTTGTGCCGAAGTTTTGCAATTGTTGTTGCCTTGCAGCTGTCAGAGGAGGCGCACTAAACACTAAATAAAATTTCAGTTCTCAACTGCGTGAGAGCAAACACACACGCACGCACACACATATACGCACGCATGTCCTTGGGCGCTCTAACACACACACACTAACACACACACATATGGAAAAGGCCCCCGTACCCGCTGCGCTACTCTGGCATATTGAACGAAGATTTATTGCAGTGCCAGTGTGTCCAAGTGGAAATAAATCAAATAATTTTCCATGTGGAAAAATTTTCAAGCACAAAAAATCGAGCTGAAAATTAAAATAGGACGAAAAAAGAGCCATTGGCTGAAGACCCAAAACAGAGAGAGAGTCGAAAAATAAAAGAAAGTCAAGTGAGGCGCGCCACCCAAAAATTTTGGACAGAGGCGATTGTGTAATTCACTCATTATACTAGAGAGTACGCCAACCTTATGTGCATTACGTAAGTGTGTGCGAGAGTGCTGCTCATTTTACATACTGCATATGCATGAAAGGACCTTCTGCCGCAGGTTCGCCGTATTTTTATATTAGCACACAGACACCTAAAGGACCTCCTGCCCCCTGCCCCCTGCCCCCGTTGCCCGCGCCTAACTGTCATTGTCCAGAAATTAACGAAAATATATACACAAACACACAGGGAATGGCGAGAGCAAAAATGCAAAAATAGCGAAAAAAATGGGGAAAAAGGCAGGCAAAAGGAAAACGGCGAAGAGCGAAAAAGGAATGGCAAGAAAAGTTTTGCATTTCCTCGTGCTAATGTATGTTAATTACAGGGGGATTTTCCATGCGGAGGATTTGCATTTTAATTTATGCACCGAAAAATTTGCGTTTTGCCAGCCACCCCGGCCAAAGTCGTTAAAAGAGGAAAAGCTGGCCAGAATAAAAAAACAAAAAAAAAACGCGGCGAACACTGAACGGCCGGCAAAATAATGGCCAAAATGAGAAGTTACAGTGACGCAATTTGTAGACGTCATAGGTGAGAGTGAGTGCATGCATGTGTACGGGCATTGGGGCACTTCATTACCCCGGTGCCAAGTGGACACGCCCCTAGCACTGCAGCGGAAATTGCTGGAAATATATTTATTTATAGGCCAAGTACGGATACTTCAACTGCTGCCCAAGTAGGAGTCTGAAGGCCCCCAGAGCCCCAAGCAATTAAGACGACCACCTGGCGGTTTGCTAATTAGGCCAAGTGCTCGAAAAAAAATGCAACCGAACTTGAGAGAAAACCATTTAAATTTAATCCTAAGTGTTAGAATTTAGGATATAAGTACTACACAAACAGATAAATTCTAAATATGATGGTTCCTGCTCGGGCGCCATGTCCGAGGTGTTTTCAATGTCCTGTAGGTTTCAAAAATGTTTATATCTCTCAAAATATTATCCTTCTCCTCATCAGACGTTCCTCAAATACATTTAACAGCTTCAAGTACACTGATTCCACCCAAGTAGCTACAATACAAGAGTTCTTAATAAGTCTGAGGAACATCATTGTCCTTGCCCATAAATCCACTCGCTATCGACCTTCAATCAAACAAGCTTCAGCATTTCAAATCGCGCCCGCAAATTGGCTTCGGAGCTTGAAATTTAATTATTATGTGCGTCACTCGAAATCGCCCCAATCGGCTCTCGCCCCCCACTTGGGGCTCCCGATAGCTTGGGTGGCCGGAAAATCGGTCCTGCTGCTCCCCAACCACATGGAAGCCTTGCCATAGACTATCGCTGGCCCACGATTCGTGTCTGTTCAGTTAAATTAATACAAAGCCCAAGTACATGCACTAATGCTAAGTAGATACGTATACGCAAACAAGGAGTTTTGGGGGCGGGACAAAGCCTACGCTAAGCTAGGCACTTGGAATGTGTGAGTGTGTGTAGGTGTGTGGGTGTATGTGTGCGTTTGTGTGTGGGAGATCTGAGGAATGAGTGTGCGCTGGTTAAGCGTCTTACTTAAGTATTTATGTATTTACATTGCGAATATTTAATGGAGATATGCGCTGGATTACAACTACTACTTGTTGATGAGCGCAGGGGCTGCAGAGTAGGGAATGTGTAGGGATGTGTGAAAAAATGGCACGCTCGGAGGTAACCAAAAGAGAATACTTAAGCAATCAACAACAGCCACTAGAGCAGAGCTCAGTGTTTTATTTCACTTTAATAAATATTGCATAACGACTAGATTGGGGCAAGCGCACGGGATGTGAAATGCGGAATGTGGGACAGGGCACCAGAGCAGGCAGTCAGGCAGTCAGGCAGGCACAGAACATCTAATAAGCTAAAAGCGAGCGTCAAAGCAAATGGCAAGCATAATATTCCAATGGCTGCTCCCCATTGGCCTAAGGCTGAAATTATTCAAGCGTTTCTTTAATGGAGACTCGCCCCAGCGGAAATGCCCCCCATCATCCTTCGTCCTGCGTTCATCGTTCATCGTCCTTCGGCCCTTGGCCCTTGTGTCTGCGTTTCTGGCTGACTTTCAGCTGGAAACTATTTAAAAAGCAATTTTTTAGTTAATTAAACGACAAAGACAAGCAAAAGGCAAACAATTTCCCCTCGCACATTGCACCATTTGGCTTTGCCACTGCCCCCAGCGCTTTTGCCCCACTCACGCAATTGGACGCAGAGACAGGACCTCGAGCTGCATCGGCAGTTAGTCACTAAAGCTAACACACCAGTCATTTCTTTTGTCCGAAATTCAAAAATCATTCCAATTCATATCGTTTTATAGTATATAGTACATATGTATGTTGACTGTACAATTGGATTGGCTTGTAAGCTCCTGCTGCGATCCTTATGACTGCCACAAAGTTGCAGCGGCATAAAGAAAGAAACCCATCCGCTGCAATCAATTTTAATGGTTTTTAATGAGCAATTGCCTGCAATTGCAATCAAGGCCTAAAGGTCCTTGCAGAAAACAGAGAGAAAAATGCTTAACCATTATTCCTTCCATAAAAACATGTAAGCCGTTGAATTACTTTTTAAGCCATGAACTTACCTACTTCCAATTAAGAACCCCTGCTTGCATATAGTAAATTTTAACTTGGACTCACACCTGCGACGCTGCAAGATTGCAAATTATTTTTCACAGTACTCTTTATCTGCCGGAACCACACACTACACTACTCGTGCGCTAATGATGCCCAGCAACAATTGCCGGGAAATGCAAATAAGTCGGGGTCCTGTCGCACACAAATTACTGGTCAGTGGAGAGCCCGTGGAGAATGGTAAATGAAGAGTGGCCAGTGACCAGTGGCCAGTGACCGGTGGCCACTGAAATGCGCAACTTTGTAAGCCATTTTTGCCATTTCCCAGCTATTTGTCGCATTTCGCTTAGCCATTTATTTATTTGCACTCATTTAAAGTGTAAACTGCATTGTTTTTTATCCACAACCCCTGTTGTTTGCATCATTGTTATTAAGAACGGCGTAATCATAGCCGTTGGCTCCGCTCAGCTCCTCTTGCTGCTCCTCTTAGTGCCCTTCTATTTTTATTTATTTTTTTTTGTTTTTTTTTGGCTGTATCCCCCGATGGCTGGTATGCTCTAATTAAGTGCATTTACTCTAATGAGCAAAAATGGCACCAGCAGCAGCAAGAGTAGCTCCAGCTCCAGATGCAGTGGCAAAAAACTGTCACAGCTCCGTGAACGAGGGAAACCGTGCGTGAAAACTGCCCTCCAGCTGGCGAATGGGGGGTAGCTTTTGTGGTCTCGGTCCTGTTTTCTCGGAGGTCGACCTCATTTAAGGGCCAAGAACTCAAAACCTTTTAGCCAAGCAGCGCAATGGGCAAGTGCTTGGCCCCTTCCCCTCCCCGGTTTCGCTGCACTTTCAAGCATTTGTCTATGCAAAATTTTGTGACGCTCATTAGTGCAATTTGCATGCATAACGGCAAATATGGCCAACAGCCAGATGAAGCCTCCGGCCTGTCCAGATTTCCAGCTGTCCGTCTATATAACTGGCAAGCCCATCTATTATATCCACAACAAATACACAGATCCAGCTACACTGTGGAAAACTAGTCCAATTTTATGGCATTTATCTGGGATTTTCAGTACTGCAACAATTGTTTATAAACCCCTTAGAATATGTATTTAAAATATATAAATTGTCGAATTTGATTTGCTGTAAATTGAACTGCTACTTTGTAGCATTGTTTTCCATATCACAGTGTAAATATCCGCAGGCAGTTGAGAAGGAGAGTGCCTCGATGCGATGTCCGTTTCCACATTCATCAAATTCAGAGACAGAACAGAGGCATTTGCTTCGTTCATTTTCGAATTCAAATATGTAGACTACAATTTTTGTATTTGCCCAGCTCGTGTGTGTGTGTGTGTGAGTGTTGTTGGTGCCATTTCGGTTAAAAGAGGAGAGGATACCTCCAGCCCGATTTGGACTCGGATTCTGATACAGATTCAGCGACACTAAGTAAACAGCAGCGCAGCTGTGCCAAAGGATAACAGCACTCGTCGGCTGGCAGGCTCGAAAAATATGCAAATGTCAGCCAACAGACCCCCAAAAACTGCACAATCCACATCGATATATGCCCCATTGTATCCCATCGTGGAGCAGACCCTCGATCTGTGCGAACGGCCATCACATGCAGATAACACACACAAAACAATCCCCGAATTAGTCGAATGCAAAACAAGGCATTGGAAAAAAGATTTGGCCAAAAGTGCAGCATGGGGCATGGGGCACGCCGCACTTGGCCGAAAAACCAAATTCATTTTCAATTAAGAATTTTTCGGCATATCGACAGAAAATGTCCTATGTCTCCTAATGCCCGGCAATGGAAAAACATTTGAAATGCTAACTAAATTACGCCAAACTTCGCACATACATTTGGTCATGTCTGTGCATATTTAGTTTTTCGCAATTTACAGTGGCTGCCACTGCCACTCGCCGTCCGTATGTATTAGTGCTTGTATCTGTGTGTGTGTGTGTGTGTGTGTGGGGTGTCAGAATGTGGTCAAAATGCCAATTGCAAAACAATTGCATTTTGGTTACTTTGCTGTTGAGCCCGGAATTTCGATGGCAGCCACCTAACAAACACAGCGACGGCTTCCGTTGACACCATCCAAAGATAAAGGGAGTGTGAGGGGCACTGAAAGAAAGATACAATAACTAAATATAGTTTTCGCATAAGGAATAATTTATTTCGAATTTAAGAAGGAAAACTAAAAAACTTGGATATAAAGGAGACATGAAATTATAATATGATTAATTATTATAAATTAACTATAAACCACCGGTAAATATTTCTTTACAATTTGTAAAATATTATTAATATTCTTAGTAATATAAATTTGATCATTTTTCTGTGTGCACACACAACTAGACACATCCAATGACAATTAAACTTTAGATTATAGGTTAAAAGCAAAATATTGTAGCCGACATGCTGGCCATCCTTTCCACTTCTGCAGCTGCATTGCTGTGCGGCGTGAAAATTCAACTGAATTTCCTTTGTCTCCCACTCAGCCTTTTGATGCAATTCTAAAAATTGTTAGACGACAACCAGTTCCGTCATATTCACACACACACGCACACACATACACACTCACCCGGACAGAGCCTGGAAAAACCGAAAAAGCAATTAAATTGTACACTCGGCACTGGCAGCAGGCAAAAGCCAAGCAAATCAACAACAACTATTACCAAATCCGTCGACAAAAGACACCAAAGGCATCATACAACAATATTATAACATTCGCAATTCGGCCAAAAATACATCAACTAGACACACCCACACACCCACACACACACTCACACACAAATTGGCAAAGTTTTTTATTTGGTGCGACGCTGGTGTGTGTGACAGTTTGATATGCAAATACGTTTAATTTCGAAAACTAAACTAATAAAAGCTCCGCTGCAATGGCCTTTCTGCAACTGAATATGTCTTCTTTTTTACGATGCCCACAAAAAACGCTGTAAAAACATAAACAAATGCGTTTTTTCAAAACTAATGCGACTAATGTTTATGGCAAAAAATCACTTTTTGTTTTTCGGCGCTCAAATCGACTTTTAGTTCCTTAATGGCATAAAAAATTGCTCCTGGAATGATACAAAAAATTTATATCATACAGTTTTATGGCCATAATATTTACTAATTCAATTGCTAAATTATCCAACAATTTTTTCCTGCAAATTACGAAGCAAAAATTTGCGTAAAAATACATATAAATTATTAAAAAAAAATTATATAACGCTTGACTTGATTTATTTGTGTTGAAAATTTAAATTAGTTTGAAGTCGGGAAAATAAATTTTAATTAAAAACCATCGATTGATATTTAATTTATGTTTTGGAACTAATTATAAGCCCACTCCGCTTCAATTAACTGAATTTAGATATGTATAACCCATTTATTCCTGCTGAATCCCTTTGAAGCAGCCAATTCATTAGAAAATCGGTTCTTTTTTCAATAGCATCACGGTACCATCCGCAAAAACGACAACCGAAATCATAAATCAATTTATACAGCCTGCTCCAAAAGGCGACAACGATGAGTTTGCAGGACGAAAATGTTTGAAAATTGCCACCCAGTGATGCGCCGAATATTTCAATACCCACCGATGAATATCTAGATACGTAAACTACATGCCAAACGGACGTGATCCGTAGAGTCACGCGGGTCCTATGAACACAGAGTCGAATGCATGGAATCTCTCTATCCGGCCGTTAAAATCGGCAACAAAAGAAATAGCACATCTCAACGTTTTGAATTTGTAAAGGGATATTTTTCACATTATAATAAGAAATGAGGCTGAAGACGCGCCTCGCATTTCGTGCTCTAAAAACTCGAGAAAAAAATCCCTTTCTATCTCACTCCAATTGCCGGCTTCCTTTAAAATGCAGAACAGCTGAAAAATCATATAAACACAAATAATAAAATCGACAATTTGGCAAGAGCCGCACGCACGCACACACGCACAGTAATACATACATATTTACGTGTGTGCGTGTGAGCCTGCAATGAGCACATAACCGCAAATGTACTGCCAACAAAACGTGCCGCGATTTCACAAAAAGACCAATGGGAATTCTCAAAGCAAAATGGGTTAAAGTTACCACTCACACAGAGAAATTTTCGCGTAATCGACTCGACGTCGCCGCTGTCACGGCCAAAATCCCATTGGCCAACGGAACTTCTTTATGGTAAGAAGGAATGCCTTCTTAACTCAATCCATAATTATTTTTCTGATTTTTTATCAGTTCAAGATGGAACGTGGTATTATGAAAGAGCACATAAGTTAATCTTACATCTATACCCTTTCCTTTTCAAACATCAAAATTCATCTAAGTATTTTTTCGAAATTTTTTATATTATTTTCAAATATTCAGAATGCATGAATAAAGCATTGTAAGCGAGAAACCAAATGTTAAGCATTACTTATTTAATTGCTTAGTATTTATATCTTAAATAAACATATTGCGATTTACCTTAAAAAATACAGAATATTTTTTCAGTCACTGTATGCTTTTCCAAAGAAACGAATCGATTTCAAGCTATTCCATCAAACAGTTTTGAGAATGTAAGCCCATCATTTTCTCTTGAAAAGCCATGGAATCAGGTTGGGCGCTCGTTTGGCTGCTATGTATTCTAATCTCCGTCAGAACAGAAGCACGACATAAGGGTCACCGGCACGCCAGGATCCAGCCCAGAATCTATAATGGCAAAATAACGACAGTCGAATCGCTTGGAGGAGTGGGCATTCAGCTCTTCAATAAGAAAAGTCTCGTCTGCACTGCAACACTACTCACATCACGACACATCCTTACGGCAGCCCATTGTTTCGAAGACGCAAAGCAGTCTGACTTCCACGTAATCGGTGGAATGTCAGATGAATTTAGACGGCACGACACCCACATTAAGAAGAACAAACTCATAAAAGTGCGAGTTCATCCGAAATTTGCAAAAGAGAAATTCATCGCGGATATAGCGGTGGCCAAGATCAAGTATCCCTTGCAGAACAAGAACGTTGGCTATGCCCAGATCTGTCGAACGGTCCTGCGTCCAAAGGATAAACTCATTGCAGCCGGTTGGGGATTCCAAGGCGGCATCTGGGATGAGCTAAAAAGGAAAGCTTTTCGCTCGATGACAGTGGGTTTTGTAAGCAAAGGGGCTTGTGAGAAGCAGCTGGGTCGCAAGATGCCACCCAATGTCATCTGTGCCGGTGCCTACAATAACCAGACTCTCTGCTTCGGCGACTCCGGCGGACCACTTCTGTTGGGGCGGCAAGTTTGTGGCGTCAACACGTGGACTTTCAGATGCGGCAACAACGAAAAGCCAGACGTGTACATGGGTGTCCGATATTATGCCCCGTTTATCAACAGAACTATTAAAGAAATGGGCTATTGAAAAAATCGATCGATTCAGTTCCGTCACTTCCTTCCATCCCGCCCAGTAAACAAGTAAACTTTTTGTTATCATTATATTTGTATATCCTGAAATAAAACAGAGAGAACCCTATAGTATATCTGATAGCCGTTACGGGATGCGGGATATTCAATCAAAAATCATCATCAAAAATTACAAAAAAATGTGAAAAAAATTAAATTTTTTTTTTTAAACACAGTTCGATTGGAATTTTAAATACGAACTCAACGAGGTATGACACTCCATATTCCGACCAATATTTCCAATGTTCTGATCAAAATACTGATATTTATAGTCGCAAAAATCAGGAAAACGATGTTCGGCCAATATTCAAAAATCATCATCAAAAATTGCAAAAAATGGGAAAAAAATTTAACTTTTTTTGAAAACATAGTTCGATTGGAAATTTAAATACGAACTCAATTCGGACCAATGTTTCGAATGCACCTTTTGGTACGGGGTCCGGGGTCCGGGGTGCGGGGTGCGGGGTCCGGGGTGCAGGGTGCGGGGTCCGTGGTGTGGGGTCCGGGGTCCGTTGTGCGGAGTGCGGGGTCCGGGGTCCGTGGTGCGGGGTCCGGTGTCCGTGGTGCGGGGTCCGTGGTGTGGGGTGCGGGGTCCGGGGTGTGCGGTGCGGGGTCCGTGGTGCGGGGTCCATGGCGTGGGGTGCGGGGTCCAGGGTCCGTGGTGCGGGGTGCGGGGTCCGGGGTGTGCGGTGCGGGGTCCGGGGTGTGTGGTGCGGGGTGTGTGGTGCGGGGTCCGGGGTGCGGGGTCCGGGGTGCGGGGTCCCGGGTGCGGGGTCCCGGGTGCGGGGTGCGGGGTCCGGGGTGCGGGGTCCGGGGTGCGGGGTCCGGGGTGCGAAGTGCGTGGTGCGGGGTCCCGGGTGCGGGGTGCGGGGTGCGGGGTGCGAAGTGCGGGGTGCGGGGTGCGGGGTCCCGGGTGCGGGGTGCGGGGTGCGGGGTGCGGGGTCCGGGGTGTGCGGTGCGGGGTCCGTGGTGCGGGGTCCGTGGCGTGGGGTGCGGGGTCCAGGGTCCGTGGTGCGGGGTGCGGGGTCCGGGGTGTGCGGTGCGGGGTCCGGGGTGTGTGGTGCGGGGTGTGTGGTGCGGGGTCCGGGGTGCGGGGTCCGGGGTGCGAAGTGCGTGGTGCGGGGTCCCGGGTGCGGGGTGCGGGGTGCGGGGTGCGGGGTGCGGGTTGCGAGGTGCGAGGTGCGAGGTGCGAGGTGCGAGGTGCGGGGTGCGGGGTGCGGGGTGCGGGGTCCCGGGTGCGGGGTGCGGGGTGCGGGGTGCGGGGTGCGTGGTGCGTGGTGCCTGGTGCGTGGTGCGGGGTGCGGGGTGCGGGGTGCGTGGTGTGGGGTGCGGGGTCCGGGGTGCGGGGTCCGTGGTGCTGGGTGCTGGGTGCGGGGTCCGGGGTGTGTGGTGCGGGGTCCGGGGTCCGTGGTGTTAGGTGCGTGGTGCGTGGTGCGGGGTCCGTGGTGTTAGGTGCGTGGTGCGTGGTGCGGGGTGAGGGTGATGGGTGAGTGGTGCGTGGTGCGGGGTCTACTGTCAATCTTATGTAGCTGATAACACATCTAGGTCTGTCTACAATGACAAACTAAACCGCTCTTAATTAATCATGTAGATTAGTTTGATTGTAATTCTACAAGGGCGATGACAGTTGTAGAATGTAGAATGTGGCGCTCTTTGCTCTTTGCGCTCACATGCTGTCACCTCATTCTTCGACTCTCTTCTCTCTCTCTCTTTTCTATGAGTTTTCTCAGCAGCTCAGCGAAGCGTAAGATGAGAGCAGAAATTGCAGTGTTGGCGCCTCGCCGGTAAAAATCATTAGAAAAAGGGGGGAAATTCGGGAAAGCGGGAACTCAAAACACGCTGCTAGTGAAGAAATCTTGCTCTGTCCCACAGTTTCACTTAAACTGATGTATTAACGACCTCTGCTCTTGGCGCTCTCTGCACTTTGAGAAATCAGGAAAGATATGCTCTTAGTTTGGGATCGAGATTTGAAAAAAATATACTCACTAATAGAGAGAATACATAGAGAATAAAGAATAATATTCACTACTCTTCCTATATAATTTGTATTCATTTTTCTACTTTTAAAAACCATTACTTTACTGCAATTACGATTTTTTGGCAATTGTTATAAAACAAATACTTTCTGTAAATGAAAATAATAACCAGTATTATGAAATAAACCTGTTTTATATGGACCCTAAAGAAGTATATACAACTGTGCTCAAAATAATAGCAGTATTATTTTTACAATTAAATAGTATTTTTATGTATAAACTTGTATATTTAAAGAATTCGTAATAATCATGTTCATTGCTATGAAATATGGTTTAGGCTGAATTCAATATATCACCATAAATTGTTATTCACATAACTGAACATAAGTCTATGCCTAAAATTACACAAATGAAGAAACTAGCTAGCTATAGAAACTAAATGGTTTTAGGACTTGAAACATCTTTTTATCATATGCTATTAAGAATTTTGTAATGATATTTGCATGTTTGTATGTATTTTTCCGAGTGGAAAACTAATGCGGCCCCCTTTAACCATAGAGCACTAATTCCCCAACGGGTCGCGGTCTCTCGCCATTCATTCAGTTCACGTTGGATTCTCAAAGCGAACGCGCGTCGATCGTTCTGCGCCCGAAAAGCTCTCCACCGCCTCTTTCCCGGATTCCATCGAATGCGTGACCGATTGTGATTCAGTTTCAGATTCGGATTCAGACTCAGATTCAGATTGATAAAGTGCCTGATAATTGCTGATAGTGCGTGTGTGCGTCAGTGTGTGTTCAATTGAGTTAAGTTTTGGCTGACAAGGTTACTAATTCAAACGCGAAATGAGGGAAATTGTGCATCTGCAGGCGGGCCAGTGCGGCAATCAGATCGGTTCGAAGGTGCGTATAATTGATATTCCATCGGTGTTCGCATCGCAGACCTTTGCTCTATTTTCTAGCCACTTTTTCGCTATCCTAACCTCACATGTTTAATTATAAAACAGGCGGAAAAGTAGAAAGAGCGCTCTTTGCCTCTCTCATTGTGACTTTCTTCTCTCTATCATTCTCTTGGCTTTTCACGTTTTGTTTTTAGCCAGCAATTAAAATAGGGTTGGGAAGGGGGGAACTTGGGGGGTGGCATAGATTATTTCGCCAGTTCGCCCCAGAAACCTAACGAACTTGGCACTTATCTTATCGCTCGCAAGATACGAGTATCAGCCACCTCGAAGTATCGCATTTAAATTACCTTGGACTCGCAGCATATCGCAGTCAATTAAGCCCAGAAATCCGCTCGCAAACTAAGCAAAATCACCTCAGTCAGGTGTAAACAATTAGCTCGCCGCTCAGTTAAGAGCTTGTGATCAGCCGGCTATGTAAATCTACACAGGGAAAAAAAGTAGTACGTTTGAAAAACTTATAATAGAGTAATTCCCATTTATAAATATACACCACGATAAGTAAGGGTTTCAACATTAAGTTAAAGATCTTATTATTTTATTCGTAATAAAGAACTAGTGGTTTTTTTTTCTGTGCACCTGGAGGTTTCACATTTCAAGCAATCTGATCTGTGAACCAAGTATTTTTGGCGGGAGCTATAAGTAAACTAAGCCAGCTTAGAGCCCTGTTAGTGGCATTTTGAAACTGGCTCGAAGGTTTCTCCGAAGCTTCCGTCTTTCGGACAATTAATATAGCTAACTGGTTCTGTAAACTAGTACTCTTCATGGGCTTTTTATGAGGTTTGCCCTCGTACAGTTGGCTGATCTTACAGTCATAAAGAACCCGTCCCTCAATGGCAGAAGGTTTCGTGGGTACTTCTAATTACGACAGCGGAGCTTGTAAATAATATCTGTATCTTGAACCGATGTATCTGACTCATGTCTGACGGTGACAAAGTGGCGGGCTTATGTGTGCGCTATTTTCACTATCGGCGGCCTCTAATCAGTGGGCTTGTTTACACAACTTTAAACATAAATACTCGAAAAGTAAAAACTGATATGGGTTGCGCCGAAAATAGCAATTACATACGGTGTTCTGGTATTTTGAGTAGAAAAGCGGGTGCATGTTTGCGGGCAATTAGAAGAGTGGAAATGAAAACATCGCCCATTCTAAGCTAATTCAGCGCATTAACATTAACTCGCACAATTTGCCGCGTCATGAAAATCCAGCTACAAAAAGTCGTTGACGTTTGACACAGTTTTTTTTTATAATACTTATTTTTTGTTTTGTCTTTTTCCCGGCGTTTCCCAGAGCAGTTTTCACTGGCCGTTTCTCTTTTCTCTCGCGTTGCTCGCTTTTCCTCTTGAGTTTTATGCAAACACATTTCCACATATTTTCAAGTACTTTTTTGCGTGTTTTCACCACTGCCTCTGCAGTTAATTAGAACGCACTTTTCCGGGATAAGCACCCATTCCGACTTTGTACGCCCCCGAATCAGAGCATTATTACATCCATATTTTGCGGGCATTGTTGTGGCTATTGTGCAGCTAAAAAATAAATACGATTATTTATGCAATTTTCGCTTATCGAATCTTTATAGATGGCATAAAACTTGTTTGTTGCTGCATTAAATTTGAATATAATAATGGCGAACATATTTTGTTGCTCGCTCCCATTCATGCGCATTTTTTACACACTCTTCGATTATTTTGTGCCCTAATTGAATGTCCTTTTCTGATTAATTGGCTGTCAGTATGAAATATTGTTGCAGCCTAGAATAAACAAATAATAAATGTGCAAAACTGCCTACGTGGCAAAACAGTGTGCACAATGGTGAATGGCGTAAATGGTGAATGTGATTTTTAAATAAATTTTCAAAACTAATTGCTCCGCTGATAAAGGCCAATAAGCAAATAAAAAAAAAAAACTTAACAGATTGATTACACATTAAGAGCAGAGCTTATTCACACATGAATGGGTTGCAAACAGAAAGGATTGTAATTATAAAAACAAAGCTTAACAATTGAAATACCCGGCAGCGTATGCATGTTTTGTAAACATAATGTTTTCATTGAATTATGTTCAATTCGATTTTAAGCCAGACTGCTATTTAAGCCATTTTCTTGGCTTCAGTTTAATATTGCAAAATGCCGACGAAAACGTCTTCCGGCTTGCCTTTGCCAACACCCAAAAATTGATCACATATGTACATATCAGGCGAGGCAAAGGCATCTATCCAAGGATATTTTGGCCTGCAGCGAGTGTTCGTTTTTCTTTTTCTTCATTATTTACATAAACCTAATTTTCCCTAAATCATTTTGTGAACAATAACAAGGAAAATCTATTTACGGCATGGCATAAAGCCGAAGGAAAAGCGTTGTGCCACCACGGCGGGGAAAGTGCGGATGAAATTTATAGAGGAGCATGAAACATGGAATGCGAAGAAAACGGGGAAATCGGGGGGCAAATGGAGAAAGCCAGGCAAGAACAGACAATAAAATTAAAGAGTGGAATAAGCCGGGCTGCAACGGCTCCTTTGAGCCAATGTGGTATGCTGGCACACCAGTCTACTCCGCCCCAGGCACCAGGATACGTTTGTTTGGCCCATAATGGCAGGGCATCATCGAGCAGCGCCAAAATAATGCACAAAATTGAATTATCGATGACGCTCGCTGGCAGCCGTAATTTCTTTATGGTTACCCGATATCGAGCCGGGTAACTGGGGAATCGGTCGGATTACATTATGGCCCGGCATTATGGCTTTGGCACGTCATAGGTAATGCCCTCGCTCGTATGCAAATGCAATTTTCATGCGGCACTGCATATATGGTACATATTCCGATGCTGATGTGTGGTCCTGGATAAACAAGCCATCGCTAACTTAGTTGGCATCTTCATCCTTTCAGTTCAGTTCGATAAAATAGTGGTGTATACTACACCACTTGCCAATTGTATTTCAATTTCCACTTTCAGTCAACTGGGTTTTCAAAATCAATGAATGTTGATTAGCAATCGAAGATTGCACTATTGTGGACCGATTTCATGATGGGTCTTAGACGAGGGCCATGGTCAACAAAAACTTCAGCGAAATAATCGAAGGGGAAAAACTGGGAAGGGAGGCGATGGGAAAGTACAACCAAGGGTTAAAATATCCCATTTTTTTCGCCGGCGAAATATTTTTCAATTTACATAAAAATGCGTTTATGCATACCAAATGAGCCGCACACACACACACACTCTCACACTCACACACCAACACCCCATTTTGCAGCTGCTAGCGCACAGCGCGTCCTTGCGCCTAGCAGTATGCAATAGAAAATGGAAATGGAAAAGGAGGCCGGAGGCGTGGCAGGTGGAAGGGCACAGTCGACGCTCTGCTCCGCTGCACAAACTGATTATAAATAAACAAAAGGGAATTTTTATAAATATTTTCCACACCACCAACACACACACACACACTTGCACCCACTTGCCAGCCATTTGCGTAGCTGCTGGCTTGATGGAATATAAAAATTACTTATTTATGTATATATTTTTGCTCAGTTACGCTTTGCTTTGAACATGTGCATGCAAATTGATGAACAAAGGCGAAATCACAATAAAAAAAAAAAGAAACTGCGCATAAATATTAGGAAAACGTGCGGGGAAAAGGATAACAGCATTCGTTCCGTATTGTCATCTCATCTTCACCCTTTCGTTAAGCAAGCAAACAAAAGAAGTCTTAATCAGCTTAGGATCATAATACAACTAAAAAAACAATTGAAATATCAATTTAATATCGCAGTCTCTTGAAACTAAACAATATGGTATACTATACAATGTACCCTTTTCTATGGCAATGCTCCACAAATTCATTAGTTGAGCTGCCCAACTTAAAGTAGAAGTTGACCAATCATTTGGTTTACACATTTTCCCTGAACAATATATGTTTGCTCTCCGCCGCGGACAGCAAACCAAGCCGAACATGGCCGAAATGGAAGCCCAAGTGCTGCTCCTGCCTTTGTGGGCACCTGTAAGCCGCTTGCTCCATCTGAGCCGACACGTTGACCAGGCCAACAATGGGGCGTATGGGGACTGGCCAGCCAGTCCAGTATGTGGGCAGTATGGCAGTACGGCAAATGGCCATTTGTTATTTATTTAACACTTTTAAAAAGCATTCCGCTCTTTTGCTCATTAATATCTCATGCTGCTCTTAACGCCATCCAGACGGCCAGTTCTCGGGCAAAAGTGCAAATTGCATATGGTAAGTGGAGTTGGATTGCCAGGGAGTTGGGGCATATGTTTCATTACCATTGTTATTCGAGCAATTGTTTTGCTCGCTCGCTCTCAGGCTCATTTTTTTGTACATTTTTTGTTGTTTTTTGCAGCATTTCAGTTTTTCAATTACTTTGGTAATTTTATATTATTGAAATTGCAAGCCGCAAATTGTAATTATTGCGCATTACACTGCCAACGAGCTCTGCACGAAGGCAGATAACGCCCAGCCATGAAATATGTTGGTCCGTTGTAATCTGGTATTTACGAAAAAATTAATAATACAATAAAGCAGCTGGCAATGCGTTTTTAAACACGCCGAGTTCTCGCCGGCCACGGGAATTATTTATGCAATTGGATTTGCCGGCTATGCGAACTACAAATTGCTGTCTTTTCGATAAGAAGGCAGAAATATTTTACACACGCCCTCGGCTTTCAGAGAAAGCCGGCAGATAAAGCATTTTGGCCGGCAGATATTAACCACAAAAACGGCAGCAAATTTATGACAAAGCGGGGCGTAATTAAGCCAAAATACAAAATACAAAATACAGCTACCAGAAATAACAATAATCAAGATTGGTTTGGCTCTGCTTTTGCACGTGTGTCTGCTTTTCAATTCATTTTGCATCGTTTTATTTTATTTGCGCAAATTGCGTTGACTAATTGTGCGACCAAAAACACGAAATGAATTGCCTAAATAAACACAGAGAAAAGTTTTATTTAGAATGCAGGATGCTCTGCCAGGATATGGACCTAAAATTGGCTGGTCTATATAAAATTAAATATATATTTCAATGAAAACACAGCTTTAACTGGTTTTTGTGACAACTCTCTGATCGATATTTGTGACAGTGATATGTCAGCGAACAAAATGCAATATAACTTATACCCCAACAAATGATTGAATATACACTAAACGCAAAAATAACGAAAGCAAATGCGCGAAACCTCATTAAAAATCAATGTGGTCAAAATATTTATCATTCATATGCTCCTGCTAAATCCACGCTCGACTAGCGTTTGTTTGCATTTGTTTGGACAAACATATGTCCGTCTGCATGTCCTTGAAAGATTAACATCGGTTTTATTATTTATGGCAGGCGGTGGAGGGAGTAGAAGCATTTTTGCGAAAAGAAATTCGATATTTTAGGCGAACAAAACCGCAATCGCACGAATAACTTGGCTGAAATGCGGGTGGCTGGGGGTAGAGAAACTATAGCGAATCTGAATCAACAATTTGGTTTCGGTTTTCGGCCATAATGATGGCTAGATCAACACATTTGGCAAATTGTGCAGATAGGCGCACACATATCAAAGCATAATTTAAATTTGTGGTCTGTCAAGTTAGCGCAACGAAATTAATCAAAATATTTTGAGAGCTACGGAGTGTTGCAATTATTTTTGTTTTCCACTGGCCAATGACCAATGCGCTCGAATATTCAGCAATTTCGTGGCAATCCAATTAAGTGCGATTTTCTGCACTGTATTAGTTTTAGAGAAACCAGCAGGACTTCAAATCGACCGGCCAGCCATAATATTCCCGCATTTTACACACAAGTTTTTTTCAATTTGCCGTATTTGCATTTGCCTTATATTGTATTTTATTTCAGACTTATTTGACAAACAGTATTAATTGGATTTTTTTATGCTCGCACATATATTACCAGTCATTCCGCATCCGAAATGGCAAAATGGCAATTAAAATGAAAAATAAAACACTGCGTTGTGGAGTTGTGTAAAAACTTTTTGCATTGCCCGATCAAATGGTCAAAGGGAAATTCACGCTTGGTGGTAATAAAAATTAATTTCATTGTGGAATCATAAAAATCGTTATATCGGATATTTCCCGCAAAATGACCAAGTTTTATCTGCAAACGCACTCGTTCTGTGGGACAGAGATAGAAGTAGATCGAAATTGATTAATAGAGCGAAAGTTTGCTCACTACTTTATCTGACCCTTTCATTGATTCCACTGCACTTCCCAATCATAATAAAAAAACATGAAATATTTTGCTAGTGAAGCGGCGCTCTTGAGTCAAAAAAAAAGGTAATGCTATTATATTCATTAATATCCAACAGCGCTTTATTTGTCCCGCACTTAATAAAGCCAGACCTCAAATAGAGCAGATCGTAAAAAATAATGTTCGCTGGCAAAAAAAAAAGGCAGTACATAAAATTTCCGGCAGATATTTGTGGCAGCCACAGTTGCCACAGATAAATTGAAGTTTTTGAACCGTTTCTGCTATGTTCTTTAGGGATTATCGTGTCGTATTTGTTTTGAGAGTTTCCGGGGATTTCCACTGCCCATTTCGCTACCTTCCCATCTAAAATGTCTTAATTTCTTTGGTGGCTCAGATGCTCCACCGCCAATTCAGGTGGTTGTGGCATCCACTTGCCATTTAGCACCACATGCGCTCGCTTACGCCTAACAGCACCGAAATGCTTTCGCCTGACACTGTTTATTTATTTAGCTTTTGCCAAAGTGTTCTTTGGGCCATGAACTTCATATCGCTTACCATATAAATATTATTATTATTATTACCCTCTTTGCCACCGGCAAACGGCCCAAAATTCACGGTTTTGTGTGGAATGATGGAGTGCAAGTGGCAGTTGTTTATATGCATGCTCTGGCAGGAACGTAAAACATACAGCGGAGTCTGCTCCCCAAACTGTGGCCATTAGCAAATATTATTGCAACCCTTCGGCCTACAGGCTCTTGGTCGTTTTGAGTTTGTCTCTGCGTCCAGAACATCATCTTTTAAGATGATTCGAAGGCCACTTTATAGTTTTCCCTTTAATCCATTGCCAGCTTACGATTTCTCTCAATGTAAATACCTTTTTGAAAAGGATTTATGTATGAAATATGGGTATATACACATTGCAAAACATCTTAAGAAATGGGAAATCGGAACACATCTCATTAATGATCATTGGTTTAGCCTAAACATCAAAAGCAATGGCATCAGAGCGACACCTGGGCACAAATCAAATCTGATTTGGGCCATGTTTGCCTCGTTTTGACCACGGAGCAGCAAACAAACGAGACCATGGTGGCCACTGGCCACGCATACCACGTCACTCTCGCAGACAGACACACCAACACGCACACCAACACACGTGGACAAACACAGACGCACCGTGCACATTAGTTAAGTCAATAGCAGTTCAACCAACGAAATATACCATAAATATTTACATATCTAAATCGACAATTATTGAAATCTCAATTGAAATTGTTTGTTAGCCGCATCGTTCGGTGTCTGTATGTGAGGCCAAATTAAGCCATACGCACCGTTGACACACAGTCACACACATCTATATCTTTTGTTTTTCAACAAGATACATTGATATCTACAGAAGGGATAAACCTGAGTACCATAGCCGTTGGAATCTTACAGGATGACAGATGCCATCAGAGGATTAACCCTCGAAAGCAGTTGTTAGATTATTTACCAAAGGCGAGGGAGGCCTAAAAAGTTGGAAGCACTCGAAATTATGCGCAAAAAATTTACACTTCGTTAATCAGTCTATCAACTTTTGCTGATAATATTTGAATGTTTCTTGAAGGGCAAAAAAAAAGGACATTAGTTATGTTATTTATAAAATTTTAGACAATACCATTCATGTTTAATTATAATATATTAGTAATGGAATCATCCGACAACTTTTAGCTATTGTTCCCCAAATTAGCTCTTGGAAACCTCATCGCAACTCAATTATTTGAGCTCAATGAAGCCGTTGCATTTATTCAATTTCCACCCATGCTCTCGCCGCCAACAGTGCGTATGAGTTATGGAAATTTTAATTATAAGCTATTTGATGTTGCACTTAGACTGCGTCACCGTTGTCCTTGTGTGTGCGAGTGTGTATGTGTGTTTACGCACACAGGCGGCACCACACAATAAGCTGAAAGCCGAATAACCAATACTAATGAACCAATATTTGCATATCCTTGCTAGACAAGAGTCTCTGGCCGAGCCTTGAACCTGCCGCCCCCATTGATTTAATACGGAACATAGTGTGGAATGGCATCTTGAATTTAAAGAAGCACTTGGAGCACTTTAATGCCGGGGGCAATTAAAAAAATATAAAACTTAAAACAACATAAACAACGCAGTTTGCAGAAGCCTGAAAAAAAAGGATTGCATTGGGAAAATACTGCTCGGCGAATGCAACGCAACGCACTGATAATGACAATTAGTGGCCACATTTAAATTGATGCACTTGACGATAAATGCAATTGCAAATTCAGCCACCATGCGTGTGTGTACAAAGGGTAATTTACAGAGGAAAAATTGCATTTTTCTGGCGAACCCAACTCGCCTCGAAACTCACACGTGCCGTCCAAATTGAGGCTGCTTTATATGAGTGTATGGCCATGTTGGGCTATAAATTGCAGCTGCATCGCCAATTGCTTCATTCGCAATGCCTACGTGAGTCTAATTATGCTGCTCCATTTCGCAGGACTCTGCCACGCAAAGCAGGCTGTATTCACACTCTGCATAAAAGATTTGTAAAATTTTAGGATATATCAGAAACATTTAATTTTAATATTATTTACAAATGTTTGTACTCAGAAATAAGTCATTGTAAGGCAGAAAATATCATGCAGCATTTTTCAAAATTCGCAGGCAAACGATGTCTGCTTTTTCTGAGTGCCAGCATTTTATGGCCCTAAACGACGTCGGCCAATAAAGACAACATGCGAGTGTAGCATATCTGTCAACTGTCGATAAGATCCTTTTAGTGTTATTACAAAATATCCTTATATTTCCAGCTCCATTCGGCGGAGCATTAAACGTAGTTTAGGGTACAATTCGTTATTTGCCTTGTGCACACATAAATTGCATTTTTGAGCAGTTGGAGACGGATGGAGCTCAGCTGCCAATTGGCAGTATTCAGTATCCCAGTATCCAGTATCCAGTTTTCAGTTTCCATGTTTACCAGTTAGCAGTTACCAGCTGCCCAGCGCTGAGGATATATGCCATATAGAAATGGTGGATTTATACGTTTTGTTCTTTTTTTCCACTGCGAATCGAATCGAATCGAAGCGAATGGTTTATGGCCGCAGGCTGCAAAGTGTCATTCCAACATTCGTCGATGGGCGGCCGTTAAGTTTCCAGAGTGTTTTGGCATTTTCGGTTTTATGGCCAAAGCTCATTACTCTAATGGATGGCAAATGCAATCCCCCAACCGGCGCATATTCAAATAGATTTTTCCGAAATTAAAATAAATTAACTTGGGCGAACGCTTTGCATTTTAAGCGTTCGTCCGCAAATCGCGCGGATTTGTCGCACATTTGTAAATTTGCAAATGATCAAAATGCGCTGAAATCCTGTTTATTATTTTATAATTAGCTTAATGCCGGTGGCCGAAAATTCAATTGCATTTCCAGTTTGTTTCGCTCTGTCAGCGGGCATAAATGGGTTAAGAAATCTTTCGAGGAGTTGGGCATGCGGGTTAATGCGTTTGCGGCTGGATTTTTAATGATTTTCACACAGGAACGTTAATTAGAAATTCAAATTATTTTTATACCCGTTACTCGTAGAGTAAAAGGGTATACTAGATTCGTTGAAAAGTATGTAACAGGCAGAAGGAAGCGTTTCCGACCATATAAAGTATATATATTCTTGATCAGGATCAATAGCCGAGTCGATTTGGCCATGTCCGTCTGTCCGTCCGTCTGTCCGTCTGTCCGTCTGTCCGTCTGTCCGTCTGTCTGTCCGTATGAACGTCGAGATCTCAGGAACTACAAAAGCTAGAAAGTTGAGATTAAGCATACAGACTCCAGGGACATAGACGCAGCGCAAGTTTGTCGAATCATGCTGCCACGCCCACTCTAACGCCCACAAACCGCCCAAAACTGCCACGCCCACACTTTTGAAAAATGTTTTGATATTTTTTCATTTTTGTATTGGTGTTGTAAATTTCTATCGATTTGTCAAAAAAAAATTTGCCACGCCCACTCTAACGCCCACAAACCGCCCAAAGCTGCCACGCCCACACTTTTGAAAAATGTTTTGATATTTTTTCATTTTTGTATTAGTCTTCTAAATTTCTATCGATTTGCCAAAAAACTTTCTGCCACGCCCACTATAACGCCCACAAACCGCCCAAAGCTGCTACGCCCACACTTTTGAAAAATGTTTTGATATTTTTTCATTTTTGTATTAGTCTTGTAAATTTCTACCGATTTGCCAAAAAACTTTCTGCCACGCCCACTATAACGCCTACAAACCGCCAAAAACTGTGTTTAAGACTCTCCTTCTCCCTTCCACTAGCTGAGTAACGGGTATCAGATAGTCGGGGAACTCGACTATAGCGTTCTCTCTTGTTTTTGCTTATTTTCTGGCATTGAAATTTATATATATTTAATTATTTATTTTAATTGCATTTTAATAATAGTGGCATAGTGTCAGGCAACCTAACAATTATTATTTTAGAGCAATGAATAATTTTTTTAATTTTTCCTGACCCTGCTGACAACTTAATTAAAATGTTCGCAAAAAAATGCGTACATTCACGTATGTGCCAAATGCAAAAATCGAAATTAAATCACATAATCCATTTGGACAGAGGACATTTTCATGAAATTGATAAAATAGCAAAGCGAAGTGCGTCGCCATCATTTCGCATGTCAAGCTCAGCGCCTTGAGACAAACTTGGGCATCATTTCATATTTATTACTGCAATTGTTTATTATTTATGTGAGCCGCGAGCTACGGCAGCAAATTTAGTATGCAAACGCAGCTGCCGAGCAATCTGCAACCCCCTGCCACGCCCCCTAAATCCAACGCCCCCACCGCTCGTTCACTTCCGGTGCGACATGCACTTCCGTCGCTTTGCGCCACTCGCATCCTTGTCCAAAGCAAACTAAAATGTCCTTTAAGAGCCGGCGGCTTGGAAGAACAGAACTGAACGCAGATACAGAGTCGAAAAATAATTTATTTAAAATGTATTATTCAATAAACAAAAAAATAGCCCACCTCTAATGTAATTTCAAGTCACGGCAGTATAATATAGTAATACATAAATATAAAATCGATTCGAACTAAGTAACAATTATTTAAATAATTATAGAGATGTGTTAATTTAGACCATTATATAACTTCAATTAATGTAAATAATTTCTGCATTTAGGAATTAAACATTTTTATGTTGGTTGCCTAGGTTTATTTTCCGTGTAGAGCTAGTCAGAATTAATTTATTCGCGTTTTTTCCTTTCTTCCTGCGGATCGCGACTTTGCCACTTGACTTTTGTCTCGGTTTTTGTGCAAACGCTTTGGGAATTTTAATTTTGGATTTCTTTCAAGTAGAACCAAGGAGTTTGGGACCCACAAAAAGCGGGCGCCGCAAAATGGCGCCGCTTTGGTCAACGCACGCAGCTCTTTTGTTTACTTTTAATTTGATCATTGGTGCTTTTTTTTTATCCTGTGGCCAGGACAAGTGGCTTTCGCCAGGTTCCCTCGGTTGCTCTTGGCCACATGGAAGTAATTTTGTAATTAAGCAATTTGACCGCAGCCAGTGAAAAGTTTTAAGCAAATGAAGGCAGCGTAATTGCATTTTTTTTTTTTCACTGCTCCGCCACTTGGATGGGGGATTTCCCCGAATCTGATGGGAATCTGATGGCCTGTCGCGGACCACTTTACCCACTTCAAAAATTGCCAAACATGGGCGCTGGTCGTGTTCATATTTTTTGTGTATTCCTTTTGGTTGTCAGGAGCAAGCGGATGATGGGCAGATCGACTGGCAAAAGTTTTTGTAAATAAATTATGCTGCTCACTCAATGCCAACGGCCGTCTAACGGAGCGTGAGTAGTCGGAAAAGAAAAGCGCTTATCTGCAATTGGCTTTCTAGAAAGCATTTGAATTTCCCCACAGGCAACAAGTGCCAAGGTCCAAGGACTAGGGACTAAGGATTAAGGATGAAGAACGAAAGACTCCCATGCGGGCGTAGAGAAAAGGGGACTGGGCATGCAAATCAAAGTTATTGTCAAGCCAAAAGTGCCCACCGATGCGTACAATTGAGTGTCATATTTCCAGTTTGTTATGTATGCAAAAGCCAGCATGTGAGGGCCAAAAACTTCTACCACTGTCATGCAAAAGTTTTCTTGGCCAGCGATTTTTCTTGTCTCTATTTTGGCCTTGCCATGCAACTTGTTATCATTGTTGCGTGTCTAAGAGCCAATGGAGGAGCAAAAACTTTTGCCAAACAATCGCACTGCCAGCGCAAACATTTATGCGGCTCTTGGATTAGCATGGCATGGTGTCTTCGGAAAAGCTGAATGCCAAATAGCTACAGATACGCGCAACCATACACAGAGCATATGCTCTGGGGCTGGTACAAAAAAAGGACCAAAAGGATGGGGCGCTCTTTGTGTGTGTGCAATCAACCGTTATCAAATTTTTCGAACTTTTACAACTTTCACCTAGCCCTTTTTACTTTGTCCGCTGGCTGGGAAAACTTCAACGCTTTACGCAAGCCACTTAACTATTTATGGCCCAAATGCAGGCGTGTGTGCCCCGGGAATCCCCGGCAAGAGTGTGCCTCAAAGTGCTCGATGGAATGTCTGACGAGCGGGCTTGACATAAACACCGGGTGCCATGCATTATTCAGGACATTTCCTTCATGCACAGGAGAAAATATTTGGCTTCTATGCTGTCCTTTCAATTTAATCGTGTTCACTTCACGCCATCAAAGGCATATTCCAAATAATATTTACTTATAAATTACAAGCACTTTGGTTTGGTTTTTAATGCATTTTTTATTTGTTCAATCCATTTGATTTTATTTTATATAATTTCAATCACCGTTTTTGGAGTCTTTTTCCATGCTACCGTTTTTAATCGGCCAATAAAATTATATATATCGTTTGAATATATCGCATCGATATGTCAGAGATAAAATATGAATGATATGTATGATATAAAATCAACCGAATGGATGGCCAATTTCGGTGATGGGTTTCTCGCTGTGCTGTCATTTTCTCGACAAGTCACTTGAGTTTATAGCGCTCTCAGGGCGACGGGAAAGTCGCATCTTCAGCGCCATGTGCGACTAATTAAAATTCATATTCAGTAATCAATCTGCCGGTGACCTTTGGCATTACCAGCCAAGCTGTAATAAATGCGAGAAAAAATACTCGCATATAAAAGTAAATTCATGGCCCTTGGCTGCCACTGCTGCCTTTTAGTCCATTAAAAATCATTTCGATCAATGGGAGCCGTGGCAGGCCGAGCGCACACATTGCGATTTTCTCACAATTAGCATTTTTCACCATTTTCTCCCGTTTTCCTACCATTTTCCCGCACTTCCACCCACCCAGCTTTTATCCCCCCCCGCCACGCGCACTCACCTGTCGGGCGGAGCGGAGCGGAGGAAGGGTGGGGGGAGGCGATTGAAACATTTTTAAAAATTTGAAATTCATATGCGCAGCAAACGTGAAATGTTTTGCCAAGCGTATTGTGCAATAAAAAATAAAGAGCCAAACCAAAAACAAAACAAACACGAATCGAGCTGGAGAATTTCTTGTGTAAATAAAATCGAGAAACGCTATCGAGAGGGAGCACATGCATAAATATACACATACATACATATATATTTTCGTGCGCAAGGTATATGTGTATGAAAATACCTAAAAGGATTCAATTATTCCCGCTCGTTACACAACAACAAAAAAATAACACGGCATGAAAAAATTGCGCGCCCATGGAAGTATGCAACAGAAATTGCTCACGGCATGTAAAGTGCTCGCTGTGCGGCTGTGTGTGTGTGTGTGTGCGTGGGTGCGTGTGCTTGTGTGTGTGGGTGGGGGAAGTAGGAGGTGGGGGTCATGCAGCATATGCACGCGCATAAATCGACGACAGATATGAGAGCTCCGATGGCGGCGGCAATAAAAGCAAGAGGCATGTAAAAAGGACACTCATATTTATATGCATTGATTGCCAAAGCAATGCAACACAAACACATACACTCAGTCGGAGGCCACCCATACTCACACACACACCCCACATTGATTGTAAAATAATATTTCTGAAAAGGAAATCGGAGGCAAGAGGCAAGAGGCTCGCGAAATTTCATTGCACACCAGCGGGCGCTGTCACGAAATATCACGCATACGTCATGTGAAACGAACGGTGGGTCGCATATGCAAATGCGCTCATTGCGACCACCGCATATTTGCATACAGCAGGCGGCCACCATTATGCACTTAAATCATTATTGAAACGGCATTAAAGTAGCGCTCACCACCGCATTCTTCTCTGTGCCACTTGCAGTTCTGGGAAATCATCTCCGACGAGCACGGCATCGATCCCAATGGCTACTACCACGGCGAGTCCGCCCTGCAGCACGAGCGTATCGATGTCTACTACAATGAGGCCAGCAGCGGCAAGTATGTGCCGCGAGCGGTGCTCATCGACCTGGAGCCGGGCACCATGGACTCCGTTCGCCAGTCGCCGATGGGCCAGCTCTTCCGGCCGGATAACTTCGTTTACGGGCAGTCGGGAGCCGGTGAGTAGAAATCCATAAATCACACCATAAGAGATAAGCTCTTGTACGTCAATGTGACATGCCACTGCTATCTGCGGTCTATTTTTGAGCATTTGATTGATATTTGATACTATGATGATATGATAACTTACATACATAGGTCTAGTTAGAAAACATAAATAGAAATACGACATTTTTCTAATAAGCTAGAATTTCCTAATGCTGCTCAGCACAGAAAATGTCCTGTCTCCGTTGAACACAGTGGCATTGTCATGTTCTCCTGTTTCTGTTTCGTATCCAGTCTCTTTGGCATTTTCCTAATGCATTTCCGTTGCACTCGTTAATGGGCGAATGTGGTGCTCATGTGCTAGGACGTGGCCTTTGTTTTCCTGCCGCTTTTCGGGATGCTTTTGTTTCGACCAATGTCCGCTGCCCCACCATCATCATCATCCAGTGCTGCGAGTGTCCTTTTGCCACGGCAGTTATTGCAGCTGGACCAGCCTTGTTGCAACATCGAAAACAGGAGCAGCAGCAGCAGCAGGAGCAGGGAAAGCAGCAACATCCGTGACAATAGCAGCCACAGAGGGCGGCCTTATCCTTGCTTTGATAAGTGCCAACCAATTGACAAGATGAGCACGGCATTGTTATCACAGGGGAGCTTATCAGCTAACAGCCGCCGGTGCGATACTCCTGACGCGGTCAGGACCACCCGGTCGGCCCACTTCATCCGGTCGGCTGGCATGAGAATGATGGTGACCATGATGGCTATGATGATTGCAATTATAAAATGGCCTGCGGATGACGACGAAAATTAATTTTGTACATGTCAGGCGCTGTTGCTGTGGCTTCCGTAATGACCCACAATCGCCGCGAACTTTGATGAGTTTTGGCGTAATTTAAAGACTAGGAGTTTAACAGCTTAAGATGTATTTGAATAGTCTTATGTATATTTTATTGTAATTCTATATATTTGGTTAAACATTACAGGCAACAACTGGGCCAAGGGCCACTACACAGAGGGCGCCGAGCTGATCGACTCCGTGCTGGAGGTGCTGCGCAAGGAATCCGAGGGCTGCGACTGCCTGCAGGGCTTCCAGCTGGCGCACTCGTTGGGCGGAGGCACTGGCTCCGGACTGGGCACACTGCTCATCTCGAAGATACGCGAGGAGTACCCCGACCGCATCATGAACTCGTTCTCCGTGGTGCCCTCGCCGAAGGTAAGTGCTCCGCATCCAATTGCCCAACGGCATTGCAGCATATCATTATCATTGTGGTCATGACGAATGCAATCCGCTTAGCCAAATCAGCTTACTGCCGCGCACAATGCTGCCAGCAAATCGGGGTGTGTCCTCTGCTGAACGCCAGTTGACATCGACCATGTACCATCTACCAACTACCAACTACCATCAACCATGTAGCATTTTGGACCAGCCATGGTGACGGTCCTAAGCCGACCCAAAAGCGCTTTACACCTGCACGCGTTTTGGCCAAATTAGGAGGCGAAAGCCGCAGAGAGCCGCTCCCGTTTATTTTCGTGTGTCGAAAGTATGCCGCAAATGTTATTTTATTTATGCAATTCATACGCTAAATTCAATTGGCGGCTTTGCGCACAGACTGGGCGGGCCAGCTTTGTTCGAATTATTCTAATTAATTTGCAGGCGAAATTAGCTGCACCGCCAACGAGCAGCGGCCAAAGCCTAATTGGCAATGCAATTTTAATGCAATTTGGTGGCTCGAAATCGCCAAGATCCATCTCTTCCCCCTCTTCGCCAGAACTTTTTTCCACAGCCATTTCAGCCATCTTTTTTTTTGACACGCCTCAATTGGCGCTTAATTAACCCAGTTGCATATATTACACGTGCGTTCCGATATGCATTATATGTAGTTGTAGAAATATTAATAGATGTATGGGGCTGCACGTGATACGCCTTCAATTGCATTATTCGCATTTAATTACATTTTGACGTTTAATTAAATTTATTCAGTGCAGAATTAATTGTCATTGGCACGAGGTCATGTTGGTAGACAAACAATTACAGCATTTTGCATTGCTTTAACAAATAATATTAAAAATGTAGCGTAGCTAAAAATGTGACGGAAACTTTAGTTCGTTTAATTAGTCAAATAGAAAGGGGCCAATATAAAAAGACTTTAGCGCACTTTTAATCAACATAAGGATTAAGGACTCTAAGACCATGCCGAATGTTCCTTTGGTATTTTTACCAATAAACTATAAGCTGGTTTTAAGTTTTAAGAGGATGCCTTTTATTGGGCCGAATGAAATGGAATCGATTGAGATTTTCGAGTACGTCTTTTGGCAAATGTGAGTTGCCAAGACTCCGGTGAGAAGGTGGATTTCGTGAGGCGTGAAATTAACATTTGACAATGTTCTTATTGGCATATCGGAGTGCACAATAAATTTTATGGAATTTTTAGTGCAGCCCAGAGGGCACACACACTCGAACTGCGTTAAATTTATTACCGTCACGGCTGAACGCCAATGGTCAACTATTGAACCACTGCCCGAACTCCAACCTCCGATCCTCCCCAGCAAATGTCCAGTGATGGGGGCTTAACTTTAAATGCCTGAATATGCGGAGACTGGAGTATAGCCCCCCCTGCCCCCCTTTGGACTGTTATTTATGGGCCGTGCTGGGTTTGGCTGGCTTACCGCAATGTTTTGGCTTCGGCGGTCATTTTATTGCGGCCTGGCCTGACACATGCCTGTCACGTTATGGCGGTTTTAAAATGCGCGTATGTGCGTATATAATTTAATAGTTTTTCATAGGCCATGTAAGGCCTTTGTCGCTTTGATTGGCGGCATTTATGCAAATGCAGCCCATTCACACAGAATAATCAGCGCAAAAATGGCCGCATCTCTGTTGTTTAAATGCTCAATATTTTGGCCATTGATTAACGCATTTAATTACGTTCATTAATTAACGGAAGTCGCTTGCTAAATACCGAAACTCACTGCAACTGAAGCAAACGCATCGAATCGAATGGTTGCCATGGTTGCTCACTGAGATTTGCACCTGCCGTTTGTACAATGCAAGGATATCAAAATGCATGCTCGTAAATCCTCCAGATTTCTAATCACACACACACACACCCACAGATAAATATCGTGTTCTGGCGGTGTACAAATAGTAAGGCTGGCAACAAATATCAAATACAAAATGCAAAATGCATATGTACGAGCATAACTCATTAGTATTAACTGCATGTACCAACTAAGCAGACAAAGGTGTGTGCTGTGTGTGCTTGGAGTGTGGGTGTGTACACAGGAAAAAACTGCTTTTAAACGAAGTCCTTACAAATCAAATCTCTTTAAATGGGTATAATATATGTATGAGGCTTAGCAAGAAAGGTTTTAAATTCGCATTCTAGTTAGACAAGACTTTCCCGATTACTACAACTTACTTTTAGCCAGCTTTATATGTGATTTTAAATACATTTTTTAACTGAGTTACAATTGATCAAGAAATCAGATATGCAACTGTATTGAGTTTGGCATGTCCTGAGGGGCAGGGAATACTTTTCAAAAGTTTTCCAGGTGCAAAGGACTCCGAGTGGTTGGGGGTGGCAATGCACGTTATCGCTTTAGGGCTGCGGCCATTAAATAATTGCCACAATTTATGTGCACACACTACGCATACGGCAAACTGAAGCTGGAGTGAAGTTTGTCGCATGCTTAACAGTGGCCGTTCGGCATGAAATCCCTTCCCATGCCCCTGCCACATGCAACAACATTCAACAACCGACGAGCAATGCATCTTCTCTGCGCAAATATAGAGGGCAAGCCAAAGATTATACATAATTTTCAATTTGCAGCATTCGAAACACACACCAGGCATGTATGAATGCGTATGCGAATACGAATACGGATACGAATGTGAATGTGAATGGGGCTATACCTGGCACCCAGATGTTTGTGCAACATGCAACTGCATTTATGCAACAACTCTCGGCCTGAGTGCCGCTCCAGGCTCAAAATGGCATTAGCAACTGCAGGTTGCAGCCACAAACAACTGGCTGTATTAATAGGGTCTGCTATTCAGTTAGCACTGCATTCGCATTCGAATTGCATCCTCCTGTTGGCAGAATGCATTTTTCATGTCCATGCCTCAACAGCCAGCCATGCGATTGGTCCAAAAGAAGTGGGAATTAGATGGACATTCGTTGATTATTGCCCAGCACAAATACGGCCAAAAGAGAACTGCTCTTCAGGCTGTTTTCAAGTGGCCTTTTTAGAAACGGTCGTCTTTAAAAGGCACTTCAATATGAAGAGTTGGAAGTTACAGAAGCTACATTTGTGAAACTAAGATACATGCAATATAAATACATTCAAGCACTTTTCCAAGTGTTCTTCTGAATTTTAAAGACTGTACTTTTACAAGCTTATAAACTTTGGCGATGGCTTTGGCTTTGTCATTACTCATCCATTTAATTAATTGATTTACACATAATATTTAAAACTGGCTCCTCTGCGAGTCCGCTAATTGCTGATAGCATTGCTAATTAACAAAGTTGTATCTGCTCCTCCTTCTGCATGTCGCACTGCTGCCGCCTCCATCGACACCATAAATACGTCCAGGTATCGGACACTGTCGTGGAGCCGTACAATGCCACGCTGTCCATCCACCAGCTGGTGGAGAACACCGACGAGACCTTCTGCATTGACAACGAGGCTCTCTACGACATCTGCTTCCGCACGCTGAAGCTATCGTCGCCCACTTACGGCGATCTGAACCATCTCGTCTCCGTGAGTATCCCCTAGTCAATCCATCTAATGCATCCTCTGTTTGTCTGCTCCCATTCCCCGTTTCCTGCTCCTGTTTCCTCCACCTGCTCCTGCGCCTTCTCCAATCGGAATCCATGGCGGAAAAGGTGTCTGAGGTGGTGGTGGAGCCATATAACGCCACGTTGTCGCTGCACCAGCTAATTGTGGACACCGATGAGACGTTCTGCATCGACAACGAGGCTTTGTATGACATCTGCTATCGGACCTTGCACATCTGCTCGCCCACCTACCAAGATCTCAACCACCTAGTGTCCGTGAGTAGCTAAGATGTTAGCCTGAGGCGAAAATGAAGATGCGGATGATGATGATGGTGACCAACCCTATATCAACAAGAAACCCTGGAGCAATAAATCCACCTTACCTTTCCCACACTCTATACCATGCAACCTTCAATTTCTCTTGACAATAATACAGCTTACCCACTCACAATCAGGTCACAATGTCCGGAGTGACCACCTGCCTGCGCTTCCCTGGCCAGCTGAACGCTGATCTTCGCAAGCTGGCGGTGAACATGGTGCCCTTCCCGCGTCTGCACTTCTTCATGCCCGGATTCGCACCCCTGACCGCCAAGGGATCCCAGCAATATCGCGCCCTCACAGTGGCCGAGCTGACCCAGCAGATGTTCGATGCCAAAAACATGATGACCGCCTGTGATCCCCGGCACGGACGCTACCTCACCGTGGCCTGCATCTTCCGGGGTGAGTCCAGCCCCTGGGGTGGGAAAAGAAAAATAGTTATTTAACAAGAAGTCCTAAACACTTTCACGCCAGAATGTCAGAGTGCCAGAAAACACAGGGATCCATTCATTCATCCATCCGCTCATTTATTCAGGAGCCCCCGCACCGGCTTATCCGAGCCAACTTTGTCACTTTGTCATGGACAGCCGGTGGCGCACCTGTCCGCCGATTTTCCGGACCCGCAGGCACGTAGTCCTGCCACCAGGGGTGGCACCAAAAAAGGGGGTGGCTTCTAGAATATGGGCAAAATTCTAAGACAAAAAAAAACCATTAACAAAATAGTAGTACTAGTGGTACTAGAGCAATCTTTACCTTGAAATGATTTCTAAAATCAAATCACTAGAGATTTAGGAACCCCCTAACCTAACACGACCCATCCGCACCTGGCCAACACCTTGGACTCCTGGGGCTTGGCTTTGGCGACGATTTTATTAGCCAAAGCCGCGCACTGGGCCTACTACTTATGGGCGCCACTAAAAATGATTAATGCCCCCTGGCTGGCGGCTAAAAAGGCTGCAATCCGTCAACGCGCACGTAGCGTAAATTTGTTAGCCACGGCTTGCCGCCCTCGTCTGGTCCAGTAGAAATGGTTGCCTGGCATTTTTTCGCGCTAATTCTTAAATTAATAAACTGCGATGCGGCGCCCAAAAGTATGCCGCATAATATTTCATTTGCTATTCCTTGTGTGCGCGGCGCTTTTGCCCTTGCTTTTGACTGATGACTCGCAAAACGCGCGTAATTAGAAATTTACTTTCAAGATCCATTGGGGAATTGCGACCGCCGAACGAATCATGCCGAACGTGACTTGGGCTGCACTGCCTCCCACTTACACACCCCAGCTCAGCTAAGTTCTTTTGGGGCTCAGCTCACCCAGATCCGGTAGCAGCAACTCCAGGATTCGTTTTCGTCTCCGACTGACTGCCAGAAATACTTGCAAAATAATTAATCACAAGAATGTGCGGAAAAAATGCCAGCGAACAGGAATTTAAACAACTTTTTTAGTTACCTCCTGGGACTGTTACACTGTTACACTGTTTCCATTCCCCAACACCGAGATGAGATCCCAGTGCAGGTGGCCAGGTGCGCACCTGGCAGGACTTGGAAGCCATTTAGTATTTCATATTCAGGGATTTGGGGATTCCGCCGATTCCGGGGCGCATCAAAGCGAACTTGCCTTTTGATGTAAATGCGCACCGGAAGAATCCGTCGCTCCTCGCATCTCGAAGGCATCTTTTTTAACAACGCTTACTCAATAATTAACAGGACCCATGTCCATGAAGGAGGTGGACACCCAGATGTACAACGTGCAGAGCAAGAACAGCAGCTACTTCGTGGAATGGATTCCCAACAACGTCAAGGTGGCCGTCTGTGACATCCCGCCCCGTGGCCTCAAGATGTCCGCCACCTTCATTGGCAACTCGACCGCCATCCAGGAGATCTTCAAGCGCATCTCCGAGCAGTTCACCGCCATGTTCCGGCGCAAGGCCTTCCTGCACTGGTACACCGGCGAGGGCATGGACGAAATGGAGTTCACCGAGGCCGAGAGCAACATGAACGACCTGATATCCGAGTACCAGCAGTACCAGGTGAGCAACTATTCCATATCCTTGCTGAGTGTCACTGCATATGTAAGGCATCTATAAAAACGATTACATTTGCTTTACTTCTTCAGGAGGCTACCGCCGACGACGAAGTGGAGTTCGATGACGAGCAGGGCGAGCAGGAAGGCTACGAGTCTGAGGTCCTGCAGAACGGCAATGGAGAGTAAAGTCCTAGAAACTATCACAACTGTAGCTGTTTTCTGTATACTATTTTGTAAATTATTTGGCCCGTAAGAGCTTCAAATAAATTTTTAGTAAATATAGTACAAAACACGACTTCCTTCAAAGTGCGCAATTGAAATTCCGAAAGTATGTCTAAATATTTTATTTATTTTCTTGATTGCTGGTGTCTAAAGGGGGTAGTTGACCAGCACATCCTGGCGCGCCAGCTCCAGCAACATAGGATCATCGAAGAATTTGTTGATGGACACGTCCTCGGAAAGACCCTTCCTGCGGCGCGTCTTGATCATAAACTCTCGGGCCAAATGGGATGCTTGCTGCGGCTCCAGGGGTCGGATTATGATGCTCTTGTCTAGAGGATCGCCAGGCACTATCTGCCAGTGATGGAACACCGAAAGACAGAAGGCCTGGCCCTGGGTATGCGTGCGGAGATCCGTCTCGAATCCAAATGAATCAATGGCGGGTATGAAGGCTTTGATCGTATAGATGGGAGAACCCGATACGGGAGCATCCTGCGTTACGTGGCCTCTGTAAAATACATTTTATCATTCAGACGCATACTTTTAAGGAAGCATAAGCAATAGATCTCACCTGCGCCTAGCCAACACAGTATAAACAGCTGATACACAATCTGCCGGCGCCTGAACTTCCACAAACAAATACGGTTCCATCAGACGAGGGGTGGCCATCAAAAACGCCGAGTAAGCAACTCGACGGGCTGTTGGAATGATCTGTCCACCACCTCGATGCAACGCCTCGTTGGCAATAACCCCATCAAGAATCTTAAACTTAACGTTACGGATGGGCTCCTCGCAAAGCGGTCCTTCTCGCGTTCCCCATTGGAAGCCCTGCACAATCGAATCCTTAACCGCGGTTAGCAGGTTCTTGTCCACTTCCGAGGGCAGGGTGTCATCGACCAGGATATTTGGACCCGTGGTGTCGGGACCAAAGGCCCAAATGGAACGCGCCGCAAGCAGATCCCAATCGTAGTTGACCTGGAAGAACTCTCCAATGCGTTTCTTGTTCCAGTTTATGCAAACGGTTCCGTTCTCAATGTCCTCGGCCAGTCCCTTCTCCAGTGGCTCCGAGATCATGGTTATTTTGTTCTTCTTATTCGGCGTTTCGGCAAAACATTTCAGCGAACTAGTTTCCACAACTGTTTCGCAGAAAGCCACCACAGGATCCGCCACTTTAATGTCGATCTCGGAGTACATCTTCCGCAGGTCGTGCATGACACAATCCAAGTATAGCTCGCCAGTGCCCAGAATAACATGCTCGCCAGATTCTTCAACTCGAGTCGAGAGGAGTGGATAGGATTTGTTCACCTTGCGAAGGCCATCCAACATCTTGGGAAGCTCGGATGGATTTACTGGCTCCACAGCAATCTTGATAATGCTCTGAGTGTTGAACTTTAGTGGCCTGAATATGTAGAGGTCTTCTGGAACATTAATATCCACAATGGTAGAGGTCTTAACGATACACTGATCGATGCCTTCGATGAGCACCCAATTTCCGGCTGGTACTCGATTTAACTCCACTTTGTAACGAGACTCAAATACCCACAATCGACCCACTTGCAATATGCGGGAATCCTCCTCATCCTGCAGGGTGTAGTTCTCTCCCAGGACACGCACCTCCTGGCCAGCGTGTAGAGTACCAGAGACAATTCTCGCCAGCACTTGGAAGAAGGTACAGTCGTCGTTGGGATACATCTTGGAACTGTGCACCATCAGAGTGCCGTATTGGTTGCATGAAATCATATCCCGGTAAATGTCGCCCTCCTTGGGTCCAGTGTAAATGTGGTCCACCTTACGCTTGGCATTTTCCAAGGGGGACTTTATGTGCTCCACGCACATGTCCACAAAGCCGCTGCAGTCGCCCATGAAACGGTTGCAGACGAGACGCAGTAGTGGTCTTATATTGGACTTCATCTCCTCCTTGGAGACGCGCACATTAAGCTCGGCCAGAGTGTCCGACAGAGTGGTGTCCACGTCGCCAACCACCTGGGCTATCAACTTGTACATGGGCTCCAAAATGAACTCCACAAAGCTGCGCTGTGCCGAATTGTGCGGCTGCTTCTTCGAAAACTTGCGCCTATTAAAATACTTTGGTTTAATAAATCAGTTGGATATAATTAAGCGTCACCTACGTTTTACTGTTGAAGTACATGTCGCCCCAGAGGCGCTTGGCAAAGTCCAGATAAGCCACTCCCTCGTAAGTGTCTGCATACAGCTTGGCAAAGGATTTCAGAGTGAAACAGAAGCCGTACAACGAACTGGCAAAGCAAACGTTGCCCAGGATGGGCGAAACTAAAAGATTGTCATCAGCAGAGCCATAGATGCTATAAGAAAAGTATAAATTAGTAAAATTGAAAAAGTGTTGAGCATAAAGCTCTTAATCACCTCAGCAGACTATTGACTTCCTCCACAATATGTTTCAGCTTAAAGTAGGCGTCCTGGGGCGGCAATTTGAGCTCCAGGATTAGGCGATCAATCTGCGAGCCAGAGAAAACCATTAGAATGTTTAATGGACCCCTAAGGCTAAAACGCTCACCTTGTTTATGCAAACGGTGATAGCCTGGCGCTCTTGCACCGCGTGTTTCAGCAGCCGCTCCGTGTTGAGCATGACGCCCTCGGCGGCATCGATGAACAGTACCACACCATCGCTCATTCGCATGGCGGCGGTGGCCTCGTCCGAGAAGTTGACATGCCCCGGGGTGTCAAAGATGTTCAGCAAGTAGCTCTTCTGCTTGACATCCTGCAGGACAAGTGTGACCGGCGTGGCCTTGATGCTGCAGCCGCGTTCCTGTTCCGTAAACAGGGTGTCCGTGTAGCGCAGCTGGCGCTCTTCCATGGTCTCAAACTGTGGATGCGTCTGCCGGATGAGGCAGTCCACGAAGGTGGTCTTGCCGTGGTGCAGGTGGCCAACTAACGCCACGTTGCGGATTAGCGGTGGAGTGTCCATGAGATCGGCCATGAACTCCATGTCGTAGGTGGTCTCCTGCATGTCCTGCTCCTTGATCTGGAACTTGAGTTTCTTTACCGGCTCTATTAGCGGCTTGTCCAGCGGTTGGGCGTCCTCCTCCTGGACAATGGTCTCCACATCCGGGCCGTAAACCTCAACTGCTGAAGGATAGTAGCGTTTATCCTCGTGTAGCACCACGGCGGTCACCTCCTTGTCCTCGTCCTCCTGCGGCTCCACCTCGTCCTCGTCCATGGCGTCCTTTAAATGAAATAGCATCGATTAATGATATTTTTTATTGGTTTTTTGCCTATTTATACCTCTGGATCATCTTGCACATCGGGTTGCCCGTAAATACTTTGGTCATCATCCTCGTCGCTGTCTAGATCGGGGCCAATGTAGTTGCCAAACTCATCGTATAAATCGGAATCCATGGTTTTTCCTAAAAATTAAAATAATTTAATATTTTCATTCAAGATTTGCCGGCGGCGTCTCAAAAAATCTAAAACTTCCGCGCTGTGTCCAAACTTGTACTACTGCTGTATTTTGTTGTCTTTAGGGACTTACCAAAGGTTACAGCACCTGCTGATTACTGATTTCTTCTTTAAAATTATAGAAATCTGCAAATCAATTACTAATTCACAATTTTAACACAAAAACGCGGATTGCAAGCACGCTGTTCTTCTTCTTCCCCGAAAAACAATCAGCTGTTAAAAGACCGGCATTACCATCGGCATTGCCAACACAAATAATTTTGCCGCCTCCAGCCCTGGCGGCAACATTTGAATTTTCCAGTTCATTAAGGCTAATTAACGTTTTTGCCAGCCAGCAGGTAGCTGGAATAGAAGTAAAAACGTAGGTAGACCTTTCCGTTTAAATTGCACTGCAGTCGCCAAAGGTAATTAGTCGAAAGTGTCAACCGAAGGCATCAGCATCATTATGATGAAATTTTGTTTGCTTCTTTTGATGGCACATTTTGTGGCCTCAAACCGAAATCTAAACGATATTCTTAGTCGCGAGGACTGGATTAACATAGCCAAGGAGAACATCAAGAACCACAAGCCATATAAAGCTAAGATCTACGTGCCCTACAAGCCGCGCATCGTAAATTTTACCAACCCATTCGATGGAGATTTCTGGGACACAACCACGGTGGCCACGAATGCTGAGTCTACCACCAATCCGCAAGAGACTACTACTTACTTCACTGCGGAAGCATCTACTACAACGGAGGAGTATACCACTGAGGAATCTACCACAACTTCGTCGATGGATTATTCAACCGAATTAAGTTATTCAACTTCAGAGGCGCCCGAAACCACGGATACTGGGTATTCCACAACAGCTTGGCCGGAAGTCACCAGCACAGAAGCTACAGATTCACCTGAATCACAAGCCTTATATTCCACAACAACATCGAGTTCAGAATCCTCAGATTCAACCACAGAAACAAATCCAAGGAGCACGGAGTATGCTGAATCAACGACAAATAATGCAGATTATTCTACAGGATGGCTAGAAACCACTACAGAAAATATTCCAAGTTCTACTGGGTTGCCGGAACCAACGACTACTTTAAGTCCGGAATTTACAGGGACAGAAGTTTTGGAAACTACCACAGAAATAGAAATCAATTCAAGCACTACAGGATTGCCAGAATCAGCAACTACAGAAAGGATTACATCATTTACAGGATTAGTGGAATCAACGACTGAATTTGTGGACTACACTACAGAATCCAACGAATCCACGTTATCCTCAGATCAACCCACAACTAAAGCATCAGAAACATCTACACAAGGATTAGTATCAACTACTGAAACCCCGGAATCAACTACAACCTTGCTGGAGATCATTGCCACGACTCCGGGCGTGGAAACTACTACATCATATCTGGATGCAGTGATTGACAGCACGGAGGAGGAAAGTTCAACATCATCAACACCATTTGGATTAAATTTAACAACAACGGAAATTGTGCAAACTCAAATAGAAACCACAACCCCAAGGCAATTGAATTTGGTCGGAGATTCTGTTCGCCAAAGACCGAGAAAATATAAGTATACTTCAGACACAGATCCCGAACTTTACTGGTACTGAAAATGATAGCAAAAAATAAATTAAAAACTTTGAATTTAAATTAAAGCGGTTGTTTTATTTGGCAACGCGATTTCTGGTGAGGATTATGTTAAATAAAGAACGCGGTCACACTGGCCAAAAGCAAAACACATTTTGTTTGAGATTTCTTAAGAACATAGCAGTTTATTAATAATTTATCGTGCAAATATGAGTTTGGCAAGCATAAGACAGAAAGAAGTTAAGGGCAAAAAGAAAGTACTGCCCAAACTGCGCAATATTCTGGCCAATCCTTACAAACAACATAGGTAAGGTGGATAGAAATAAAAGGAACCCCAATCAACAGGTTGTTTTTCTTTTAATTTTAGCCCTGTTTTATCGGAAGAGGAAGTGCAGCAGTTTCGCCAAATACTGCAAAATGCAATTGAAAGCAGCGGCGGGGAAACCAAATCATTTGCCACTCGATTTGGCATACATCTCGGCCTGGAGAGCTCTCTGCGCGCCATAAACTCCCGGCGTTTCTCCTGCCTATTGGTTTCCTTGAGCCTGCGACCAGCTCACCTCGTCCGTTTGATGGCCACTAGTGCATCCGTCAAGGTGCCCACGGCTCCCATTTACGCACAGCCCAAGCTGGAGGAGCTTACCCATGAAATCTTTGGAATAAGAGCGCTTTCCTTAGCCTTGCCCACTGATTTGAAGTCAATAAGCGAGGACTTGGAACAGTGGATTACTGCCCGAAAGAGGACACCCATGCCTGCCAAGCAGATAGCCCCAAAAACGCACAAGAAACCCAAGAAGAAACCCGAAATAATCCAACCAAGCGAAGAGGAAAAAACGCCGGTGGTACAAGAAAGAAAGGAAGAAAAGAAGGATTGGGGTGATGATTTCATATCCTGCTTTTCGGACGAACCCTCTGTAAAGCTTGACCGCGTGGATGTCCAGGTGGAGACCCAAAAACTGGGCAATGCCCTAAGTAACTTGGCCATGAAAGCCAAAAGCAAAAAACCAATGGTAGAAGTCAAACATAACTCAGTCAAAAAGGAAAAGTCGCCCAGCCCAGAGCCCATGGAGGTGGAGCCAGATGAAGATGACTTTCTGCCCGGAGATCTGCAGAACTACCGCCCTCTTACTGTCCACCAAGTACGTCCCAATCCCGACAAGAAACCCAAAAAGAAGCGCAACAAAAAGGCCACCAAGTCCTAGAGATGGTTGGCAACGCCACCGCATCAGCTGTAGTTTTTAGGTTATGTTACTCAGTTTGTTATCGTAATTGTTAAGGCGCCGCACACAAAATGCTCCGGAGTTTACGTCAAATCGCACGACTAGGAAGATCCCTGAAGACGCCAATTCCAACCAGAAGTCTGCCTAAACTGCCCACCACCTTACGGCTACAGGCTCCCTTGCACACCAGTGTTTCCGCGTGGAAGTACGACAAGAAATCCTCGCGAGCATCGGATGATTTGGACAGCGACGACGAGGATGATGAGGATTTCAAGGATGAACGGGACTCCAAGGTGGTTAAGACGAAGGTGAACTCACTGCGCGCAGATCTGCTCCTGAAAGCTGGTCTCGGCATGGCGAGAAAGTAAGAAACAGCCGAAGATTCTCAAAGTTCCCACAATAACCATGATGTGTTTCCTCCCACAGCAAAGTAGAACTGAATTTCTACGAGAGCAAGATACGCGTCAATGGAAAAAAGCTGCCCAAAAAGAGTGCCCAGGTAAGACGTCCATAAATAGATCACACTCAGTCTTATATGTTACCATTGGCAGCTGGAAGTCGGCGATGATATAGACGTAATCCGGGGCTTCAGTCAATCGAATCCTTCTCACCTGGTCGTGGCACGCGTCTCAATCCTCTCCGCCAGCGAACGCGAGGAAGGACTTAGCGTCCTCCTGAGGCGCTACAAATCCCTGCTGGTCGAGAATTACCGGGGACCCAACGCCTTCAAATCCTCGGAACAGGTTGCTCATTAAAACCCATTAGAAATAAAGAGTGCTTTAAAGCTTTACTATTTAGAGTAAGTAGATGAATTCGAGTCAGTTTAAATAAGGAGAAACTGCAGTGTATTATTTTCAAGATAACGCAACGTTTGAAAGTAGACTTGATTTTAACTGATTTATTTTATTTTGTAGTGAAACATCAAGAGTATTTTAAATAGTTTTCTTGATATGTGTCATATGGCTACCAGATCCGACAGCTCTCTGCCTTTGAATGCATGGGACTGCCCAGGGGGCACTTGTAGACCTCAGCAAAATCGTCGTTGTTCGAAACGGCACCTAGAACGCGGTACTTATCGACAGTGTGTTCATCAGTGAGCTCCTGCCAGTAGTGCTCCGGCTGATAGTCGGCACACCAAAGCTGCGCGAATCCCAGGAAGAAGAGCTGCTCTGGCGACAGGTCAAGGCCGGGCATCTGCTCGTTCTTGGGTGCCAACGCTTCGTTTTCCTCCCCACTTCTTTGAAGCTGCTTCATGTGGCTACGGTAAGCAGCGAGTGCAGCCCTCAAACCACCGGCGTCCGCTATGTTCTCGTTTCTCGTTTCGTTGCCACGAATCGTTTGGTTGATTTCCGGTATCAGGTATTGGTTGAAGTGATCCACATAGCACTGAGCCCGTTCCTTGAACACCGCCTCCGACTTTGTGGACCACCAGTCGCGTATCTTACTATCGCTGTCGTAATTGGAGCCATCCGTATCGAAGCCATGGGTCAGCTCGTGACCTATCAGGTAGCCAATGGTGCCAAACTTCAAAGAGTTGGGCCATGAGCGGTGGTACGCTGGCGGATGCAGGATTCCCGCCATCACGTACACCGAATTATCTAGGTTGTAGTAGAAGGCGTTCACCTGCATCCCGACCAGCAAAGTCAGCGGCTTTGCGTCCTTGGGAATGCTCTCTGCGTGGAAACCATAGTACCGTTGCAGATACGTGCCCAATACTCGCAGATTGATCAAACTCTGGGCATAGTTGCCTTCCACAATGGTCAGATTATTGATCTCTCGGATTAGAGTATCGGATAGCTCTTCGTTTTTGTAGCTGCCAATCACTGGCGTGATGCCGGCCTCCTTGCTCAGCGCCTCGGCCCGCGTCTCCGTGTCCAACCACTCCACATTCTCGAGGATCCGTCGCTGGGCCTTTCGCATTTCGTTCACTATGTCCGAGATCTCGGAGTGCTTCTCTTCGGTGAAGTGCTCCTGCAAAGCAAGCGGAACCGCATTAATCACGTAAGTTATTATCAATTGAAAAGCTTAATCTTCACACGTTTTCAACTCACCGCCATGTAGAGCCTGTCGAAGAGATACGGCAGCGAAAACTGAACGATCATCAGACAGTTATCCTTTTGGTCCTTGGGCTCCTTGGGCTCCTTTAGCTTGTCGTCCATGCGGTAAAGGAGTCGCATGGCGAGATAGTTGGCCACCGCCTTCGTATGCTTGGCGCACACTTTATCCAGCTCCACATAGTAAAAGTCGCAGAATACTTCACCAGACGAGCCGTTGTGAAAGTCAATTCCATTCCAGGCTATCTCATAGTAGCTTCTCCACTGGCCAAATGGTGGCACCTCTTTCTCCTCACTAAGCCATTCACACTTATCCTTATCGCCTTCAAACATATCCTCAATACTGAGCGCCTCGCTCCAAAATGCAAAGACGCCATCGATCACGGCGGAGATTTCATCATCGGTGAGATTGTAGGCCTTTAGGTAGCCGCGCATGCGTTTCTCGTTGAGCTGGTAGGCACGCGAGCTCGTATTGGCCATGTGGGTGGTGTGGACGACGTGGTCAAAGCCCAGCTCCGGAAGTTTAAAGTACGGGGGGAAGGGATGCTGCGGAAGAATTTCCTCCTGGATCAGACCACGGCCGCCGTATTTGGTGAGATGGGCGCTCATGTTGAACCAACTGAAGCTGGAGGCATTCCAAGCGTCTCTATCGACGGCGGGAAACCCACCCATAGACCTGATAAGCGATAGATAAGCGGGATCGGCAGCTGGCTGCGGAAATAGCTCGGCCGCCAGGCAGGAATTGTAGAAGCGTTGTGCAACGAGAAGCTCGGCGGACACGTTCAGTGCCTCCGCCAATTGCGTCCTGGTCAGCAGCTGCTCCGTCACGTCCGTCAGCGTGTAGCCGATGTCAAGGATATGGCTTCGCTTATTGGTGGATTGCCGCGGCGGCTTCACGTTCTTCCAGTTGCCACACGCATACTCGTAGAAGTCATCGCACGGGTCGACGCTTAAGTTCATGTAGGACTTTATCATGGCGCCATGGGTTCGAAGGTAATCGGCCGTCTCATCTGTAATCGCGTTTTCATGGGACGCATCCCCAACACTCCTAGCCTCGCAGTCGCCCAACAGAACCACGCAGATCACGATGCCAACCAGCAGCGTAAATAAGGGCAGTCGAATGTATCCCGAGATTGAGAACATATTGGACCGATTCGCCGGGCACACACGCAGTTTGTATAATATAATCAACGATCGATTGACCCGTATTATTTGGTAAACCCAACCAGCTCGACTTCCTAATCCGGAATGCGATTGAGAACTAAACAAGCAGCGGCAGCGGCATCTCTCCGATCCCAACAGCGTGTGCTTTTTTCGCAACCATCTCGACCTATAGCACTGGACAACAGAGATTATAAAGCAGGCATCACTATGACGTCGATGAGCACACTTTCACCATCGATAGCGCGCATTCTAAGCTACTGATTTGCACAATGTTAAGGAGGTCATGGGCAGCTAAACTATCACTCCAGGCATATTCGTATTTGAATAACCACTTTCGAGGCTTGGGAATGATTTTACTGCACTGTGTAGTCGGTGCTCTGGCCAAGACTTGACCTAAGCCACACGCTGCTGGTGATAAGGATTTGTAAGTTCTGGGAGATTCATTGAGTGGTGCCTCATTCATTCAGATTGAAAACATTTCTCAGTTATGGTTTCAAAATCGTCACTTTTGTCACTTACTTACACAATTGAGTTCGAAAGTTTTGCGTTTCATCTCTTCAGTTTTTTAATACAAAGAAGTATCTTTTTACAACCCTTTTTTATTAATAAAAAATTTACTTTTATAATATTAATATTTATAAATTCTGTCTACAATTTCTTTTGCCGAAATTTGTTTTAAAATGCACAATTATAGCTTGTCATATACATAACATTTTGCAGTTTTCGTCTGACAATAAATATTCATGAAAGTTAAATAGCTTATCATTGAATTCCGTTTAAATTGAAAACTTGGCGCCCAAATGTCGATAAACAATACAATCGATAGACAATCACAGCGCTCGCAGTGTGGCCAGAGATGCGTCAAAAGTATTGTTGTTGTGTCTATCAGCGGCGACGGTCACACCAGGACGCAGAGTAATTTTGTAAAAATGTCTTTTTCCGCCATCGGCGATTGCCAACTAGTTTCGCAAATATACCAAGTAAGCAGTACTAATACGTGTAATCCGGCGTGTCCTGAAGCCGTTCCCATTTCAGTACAAGAAGCACCGCGTCGTCTGCAGCGTCAAAGTTCTGCCGACACCTGTGACCCATTTTGAGCGGGAACCGAAGAATGTCTTCCATTGGATGACGGCGGATCGCTGGAGCAGGATTGAAAGTGGGCTGTGGCGTCTGTTCGAGAATCTCAAGCAGTGGCAGGATGCCTTCAAGCTGGACACCGAGCTCATAATCGATCACATCAACGTGCGCGTCCAGGCGACCGATGAGCCGCATCCTGCAACGCTTGCACTTCTGGCGGGTGCAGAGTCCAGCGCCAGGGATCTCTGCCTAGACATTCAGCTGCAGTACATCACCCACGAGGACACCACCATTGTGGGCGTCATACCGGCCAAGCGCAAACTTGCCACGGAGGCAGAAACCAATGGCACCAGACCCATTCCCAGCAAGAGCGTGGTAGCAAACTCTGGATCTAAGCCAAAAGCTGGGTAGGAAACCGTGCCATTAGGACCCTATAAGTTTGTCCCCCAAGTAACACAAGAACTTCATCATTTTAATACCGCTTATGTGCCGTTTATAGACTCAAATTGTATGTCTATATGTCAATAGCTTTACGCCACCTTTGCACTTTAAAAATTTTATGTACAGAAGTTGAATGCATTTAAATGTATTATCCATTCCCCTTAGAACACAATCAAAGCCCAGGCACATAGACGCTGACGATGAAGATGATAAGATATCCACCCCGGCCAGCCAACCAACCAAGATCAAACGCGAGCGAAGGTCCATTTCCCAGGGTGCCCAAAAGGATAAGGCTTCCAGCAGCGCCAGTTCCTCGCAGCAGAGCAACCGCATGAAGCGATCGCACAGTCCAGCGCAGCGGTAAGTTAAGATACAAGGTTGTGAGAGGATTAAGAACGTATTGGTGTATTCGCAGGAATTCCAGAGCCAGCTCGGTGGAGTCCAAGCCTGCACGCCGCTCCGGCCGATCACCCATACGCCCGAGTCGATTTAAAAACTTTGTAGTAGGGTACGACACGGAAACTGTGCTGTAATGACCAGCTCTAATCATTTCCCTGGGTGCACTTTCAGCGAGACAAAGAGCAGCAAGAGCAAAGGACCCAAGCCCAAGGTGAAACGGGTATCGCCACTGCCTGCCAAGGGTTTCAAGGTGGAGCAGATGGACGGGACACGATTCGATGCACTGCAGCGGCTGGACAGTATGCTGGACATGCCCAAGCCGCGCGAAGTTAAGATTTTGTAAGTGATTCTGACTAGATGAAAATAAAGCGTGTACGAAAGTGCCTTCCAAACTGCGATATCTTGATTGTCTCAGACTCTTGGAAAAAATGGGCGAAGCCGAGGTCCTGAATACGTTCGAGAACTATCGCAATGACTTCGATAAGCTGTTCAAGGAGCGCGAGTTCAAGCCGCGCACCAGTCACTACATGAACATTGCCCACATGGACATAATTGATATACTAAGCAAGGACATTCATCAGCAGATGCTCAAGAAACTGGGCGAGGTCTACAGCAGTCGTAGCGTAAGTATGGGGCGCCCTGGAATCGCATATGTCCTAACACATCCACATCCCGATCAGCAGAACCACACGGCGCTCCTGGTAAACGGTCTGCTCCCGCTGTGGATAGTGCGCCTCTTTATGGACACGTACAAGCTATCGCACTCGGAGGCCGTGCAGCAGATCCGCGACCAAATGAAGTACAACACTTACTTGAAGGCCCTGAACGATGAGCCGCTGAGTTCCGACCTTGACTGAATTTATCCATATATAAAATGGGCACTTGTTTAAATTCATTTGTCTTTATTTAGTTTGATTGGAATCCTTTCTGTACTAAGCATATTACATTGTATAAATACATAATTCATTTGCTTTCGAAAAAAGAAAACGCTTGAGCAACCGAAATGCTGAGAGTGTGCCGGCTGTAATGGAGTGCTCTGTGGGCGACTGGCGGTGATGACAGCGGGAGCGAGGGACTACGAAATTACTTTACTTAGAATCTAGGGTGTAATGTTGATGGAGCGCCCGGCCACCCGGTGGCTATTTAAAACTCAGTCTGACCTTCACACTCTTATGTACAATCTATGTGGACAGTGGGTGAAGTAGTTTACAGCTCGTCGTGCTGCTGCTCCTCATCCTCATCATCGGCGTTGGCGCCCTCCTGGCTGCCGGTGGCGGCCTCCTCGGCATCATCCTCCTCATCCTCATCGAACTCCACCTGCTCGTCCTGGGAGACGCCCAGGGTTTGGCGCATCATCTGCTCAATACTGTCGGCGAACTGCGAAGTCTCCTGGAGCATGTATCCCGATCGCAGGGTGGCGGTGCGGAACATCATCACAGCCATGTCCTTAGCGGTGTCATCAGCCTCGTCGGCCTCCACGCGGCGCAACAGCTCGCGCATCAGCGGATGCCTGGGATTGATCTCCAGTGTCTTCTTCTGGTTGAGGTAGTAGGTGCGCTGAGGATCGTCGGACTTCTGGTGGGCGTTGGACATGGCCAGACGCTCCATGTTGCCGGTCCAGCCAAAGACGCCGGCCACCAGGGCGCATGGAGAGTTGCTCAGACGCTCAGAAACCTGGGCCTTGGAGATCTGATCCTTGAGTGCCACATCGTTCAGCCACTTGACCAGGGGCTCGAAGGTGCTCTTCAGCGACTCGAAGTTCTTCTTGCTCTTCTCGGACTCGTTCAGCTGGAAACCCTCCTTGGCCACGTTCTGGAACTTCTTGCCATCGAACTCGGGCAGGGCGGAGATGCAGTACTCATCGACGGCCTCCACCAGATAGAGCACCTCGTATCCCTTGCTCAGCAGACGCTCAACGAAGGGCGACTTCTCGACCTCAGCGCGGTTGGCACCAGCGATGTAATAGATGTGCTCCTGCTTGCCCTTCATGCGCTCCTTGTACTCGGCCAGCGAGGTGACGCCCTTGCCGTTGGAGGTCTGGAAGCGGAGCAGCTTGGCGAGACGCGATCGGTTGCTGGGATCCTCCATCACGCCCAATTTGATGCTGCAATGAGTAATTCAAGTCATGATTAGCAAGAAAAGTCAAATAAATTAATGTTATAATTAATTAAACACTAATTGTACTAAAATAAAGTTCAATATTTAAAAAAAATATGCATTAGTATAAACTTTACACGTCACCATGGGCAATATTATAATTTAACGTGGATTTCCTTATCTTATCTGCGCGAAATTCTTTAAAGCAACAAACTGAACAAAAGGCTGGCACAAAAAAGAATACACGTCACACTATGGTCAATATTAAAATGGATTCTGCGGAAATTCTTATCAGCATGATCCATAATTAATTCCCCGTTTTAGCATGAAAAATCTTTTCTTAATTTCTAGCAAGCAAAACTTACTTGGTGGAGAACTCCTTCCAGAACTTTTCGTACGCCTCCTTGTCGATCTTCTTCAGCATATCGAGAACCTTGCGGACCAGCTTCTTCTTGATCACCTTGATGAGCTTGTGTTGCTGCAGAGTTTCGCGGGAAACGTTCAGTGGCAGATCATCGGAGTCGACGACACCGCGGATGAAGCTCAGGTAGTTGGGCATCATGTCGTTGAACTCATCGGTGATGAAAACACGGCGCACATACAGTTTGATGTTGTCGGACTTGGTTCCGTAGCGGTTGAAGGACTCTGAGGGCTGCACCTTGGGCACGTAGAGCAAACTCTTGAAGGTCACCTCACCCTCGGCGATGAAGTGCGTCTGGGTCAGCGGCTCGCTGGAATCCTTGGTCAGACTCTTGTAGAAGCTAGTGTACTCATCCTCGTTCACTTCGGCGGGCTTGCGCGTCCAGATGGGCTTGCTGTCGTTGATCAGGGTCCAGTCCCAGGTGGTCTTCGATACCTTCTTGGTCTTGGGCTTCTCATCCTCGGCCTCCTCAACCTTGGCGTCCTCATCCTCCACGTCATCCTCGCTCTTCTCGGGCTTGGCCTCCTCCTCCACGGGCACCTCCTCCTCGACGGTCTTGCTGGACCACATGCGGATGGGGAAGTTGATGAACTGAGAGTACTTGCGGATGAGCTCGCGAACGGTATCCTCCTCGAGGAAGTCCTGGGCTTCTTCCTTCAGGTACAGCGAGATCACGGATCCTCGCTTCAGAGTATCGCCACGGGGATCCTCGGTGATGCTGAAGCTGTTGGCGTCCGACTCCCAGATGTACTGCTTGTCGTCGTTGTGCTTGGTGGTCACCACCACACGATCAGCGACCAGGAACGCGGAGTAGAAACCCACACCGAACTGTCCAATCATGTCGTTCATATCGAGTCCCTCTGACTTGCTGGGATCTTGCATCTTGGCCAGGAAATCGGCAGTGCCAGACTTGGCGATTGTGCCCAGGTTATTGATCAGATCCTGGTGGGTCATACCGATGCCAGAGTCCATGATGTGCAGCGCCTTGTTCTCCTTGTCGGCCTTGATGCGGATATGTAGTTCCGGATTGCTGTCCAGCTCCTTGCTGTTGGACAAAGCCAGGAGACGGATCTTGTCGATGGCATCGGAGGCGTTGGAAATCAATTCACGCAGGAAGATCTCCTTGTTGCGGTACAGCGAGTTGATGATCAGCTTCATCATGCGGTTCACCTCCGTTTGGAAAGTGAACTTCTCGGCCTGCATACCAAAAAAGACAAAGAAAAAAGGGAAAGGAACTCCCGTTCATACGTGTACCTAGTGAATGACCTGGCATGAACCCACCTTCTCGCGAATCTCCTTCAGTTGCGCCACGTTCAGGCCGTCCAGTTGGATTGCCTCCTCTTCACGCTTCAGAGTCTCGGCATCTGCGGGATTGGGAATGGAAAAAGGGGGCGGTTATCGCAACGCTGACGTGTACCAAACAAAACTCGCCCAACTCGTCGGCCGGGGGGCGTGTCTACGTACCGGTGCGGGAGCCCTCCTTGAAGGAGCCCAGATCCAGGTCGATGGTCTCCGTTGCGGCCTCTTCCTCAGCGGCGGCGATCTGATTGACGCCTAGCGAAAGCGAATCAGATGCCAATTAATTAGGTTAAAACACCGGTTCATGGCGGCGTGGCAAATGCCGACACTTACCTGCTAAAAACAGCAGGCCCAACAGCAAAAAGTACTTCATGATTGGTGGTAGCTTGATTTACGGAGGACGAGCTATCAGTTGGTCCGGCGAAAGGCCACGTCACGAATAACAGATGCAATAAATTAATCCGCACTTGCGACGCCTGCTTTGATTTTTTTTTACTGACGCCGACGCACGGCTGGAACGCCTTTAAATGCCTCGCAGAGTGACCGTTTTGCGGCGCTGGAACATTCTAAGCGCTTTGAAAAGAAATACCAAAAACTGCCCTGGAAGTTGGATATATCTACAGCATAGAGCACGAAAATAGTTCCCATATGAGATCATTTAATAAATGTACAAATTTTAACGTTTTCAGCTTTAAATAATTATACATTCGTACAATCTATTCGGGACTTTGTTTACAAAAGGATGTAGTTTCAATACTTTACTGTTTTTTATATTTTTTGTTCACATTCTTTAATATGTATGTAGCTTACCAAGGGGACTCTTCAGTCGGAAAATATGTGATATTTATTTCGAGCGAATAAGTATCTTTGAATCTATTTACGCTCCAACCATTAACTTAATAAATGTTTTGTTCGTACATTTACCATTTTAGAATTCCTAGATTTAGAAATGGTATGATAATAAAAGCTTAACCAACTTATGAATTGTATGAATTGTTAACGAAGATCAAGGAAAACGTTTTCGTTCCACATGATATGATTAAAACATATGATTCTGTGTAGTTCAGTTATTTTATAAAATTAAGTTTAATATTTTAATGTTGGTACTTTTCTAGTATGTTTAATTCTCCACGATATTAAAGTTCTGCACCCACATGTGGGTGGCATATCTAAACGTGGCTTGGTATTTTTAACCGAACCCTTTGGTATTTCGCGACGTACCCGCTGCGGTCACTCTGGGCACGAGGCTTGTTTATTGGGCGAAATTTAATGATTGCCTGTAATCATTCAACATTTGCGTGAGTTGCCAAACACCGACCCATCCAAAATTCCGTTTCGGCCACAATCCGCCTACAACCGACTCGTATATATCCAGAAAACAACCGATCCGCAGTCGCCACTCCATCAGCAGCAGCTCATCCGCGGGCAACTAAACCAGAAATCGCTTCTTCGCTCCGAAATCGCGTGAATCTCGTTGAATCGTGGAATCGGAGAATAGTCTCTAAGTCGTCTGTATGCTAGTCGTGCAGCAGCAGTACTTGCAGGGCAGCAGCCGCAGTGTCAATTAGCAGTTTCGCATAACACCACCTCACGCGTACACTCTGCACCATCACCACCGCCACCGCCAGCACCACCCCCCCGAAAACCACCCGCCCGTGCGTCCGTGTATCGTCGTGATATCCGTGTTATACAACAAAATTGCACCGTGCCCAACATACGCCGGCCAAAAGTTGCCCGCAAACCAACGCCGATCTTCGCCAGGCGGAGCAACCCGGTCCCAGCGGAGAAAGCGGCTCTACATCTGCCACGGCAACTGCATCTGCAACTTGGCAGAACTGGTCCGGATTTGCAGGTTGTCGTAAGAGGAGCAGCGACTGCAAGGGCACAACCACAACATTAGCGCACAGTCGATAGTCATAGCTGCAGCACCAGCCTCCACAACTTGAAACAGTTCGGATTGGCAACGGATCGGCTCCAACATGAACATCGACGACTACGAATCGCTGCCCACCACCAGTGTGGGTGTCAATATGACGGCGGGCGCAATTGCGGGCGTGCTGGAGCATGTGGTCATGTATCCGCTGGACTCCGTCAAGGTGAGACTGCATTACCGCCTGGTAATCGGAGGAGCAGCATGAACATAACCCGACCTAACCTCACTATCAATCGGAATTTTGTGTGTGCCGCCGCTGCTTCGGCATAATCGTGATGTAATTCCCCACGTCTCGAGTGCAACCAAGAGTTGCGTTCCTCATTAAGAGCTCTGGGTGGTATAGCCAGATAGCCACATAGCCTCTCTGTGCGCTTATCAAAGCACGTTCCATTGGTTTATGCTTCCGCGATAAGATTAGTCCCAGTGTTTTTCATTTCATCGCTAAATGGACTAGCAGCTCCCATTGGCGAAGCGTTCTCGGCGTTCTCCTAAAAATTCTGTAGGGCCAAGTACACAGGTTCGCCACTTAAACATATGCAAATGTACTTGCCTACCTTCCTACCTCGTAATGACGTTCGCCGCAGATATATATATGCTTATATATAGATATGTATAGTGTTAGATATATATGTACAGCACGCATTCAATACCTATTATTGACCGATTCTTGTTTCGTTGTATTTCACTCAGCTGGCTGGTGGCTCGAGCATTTATTGATTTTTGTGGCCACATGTGTCAATCGCGCAAGTGACAGCCGGCAGGCAGTTGGTTGCCAGTTTAAAGCCTGGCCGGGATTCCCGGCGTCATCATTATAATCTAGAGTCTGGACACAGTCCGTTTGACGAGCTAATTTCGTAAAGTTCTGAAAGCCAGAGCGGAAACCCTAATTGGACACCAATTGAAGCTGCTTATAGGCAAAAATTACCTTTCACTGGGTTCTCTTATCACGCCACCCACCATCGAGATGAATGAATCATGTTGACTCCGCCATCTCTTCGAACTCAGTTTTATCGAGCATTTATGTACTGGAAACTTCTATCAGGTCGTTGTAGCACCCTTTAATTAGGTTTCCCCCACTCGAGAGGCTACTTTTCACCTTGGATTGCTTTGTTGACTTGTTATTGATAGCAGCAGCCAGCCGGCAGATAGATAAATGCAGTTAGGCTGTTTTCCAGGGAATCTTATCTGCATCGCAAAGCCAGCGCCTCCGTAATTTACAATATGGATGCTGCTGCTCTCCGTTCCCAGATATAATTCCGACTTGAGTGCGCGACAGGCACGCCTTTAAATAAATACAATTAAGTATATACAGATACAATGTACATGTGCAATCGTTAAATACGTAGGCAACTGCAAGTCTGTAGGCCCCGAGTGACTGACTGACTGACTGGCTGGCTTGTAAATCAGCGAAAGTTTTGCCGGCAAGCGCACAATTATATATTTGTATATTCCATTGATATCGGTTATTAGTCCCTGCTATTGTGTACAGATTATAGTTCTTATCTATTGCCAATTAACAAGCACACAAAAGTTTAATACCCCAAACAAAATACGTAATAGTTTCTCTTTTTCTTTTATATGATCTATGCATATTTTTGAACAATTATTATTGCTGCCACATTGCACAATTCGATTCTAGTCAACTGCAACTGCTGCGCCAGATTGAAATAGTTTTGGGAATCACCCCATCAATTCTGAATCACAAATCATGATGAGAGCACGTTCTGAGGTCTTGACAATGTCAGCAAGTGAAATGAATATTGGATACCCCCGACAATTCAGTTGGGTTCCGTATTGTATGTCATGAGTAACCATGACTTGCAGAAGAATAGCCACAAACGGGTCTATTCGCCTAACTTCCCTTGACTTAATCTGAGTTTTTGATGTATTATCAGAGAAAAAGTTAGTAACCCTGACGCACCACTTTAACCACTTTAATCTAGTACAAACAATAAGTAAATTAAATAACAAGTACTGCAACAGACCATTGTGAAATGCACATTGTAAATATATATATAAACAATTATTTTAAACGTTTTATTATTGCCCACTTATAGACGCGAATGCAAAGTCTTTCACCGCCCACACAAAACATGAACATTGTGTCCACCCTTCGGAACATGATCACGCGTGAGGGCTTGCTGAGGTGAGTGGTAGCAAAAGTATATCATATCGAGTGATCACTGTAACCTCCGATTTGCAGACCCATTCGGGGAGCCAGTGCTGTGGTTCTGGGTGCTGGACCAGCGCACTCGCTGTACTTCGCCGCCTACGAGATGACCAAGGAGCTCACGGCCAAGTTCACATCAGTGAGAAACCTCAACTATGGTAAGGTTTTGATATAATCCTACGCCGAAGGTCTCTAATCAACCTCAACCATTACAGTGATTTCGGGAGTGGTGGCCACCCTTATACACGACGCCATCTCTAGTCCCACGGATGTGATCAAGCAGCGCATGCAGATGTACAACTCACCCTACACATCGGTCGTATCCTGCGTGCGGGATATCTACAAGAAGGAGGGCTTCAAGGCCTTCTACAGGGCATACGGCACGCAGCTGGTCATGAATCTACCATATCAGACAATACATTTTACCACATACGAGTTTTTCCAGAACAAAGTACGTAAAGCTACGAACTTATCTTTGCAATAACTGATGATATTCGTGTGCCTTGCAGTTGAACCTGGAACGCAAATACAATCCACCCGTGCACATGGCAGCGGGTGCAGCAGCCGGTGCCTGTGCGGCGGCTGTAACCACGCCCCTGGACGTGATCAAGACGCTACTGAATACTCAGGAGACTGGACTGACGCGCGGCATGATCGAGGCCAGTCGAAAGGTGAATATGGTGCTATTAGAACTTAAGCAACTGCTTCTAGACTTCCAAATGTTTTGCCCATTGCCTTAAATCGTACTTCACGATTTTTAATTGCCTGACGAGGTTATAGGTCACGCTAGCTTCATGCCGTCTTAAATGAAACTTTATATACAATGAACTCTAACCGCTTACAGATCTACTACATGGCCGGTCCATTGGGCTTCTTCAGGGGCATGACTGCCCGCGTTCTGTACTCCATGCCCGCCACGGCCATCTGCTGGTCGACGTACGAGTTCTTCAAGTTCTACCTGTGCGGCTTGGACGCTGATCAGTACAAATCGTCAATTACGGGCAGTTCGGAGCCCCGCAAAGCGGACTACGTCCTGCCCAGGACTACGGATGAGGAGCAGATCGATCAGAATCGAGAGGCGGCGAAGGAGAAGGACACCGCAGCGACCCTGCACTCCGCTCCGACCTCGGTAAATGCCTCCGGTGCCATTAAGACGGTGTGCGAGCTGTCGACGCGACCCGCCGGGCCAACAATCAACCTGCACACGCGACACACGGACGTGAAGAGTCCCTACGAAAGGGGCTTCAGTACGTAGGCGCCGCCAGTGGGCGTGGCCGCGAGCGGGGCCCGCGTTCGAAACGTTTGCAGCAGCAGCGACAGCTAAACCTAAGCGTAGCTATTAGTTGGCGGTGGGGAATGGGGAAGCTGGGATGGAACTGGGGGCCTCTTGGGCAGGTGGGCGACACGGTGTTCGAAACGCCTGCCGTTCCGCCAACCACCGCCTGGCCACTGCCCCACTTCCAGTGCACCCGAACCCAGCTGCTTGTATGAATACTCTGCGAGGAGTCGGTGAGAGAGTTTTATCACTCCATAGTCGGAGGTTAAATCGTAGTTGTTGTTCTGCACAAAACTCTCGCTCTCACACACAACACGCAAAACTCCACACACAACAAACACACACACACACACCTTACACCTCCCCTACACACAACAAACACACACAAACACAATGACAGTTTTAGGCAAAAAGCGAAATTCTTGTTAAAAGTATATGCTATTGATAATATTGTATCTATGTTATTTCAAAATGAGAGAACCTTCTTGTAAAATACTATTACCTATGTATTACAAACTTTGATTTACTACATTTATATATATTTTTTTAAACAATTTTCAAATGATATATGCATATATTTATGTTGATCGTTGTAAACTAATCAAGAGCAAAAAATGTAAAGCACACACGCGCGCGCGAGAGAAGCAAATTCAATAATTTGTAATCAAATTACACCCCAAAATCTTCAAACTGAGATGTTACAAAATATAACGAACAGCAGATACAGCTCCCAGAGAACTACGTCTCCACCAGATTGCCCAATCAATACACCCGGTACTAATTAGCCAGCCCCATGTAGAGCAGTAGCCTAGCTATGTCTATTGTCCTTGCTCCAGGCACTCGACTGCAATTGCTTATTGCTGCACGATCTTTCCCATCCTCTGCAGTGTTTTAATCCATCATCACACATCATCCTCGTCTCAGTGCTAGAGTTCTCCATACTTGAGTAGCAGACGCAGTCTAGTGCCGGAGATCAGAATATACAATAATACATCATAATATTACGTTCACTGTTATTTTTGTTTATATATATGCATAATATATATATATATGGATATGCTACACCGGCGATTATTTAACTGTAAGGTGTAGCGCTAAAATTACAATTTTATTGTTAAAGAATTCAAAAGAAAACACAAGCGAAAGCAAAACCATTGGCAAGCGAAAAAGGCCCATTAAACGGATGAAAGAAGAGATCACTTGTTTTATGTCAAATGCATTAACAACAATTGCCTTTTTATTGTTTCCGATAACAGGTTATTCGTTAGCTGTTTAGCTAGAGGATGGAGTCCAGGCCACGGCGACGAGAGCGCTGCGACAGGATTGGACGGGGCTTGTAGAGATCATCGTTGGTGTACCGCTGCTGCTGGCAGAGCTTCTTGCTGAGTCGCCTGGCGGACAGGGCGTCTGCTGAATAAACAAGCACTTTAGTCACACGCATTCAAGGGATTCGCTCGAAGCATCAACATAAAGCGGGCAAAGAGGCATTAAATCTCGCGGGAACCGCTTACCCAGCTCAATTGCGATTTGGTTAGGACTAGTGGTGGCTTCATACAGCTATATTAGTTTACATATAATGTGGATGCATGTGGAGGAGAAAATAGAGGCGATAGAGAATAACAATGATGATGAGCATGAGATATGTAGAAGATCAGAGTCGCAGGGTGGATCGATTTGTGCTGATAACAAATTTTATTCGCCAATTATACTTGCTGATCAAAATGTAGAGATATAGGACAATCTTAAAACATCGATCCACCCCTTTGTGTGGGTTAGCAAAAGAGAGAGATTCGAGGAACACACATGTTCTTATACACACTAGATTGCTACACCAAATGAAACTTAGCAATGATACAGTACGCACCATGCTCCTGCTTCTCCAAAGCCTCGTTCTCCTTCGAGTTTATGCTGGCGTCAGATGGCGTTGGCGATGACTTGGGCTCGTCCCGTCGCAGTCTCTTTGCCGGACTGCCGGAGGTGCTGCTGCTCGGACTTCTAAGCTGCGGCGGTGTCGACTCTCGCACCGCTCGTTGCTGCTCCTGCAAGCTGCTCCGTCTTCGCTTGGATATGCTCCGTCGCAGGGCTCGTATGTCCACTGCCTCTTCCTGCGTGCCATCCGCACTTAACCTGTTTAGCAAATTCTTTTGATCCTCTATCAGTTGATTGATGAGCTGCAGACGGGTCTTAAACTCGTCTGTGTTTTCTTCGAAGTGGGTCACAAAGTCGGCGGGCAGTTCGTCGCTTTGCTCATTCGAGATTGGGACTGGTGTGGCGGGTTTGTCAGCTTCTTTCGGTAGATCCTCCACTTGGTCGATTTCGGCAGGTTCTTCGGGGGACTTTTCAGGCGGATTTTCCGGTATGCTTTCCTGGGCAGGCATATTCTTTTCTACATTGTCCGCATTCTCCGCTTTTTCGTCTCTTCCGCTTTCCGCGGCTGGGAAATCAGGAACGGAGTCAGCAGAGGTTAGAGGTTCTACACTGGGTACTTCATCTTGCGAAGTGCATACGTCTTGGGCTGCCTCCAATTCGGTTTTTTCCGGCTGACTCTCCGCCTCTTTTCTGTCAATATCTTCGGGTTCAGGCTTACTGCTCACCGCTACTGTATGAGACTGGGATCCCGCAGTCAGTTCAACAAAACTGCTCGACGATTGCTGCAGGATGTCGCTTACGATGACAACACCACTGGCACTGCTTGCCGCATTGTCGCAAGCACCATTGCTGCTACCATTGGAGTTTCCATTCGTGCCATTACCATTCTCCACAGGCGCATCTGATTTAACTGGAGCTGCTGAAGCCTCTGGCTGGGTGTTCTTGGCAGGACCACCGGAACTGGGAGGCTTCCCCTCATCGTTTGAGTCGGAGCCACGTCGCTGCTTATACTTAGCTTTGCTTTCGCCGTGATCATCGTGGATCGCTTTATTCTCCGCACTGCCCGACGAGTTCGATTTGTGACGATCACGGTCGCGGCCCCGATCGTGATCTTTTCTTCTTGAAGACGACGAGGAACTGCTACTGCTGTGGTGACTGCGACTTTGACTCTCCTTTTCCCGTTCCTTGTCCTTATCTCTATCTTTATCTTTATCTCGATCCGATCGTGATGAGGATGAACTGGACTTGTGTTTTTTGTGTGAGGAGGATTCGTGGCGAGAAGAAGAACTGGTTCCCGAGCGCTTGGATGAGGATGACTCTCGATTACTCCGGCTTGACGAGCTTGAGGAGCTTTTATCGTTCTTGGAGCTACTACTCTTATGTTTCGAACTCGAGGAGTTCGATGAGGAGTGCTTAGAGCTGGAACTCGAGGAATGTTTGCTGTGGGACTTGTCGCGACTACGATCACGGTCACGATCGCGGTCCCGATCTCTGCTCCTGCGCCGGTGTTTATCATCTGAGTGGCTGTGGTGTCGGTGATCCTTTTCCTTGTCCTTGGACTTAGAATGGCTTTTGGATTGCGATGATGCGGATTCTGGCAATGCGTTGGACTCACACGATTTGGAAACAGCCTCTATCGGCGCTTCCAATCTAAGCTCTGGGGGTTTATCCTCCTTGACTTCCGTTGTTGATGGTTGGTCATCTTCTTTTTTGACTTTCGCGTTTGCATTGTGTTGTTTATCCCGAGTTTCAGTCTCATTGGGTGTCGCAGCCAGCTCTGGGAAGGATCCATTACTTCCTTCTGCCCTTTGTGGCGTTAAAGGTGGATCTCCTTTTGGTGGGGCTGGCGGAGGAGGAAGCTCGACTTTCGGTGGTGCTGGAGGAGGAGGTGGTTCAACTTCAGCTGGTGCTGGTGGAGGAGGTGGTTCAACTGTAGGTGGTGCTGGCGGTGGAGGTGGCTCAACTGCAGGTGGTGCTGGTGGGGGAGGTGGATCGAAATGAGGTGACGCTGGTGGTAGGGGCACTGGAGGCGGCTCAACTGTTGGTGGTGCCGGCGGAGGAGGCTCTACTTTCGGCGGCGCTGCTGGCGGAGGAGGCGGCGCAGTTTTTGGAGGGGCTGGAACTAGTACAGACTCCGGTACTGTAGACTCAATACTGGCATTGTTGGCGTCGTCTATGTTCGCCTTCACCTCGGACATAATCTCATCCTCGATGGAAAGAATTTGGGGGCCAGTGCTAACTGTCTCCGACATAGAGTTCTTTCGCTCAGTACCTGCAGGTGATATAAATCGTAGAAGTTAAATTCCCCTTTCTGGCCCCTGGTAAGCTCACCTTCGAAGGTAATGGCATCCTGTTTGATGTCGAAGTGGAGCTGGCGACCTTTACTTTTCCCTGTTCCAGCACTAGCATCCCAAGAGTTTTCGTTGAACTTTGGCATTTGCGCCTCCTCGCAAATGTTCTCTGGCTCCCCGCTGTTGTGTGCTGTCAACGATTCCGTTGAGGACGCGATGGTCAAGCGACTGTCACTGGACACCTGCGAGAGTTGCGACGCCTGCGAGACGCCATTCACCGAATCCGAGTTGTTCAAGGAGACGTTATTTATCTCCTCCTTGATGGTCAGTGTTTTCCGATCGCTAACTAGCTCGTAAGATGGCGAGGTGTCCTCATCGTCTACTCCGGGCGGCAGCTCGTCATCCCTTAAGTCCGACTTGACGGTAGCCCGATCGGAGTCCGGACTTATCTGCTCCAGGTCCGTGGGCAGCAGGCTGGCCGTGGTCTCCACATTGAGCAGACTGCTCCCGTTTAAGTGGCCAGCAAATGGCGGCAATGGCGGAGCAGGTAGCATGGCGGGTCGTGCTGGCGGAGGCGGCGGGGGTGTGATGCCCAGGTACTTGTAGACAATGCTCTCGATCTTTGGCTCGAATATGGTGGCCACCTTGGGATTGACCACCTGGTCCACGATTTGGTCCACTCCCTTGTCCAGGACATCGGAGCTGAAACAGTCGATGTGATTACTTTACCAAGACCCCGCCAGAAGCATACTCACTCCAGGAGGTGCTTGCGCAGCCTCTCCCGCAGCTGGACCTTGTTGGTCTCGGGCGTCCATTGCTGCTTGGCCAGGAAATCGTTGACCGCCGTCTCCACACGGGTGCGCACATTCTGGTAGGCGGGCTTCGTGTCCACGTCCGCCAGGCAGCAGTTAAAGCGGAATTCGTCGAAGACGCCCTGCGACTTCACCTCGGCAATCAGTGTCTTGATAAAGTCGTCCATGGTCCTTTGCCCTTGCGATTCTTCTGCTGTTGCTTGCCGCGACACCCGTGAGTGTCGTGGAAATCCAGGATAAACGTCGAGTTTGTCTTTACATGCGTTTACATGTATGTACATATGTTTACGCTAGAGATGGCCGCTCCGCGTGAGTTTCGCCCTGATTGGATTCGTGAGTCGGGCGTGAGCGGTAGGTATGCCAACTTTTCAGTTTTTCTAGCCAGTTTTGACGACAACAGATAGAGATACTTCAATCATTTGTACTAATAAGGGATGAAAAAAGTTAATAAAATACTGAAATACAGCAGCAACTGAGTTTAAAATTCTATAAAATCTTAAATTTGTTGCTTTAAATTAATTATACCTCAATAAATTAAAAATTAGGAACTGAAATGTACATATTGTTAAAAATAAGTTTATGTGTTCACGTTGCTTTTGGTAAGCTGGATGCATTGAGTAAAAGTTCAATATATAGATATTATGTTGTTTTTGTTAAGCTGAATGCATTGACAAAAAGTTTAAAGTATGGATATTAAGTTTACCATACCACAATGCATTACTCTTGCTCATAGTTATTTACTAATAGTTTTGCATTCCAAGTTCCAATACATAATAAAACAAAAAAAGGTTGTGTGCCAATTTATACTTAACAGTGTTTGAAAAAGTACATGTACAGTAAGAACAAAATTATTGAATTTATTAGAAAATATTTATTTTGCGTAAGTAAAACCAAACTCTTTGTCCCACTGTGCATAACGATGCGAGTTTCCTAAATGTAATCGATAAGAATGTGGGACGCCCATTCTTCAGCGGTCGTATCGATGCATCGACAGCGTCATCGATAACTCCCGCGATGCCCACGGTTGCAATCGAAGTTTTGGCGCACGCGAAGCCTCTGTGTTCTGGGAAATTGTCAAGTTAATGGTTGTGTTTGGTTGACGAAAGCGCGATTAAACTGGACCGCAGAATGAAGCTGAGCACGGACGCGCACTCCGAGATCGAGGGCGATGTTGCCCACGGCAATGTGCTGTCCAATTCCGCCTCCGATTCCCTGGCCGCCACCGACGAAGTGGCTGCGGGCAACGACGAGTCGGTGGCCACCGAAGGCGACGATGTTGAAATTCCAAAGGACGCCACCAACAGCACGCCCATACGGCGGCTGGTCAAGCCGCATCCCGGCCAAAACAGTGAGCAGCCTGCGGGAGAGGAGTCCGAGCTGGAGAATCAGCGGCGGACGCCAGTCCAAAAACAGCAACAACAGCGTCTCTCCATGGTGAACAGTGAGTGTAACAATGGCGCAATTTACCCCGCCCTATGCCGTCCATATGCTAATATATCTGTTTTTTTTTTTTGCGTGCGCGCCTGTGTGTGCTGCTTTAGGGAAACGAGATCTTATCAACTTGCAGTCGGCCCTGAGCCCCAAATATATTGGTTATGCCAATGCCAACTCACCCACGCCGCTATCCGATTCTGATGACACGATACGAACGACGAGGCGGCGCATTAACCAAGCAGCGGCTCTGAATAACAGCAGTAGTGCCGCCGAGACCCTGTCCCGTGACAATGCCTCACCAAGGACCACCGGGGGAGGAGGAGGAGGTGGTGGAGGCGGTAGCGCTAATCAGCTGCTTAGCAAAACCTATATGAGCCCCATTGAGAAGCTGCTAATCAAAAACGGCGCCAGTTCGCCCAACAGCACCGGCTTCGAGGCGGACTCCGAGGATCTGGCCATACGGCCACCCGTGCGCAAGCAGCTCAAGCGCAAAATGAAGAGAATGTCCAAGTCGAAAGTGTCCCTTGACCTGGAGCCGGAAAAGCTGGATGAAGAAAAGCCAGTGAAAACGGAGCCACTAGATATAGGGGAAGTTGACCTGGCGGAAGAAGCCCCTAATCAAGAGGTTGAAACTCCCGAGATCTCCATCAAACCAGAGACTGAGGCTGAGAATGAAGCAGCCGTAGAAGATGTTCCAATAAAGCAAGAGGATGCTACCAGTTTAGTTATTGTTAGCAATATAGTAGAGACCACGCCCATAGTTGTCGCTGAAGAGCCGAAAGAACTGGAAAAAAGTACTAAAGAATTGACATTTGCCCTGCCATTGGCCGCCTCCACAGAGGTGGATCTGAAATCTCCCCCGGACTTGAGCTCTTCAGCGCTTGCCACCTCCATCAAATCCCCCTCCTCCGTGAGCATCGATAGCGCCAAAGGCCTGTCCATAGTAACTGATCCCGGTTGGCCCACCTACCAAGTTGGTGATCTGTTTTGGGGCAAGGTCTTCTCGTACTGCTTCTGGCCCTGCATGGTGTGTCCAGATCCGCTTGGCCAGATTGTGGGCAACATGCCTAGCCATCCTCAGCGCTCATCCCTCGACAACGCCATCGTTCCCATTCAAGTGCATGTGCGCTTCTTCGCTGACAACGGACGTCGCAACTGGATTAAGCCGGAGAATCTGCTAACCTTTGCCGGACTGAAAGTTTTCGAGGATCAGCGCGAGGAAGTGCGAATCAAGAATGGACCGAAGAGCGCCAAGTACCGTCAAATGGTGCCCAAGCGGACAAAGGTTCTCATCTGGCGTCAGGCCATAGAAGAGGCGCAAGCTATGGCCGAGATCCCGTACTCCGATCGCCTCGAAAAATTTTACCAGATCTACGAGAACGCGGTGTAAGTAGACCAACTCTAACTTTAACTATTATCACAGTGAATACAATGTAATGGTTTGCCTTTTCAGTACTCTAAATAGACAAAAACGCAACCGAACCAAGTCAATGATGCAAGACACTTCCGACGTGGGCAGCAGCCTGTACGACTCCACGGACAACCTGCACAACAAGCAAGCCACACATTTGTTGGCCGTGAAGCGAGAACGCTCAGAGTCGCCCTTTAGCCCGGCTTTCTCGCCCTTAAAGAGCAAAAACGAGAAGCGGGCCAAGCGCCGAAAACTGAGCAATGGCACCGAAGCGGATACTGGTAGCACCAGCATGGCAGTAACTCCTTCCCAGACCGAAACTACTTTGGAAAAGATCCACTCGCCTGACGGCTCCATTTACGAGAATCCCGAGTTCAGACAACTCTTCGATGCCGTCAAGGAATACGTAATGGTGCACCGGTCCGAGGAAAAAGTGGAGAAGGTTCTGCTCGCCGTGGTCAGCAATATCTGGTCTCTAAAGCAAATCCAATTGCGCGAGCTGGAACGCGACTTGGCCAGCGGTGAAATGGAGGAGCCGTTGGGCTCATCGGTGGTGGGTCGTGGCAATGGAGTTGGCACAATCAAACGGCTCTCGAATCGGCTGAAAACCATGATGGTGCGCCGTAGCATGACCCCAGTGGTGACTCCGAGTACAACGCCAGCACCGTCGGAGCCGGAACGTCGCCTGGCGGAAGCGCCAAAGCCCAAGAAGCCCGTTAACCGGCCCATCGAAGAAGTGGTTGAGGACATCTTGCAGCTGGACAGCAAGTACCTCTTCCGTGGTCTTGGCCGCGATCCCATATGCAAATATTGTTACCAGGCGGGAACCGATCTAGTGCGCTGTTCGCGCAGCTGCTCGAGCTGGCTGCACCCCGACTGCCTGGAACGAAAGGAGACAGGAGCTCCGATGCCCAAAATAGGCAGTCGAAAGGCCTTGGTCATTACACCCACATCGAAATCTCCCAGTCCCGATGAGGAGCATGTCACAGCCGACGGCAAAGTGGCTGCCAGTGGTACTTCGCTGGTTTGCCATGAGTGCAATGTGGGCGAACCGGAAGGCTGTGTCATTTGCCATCAAGTTGAATCACCAGCTGTACCAAGCACTCCCATGAAGGAGGAGGCACCGTCGCACATCCCAATCGAAGATAAGCTCCTGACATGCAGCCAGCCACTGTGTGGCAAGCGGTTTCACACGAGTTGCTGCAAATATTGGCCGCAGGCGAACAGCAGCAAACACTCAGCCCGTTGCCCGCGACACGTGTGCCACACATGCGTCTCTGACGATCCCAGCGGCAAGTTCCAACAGCTGGGCAGCTCCAAACTGGCCAAATGCGTTCGCTGCCCGGCCACCTATCACCAGGACTCACATTGCATTCCAGCCGGCACCCAAATGCTGAATGCTACCCACATAATCTGTCCGCGGCACAACATCGCCAAGGCGGATGCCCACGTCAACGTTTTGTGGTGCTACATCTGCGTTAAAGGCGGCGAACTGGTATGTTGCGAAACATGCCCCATTGCTGTGCACGCCCACTGCCGGAATATTCCGATCAAGACCAACGAGAACTACATCTGCGAGGAGTGCGAGAGCGGTCGCCTTCCGCTTTACGGTGAAATCGTGTGGGCGAAGTTCAACAACTTCCGCTGGTGGCCGGCCATCATCCTGCCGCCCACCGAGGTGCCCAGCAACATACTAAAGAAGGCCCACGGCGAGAATGACTTTGTGGTGCGATTCTTTGGCACGCACGATCATGGCTGGATTTCGAGGCGTCGCGTATACCTTTACATCGAGGGGGATACGGGCGATGGCCACAAGACCAAGTCGCAGCTGTTTCGGAACTACACCACCGGCGTGGAAGAGGCGTCGCGCTTCCTCAAAATCATCAAAGCCCGCCGGCAGGAACAGGCCATTGGACGGCAGAGCGGTAATAAGCTCCATCCGCCCCCATACGTGAAAATCAAGACCAACAAGGCGGTGCCGCCGGTGCGATTTACACAGAATCTAGAGGATTTGAGTGCTTGTTACTGCCAGCCAGGCGACGAGCATCCCTGTGGCCCGGACTCTGGTTGCATTAACCGCATGCTGTTCAATGAATGCAATCCGGAATTCTGCAAGGCGGGCAATCGTTGCGAGAATCAAATGTTTGAGCAGCGCAAGTCGCCACGTCTGGAGGTGGTCTACATGAACGAGCGGGGATTCGGACTCGTCAACCGTGAGCCCATTGCCGAGGGTGACTTTGTCATCGAGTACGTGGGCGAGGTGATCAACCACGCCGAATTCCAGCGGCGCATGGAGCAGAAGCAGCGGGATCGGGACGAGAACTACTACTTCTTGGGCGTGGAAAAGGACTTTATTATCGATGCCGGACCGAAAGGCAACTTGGCTCGGTTCATGAACCATTCTTGTGAGCCCAACTGCGAAACCCAAAAGTGGACCGTCAACTGCATCCATCGTGTGGGCTTATTTGCCATCAAAGACATTCCAGTGGTAAGTTTAAATGCCACTAATCCCACAGTGAAAGTATATCTAATGAAACTGGCTTTTTCAGAACACGGAGCTCACCTTCAACTACTTGTGGGACGACTTAATGAATAACAGCAAGAAGGCCTGTTTCTGCGGAGCAACGCGCTGTTCCGGTGAGATCGGTGGCAAACTCAAGGATGGCGCAGTTAAGGTAAGCTGTTCAAAAGAAATGCACAACTTGCACAATGCCTAACTTAGCTGCAAATCTATTGTGTTTCTAGGAATCAAATGCGCAGACAGCCAAGGGAAAGGCCAGTGCCAAGTTGAAGCAGATACGGCGGGGAAAAGCATCCGCCGTGCGCATCCACGTGAAGGCTAAAAAGGCTCCCAAAGTTAAACACATAAGTGCGGACGATGAGCCAATGGAGGTGAAGAATAAGTAATTGATGCCAATTAGTTATGTATCGCTTGAACTCTAGCAACTTTTTTTAACATTACATTATTGTTGTATTATGAATCATTATTATTAGCTTGCACCACATGTATTTATTTCCTAAACGTTATGACTATGTTTTTAAGACAATCTACCGAAGATTGTTCTGCCCAGATTGTACTGAAAGATGTTGTGAAAATAAAGTGAGAAGATTAATGTATAAGCTGTTCTATTATAATGTTATGAAGTTTAATCAATCAGTTCAGTATAGTTGATATTGTTTTCGCATATAGAAAAGGTTTTTTAAATTATACATTAGAAATTTGTTCATATTTCATTGTTTGTCGCTTAGTTACAGTAAAGCTAGCACTTTGGCATATATAAACTCGTATGACTATAAAACTAGACATATCTAAGTCTAAGATCTAGGAGTACGCACTTTAAACTTAAGTGGATATGCACTATACAAGGATAAAAAAAGAGTGCCAAAAATAAAGCGAGTGCCCATTGTTAAGGCGTTACAGTAAAGTAACCCGAGTTGAATTTTGGCACAATTGCGTCGATCTTCTTCACGATCGAGTTGAGCGACTCACGAGACATTTCGTAGAGCGTGTTGAGTGAGATCAGGCGCATGCCCTGCTGGTTGCACACCTCGATCACAGACCATTTCTCCAACAGTTTCAGGCAGTTGCGCACGGAGTCAGTTGATATGCTTTCAGCTGAAAGTAAGAATCATGCTCGATTGCATTAGGTGCAACTACTCATTCAAATAGCTCGTCTTACCATAAATGCAGCTGCCGCGCTTGACTTTACTGCTCAAATCATTGATCACAAAGTTAATAAATTCAGACTCCAGCATGGAGTTTTTATGCAGTATTTGCAGGGATTGCGCCACCGTCACATACGTCCAGGCGAATGGCGCCAGCACCTCGCAAATGTAGCGCTGCTGCGCCAGGGTTTCGCTGGCGAACAACAGCTTGGGTTCATCAGCTTCGCCGTTGCGCACATCGTCGTCCTGGTCAAGACAGTCGGCCAGGCTATTGGCCAAGCGCCTGCACTCCGCATTCGGCACATCACCGTGCAGCTATTGAGCATTGAAATCGTATTATAATGAAATAGCGAATAAGGCGGAATGGTTTGTAGAATAAACACTACCTTTTCGGACCCAATGCTACCACTAATCAAGAGGTCGTCCAACTGTTTGTACAGCAAATCCTCCAGCACCTGAGTCGGTTTGTTCAGAATAAATTCGTAGCGATAGATCTGGCAGTTTTCCAGAGCGGTGTCTATCAGCTTTTTGCGAGTCACCGAGGCGTCTTTCTTATTCTCCGTTTCCGGAAGCAGGGAGTGGAAGGTGGTTAACAGTATCGAACTGAGGGCAAAGTGCGGGGTCAGCATGTTCGAGTAGTAGGCCAGCTCAATAAAGCTTTCCACTGAATTCACAGCCTTAATCACTAAACGCCCATTCTCATCCCGAGTGCGAGTCACAAGACCTAGACAATTAAAATGAAATTAGCCAGGATACCAAACGAAAAACCGACGTTCAGACTACCTGAACCGAGTAAGTCACAGGCATATGCCACAATTTGCGAGGATTCCCCGGAAAAACCGATGTCCTTACAGCCCGATAACGAGTTTCGCAAGTCGTCCAGTGCCTCGGCCAGCATCTGCTCCTCGGCACCGTTTCTAAAACGGGTTAGCAGCAAGAAGGCTAACGCATTGGTGGACATCACAGACGTGGCTGCGGCGCAGTCAAAGACCACCTGGCGCGAGATGCTCTCAATCAGATTGCGGTGTTCCTCGCACACAACATCGGTGCCGTACAAGGAGGAGGTGGATTGGTTGTGCTGCAGGACCCTGAGATAAAGGAGCAATTGGTATATATCAATATTGAAAAACGTACTCAAATTAATTACAAAAGAAGCATAAATTTGAAACAGATAGTTAAAGCCACAAAAACATACGACTACCCATGTCAAATCATCTTCAGCAGCCTACCTGGCAGATGGTTTGTAGACCTTGGCATTGTTGCCGTCCTCTCGGGCTATCTTGTTGTACGAGCTGACCAGCTCACGTATCGAGTAGGGCTCGTTAAAGTCGATGCGCATGAGGCCGTAGTTCGATTTGAGGGCCTTCCAAATGCCAGAGATGGCCTTGCCGAATGACTCGGGTATTTTCTTTTCGCCCTTTTGCTCGCGCACAAAGTTTCCGTCGACGAGACGCTCGTAGTTCACGGAAACTGGTACCAGCAGTGCGTCTGGTATGCTGCCGTCCATGAAGGCGTTCACAATCACAGAGAGAATGCCGCCCTTGGGCATGCACGGCTTGCCAGTGCGCGTTCGTCCGCCCTCGATGAAGAACTCGACGTTGTGGCCCTGTTTCAAGGCGTGGGTGAGATACAGGTGTAGAGCAGCCCGATAAAGCACGTCCTTCTTGCCCTCCACAGGATCAATCTTGCGTTTGATGAAGAAGGCGCCCAATCCACGTAAAAGTCCACCAAAGACGGGTATTTGCAGGTTGTTGCCAGCGGCCACCAGCGGACTGCGTATATCGTTGTTCGTGAGTATCCACGTGACCATGATGTAGTCCAAATGGCTGCGATGCAGCGGCACAAAGATCAGCGGAGTGCCCGGCGAGCGCTCAGTGGCTGTTTTGAGCATCTCGATCTGCTTCGTGTTCGTGACAACGCCGGAGAGGAAGCAGGGTAGCAATTTGTACAGGATCCAGGAGGTGAAGGCCAACAAGCCGTTGTTCAGGGTGGAGCCCATGTCCTTTAGGATGCTAATGGCGCGCTGCTCCTGCTTACGCAGAATAGCCTGGTAGGATATGCCCCTTTTCTCGTCCTCCTCCTCCTGCGACTCCTGATCACCACTAGCACTGCGCGTGAGCAGACGATGTCCATTTTTAGCGTACCTCTGCTCCCTCAGCGTCTGCTCGGCGGCCTGTTTAATTGCGTGCTTCAGCACAGCATCGTTGTGCACGATCTCGGTGACCTAATGGATGCAGGTCAAAATAAGTACTGGTTTTATGAGCTTTAAGGGTCACCCACCTGTCGGTACTCGAACTTCTCGCTGCGCACCACCTGGGCAACATATGGGAAGAGCACGCCCCAGTCGAACAGCTTCTTGAAAGGCTTCTGACCCGACTGCGGGGTCAGCTCCAACATATTCTGCGTCCCGATGCCATGAGCCACCGAATTCTGCGTCTTGGGCTCCTGCAAAGAAACGATCGGAACGATTCTGTGATTGTGATGCAACGGGCATGCATATAGACGCCATGTTGATGGCTCAAGTGGTACCTCAAACCAGCCGCGAGCGTGAAACTCCTTCAGGGTCATTATAGCTAAGAGATTCTACTGTTCTACAGCGCTTTCTAATTTTTAATTCAGAATATACGCATTTCCATGCGCCCGGCTTTTTTTTGCAGGAAATCGACGGCCGATAGGTCCTGCTCAGCTTTCAGGATTGTTATCGATTGGCAGGACGAGGTGGCAACGCCGGGAGTACTCAAATTCAAATGGTGCAAGCTTTTGGAAAACCCTTTTTTGAACATTTAAAACATAGTTAAAACTGTTTATTCTAAGAGCGATTGAGTTAGGAACCAATGTTATCAACATAAATAAATGTAATTAAGTTCATTTTTGGCAACTACATTTATTACTTTACGGACCTTGACTGAATTGCAATACGGACACGGTATTTACAATTCATTGAGTGGAAATGTTTGCTTATCTGCAATAATAGACACTCCCTGCAATTGCGTCACGGCGTGTACTATGTGATGGGGTTAACGTTAATGGAGGATGGGTGCCTGATAGGCGGGAAAACTTACATTGGATGATCGCAAAGTGACCAGAAGATCGCTGCGTATGGTGTTGATCTTGCTGAGGTAGCTCGTCCGGTAGCTCAGATTCAGATTCAGATTGGGAAACAGGCCAGCGATGATTACAGGTGCCCTGCAATCATAATCGGATCGGGATGGCGTTACAATCAATCATTATCAATAAATAAAATATCAGCAATGCGGGTGGTGCTGCAATCAAATCAGAAGCACGCAATTAACAATACAACACCTCTTCGATTATTCGGCTACTTGAGCGGTCGACAGTCCAACTTCGCCAGAGTTCATTAGCCCAACGCGCAGTCATCAGCGTGTATATATTTTTATATGGAAAGTGGTGTATGTTTTTAAGTAGTGCCGCTATTGATAAGTGTTTAGTTGTTCATAAAATATGGCGCAGAATTGAACTTTGAGCGCGCTTTGTATGGCTCTACATACAATTGTATCATCATATTCGCTTCAAAATCAGCTGATAGGTTCAGAGGCTACACATTTCTTCGCTACTTTGTAGAAAACATACCTTTCTCAAATGTAATATGACGAAGCTTCTGGCAGTTGGCTTATAATTCCAAATATTTTTTTATGTTTTTTAAATACTAAAAGGGAGGTGTTAATTGGCTTTTAATCTTTACGTGAACTTGAAACTGAAACCATACTACAACTATCAAAACTAGGCGGATGCCTAAGTAAACAATATAAAAAAAATTACATAAGTGTTCGCTTTTACGTTCGCAATACGTTGAAAAGCACGTCTTTCTCTCATCAAGTTTTTAAATACCCCAATCTATTTACGGTGAATTATTTTGTCACGAAACCTTTTCTTGATTAGACAACTACTCAATTGCAAAGAGAATATGTAAACGAAACTCACCATTTATACGCTTTAGAATTGGAATTTATAGAATTTTGGAGTCGAATGACGAATTCGTATTGCTATTAAGCATAAACTAAACAATGAAGAACGTGTTTCCTGCGCCTTTCAAAGCAATAGTTCACTCTCAAGAGTGTTCACTGCATTTTAATCAGGGGATAGTGCTGCCAGACGCGCAGCCGCCGAAGTGGCCAGACTGGAAAGGATAAAAACCGTTAGATTACAGACGCTCGAAAGCAGCTGATAAAAGTTCAACAAACTCCGAGTTTACAGAGCAAAAAAATTGTTGTTCGTTATGTTTCGAATCCACTGCAACAAGTGCTTTCGACGCCGCAACGTTGAGCCAACGGTGATCTTCCACATGACTCAGTGCCAGCACGTCATTTGTGCCCCCTGTCTGACCGAGTCCACACCAGAAAAGAAGTGTCCAGTATGCAAGCGCGATCTGCGAGCGATCTCGATCGACAGGAACTTGCCTCCCAACGTGGCCAACTACTTCGAGGATCCGCTTCGATTCCAGCAGCTCTACCGCAAGGTCAGCAAGTTCCAGGCCGACCAGCGAGCTTCGGACAACCTGGGGTTCTATCGCCAGATGCAGGAGCACGAGACGAACAAGCGCCGCCTAAAGGGCTTCTGCAAGATGGAGGCGCAGTTCAACCAGCAGATCCAAATGGAAAAGAAACGGATCGCCGAGTGTCGCGCCTACATAAAATACCACGAGGAACAAGGTCTCAAGAAGCAGCCACATGCCACCGAAGCTGACAAGTCCTGGAGCCATCCATTACGTCGCCCCCGCCCACGGACACCCTCTGTAAGCACATCGGATAATACCCAGACGGATGAGCACATGGCGACCTTCTGTCTGGACTCGGACATGGATTGCCTTGAGGACGAAACCCACCCATCCGACAAGAAAACCTTCAACGGGGATATGAAAGACTTTCAAATTTGATTACATCTTTTCCCAATTCGAGGTTTGTATATACAGTCACATTTTTTCATTCTTTAGATCACTGTTTAACCAATATAGTGTAAGACCTTTATATGTACGAAGTGCTTAAGTAATAATATTAGAATAAGTTCCAGCTGGAGAACTTTAGGCAAAGATCGTTGGGACCATAGCGTTAATTTAAATCCAGTATAAGCAATCTATATGCTAATCTACAAGTGGACTTCGCAATCTTCTCGAGGTGTGGAAAATTTCGCGGCTTATCCCAAAATCGAGATCGATTGTGTTGTATAGAGTATGGAGGTCTAGGACAAGTGGATTATTTACCTTTATTGCCCAGCGATACGAGATGAATTTCACGCTTTCTTTGTGGCCCCCAAGCTGATCGAAATCCAGCGAGATTACGAGAATAGCCATTGTGAAATCTTAATCAGATAATTGGGTACAAATTTAACAGCGGCAATCGCTCCGATAATTGTTGCCAAGAATGATTGGCGAGCGAAATGTGGGTGGGTGGGGGATTCGGGGGTTATCACTGCGAGTGCACCATCGCCAATTGCGCCTTGCAAAGAGAGTGTTCGATGGGAAGTGGGTGGTTGATAGGGGAGCTGCTGGGGGCGGAAGAAAGTGTTTGTGCCGGAGTAAACAACACTATTGACGCCCGGTGACGTCAATGGACGACCGATGACCCAGGGCAGCCTCCCAGCGTAGGTTAGCACGTGGATGATAGGCGGAAGTCTAGCAATTTGCATTCCACAGAGGGCCAACTGGACAAAGGGGCATTGTGAGTCATGGCCAATGGAGCAACCACCTGTTGTGCGATCGAAACCAAAACAAAACATAACTACGGTGGACCATCTATAAAGGAAACCACTATGTATGCATACCTTTAACTGCATTAAGTCGCATTTGAAATACAAGTTAGTTTTATCGCTTTATGTTTTAAACAAAGGCAATACAAAGTGTTTCTTATCAAGAAAGGTTGTTTTCTGATTACAATACTATAAGTAGAATCACTAGAGAAAGCAGAAGATATCAGTTATATGTATATCTCATCAAATGTTGTCAAAAATATATATCTTATCAGCTTATCAGAATCACAAGTGTGCACCTAAATTTAATCCTAATCTATAAAGAATATAAAAATAATTGATTTGATACATTTTTGTTATTAATGAAGTTGAACCTTGAACTTTTAAGAATGTAATCCATCTTTTTGTGCCAATAGTATGCAATTAAACTAATCTAAGCCGTAAAAGTTTAAGCCAAATAAACAGCCCATGTAGATAAGAAATAATCTCCAATTGACGACCCACTTCTGAGCTAAGAGCCTCCCACTTAGGCAAGCTCCACTGTTGTTCATTTAGCATGCATTGGATAACTTGCGAGTGCGCCTCTAAAAATAACGGCGCTTCTTCCTCGCCAGCGTTACTTGAACTTGGAGGTTGGGGGCGATACCCACACTATCCGAGAACCATTCACACCACTTGCGATACCTACAGATAGGTGCTCGGCTCGGCTGATGGGATTTATTTGGCTTCCATCTGCGCCCATTTGCACTCACCTCGTCTTGGCGAATATGTAGTAGACAATAAGGGCGACTGATGCAATCTCGATGCCGCCGAGCAAAGAAATCTCGGCGACGCGCTGGGCAAAGTTCAGGACGGTCGTCAACATGTTGATGGTGGCTCGGCGATGATTATGCTGCGACCTGGACCCGGGCACTGGATCGGATCGGATCGGATGGGCTGGACAGTAGTGGCACGGTGCTACTAGTCAGTGGGATGGGTACAGTGATGCTCCGGCATCAGCCGGCGGCCTAGTGATCGGAAGTGGTCTCGGAAACGTACCGACCCCGACGATTAAACAACGCGAGACTAATCAGACGCGAGAGCGACCCTTTTGGTGGCAGCGGCCACTACTACTGCACTGCCATCCACTGTGGTGGCAAAAAAAAATATGAAAAATGGTGGAGGAGATGGAGATGATGGACGCGCATCGAAACGCTCCGCTCCAGCGTTCTCTCTTCGGGATGCTGATGGCAATGGCGCTCTCGCTCTTCTGGCCGATCGGTGGTGGCTATATGGTATTGCGTTCTACCCAATATAACCAGACATCGGTAGCGACCCGCACATAGAAAAATATCGTATGATCCGAGGTTTGAGTTTTTGCGCGAGATAGCATCTACACTTTTTTGGCAAGCCCAGCTACACTCGTACCGTACAGCTATAAAGTGGCTTCGAAACCGGTTTATTGCTATAAAACCGTCGCGCAATTACATCGGTTAATTGAATCAAATATATATCCTTTATTCTGGTGCTGCTGTCCGTCTTTGTTTCCCTTTCGCCTTTCCTTTTATTCGCCGCAGCACAGAGGGATTCTGATTCGGTTCACTCGGTGTTCGCGCGATACGCAGAACCGCGCCAGTCGACCGTTCGCAGTGGAATAAGAGCGGCGACGACGCTCGACGTTTAATTAAATGCCAATTAACGTGTGACAATAAGTGTATGTGCGGCCCATGGATGTGCGAACGTGTACGAAGACCAAGATCGGCGGCAGCACGACGATAACGAAAGCTACAGCCGCCACATCTGCTGTTATCAGCGCGAGCGGCAGTAGTATGAGGAGGTATGGTCTGGGTCTGGTATTGTATGGTATGGTATGGTGAATGATAAGGGAGAGGAGGATCGCTGCCTCGGGCAAGACGACCAAAAAGAGAGCCAACTAAATGTGCCTAAGACTAAGAGTTTAATGAGCATTACTGTCGCACTCTATGTATTATGAATAAAATTCATACAACGTTTGTGGTTTATTATAATATAAAAGTGTGTCAGCTCTACTCTGGGGAAAGTAAGTTTACTTCTTGGCCGCTGGCTTCTTGGCGGCGACCTTCTTCTTGCGGGCGGCGAGCAGCTTGGCGCGGTTGGCCGCAGCCTTGGTGGCCACATTGGCGAAGTGGGACTTGGCCAGCTCCACGTTCTGCTTCTTGGCCTTGGCCAGAACCTTGGCCACGGTGCGCTTCTCGGCGGCGAGGGCGGCACGACGCTTGAGGACCTCGGCGTATGGGTTCAGCTTAATCAACTGGCGCACGTTGGACAGGGGGTTCAGGCGGCGCACGCTGCGGAACACACGCTTGCGGGGATCGCGCAACACCTTACGGATCTCCTCAGACTTGAGCAGACGCGACAGATCGGTGTTGGCCATCTTGGGCTGGGGCAGGTTGTAGCCCTTCTTCAAGGTGGATGGCTTCTTCCAGGTGCCGAACAGATCGTTCAGGCGGGCGAAGGCCGACTCGGTCCAGATGACGAAGCGACCGACATGACCGCCGGGGGCCAGCTTCAGCAGATTGAGCTTGTCCACGTTGATGGTCTCAATGCCGGGGATGTTGCGGAAGGCCTTGCGCAGACCCTCATCCTTGTCGTAGACCACCAGGGGACCACGGCGAGCGATGCGGCGACGGTCGCGCATGGTACCACGGCCAGCACGGAAACGCTGCGACTTGTACACCTGCGGAATGAATACAAAATAAGTTAATAGTGCGCATAATTCAGAAATTAGGAAACAAAGTTTTTAGCAAATCTACGCAATCTATCTAAAAGAAATGTTTGAAAGGGTTCAAAAGATGTAGCTCTTCCGTTACCACGATGGAAGCCGTGAAACAAGTTTCAATCGTAACGCCTAGAAGAGCATTTTATCTGGCAACGCAGGATATCCTTGCAAGCGTCTGACCACCAGTAGAGTAGCCAGTTGCTTACACGCTGCCGAGTAAGATCTAACCATCCAAAATGTAGGAAGCTAATAAAAATATAGTACGTAACAATAAACTATCACAACTCCACGTTTTGTTAGACAAAACGTTGAATCACGCTGGTTTGTCAAATTGCTACGCCAGTATACGCAAGGTTAATGGGTATAAACTTTCACCAAGTGGCCTAACATCTAAGGTTACCCACCTTCTGGATGTCAGCCCAGATCTTCAGGCGACGCAGGAAGATGACAGCCTGCTTGGTCTTCTGGACCTTCTGCACCTCATCGGAAACGACCAGGGGGAACTCGGAGACGCCGTCGATGACATGGCCCTTGGACTGGACCAGAGCGGGCACTCCGGAGGCGGCGATGGCCGACACCAGGGCGTAGCGACGCTGGTTGACATTCACCTTGCGGTGCCAGCGACGGAAGGTCTTGGTGGGGGCGAACATGCGTCCACCACGGCACATGTTGCCGAAGGCACCCTGGCCGGAACGGTGAGTACCGCCACCACGCACACGGGGAATACGGGCCACAGCGCGTCCGGTACCCCAGGATTCGGCGGAGGTCTGGTGACCTGCAAATAGGAATTCAAACGGGTTAGACTCACACAAATAAGGAGTTCACAGATTACTCACCAGCCAGCTCGCTGACGGCGTAGGCCTGTCGGTTGTTGCGGCGGAGCAGCTGGTGAACCTCGTTGACCACATCCGGACGGATGGGCGCCTTGAACACTGCCGGCAGGCAGATGTTCTTGTCCTTGGCTGGCTCGTTCTTTTCCGTGTACACGGAGACCAATGGCCTGGCGTTGCCTAAGCTCTGAAATTGGATATGGAATTCGTTTATGGTTTAGTTCACTGCTCACTGATCACATCACAAAACACAACAACCGCATTTCGCCACCGCCGCACATTCCAAACACGTGGAGGTTAGGGCGACACTTTTACACTATTTTCGCGTCGTTTCGTGTGTTAAATCCAATGCTTTGGCGTCGCAGGCGGTTGCGAAGTGCTTTGGGCGTCGTTTCTCACCATTTTCGTTGATTTTCAAACCCAATGAAAGGTGTTAAATATTCTGCAAACGCAGATACCGTCCTCTTTTTATTAAGAAGAACGAAGAAAGAAAGAGAGCTGCCGGAAATGGCCGCCAATCGCGTTCCACGGCGCAGGGTTGCATTTGCTAACAGCGGCAAGTGTCAAGTTAGCAGAGTGCCTTTGACGTTAACCAACACTTTTAGCGATATTTATTCCTGTAAGAAAAGTTTTTGTTTATATACTCGTAATTATTGAAACTTTAATACAAACTTCAATTATAATACTATTAATAAGTTGTACTTTATTGAGTTAAGTTACTAAGTATTATTTAATTTTAAAAGAATAGAAATATAATTTATGAAATTCAACAGAATCATATATAAATCAATTAATCATTCTTAAACTGTTGTGTAGAAGTTGAACCATATTAACTAAAAATAAAAACAGTTTGCTGCTAATAAATAACCGGATTCTGTTACCAAACATTTTAAATTATTATAGCTATAAAATAGCTAGAGCTGTAACACTACTGCGAAGCGGCGAATGTTTTTGTTTACTTGCGGAAAAACTGTGTAAAAACTTACAAATTAATAATAAATAATGGCTGGCGAGGTTATTGTGGATGCTTTGCCCTATATAGACCACGGATACGATGATGTGGGCGTCCGGGAATCGGTAAATATACGAAAATTCACGTTACACGTTGAAACACACATTTAATGGCATGTTAATTTTCCCAAGGCGCTCGCCATGGTGGAGGAGGAATGCCGGCGCTATCGGCCCACCAAGAACTACCTCGACCATCTGCCACTGCCCGCCAGCTCGCCCTTCGAGACTCCACTTATGGTCAACGAGTTCGAGCGCATCCAAAACCGCCTGCCCATGGAGACGCTCTCCATGAAGCGCTACGAACTGCCCCCTCCGCCATCTGGCAAACTATCCGAGGTGTCCGCTTGGCAGGAGTCCATCGAAAACTCCATGGCCCAGCTGGAGCACCAGTGGGTGCGATCTCTCAACCTGGAACTGATGCTCGACTACGGCACGGAGGCATGGAAGTCCTATCTGGAGGTCTTCACCGCCATGCAGGCGAAGGCCCAGCTTCAGCTGCAGCAGCTGAAGAAGGACATCCAGGACGTCAACTGGCAACGAAAGCAGGCGCAAACGCAGGCCGGCGAGAGATTGCGCTCCCTGGAGGCTCACTGGGTGCTGCTCGTCTCTAAGAACTACGAAATCGAAACGGAATGCGTCGAGCTGGAGAAGCTCGTTCATGCCGCCCGCCAGCAGCTGCAGAGCATTGCCCCGCCACCCAGCGCAAATGACACGGCTCCCACGCCGGAGCACACGAATGGATTCGACCAGGACGACTTGGCCGAGAGCAACGGCAGTAGTTCCAGCAATCCGGATCAACCAGGCGAAGATGCAGCGGATGCCGATGGTGACAGCAAGGAGGAGGACAAGCCCGAGGCCCAGGAGGAATCCTCCAATGAGTCAACGTAAATTTAGTTCACTAATGAGTCCGATAAACAAGTTGATTACGACTAACTAAATAAAAAGAATATATAAAATATACAGCTTATATACAAAATGTAAGATCTTTACTACAGTCTTATGTCTAGGGACTGCTATCTTTATTTTATTTAACAAAATTATTTTTATAAAAATATTTATATTTGGTATGGCAGTAATTTCTGATGGATATTTTCTACAGTAGAGTAGTATTTTTCAATGTTGCTGCAACGGTCACACCAATTGGATGTTTACAAATTTTGGTCGTGAATTAATTAAAAGCAAATATATGAAAAATATAGAAAACAGTAAGGATGGCCCACTACAAAGGTGCCGCCAGCGAGGCGGGCCGTGCCGCCCAACTGATGAAGAAGCGGGAGATCCAGCAGCAGGAGATCGAGTTCCGCAAAAAGAAGATCGAGGAGGAGCTGAAGCTGGACAAGATTGAGAACAAGTTCGCCACCCACTACGATGCCGTGGAGCAGCAGCTTAAGTCGTCGACCATTGGCCTGGTCACCCTGGACGAGATGAAGGCCAAGCAGGAGGACATAGTGCGGGAACGGGAGAAGAAGCTAGCCCAAAAGAAGGACGAAAAGGATCGGGAAAAGCAGCGTGCCCTGGAGGCCATTCAGGCGGAGAAGAACAAGCAGAAGCGACAGATTCAGGCGCTGTCCTTTAACCTGGACGAAGACGAGGAGGAGGGGGACGACGAGGATCACGACGACGAGCAGGTGAAGATTAAACAGGAGGAGAAGGCCAAGCCCAAGTGGACAGAGATCAAGGAAGAGATACTGCCGATTAAGAAAAAGAAAATCTGCAAGAATCCCGACGTGGACACCTCCTTCCTGCCCGATCGCGAACGTGAGGAGCAGGAGAACAGGCTGCGCGAGCAGCTGCGTCAGGAATGGGTCATGCAGCAGGCGGAACTGAAGGACGAGGACATCTCCATCACGTTCAGCTACTGGGATGGCTCCGGCCATCGACGAAACGTCCTCATGAAGAAGGGCAACTCCATCTACCAGTTTCTGCAAAAGTGCCTGGAGCTGCTGCGCAAGGAGTTCATCGAACTCAAGACCGTCATGGCCGACCAGCTGATGTACGTCAAGGAGGATCTGATCCTGCCACATCACTACTCCTTCTACGACTTCATCGTGACCAAGGCTCGCGGCAAATCCGGTCCCCTCTTCCAATTCGACGTGCACGACGATGTGCGCATGATCAGCGACGCCTCCGTGGAGAAGGAGGAGTCCCATGCGGGAAAGGTGCTCCTCCGCTCCTGGTACGAGCGCAACAAGCACATCTTCCCGGCCAGCCGATGGGAACCCTACGACCCCACCAAGTCCTACGACAAGTACACCATCAAGGACAAGGATAAGAGCAAAAAGTAGTTGTTTACCTTAATAATTGTACAATAAAATAAGGATTGATTTAATACCTTTCAACAAAAAATAGCAATTTATGTTTTTTTCCACCAGATCTACAATCAGTTCAAATAAACAAATAACACGAGTTGACACTCCATTCAAACATAAAAAAATAAAAGATATTTATAATTGTTTATTATTTTATTTATTTAAAGCTAACTTAAAGTTTAAAACTATATGGTTACAAAGATCTAAGTGCATTTGCAGCTATCACCTTTCGCTCGTCTAGGCTGACAAAGAAAACTATAGTTTTATATTTTATGAATTAGGTTGGAGTTTAGTAAAAAGTTAAAATTTTGTTGATGTTATCGTTTGGTTTGTTTACTACAATTTGCAATAGATTACAAAATACAGGAATTTCTTAAAAAGTTTTTTCTTTTCTGAATACCCCTAATTATGTAGCTAAAAGAATGAATGACTCTGATAACTGTTAACATATCATGCAACGCCTAACAGCACGTGTGGCTGTACAAATTTCAAAACAAATCTAAACAATATTCGCCTGCAGAAATAAAATAAAAACCGTCACTTAATTCAATCTTTTTATTGTACTAATTGAAAAAAACTTTAACATTTTCTCAACCAAAATTTACTTCATATGCACACTTGTTGGACAAAGTCAGATATGGCGGGAAAAAAGACAACTTGCCAGCACTATTAGCAACACACAAATTTTTTCGCCCGCAAACAGCGCGTCTCTTTATAAAAACTTATCTTAGATCGGTACAAACAATGGGTAAATAAAAATCAAAGTAAAATGCGAATTCCCATATGGGACAGCTATCGAGCAGCGGAACGTTTAATGCCATTTGTTAACCTCGAGCAGCAAAATGCATCCGGCGCAGCCGGCAAAGGTGTCGCACGCCGGTAAAGCGGTGTCCGCCGTAAAACATTCACGCCAAGGCCCCGTCCGGCTGAAGCCCATCTCAGTGCCGGTCTTCGAGCTGCCGGAGTACGTTTGCGTGGAGACCAAGTGGGTGACACGTACATACGCGATGGAGAATGGCATTCCAGTGGTGGGACTACATGACCCGATCACCAATGGTGTGGCTACAGAAGCCCCCAAGAAGTCCGCGCAGCAGGAAAGACTTAACGAAGTTACTGGAATGTTTACGAGCGAGGCGTCAGCTCCGTGCAGAGAACGCGCCATTCAAACGGAAGATGCGGGCACTAAGGACGTGGGCATTCAGTGCCGTCGCGATTCGGAGGAGTGGAACCTTCCGGAGGATCGGCCAAAGGATACAACTTCTGAAGACTCCGACTCCGACCATTTCCTCACATACGTCAGCGAGAACACGAGCATGTTTCCCAACGGCATGTTGGAGTGCATGGTGTGCGGCGATATAGCCAATACCTTGCTGGAGCATCAGGCCCACATGACGGTGCACTATGGACCAGGTGCTCTGTGCTTTAACTGTGGGCAGCGTCTGGAGCACAAGAACCTAATGAAGCGTCACAGTCTTAGCTGTCCCGCTCTGGCGCCCAGAAAGTCATCCATGCTCTTTAAATGCCCCCACCCCCTTTGCAATGCCATGTGCCACTCGGAGATGCAGTTGCTCCAGCACCTGCAGAACCATATCGACAGGAAGTGCTACAGATGTCTTCAGTGCAAGCGTTACTTTAACACCACTACCTCCTTGTTGATACATCGAAAAATAAATCAGAGTTGTACCAAGGCGAAAGCTGTCGCCCTCTTTCGGAGACACAATCGGCTGCCCAAGGGTAGATGTGATCCCAGACGTTGCTCAGTTTGTTTAAAGCGTTTCAGCAGCGAGAGGGTATGCCGTCGTCACCGGAGAAAGTGCATCCTCGGCCATTACAGACGGCTGTCTAAGGTCCTCTTCAAAGAATTATGAATAGGTTATACAAATCTTGACCTACTTGGTATTTATTAGTTGATAGAAATCGATAACAATAAAGCGAACAAATCCTACGAAGCCTGTACGCCGTGAGCCTTCTTCAATCCTTGGAACAGCAACAGTTTCTCCCGGTTAACTTCCTTAAGCGTCTGCACCGCCAGCTCCAGCTGCACCTTCTTCAGCGAATGTTCGCTGGCAATGTATTGCTCAATGAACTTCAGACTGATCTCATCGGCGGCGAAATCAGAATCCGTTTTGCCAATGGCCGTATGGATCTCCTGCTCAATGTTTTGCTTATCATCCTGTCGCCGGAAGACACTTCTTAGCTCCGCCAGAGCACTTTCCGCTGGCGTGGGATGCAGTTTGTCCAGTTCGGTCAGTGCTGACTGATATTCCACTGGGATGCTGTGTAGCTTGTAGCTCAGGCCAATCAACTCCACGGCATTGTGCAGATAATCCCGACGGATCATGTCGTACAGCAGATCGTCGATGCAACGGTGCCAGGCGTAGAAGAAGGCCATGGGTCCAAAGTGGCGGGTGGAGCGCAGAAGATCAAACTGCTTGGACTCGTTTAGATGCTCAAACACACGCGCTGAAATGTTGTGGAACTCTGGCTCATGTGGTTCGTACTGCACCAAAAGGCGATCCAGGATGAACTCATACTTGTGTTCCGTCAGGCACTTGGTCAGCAGCTCCTCCAGCGCGAACATGCGGGGAGTATATGATTGGCGACCCTCTAGCGGGAAATACAACTGGTTCATGCGCTTGGTGGTGTCCAGAGTGGCGTAGGCCAAGGTTCCGTCCGTCTCCCGGACAAATACCTTGCGCTCCGACTGCCGTCGACCGAAGGTGATATCCGTGAATACGAACTTGGAGTTGGCAAAGTCCTTCAACGCCGGATCCTTGGCTATCACCCGCTCCACATCCTTTTTAATCTGCACAATAGGTGGCATTCGAAGCATGTGCTGAGCCCGCACCACCAAGTCCTGGAACTCGTTGTCCAGCTGCTCGTCGCTCATGAACTTCGTCTCGCTGCTGTTGTCCGGCACCGTACGCTTCCGATACACCTTGTCCAAGTTCAGTTGCGTCATGGACTGGAGCAGCCGCTGGGTTTCGGCATCCGTGAAGAGCGGCTGCGGATCCCGCTCGTACTGCAGGGCGGAGGGCTTGGTGGGTGCCGAGGACACCTGGCGGATGGCTTGGCGCACTCCTTGGAGGCCATTCAGCTGGCGCAGGCTCCGCAGCAAGTGCATTTTCAGTCAGAAAATCCGGCACAAAAATACACGAGACGGGTTCAGAAATTAGTGATGGCAGCGCACCGTTTTCCAACACTGCTTGCTAGCGATGACAATTTTAGCCCTTATTCTTAATGAATTAAATTTAATGTATTTATTATAACGGGTGTTTTTTTTAGAGGTATAGAACTTTAAGTTGGCATTACTGTTCAAGATGGCGACCGATTTAACAGCTGTCAAGTGATTTATTCTCAGTTTGGTTTGGCAATTCGTCATGCGTGCTTACAAAATCCAACTCGTGCAAGAATTGAAACCAAACGATCATCAAGCAAGGCGTAGATTCGTCGAATGGGCCCAAAACGAGATTGCTGTTGTTTGTATGGTATAAACACATTCATAGTTTGCAGTATTATATATTTTCACCAGCAACACAGGAAAATTATTATCTACATAAGATCAAAACAATTATTTACTACTTGAAATTATTCCCATAAAACCGGATGACTAATAAATAATATGCAATATTTGTAACTTTTATTGAAAAAATAGGATACCTTACTATCTACATAAGAATAAATTCATTAACTACTGGATATTATTCCCATTTTACGGGATGACCATGAGCAAATGTCTTTGTATAACTATGAGTAATAGCAGCTCAGGCTACCGCTTGCTTCCAGTGAAAGGAGCAATTGCTTTTTGTGCCAAATTATAATAATTAGGAAATAAAAGACTTCTTATAGCTGTGAATAAAAACGTACATTAAAAACTCCCCAGAAATTGGAATAACAACAGTTAGTAAAGCCAGTGGTCTTATCTTTGGTAAAGGAATACCCTTACCAGCGGTTTATCTCGTGATCTGAATGCGGTCACACTGGCTACTAGCATTTTAGCTGGAAAAAAAGCTGCAGGCGAAAATTGGCAATAAAGTGCAGGAGCAGCCCAAGCATGGAACAGGCCGAAGTGGTCAGTGCGTGCCTTGCAGCGCCTAAGCGCCGCTTCCCGGCCAACGAGCGTTGTGGGCGGGAGTCAGCCGCCACGCCCCAGCAGCCAACGCTACCGCAAATCCCGGCCGAAGAGGAGCCGCAGATGAAACAGCGCAAAAAGGAACCAGAGCAGGAAGAGAACCTCGTCCGGGATACGGAGCGTAACCTCCTGGACTTCTGCGATGAGCTGCTCTTCGAGATCTTCCAGTACCTGGACACGTCCTCCATTATGGCGGTGATGCAGTAAGTAGCCCGCATTCAGCTGATCACATCTCTAGGCCGATGAGATTTCTACATACCTTCTCTGCCCATAAAGATTCGGAAATAATAATATTCCCTAATATTCTAGTTGCTCGCCGCGCTTGGAAAACCTCCTACTGGACCATCGCTTCTACCACCACATAGACCTAAGCAACGGGCCACTGCCCATGGGCATCCTAGAAGAGATTCTTGGACGAGCCAACGAAAAGACACATACCATAAAAATCTGCGGACCGCCATCCTCGCAGCATGTAGCCGGAGAGTTCCGCCAGTTCACCCAAACCCTAAGCTCCGTATTTCCCAAGGTTGTCCAGCTAAAAGTGCTGGAGATGCAGGGCGTCAGCCTGGACTTCGAATACGTGAGTGCTTGCATTTCTCAAGTGTCCTTTGAGTATCTCAATGTTTATGTTATTTCAGATAGACATATCCGAGTTCCCGTCCACGCTGAAGCGCCTGAAGCTCAAGGACTGCAGCGTTAGGGTTTGCAACTCGACCAAGAGCATATTCCACTCTATAGAGCTGCATCTGGTGGATCTAGAGGTGAGTTTGTGTCAAACGCAATGAAGTGAACGGCAGTTGAATTAATAACCTAACGCTGTTTCATCTAGGATCTCAGTATTGAGGACAACAGCTGGTTCGAGCCCTATTACATTATGGGCCTCTCGAAGCTACCTTCCCTGCGACGTCTTAGTCTCAAGGGCTGTCAGACGCTGTGCATGTTTGTGCCCTATGGCAGCATGGCGGCTCGTTTCGGTTTCAAAAAGCTAGAGGTTGGCATTAGTTTTTTAAACGAGTATTATTTACAAAAAGCTTTTTATTTCAGTCACTAGATCTGCGCCTGACGCCCATCAACAATTCAGATTTGCAGTGTTTCATCGCCATTGAGAACCTCAAGGAACTGCTGCTAGAGTCGCCGATCCTGCCCTCCGAACAAGCCGCTGCTGATAAAACCACCAACGGCAACGCCACTGACGAAGCTGCTTCCCAGCAGCCTGATTCACTGAAAGTGCTTAATGATGACGAGCCGTCCACATCGCGGGCCGCCATGGAGCATCTGCGTGCATGCAAGATTGCGTTCAATTCGGACAACTGCAACGAGAGAAAGGAGGAGCAGACACCGGCGCCGGAAGAGCCTCCTTCGAATAGTCAGGACCCTCAGGTGAAAAGAATCCGAGCACCATCAGAATCCGATGATGAGGACACATCATCCACATCGGCCACCTCAGCTTCCTCGTCGGACAAATCCGAGGTTTCATCACCGCCCAGCAATGGTCATAACGGCGCTGCACCCTTGAGCTCACCAGTTTTGGTTATTTCATTGCGAGGCATGGGCGCAGATATGCCGCCACATCCGCCTGCAGCCGATGCAGACAATCCCGAGGATCCCGGGCAAGATCCCGGATTGAATCCCAGACCCACGCCGCGCGCTTACATCTACATGCCCGACGCCAATGACACCTCGCGACAACAGCGAAATATTGTGGCCGTAATTGAACAGAGGGCGGAGCAACTCGGCCGCATGCGCGGTAACAATCCAGCTTGCAGTCATTTTCTACCGCGGCGTGACCAGGTTATCTATGTCAATCAACAACGCTCACCCGCAATGAATGTTCTGTTGCCCACACGACGACACCGCACGCATCCGCGTCCGAACTACGATCAGGTGGTTCAGCATCCGATGTTCTGGAACATGCTTGACCCACTGGATCGTGACTACGCTCGCCGAATGCGCCACCGTCCGACGCCCTGTCAGACAGCACCTCAGTACTATGTCACTGACCGGGCGATGTTCAGCTTTGGCCGAGCATCGCGACCGGTGCAACCGAATGTTATCTGGATCCGGAACTTCAACCGCTCGCCAGACAACAGACTGGAGCGACTGTCGTTGCGAAACTACCATCTCATCACAAATCTTACCCTGGAGCATCTGGTGCAGTGTTCCCCCCATCTCGTGTATATCGATGTGAGTGGCACAAGCATCACGCTGCCGGCGGTTCGGCGCTTCAGAAGCGCCAAACCGGAGTGTGAAGTGGTCGCCAGCCACTTGGTGGAGTATGAGAAACTTGGAGAGCAGGAGCCACAGGAAGAGGATGAGACGGTGGTGCTGCTGCCTAACCAGGAGGATCCGCAGCACGACCAACAGCCACCGAGATCGCCACCGCCCTCGCACGAGCTGGTGGCTCCTTAGAATATTGTTCGTCGAAGTGGGCCGTGCTGGATTAATTTTTTTAGAAAGACGACATGGCCAAGCCGATGAAACCACAACGCTGGCTACAAGCAAGTTCTGTAGCTCAGTCACCTAGTAATATACGCCAGGCAAAACGCACTGTAAAAATCCAAAAACCCCATAATCACAATCCAATTCCTGTAGCTAGGCATTAAAGAACAAGAACGCGCGATCCTTTTGGTAAATATGTATAATGAAATGCTTATTTGGTAGGTTTGTAGCATGTAAGGACAGGCCAATAATTCGGTTGTTCGGTGTGTCACGAGTTAAAAATGTATATAAATTATAAAAACGGTGTAAAACTGAGAACAGGCTTCATGTTTACTTGTCATTGCCATACGACGACTCCTCCTCGCCATCCAATTCGTCCTCGGTGTCTTCAGACTCGGTCTCCGAGCCGCTGGAGCTCTGGCAATCTGCAATCTCGCCAGTGAAGAAGATCACCGCCTTGGGTATCACGCGCTCCTTCAGATAGAAGCCCAGCTCAAAGTCGTTTTGCAGTATGGCCTGTGGGAGATGCATGTTAAGTTGTTTCTGGGCAAACAGATAGCCAATCTTCGAGCTTACATTGACATCACAGTAGTTGGCATCCTCGGTGTCGTCCGGCAGAAGCGGCGGCGAGAAAAAGTCAAAGAACGACGGCTCTTCAAGATGATTTTCTGGTCAATGAGTGGATTGAACTAACATAGGAATGTGGGTTTATCCAGATAGCTTACCGTTCTTCGCCTGGTCCTTGGACGGCTTCCAGTTGATGACGCATCCCTCGCACTTGTAGATCTCGGCGCCATCGTAGGCAAGCGGATCCTCCGGATCCGGTAGGCAGTTGAGGAAATATGTCTTGGTGAGCACCGTGTTGGTGAAGTGATCATTGGGATCGAAGTGGAACTGTATGTCGAACTTCACCACAGGATCGTTGTAGAGCCGCGAACGGATGTCGGACAAGCACTGCGAGAAAAATCATTACTTTATATTGAAACTCAGTAGGGTGATATATGATAACCCATTACCTCTAATATTTTCTCGTCCTTCTTGCTGATGAACTCTGTGTACGATGCTTTGAGAACCTTCAACCAAAAGTTGGGAACGCTCTGACTGGATTCCGTGTCCCCGTGGTTCTGCTTCCTAAACTCACTGCACAATGGAGATTTAGGAATTAAGACCATTCTACCAATATCTGTTGTGACTTACTCGAGAATCTTCTTGCGCTTGTCGAAAATGATATTGTGCTTATCCTCGTACTTCTTTTCCATGTTGTAAATGTCGCGTTGCAGAGCCACATCCAGATTGATGGTCTCCAAGTAGAGCTGCTTCAGGTCGGTAATGGTTTTCTTTTCATTCTCGGTGAACTTGAGATCCGTCTAAGTAAACACAGATCTGAACCTCATACAAAATCACGGAAAACTAATGACTTACAGTCGATTCTTCCGGCTTTGGTGGAGCGGTGTATTTCACCCGAGGAGGGTTCCTGTTACGCACAGTTTCCATTTATGGATCAACAAGATATTCACGTGAAAAGTAACAAAAAAAAAAAAATATTATTTGGGGCGATTTTTTTCAAGTATAAAATTTGGTTGCGTGCGTTTTCGATGTGACTGCCGCCTTGGGAATGAGAAATAGCTCTCTGAGTTTCCCAAAACTGCCAGCACAAAAAGCAATGCCTACTTTTCACAAAAGTGTACCAGTTAACTTATTGAAAATTTGAATTATTATATAGCCCAATTTGTACCCCTTTTTTTTGGGAAGTGCAAGAGTCTTATGGCATATTGTTATTGCTTTAAGAACCCTTTCGCTTAAGCTTGGCCATTGAGATGCAGGCCATGTTTATTGGCAATTTAACGCACATTTAATTCCTGCTGTTTTCCTGTTTATATATTTTTGGTTTCCCCAATTTTTTGTTTGCTTCCGCCAACTTTTCATTTGGCATGTAATTAAGTGTGGGCCAGATGTTTGGGACTGGGTGGGCCTGGCCTAAGTGTATGCAAATCACGTGCTGAGTGCCGTACCGCCAAGGGTTCAGGTTCAGCCATCTCCATCGCCATCGCCGTCGTCAACGCCATCGCCTCCTGGAGTCTGTTAAATGGACCGTGGACCCAGTTTCTGGGCTTTCGGTTGTCTTTTGTCGCTGGTTTTAATAATGTGGGCCAGGCTTAGTGCCATATGTCTGGCTGTGAAAAACAACAGAAACGTACAGCTAAAAAATACAAAAAAAGAGTGAAATTGTCGCTTAGGCAAACATTTCAAAATGAAATTATGAGTGGGGCAGTGGCGGCGGGCGAAAAAAAAGTGTAAACAAATTTAGCCAAGCGGAAGTCCAGACACACACACACACTCTCTCACCACACACACACACGTTCGCCAAGGGAAAGCCGCAGAGGAAAAGCGGGAAAATGGGGGATCGCATTGTTGTGCGCTGTTGAATGTTTGCTCACAAATACACATGGCACATAACACATGCCACATGTACGCATGCACTTGTCCAGTCTCCACAGGACATCCAGCCAGCACCACTCATATTTGATATTATTAAATTTTTTCCCTAAATACCGCTGGGAAATTAAAAAGAAATCATAACGCAAATAGTGTAAGGCAGCCAGCCATCTGATGATGACGGCTCTGGCTGGCCAATTTCCAGATTTGTGCGAGTGTATGCTTACACGGCGCGAAGGAATTGGTATACATTCAACATTAGAACAAAGGAAAGCATGTTAGTAACTCAGCAGAAATGAAATATGCAAGATATTTTATGATCTTACACTATTTAAGAAATTTTTAAGGTAGATTTAGGAGAGCACTTAAGTAATGATATGAAAAACGATTAATAAGAACTAGTTAAGACTTTCAATCTCTTAGTAAACGGACTCTTTAAGTGCACAACCATTTAAGCTATTCGGGCACTTTCAATTTACATTTCGGTCATTCAATTAGGAGGTGCATAAAATTTAGCTACATAAGTAATGGAGCAGCCTCATCATCATCAGCATCATCATCATCATCGGCATCATTCGGAGGAGTATGGTCCCCCATGGCCATCACCCACGTGATTGTCGCTCGTCGGAGGTCGCCAGTGCCGGGAGCGTCAACATAGTTTGAATTTAATTAAAACCAAAATTAGTAGGGCCCAGAAGAGAACGGTTTTTGGAGCAGGGCAGCCCAACCAACGAAACAACCAGCCAACCAACCGGAGCAACAGTTACTTGGCGCAGGGATTAAAGCTCCTGGTGCAGCTCCTTGCTGGCGAAAGTGCATGTCTGCAGAAAATCGAATCAGGAGCTCAACATCCTCATCCGAGCATCCTGGAACTCCTCCGTTTCAGTCCATCCACCTGGCTGTGAAGCAACGGCGTCATGCCGAAATATCTGCAACAAAAGCATAAGATGTAGTGCGGCATTTGATGATGAAACGACGTGTTAATTAAGGTCATAATAATTCAACTTAAATTGAAAACTTGCCCCGTCCCCGGCAAACGCAACCATGGCAAGGAACTCCACCCATTTTCGGGTGGTTGGCCATCAGGCATCGGGCATCGGGCGAAGGGCATCGCATCCTCGGAAACCTGGCCAGGCTAAGCTGATTGCAACAAATTATTTTGCACCTTGGTTGAACTTTCCTTGAGCTGCAGACAGCATGGCGTTGATAAACGAATTTTGTTAGTTTGCTTTGCTTATTTTAAATGGGAACTAGGTGGTGGCCAGGAGTGCCAGGAGTGGCCAGGACTGGCAGGATACGCGAGTGGTTGGATGATGGTGTTCGGAGGGACAGGGGCCACTGTTGCCTTTGGTTTTGCATAAACCAGACAACGCATCTAATAAGTTGCAGCTGTCGGTTGCCACCGGTTGCCACCCTGCCACCATTTCAGTTGGCCAAAGAAGTTTAAAGTTTTTACTGGGCCCCGCCTAATGCCACAAAGTGCAGAGCTGTGTTTGCCATTAAATGATATTAGTTAAATGATAATTAACAGTTGGAAAACTTGCGAAATATCTCCGACTAATTTGCATAGCCAACTAATTGGCTTAGAGGGTCATTGCTTTTCCTATTTTTCGGCGAGTTATCCTTATTCTGCTGCACAGCGAATATGAACTTAAAATTTGATTGACAGCTTAATAATACAATTACCTAAAGGCTAACCCTTTGAAGTGCTGTAAATTTTAATGTGTTTTGTATTTAACTAGGTTTAGCCCTAATAATAACTTAATAACTTGTTTTAGATACAACTCAATGTACGAACAGCAAATTGGGATTGTACTTTTAAAGTTATTAAAAGTAAAGATTAAGTTCAAAGCCTAGATTAAATTATCTTTAACTAAAATAGAGATTTAAATATATGGAACAAATATTCATATATTCAAATATTAATCGGTTTAGATAGAAATTAAGTAAGAATATTTTTCTGGCAACCAGATTGCACATTTTTTCCGAGTGCGCCGATAAAATGGTAGCTTAGTTGCTCATAATTAACAACCGCACACCTGCATTTCGTCTTGCCCGACATCCTAATTCGAATGCTATTCATAAAGCACACTGACACACTCACACACGCACACGCACGCACACACGTGTGGGCACAAGGAGCAGATCCTTGCCAGCCGCAGGATAGTTTGGCAAACGCTTCCTCGGCGCCAGCAACCTCCACCACCTCCATCACCTCCGCCGCCCGAAAACTTTTTACTAATTTACATTCATTACACACATTTGCAATAAAACTAGAAACCCAACTCGTACACAAATTCAGACGCCCATATATGTGTGTGTGTACATAAAGGCTTCAAGGAGTGTGCTTGTGTAGGTGTGTGTAGGTGTATGTACGACTACATTGACATTTTACATGCTTCATTAGCGTGTAAGCGCGGTAATAATGAAATTTCCTTATGGCTGCATTTCCCAGGAATACGGGCAAAACTCCTGCATATTGATGCAAAGTTTTCGGTGGCGCAAAACTTGCGGCTATGTTGCCACAAAATTTATGCTCCGTTTTTGGCACCTCTTAAAGCGCGTTTAAGTTGCACATTTGCCGCTGATTGCCAGCCAACACACGAAATGCTAACTGAAAATGAAAATGTAAAGCAAAAGCAAAGCAGACAATGACAATCGAAATTGCTCAGCATTTCGACAATCAAATCAGCCAAACAAGACAAACACGAAAACATAAAGCGAAGACATACAAATTTGTCAGCAGTCAGTCAAAAATGAGCAGCGGAAATGATGGCAGCCCTGCCGGAAACGGAACGCGACAAGGTGGATGGGTGATTGCGGGGGGGTTGGGGGCATTTATTCTTTCTGGGCGGTGGGTGGTGGGTGTAGATGCTGGAAAATCTGCTGCACAGCTGATGCCACATGACCTACCCGTGACTTTTGCCTGCCTGCTGCGCTGCTGCTGCTGCTGCCTGAAATTAAAATTGCATTACGGCCCAGAGCTGGCAACGTATTGGGTTCAGATTTGGTTTGGGTTTTCGCCTTGGATCGCTTCGGTTTGCTGATGGCCATGATGCACAGGAGAAAAACCCACAAGGAATCAATTCTTTGCAGGATTTTAACATACGAGGGTCGTTTGATAAGTCCGTGACTTTTTGAATAAAATATATTTTTTTCGTCAAAGAAGCGTTTTATTTCTCAACATAATCTCCTTTTAGCTCTATACATTTAGTCCAGCGTTTTTCCAATTTTTTTATTCCTTCCAAATAATAGGTTTTCTCAAGGCCCTCAAAATAGTCGTTTGTTTCTGTGATGACCTCTTCATTTGACCCGAATCTCTTACCGCCGAGCCATTTCTTCATGTTTGGAAACAAAAAATAGTCACAGGGGGCTAAATCTGGAGAATATGCTGGATGGGGTAGCAGTTCGTAGCCCAATTTATGAAATTTTGCCATGCTGACTACACACGTGTGCACCCGTGCATTGTCCTGATGGAACAGCACTTTTTTTTTCGCCAAATGCGGTCGTTTCTGCTTCAAATCAATATCGAATCTGTCCAAAAGCTCTGAATAATATTCGCCGGTGATCGTTTTACCCTTTTCAAGGTAATCGATGTGAATGATACCTTGTGCATCCCAAAAAACTGTGGCCATGACCTTGTTGGCCGACAGACCCACCTTGGCCTTCTTTGGTGCACGTTCACCCGGAGAAACCCACTGTCTTGATTGTTCTTTGGTCTCTGGTGTGGTGTGGTGGATCCATGTTTCGTCTACGGTAACGAAACGGCGCAAAATTTCGTTTGGATTGCGGTTGAACATCGCCAAACACTCCTTTGAAATGGTCACACGGTTGCGCTTATGGTCGTGTGTGAGCAATCGCGGCACCCATCGCGCGGAAAGCTTTTTCATGTCCAAATATTCATGTAAAATGTGATGTACCCGTTCAGTTGAGATGCCTACAGCCTCAGCTACCTCACGCACTTTCATTCTCCGATCATCCAATATCATTCCATGGATTTTGTCGACGATTTCTGGCATGACGACCTCTTTTGGGCGACCTGAACGTTCGGCATCACTTGTACTGGTACGACCACAACGGAACTCAGTAAACCATTTCTTAACCATTGAAATTGATGGTGCAGAGTCCCCATAATATTTATCAAGTCTTTCCTTGGTTTCGGTGATGGATTTTTTACGCAAAAAATAATGCTTAATTAGCACACGAAATTCACTTTTTTCCATTTTCGTTAAAATTCACGAGATCGTCTGCTTTCAATGCCTATAAAACGCAAACCAAAAAACGCAGCTTTCTCAAAATTTTACAGTCAGCTGTTAATCGATAACTGCTGACAGGAGCAGTGTTGTATTTAGAGCAGGTGCGCGGCAAATACAAAAAGTCACGGACTTATCAAACGACCCTCGTATTTTCTTTGTAGTTTCATTCAAACCATGTAGCATTCTCGTTTGGTTAGCTGCTTAGAGCAAAATGTTTCATGGAAATGCAACAGCTACTGTTGCCTTTTTTCTTCGACTGTAAGCTCACGTGTGTTTGTGCTGGTTCCATAAATATTTCAATATTTGTGCACATTTGAAGCTGCTTAGCCACGCCCAGTGCCAACAGCACCGGCAAGCAAGTCAGGCAGGAAATAGTTTAATTAAAATTCCTTTGGCAATGTCATTAAGGACATTACATTTTGTAGATTCTGCTTTTGCTGCTGCTGCTGCTGCTGCTGATGCTCAAGGTATTTGGAGAGGCCTGCCAGGACGAAGGACATTTCAATAAGACACGAAGCTGCCCGGGCTGCGAAGCCAAGGACCAATGAATTTCATTGTTTTCGCATGCAAATTTGCAATGTGCCAAGCTGAACAAAGCGTGGCCCAAGTCACAAAACACAAAGCAGCAAACAAAAGTTAAACGATGCGATCCTTTAAAGGGCCATAACGGCATGTAAATTCCTTCAGCACGCCCCATCGATATTGTTTCCCATCGCCTCCAACTCAAACGCCAACTCCCACTCCAACTTGGACTCCAACTCCCGCCAATGATGATGAGGAGTGCCGCTGAAAAGCGGGAAAAACAAGGGCATAAAACCTAAATGCAAATAGCCAAAGGTTCGATGTAAAAAAAATCGTATACACAATGCATATAAAAGAGCAAATAAAAATGAAACAAGAAAGCGCACAAAAGTCAAAAACAACAAAAAAAGCAAAAAACAATTGAAAGAACAAAGAAGCGGCTAGGAAAACAACAAGATTAAAATGAAAACAATCATGACAATCAGGGACCGCAAATGTCAAATTAAATTATCAATAAATTCCCACCAAGGAGCCATGCCGGACGCAAATTCGTCCTTGCTCCTGCCGCCGATGGCACTGGCAATATCACCCACACCATCGCCATCACCAGAAACAGAAACAGCGACGGCAGCGCGATGGTCATCACCACCCACGCCATCGATGGAGGAGTTTGTAGCACATAATGAAATCATTTACAAAATGAAAACAACAGCAGCAGAAGGAGCAGCGGCAAACCGATGAGCACTGCCCAAAAAAATGGGGGCAGATGTATTCAAATGTTGCACTGAAAACCTGTCAAAAGCAATGAAAATCGTATTTCTCCTACGGAAATGAGAAATCGCTTTTGCTTTTGATGACCTGGAAAAATCGCTTGATTAAAACAATTTTGGTATGAATCTGATGTGGGATTACAATATCTATACAAAAATGGGTTTCCCAATTGAAACATTAACCAAAAAGTTATGCTTAGATGTACTAAGTATCCTTTTGAAAAATCAAAATGCTTAGATGTACTGAGTTTCCTTTTGAAAATTAATTTATAGTGCTTTTTTCACCATTTCGCTCTCTGCAGCGATTGAGACAACAAACGATGGCAGGATGCGTATTTAGAATGATTTTGCCCGTGGGTTGCATGGGATGTGGTTGCTTTTTCCGCTGCTCCATGTCCCGTGTCCCGTGTCCCATGTCCTGTGTCCCATGTCCAATGTACATCTCGATGGCATTCCGGCGCACTCGTCACTGGGGCGAAAAACAGAGGACTTTGCACGCCATTGAGCTGACGGGCATTAGAAGGAGGAACAAAAAAAAAAAAGGACGAAAGGCACACTTGCAAATCATAAAACAACAGACGCGAAGAAAATGTTTTTTAAATCTTCATAAATATTCATTATGAGAGTGGGGCATGGCAAATAGTTTGGGGCTGTCGGCAATGGCTAACTGCGCCTGGACACTGCCCAGTCCTGGCGACTCCTGCAGGATAAACAAGGAGCTGGTAACCATTGGCACTCCACTGGCGACCAGTGGCCACCAGTGGCAGCTAGTGGGCGGTAAGCTTCATTTCGCAGATGGCAGTACAAGAAGTTTGCCAGAAAACAAAAACAGCAACGGCCAAAATAACAATAAACTCGCTCGAGGAGCCTAAGTAAGAAAAGAAAATGAATTGAGGGCGCATTTCGAGTGTGTGTCGGCCTTGAAGCGTGAAGATGAGGCCCCAAAACGGAGTCTAAGTTCATGTCCATGGCCACAATGGCCCAAATGGGCGGAATGGCCAATGGAACGAGACCGGAGGCAGAAAAAAAAGAAGCAAACAACTATAAATAACACAGAACTCCGATGGACAGAAGGGCGCACCACAAAGCTGTCAATTAGCAGAGTTTCTTACTTAATTTTGGAATTTTCAAATATTTTGGGGGGAGAAACAAAATAAACTTCATGTCGTGGTAAAGTTTTAAGTGTTTTACTAGAGATCCTCATGAAACACTAAATTGTTGCACAAATGGATTGGCTCTCTAAGTTATGAAAATATATTTTTTTTTATTTTATTAAAAATAAAATATTAAAAATAAAAATATTACCAAGATAGCAGTTCGAATTAAGAGAAAATCTCTCTTTTTATCAAGAACATTAAGGTAAATTTCCCACTTAAAACCAAGCTGTGAAAAGCTTTAAGCTTTCGTATCCTTAGGGGGAATTTGACAGCGGTATCTCATTTGAAATTAGGTTAACTAAAGTGAACAAAGTTGTTAATGTTATTAAAGAACATTCTAAATATTCTAAACATACAGGAAAATTAAAAAAAATGCATTTAAAAGTGCATTTAAATTATAAAGTATATTACTTCAAACATAAATAATGATTCATTTTATTTTAACTAATATTTCTTATAAATGTTTGAAACAAGAACATAAGTATTCCCTACTATCTCGCCTTGAATGGGTTCCATAATCCGCCCACTATTTTCTCTTAAGTGCGGCGGGAAATTTTCTCTTCGCTTGTGGCACATTTATTGCGGCGGTCGAACGCAAGCAAAACAAAAAGAGCAACAGCAACAACCACACGGGCGAGAAGAGGCTCTAATACCAATTACATTGTGCGGGTCGTTCGTAAACCACCCCCCTCCTTATCCTGTCGGGCTCGCTCGGCTAACTGTTGAATCAACGAGTGGTTGCCGAAGGGCCATTCGTCCGTCGTCGTGCGACCTACGACGAACGAATCGTACGGTCTTCAGTCCTATTCGAAACGCGATAGCAAACGGTTGTGCGCTCTCGTCCCACTGCCACCGAAAAAAAAGGTGTTAAAATTGAATTTGCAGAAGTTCAAGTCGAAAATCGAACTCGCGGTACTTTGTTAATAGTAGTGCTGAATTGAAATCACTAGAGCAATCTCTGAGAAATCAACTCTAAAATACTTTGCATTAGAAGTGCTAGTAAAGTGAATAGAAACATCATTCGGAAAGTAAACAACTATCATATTGCAACTGGCAAACCTTTTCAAACCGGCAAGCAAAATCGCGGTTCGGGATTTCGGTTATCCAAACTGCTCCTCTCGCGTCGTTCCTTACCGTTTTTTGGCACCTACGCGCGCTCTCTCGCTTCGCCAAAAAATTGTACGCTCTCTCGCGAAATACCGTTAGGCCCAACACCGCTGGGCAAGAATATAGCAGCGCCAGCGTCGCATACACATTGCCATAAATTGTGATTAACCGCAGCGCAACCAAAAGCGACAGCAAGACGAAGATTTTTAATTAAATTAAGAGTGAAAAATACCAGCAGCCGCAACAACAGCAGCAAACGCAAACAATCAGCACAGGCAAATTAAATATTTAAATATTTGCACTCGGAAAATTGTGCGGCATTTTAAATTAGGACTCCACGTCGCATCGCTGGGCATATTAAAGTGACATATCCCACATCCCCAATACCGTGCTCTGCTCCAGTGATCCCAAGCTCCCGCTTCCAAAACACAAGCAAATGCCATAGATGGTGTGTGTGCCAAGCCAAAACAGCCATAAATAAAGCCAGCCAAAAGCAAATAAACAAACGCAACGAAACGAACAATCGGGCCAAAGTGCTTAGTCAGGCTAAAAGACCTAGAAATCCGACAGGAACAATAATCCTTAAATTTTCCCCGTCTGAGGTAAGTACCGTCACCTGTTGAGAGTGGAGTTCTTGATACAATTATTCATATGCACATTCACATTCACATTCACATCCACAATAGAGCGCTGCGTTGACGAGTGGCATTAAGAAAAATAAAGCAATTGCACAATTTAATTGGAGTCATTGTTTTTGTTTCGCCGCTCTTGCTGCAATCATTCAGCTGCATAATTAATATAAAATAAAGCTATATGATTGCCATTTTTTTTTTGCTTTGTTGCTCGTATATCTTGTCGTTGCTTTATTGTTTGTATTCTTTAACAATTAATTAAAAATATGTATGATGTGTTTTCGCACTTCAATTGGCTGCCAGAATTCTATTTTATTTCGTTTTGTTGCCAGTTTATCAATTTTCTTTTTTTTTCCCCCCTCCATAAATTGCCGTTTGCCATAGGCTTTGGCCATGGCCAATTGCAAATTGCAAAAAAAAAAAAAATGGTTTGGAACATTGTAAAAATGCAGTTTATGTAGAAAACAATTATGCGCCAGTTGCAAAAACACAGAGCGGAACTGATTGAAATGGCATAAATCCAAAAGGAAAACCAAATCTCTCGATGTGACAATCACAGTTCGTTTACTCGCATAATATGCCAGTCGAGCTTAACCGATTGATATCTGTATAAATTATGAATGCTCGCTGATAATTTTGCGGTTGGGCATTTTGTTTTTTAAATCTGTTATGGAATGCAAATTGAAAAAAAATTCATTAAAACTCATCAGTGTCAATCGTATTTAAATGGGATTAACTTTGCCTAATACAATTGTCAAAAAGGACAAATTCACAAATAGCTGCGAATGGGTGAAAAATATATTAAATGATTCTATACTTTGTATGAATCCTGGTTTAGTAGCCAAAAATGTTTAAAAAGAAATTTGTTTATGCATTTGACTTAAATTTTAAAGTCCGCTGCTTTTAGTCGAAATGTACTCAATAATTTACAGCAAGAAAGGGTTGAGGGCAAAGAAACAGTTTCGATATGTACATACATATATGTATGTATAAACGTGGTGAAAATGGGGTTTTAAAATAAACGCATGCATATCGTATATGTATCTTTTCACACGAGCCAATATATAAATGTGTATATCGGCAACTTTAATTTCCGTTTAATACTGCGGGCAGCCGACGAAGCTTAAAAATGAAAGACATATCAATAAATAAGTGCGTCCCGCCCGCGGAGGAAAACCGAGTAGCCAATATCCCAGCACATTTTCCACAAACGCACACACATGCACGGGCGAACTCACACGCACACGCACACGCACACACTGGCATAAATAAGTCAGCGCACATAATGGTTAAATAATTAAAGACACACGAAAGCCACAGCAATCACATGGCATAATAGTTAAAGACATTCATATTTATATTTATTGAGCTGCATTCATCGATTGGTTCGGCTCCAAAGCCATTATTCAGAGCCTGCCAGGACTGCGAGGACCCCCAGGATCCCCAGGATCCCCAGAATCGAGTGTTCTGTATTCAGTATCCTTGCCTGACCATTTGCCATTAATTCTATGATGGCCCACAAAATGCAATTTAATTTAAGAGCCAGCCAGCTACTCTATTAAGCTCCAATTGTTATTCAAAATTCCAAACGCCAACTAGCGCATACCTCATGTTCATGGGGGCGTGGCAGCTCCTGTTGTGGTAATTGTTTTAAAGCATTCGTACATAAATTTGGCTAATTAAACCAGACCGCACGGGCGCGCGCATACACACATAGGGAAATATTCCATAATAATGGAATAATGTAAATAGTAGTAGCTTCGACCGACCACAGACAACTAGCCACCATTTCGGTCCATCTCCAATGTCCTGGCAGGTTCCGTGTGCATATACCATATATGCATATGGTCGCTTGTATTGGCCATGTCGATGGCAATAATAACAAAGCATAATTCATAACAATAAAACGAGTCGTACACGCACTGGCTGCAATTGGCTTTAATTCAATTGTCCCTGCATCGATTGGTTCTTGGCTATTACCTGATTTCGAGTCCACACAACGGCTATACTCCATTTCGATTTGGTCCTTTTGCCGTTCCATTGCCAATTGCTGGCAACGAAATTGATAAATGCCGAGCTTGGGTACGTTTTAGTTTAGTTTGCAGCCACGCTGGAATTCATAATTAATTACCGACATTTAATTACAAATTGTATTTGCCGGATGAGAGATTAATAGAGCTGTTGGCAAGGGAATTATTTGGTTACTTAGTGACTAAGTCAGAAGCTCAAGTGGACAGAATTGTGTGGAAGTAAGAGCCTTTCACATAATCACTCTCAGATCGTGTGGTTTACTCACATATGTAGCTAAATATTGGTCACTTCGGGGCAGCAAATTTTAAGCTGCTTACTTTTTTTTTCATTTTTGGTTTTATGCTTGTGTTGAAGACAAAGCAAACATAGGAAACTAATACTTACTTTGTTCTGTTATCCTTTCGGTGTCCTTCGCTTCTCTCCTTACTAATGTATATGAATTAGCTTTCTTTTCATTTTACAATTCATTTTCCTTGCGATGGTTCATAATTTCGCTCAACCATTTTTCCGACTATTGACTAATTACAAAAATAAACGAAAAGAGAACGAAATCTAGATGCCATAATAAGCAACTATTTTATTTTTGTGCCCTTTCTCTTCGCCTTTATTTTGGTCGATGTTAAAATTTCTGGCTAAATGGCAAAAGGAAAATAAGGAATGTCCATACGGAGTTGCCGCCGCAGTAGATTTCTCGTATTTTTCCAAATGACCCAATAAATTTGAGCTCATTATGACGCCAAGCCACGCTTTCCACTGCCTCCTCCTTTTGTTTCTGGCCAGCTGAAATAGCAAAAAAAAAAAATAAAAAAATAAACCAAACAAAAAAATGAGGAAAAAATCAAGCAGGGGAAAAAGTGAAACAGAGCTGGCAGAAGCGGCGAGTAAGTAAAATAAATGTGGCAGCAATCGTAACTGCGGGAAGGAAAATAAAAATGAGCCAGGATCCCAGGTAATTGCTGTGAGAGGGCCAAAACCAAGGGGCCAAGACCGAAGGGCCAACAATCGGGGCAATGAGCATTGCCTGGCGCATAATGAGCGTGAAAATAGTGAAAATATGAAAGCGTCTACGGGCGTAGAATTACCGGAGGGGCAAACGCAATCTTTGATTTGCTAATGGCTAATTCTGCTGCCGGTGCAGAACAGTATGCTACGATTTTTGTTATTGCCAATATTTTTGCAAGGCGTTGCGTTAGCCAAGTAAACACGTCAAGCAAAGGTCCTTTGGCTTTTGTATAAAATGCTTATAGTTCATATTTGCGTTGGGTTAGAAACTATGCAACGGGAAGAACAATTATTTGAGGAAGAACCATCAGATGCGGTATGCTTGCCTTGGGTCAGATCCCTATAAATTTATTCCGCTTGATGCTTGATTTCAATGCATTCGGCCGGACTTTGAATTATCCTGCTGTTTTGGTTAGTGCCAGTGCCGCCTGCATTCGGTTGAAATCCATGCTTAGGCGCTTTATTACGGCTAATTAGGATGCCGTTGCTGTTGCAGCAGCAAATGCAGTTGCAGATTGGCTCAGTTGCTGCATTTGGGCCTGGCTAATGCCAGGGTCCACACACACACACACATACACACACGCATACAGGTGCACACACATGCGTCGTTTGTTTAGCCATTCAAGTGTGCACATTTGAATAATTAATTTGTGCAGTGGTAATTTACACGTTGGTTGACTGGCTTTTTGGTTGGCATTCGGTTGTGTGGGCTGTGTATCGCTCTTGGCACCGTGGCAGCATGTTATTTGATTATTTTACTTGGGCAATTGCATTCGTTTGCGGCTACTGATGCGAGTGTGATTGTGGGTGTGAGTGCGAGTGTGAGTGTGGGCTGCAGTGGTGCGGTATGACATGGCATATTTATGACACTGGTAATTAAATTTAATTGTTGCACTTCTCTGCCAACGCCCCCTTAATTCGCGTTTCGTTGCGGTCGTGGGCCCATAACTTACCCCACTAACGTCCGTCCTGCACGCATCCTCGTTTTGGTTATCCTTACGCCTTAAAAAAAAAACACTGGACAGTATATTGTAGTATATGTATGTATGTATATGTGTGTATAAAAATATAGTTTTTATTTTTACCCCAGCCTGTTGGCCTTGGCGACTTGTCAACGGGCATTGGCTTTTGCTTTATTCGCAGGCATTGGCTTTCTTCGCGGTTTAGATTGTCGCCCTTGTCCATTATGGCTTGACACACATTCTACTTAAGGCCGCTTTGCGTGCTGCTCCTGATATGATAAGGTTGGCTACATGGAGCCACCAGTCAACCAGTCCACCATCCACCAGGATATCCCTCGTTTTGGCCCACGACGACCAGTTGTCGGCTTAATTGCAATGCTAAACGCTAAATCATAGCCTCACGTGCACCACGTAATTAGCTTAAATTGTAAGCTGTTGTTATAGGATTGAGCTTGCCCCTGTGTATGTGTGTGTGTGTGTGTGAGTGTATGAGTGTGTGTGTGCCCGACTGCATGTGTGTGCGTGTCGCTAATTAGCCAAGAGGTCAGTTGCAGCGCACGAAACACAGATTTTCTTCTTACCTGATTTTCCATAATATTTAATTTCACTTTCCAATTTTACAGATATGACATTTCGTGATGTAAGCTTTTTAAGCACCTTTTATTATGCCAATATTAACGAGCTTTGCTGTATTTAAAACATTTCTATTATATATTTCTATAGGTAGCTTTCATTTGCTTTATTTTGTTTTATAATATGGCAAGTTCAAGTATTTGTTCGTGCTAAAGTTGAATAATTACACATCACAAGCAGAAACCATAGCCTAATAAATCCAAAATTTATTAAATACCTTCTGTGACAAGTAATAACAAATATTTGATTCGAGGCATTTGTATTGACATTTGTGGCTGGCCATTTACCTGCAACACAGATGATGGGCATTTACGTTTATTTAGTCAGTTTCATGTGGAATGTTTATGCTCTTTAAATCTTCAAAATTAATGACAGAGGAGTTATTAAAAATATATATTTCCCCAAAAAGCCAAACACAATTATTTGCAAAAGAGAAGCATCATGTTTGACTTGCCCACAGGCGTTTTGATATGAATATTATTTCTCAAAGAAGAAATAACTTTATCTTCCGAAAAGATATCATTTCAATTGCCTGTACTAATGCGTTCATCTTTGGCCTTTAATTATCTGGCTTTTAATTTGCTTGTGTAAATGGAGCACAATTTGAAGCCCGTTGTCTTACCTTCTAATTATTTTCGTTTGTTATTTAAATTTAAAGTGGCTTTTGTGGCTGAAAATCCTAAACAGTGTTTAGTCTAATTGCCTAAGATACACATAAGCAAATAAACAAACAATTTTGGGCTGTTATTAAATTCGGCTTAATTAAGTGAACAAATCGAATAATAAACGAGTGAGTCCATGGCCGATAAAGGCACATATAAATTTAAATTTAAATGGATAGAGCGAATCGAGGCCTAAATTGTATGCCTATGTTTGCTCACTTGAAAGTCCAAAGCTAAAAGGGAGTACAAATAAAAACGACAACACTTCCTTTATTATTTTATTTTCGACTTTAGGCTTGAGAACGGGTATTTGCCCGCAGGAACCCAAATAATTAAATCCAGAAAAAAAAGTTAAGAAAAGAAAAAAGCGAGCACAACAACATAAGAATGAAACAGTCAACAGACGACGGCGAAGCGATTGCAAGGACAAGTGAAATCGAAAGTGAGGAAATGCCCGCCAGCAGTTTTTGACAGTATCCTTGACTTTTGTTGGGCTTTTACCCGTCGCTTTTAAAAGCCACCCACCCACTTAGGAACAAGCACCCATCGATGGTAATGAAAAACGCGCCCTTTGTGGGCTCCCTTAATGGGCGCGGGCGCCTTGCCAGAAATGCTTGTCGTGCCCCGGTGTCCCAGTTTGTGGATACCTTGTTTTGCCCTTCATTTTGCGCCATGCGCCGGCACAAAACTTTTTGAGTAAATGTCTTTGTCAGCAGGTGTAGGTGTAGCTATAGGTGTAGCACCAGGCTGCTTTTCCTTCCTGGTGTTTTCCACCTTCCACCAGTTGGGTTTTTTTCCCCGTGTCCTTGCTGCTGCTGCCGGCGGCGGCTTCTTGCAGTTTCATTACCCCAAAACAAGAGATTTTTGTTTAAACTTCGTTTGGGCGAGGGCAAAAAAGAATACTTTGCATCATTTATGCGGTCTTTTGACGTTTGAGCCTTTTTTGTTAATGCCAAAAGTTGTGGCTGTGCGCCCTTTGGCTGACTGACTTCTTGGCTCGGCGTCGACCTGTTAAATGTGTTTATTCGAAACACTTGAATTATTTAGACACATCTGACTGGCAATGCCTTTTGATTAGGCCATACATATTCCATGCATTCATAAAACCTGCTGCTCAAACAGATTTCTCGACTACGAGTTTTATGGCCTAGGTGGATGGATGAAAGGCGAAGGCCTTTGTGTTTTTGGCCAGAGTCAGCATAAAATTTAGCACGCAATTACCAGCTGGCAGATAAGTCGATAAGCCGCTGATGAAATGGAATGGCATGGCCATGGTGCCGCGCGGAATGAAGCTCATTAAAATGCAACGAAATGTCACCTATCTGAAATTGAAGCGCAATCTTAACGGACCTAACAGCCAATTATAGCTGGTGGGGACACGGCGCAAATTCCACGATAAACATCCTGCCTGCGACACCGGGGGTCCTGCAGGAAAAGGAATGGCCACAATGGGAGTCGCCTAAATTAGAGTGCAAGCTTGTTAACGATAAAAGATGGCTCATACAAGGAAAATACGAGTGTAGACAAGTGCACTGAGGCAAAAACTACACACAAACTGCACATGCAATAATCAAACATTTTTTATAAGTTACATTAAACTTCTAAATGGAATGGTACTACGTAATAGACTTGTAAGTCTATTAAAAAACGTACCATGAATTAGTTTATGTTAGTTGTGTTTTCGCAGTGTACTAATACCCGAAAAGTACCAATATATTCGCCACTATTTGTGTATATGTGCTGGCTTTTGGGTCATTGGAGGTCACTGCTCTGGCTAAGACGTTTGCATAATATGGGCAAGATTTCTCCGCTTTGGCCTTGTACTTTTCGGTGGGCCGCTGCGTAAGTAGAGTCATATTAAATGTCAGTAAATGGGAAACGAAATGCTAGCCCCCCCATTCGTAGTGGGCTTAGTTGGGTCTTGGACTTGGTCGTGGTCCTCGCTGGTTAACTGCAGAACATAAGCCCTGGCATAGAAAGCGATAAAAATGGCTTGGCCATTGTGTTGCCGCTTTCTGCACCATATTGCCAAGTGTTCCTTTCATACGGCCTCGCATTGTCTGGCCCACGATGCGTAAAGTGAACAAAAATTGTGGGAAAATTACATTTCGAGGAGCCCGGCCCGAGTGTGGTGCGTCGTCCAAAGAAATCCCGACTTAGCCTATTAGCATTCATATTAAAACGAAAGTGGAGCCATATTGCGTATACGCAGTGTGTACATTTGCCAGAATGTGCGTAATTCTCGTTCTTTCAAGCTTCCTGGTTGTGAATTTGTGTGCGTGCTACTTTCGCCTAGAATCTGTTATTTTTGCCTTTTGTTATTGTTGTTCTTGTTGTTTTTGGCAGACAGCTCAGCACTTGGGCAGATTTTGGGATTAACGTGAGCTCATCTGCCGAAGGAAGCACTTCCCTCGTTCCACGCAAATGGAATACTTTGTGGCGGAATGGATAGGAAAAGTTAATTCCTTTTTGAGTAATACGCGTTGTCCTTTTGAATAGGCACGAAAATTGCATTCTTTCCGACCCCAATTTTATGTCATTTGGGGGTTGTGGCTTGCAAACTAAGCTCGGTTCTTTACTTTTATTAAAACCGAGAACAGAAATTGTTTAGCCAAGTCAACTTGTCGTATGAATCGTGCATAAATTGAGAGGGCCACGCCAAATTATCAGAGATTTAAAAGCAATACTCAAGACTTCCCAGTCTTGTTTACTAAAGTTGGTGAAGTATATAAACTTTATACAATTAAATTGGATAGTTTATGTAAATAGAATATTATGATTTATTAGCCTGCCAATATAGACAATATTCCCCATTTTTTAAATCGTATACAAATATGACCTTAAACCAAATGAATGATTAATTTGGTTGCTTGTCGTTGTCCTTTAACTTCGAGATTATCCGCAGGCAACTACTTAATCGCGCTGACTTTGTTCGAACCGAGTACTAACCGCAGACATGGGGCGGATCCGAGTCCGATCCGAGTTTTGGCATATCCAATGGAGGCGCCTCTCACGCCAAATGGCCAGGACAACAGGCACTTGGCCTGACTTGGTTGTTTGCGTGTTTTGCTTAGGTGTCGTCGCTTATGTGGCCTGCCCAGGACACTTAAGGGCACTTTAGATGTGTGTGTGTGTGTGTGGGTGGGTGTCCTCGATGGAGGAATAGTGGTGAAAAGGGACGAGCATATGGTAACACAAGGATACAAAGTGGTCAGCGGAGCCATTACAGCGTCAAAAGTGCTTATCTACACAGTTGTTCAGTTGCGGTTGTTGCTGTTGTGCGGGTGTTGCCATTGTGACCAAAGCTAAATAATGCGCTTAATAGCGCTTACCCACCTCTAAAGCCAGGACCAACAAACACACAACAACGTCCATGTCCAGGACATCACGCTCTGCGTTTTTGCCATTTGTGCGCCGAGCTTTTGTCTTTATGCCATTAGGCGTGCAAACACTCACACACACACACACGCACATGCACACGCACACACACACACACATAGAAACGGGCTAGCGTAGTCGGTTTTTGCCCAGCGATTTGCTGTCTTTGCTGTTGGTGTTTTTTTTGGTGTTGTTGCCAGCTCGATTAGCATATCAATATGCAGTGTGTGCACCGAACTTCAAACTCCACTCGCTGCCAGCACAGATGGGCCATCCTCACATCCTCAGGTTCCTGGCTCTCTATTCAGTGCCACGCACAAGTGACACATCGTTATGCGGCCTGATAAACATGGGTCTCCGGCTCCACCTACTTACAACCTCGCACACACATATTGCGCATACGGCACGTTGTCAACGTCAAGTGCTTGAGTGCGACAAGAAACTTAATGAAATGAGCGAATTGAATAGTTCACATGCAGACATCCACATATCCACACACGCACACGCATACTCCTTTCTCGGCAGGATATTGGGTTTTATTTTATTATATTTCTCCTGCCCAGCCATACTTTGCTTATTCTCTCTATCAGCCGAGCATTCGAGTATTCCGATTCAGTTTCTGCCATTGTGTGCACCATCCAGGCGGCACATGCCGCCATTTGGCAGAGTAATATCAAATTACAATGACTACCCATGTGGATCAAGTGCCAGTGTGCGTGCGTGTGTGCATGTGTGTGGCTGTATGTGTGTATGGGGTGATGGTGGGCGAACACACACCTTGTTTGTGTGTTGGTAAACTACTTAATGGCGTGTAAATTTGCCGACGCGCTTCGACGCTGTTCGGTTTCAATTTTGCGGCTGAGAAAAATTAATTTTGCTACTCCCTTTGTGGGCCAGACCACTCCACTATCCATGTCCTGGTGGCAGACGCTGCGTATGCGTAATGGATTTGTGCAATTAAACTGAAAACAAGAGAAATGCACATCACACGCACACGCACATGCATATGCACACGAATTTGATCTCAACCAATGGTTTGGTAAGCAGAAAACAAACATTCAGACAGTTAGACAATCACTCAGTGAGTCAATGTCTAACCTGTTGGCTTAGTTGGAAAAGTTGCCAGTAGTTGCACAATTCCTCCAATCCTTCCCTCCTCATTCCTCATTCCAAACCACCACTGCATGCATTATTAGCAAGTTCGGCTTACCCACACTCCACTGTGGCTGAGAATGGAATTCAATTTCAGCCTGACATAGGAATTACAAGCAATCCAAGTTGACTCCACCAGCAGTACAGTAGCAGACAATACAGAAGCCAAAGGCAGAACAGCAGAGAACAGCACAGCTATCCGGAAGATATACCCCTGTATCACCCTGTATATATTCCTGTATGCCCTTGCCAAAAAACTGTTTACGTACCAAATAAATTTGCCATTAGATGAAGGAGAGAATTTACACGACTTCAGCCAGGCCAGAGCACATAAACAATGCAGCTGCAAGTCGGCCAAGAAGAGTGACACTCAGGACCAACTCCTGCGGCACAAAATTGAACCGAACCGAACCAAACCGAACTGAACTGAACTGAAGGAAAACTGACTGACATGTGTTGGTTGCAGTTAAAATACCCTTGAGTTTATTGAAGCAAGTCAAGGGATCCTTAATGAAACATGCTTCTGAATGGGCAAAGTTATAACTTAAAATGCTCTAAGGCTTCAAACATTTTTGTACATTGATTAAAACGAGAGTAAATAGTTCTATGGCCCTCGAACAAAAGGGGTAAATACCTTTTAGGAAGGGTATAAGGATTTACAATAAGGGCCACCAAGGATGCCTGTGTCGATAACGCTTGGCGGAAATTTACGATGAGCACACAGTGAAATTGTCACATCGAATCGGAAAACAGCAGCAGGGTACAGAATACACCTGGCTGAAATCCTGTTGTGAATCTCCCATGCTATAGTAGATGCAGCTAATGAAATCTCATAGCCATGGATCGGAAAAAAATCCCCTACAGTGGCGGTTGTCGAAAATTGAATATGTTGCCGTGCGCTCATTGGCCATAAATTATCACTTTCAGGCTGTAAGTGTCCCACTACTGAGATAGTTTATATTATAAGCACTATTTCTTTCTATTTCTTAGCCTGCAGCTACGAACTACGAATAACAACAAATCAAAGAGCCTTCTGCACTGTAAGTGTACACATTTATTTCGCCAAAATACGGAGTATATATTCCAGTTTGAGACAGTGCAAGAGGATCGTTTATAATCAGAAAACCAGAAAATTCCTTATTGCCTCAATGGCCACGACATGTGCACACAGATTTCATTGTGTCTGGCTGGGGCAAAAATCTTTGAACTATGAAAAATTGATATTAGCTAAAAATACTTTGAGTCCTTGTGGCCGCCTGGCCATGTCCTTACCAGTCCTTTTGTGTGCGCTGTTTGCCCCTTTTTCTCGATTGGCTCAATACCACTGCCATAGCCACTGCTACCAAAAGCCTTTCTCACAGCCAGTTGGAGTGTGTGCACAATGATTAGACGACGGGTCCGAACACTGGCCACATTGTACAATTTACTCTGATTCTTCCTGCCCTCCAGGGACTCATCCCCCGCCCCCTTCTCGGTCCCCCAGGATGTGTGGGGATACTTTCTCTTCTATTTTTTTTTTCGGTGTGCTTATTTTGGCTGAACTTTATTTAATAAAGCAATTTGCGCTTGGCTGACATTAGTTATTGTTTGAGTCCCAGGCCGCAGTCTGGCCCGGCGCAGATAATTTGTGGAGGGTTTCTGTTACTTTCGTGGTAAATGGTAAATGGTCAATGGTGAGTGGGAAGTGGGAAGTGGGGAGTGTTTGCCGACCAATTGCCACAACTTGTTAAGCAATTAAATTTAATTTGCATGATAAAAAATAAATGAAGACTGGCTGGGCGCGCAGGGTATACTTAAACGTATATATATGTATATAGCTTCTGACATCTGCTGAAATGCCACTGCCCTTGATTAATAGTGATTAATGGTCGGCAAAAGTTGACAATGTCGGGCCCGCAGGTACCGTGTACTACAAAAGCAGATCAATCAAGCGAACGAAGCGATTTTTGTACGCCAGGAACTGTAGGTATTTTGGTATTTGGGCAAGTCATGCCAAAAACCTGGGGAATCACGCACCGCCAATCAAGTCAATTAGTTGCCGGTGGGAGATGTGCCAAAAATTTAAAGAATTTCTCACGGCATCGCGTTCGAATTGAATGCTAATCTAAACCCTCTTCCTTTTTGGATGCCCCTGCCAATTTTTTTTCTGCCACATTCAACGCCTCTGGTGAGGCCTGCACCTTTCTGCATAACAAATCAATGGAGGAAGCATTTTTTCACGTTGCCTGCAACGGTTTTAAGCGCACATCCGCAGCGGTAACGCCTGCGGCTCTACACTTTTCGGCTTTTTGCTTTTATTGTTGCTCCATGTGTGCGTTTTACCAAACTGTCAATCAATAGAATTGTTCGCCCCTTTTTTTCATTTTTTTTTTTTTTTTTGAATTTGGATTGGGTAGGCCCACCGCAAGGACGAGCCGCCAAAACGAAATCCAGATCGAGCCGAATGCAACCGAATGGAGTCGGAAAACATTGTTGCCTTGCATGTGGCATCCATGGGCCGTCAAAGGCAACGTGCATCACGATGGGGCAATGTTATTTTGCGCTTTGTGGCTGCGCTTGGCCCGTTACGACATTTGCAAGCTGCACGCTGCACACCATCACACTCATATACACACGCACACTACAGCAGCAACTAGAAATAAGCCGAGCAAAAATGCCGAGCTGGCGGAAAAAACTGGCCAACAAGTGCCGTTGATCTATGAGGGGTCAGCGCGGGACAGTTGGCCGAGCAGTGTGCGCTCAAGTTTAGGCTTTAAGCCGACTTTTGGCCGGGCCATTTAAGGCAGCAACAAAGAGGTCGAAAAACTGTGACAAAAAACCAAACTTGTTCAAGGTTTTAAAACGAAAATGTGCCTAAGAAAATCCCATTTTCCTCATACAACACATCAAGTGTAATAAGGAAAGTACAAGCTATGGCATTTTCACACAACAGATGCATTTGGGAAATGGGCCCATGTTACATGTTACATTTTCTCCCGGTGCAGTGCAGTATCTTGCTGCTCTGCGAGCCATCAAACTGCTCGTTAACGCTCCGGCAAAGAAGCCAGCCACTGATAGAGACGGAAAGTGAGTTGAAGGATGCAGGACGAAGGAGTTGAGGAGCCGAGGAGGCAGGATGAAGGATCCTTCCTTGAGGCCGCAGGCTGCGTTCTGGATGCGGCTTTGATTTTTGTCTTTGTTCACGTTTTTGGCCATGTACGTTGTGTGTGTGTTGGCCCGAAAGGCAAAATCAATATATCCCTGTGGCTTGACGGTATTTCCCTCTTTTTTTTCCCATTTCTGGTTTTTTTTTTGGGATTTTGGTGTGTGTTTTTGGCCGTGATTTGCCTGCGCCTTGGCTTTTAGCCTGCCTCTCTACCTCGTTCGGAAGTTGGCCGTCTGTTGGTCGGTTGTTCCTCGGCATGCAGGCATTTATTCAGGCACTCCAATAACCAATACCCAGCTCCTTGCAATTGCACCCTCTCTCTCCATCGTGCAACCATCATACCATCATACAGCTGACTGGGCTTTGTGTGAATCGGCCGTGATTATGTCTAATAGCTGTCCAAGTCGATCGATGTTCCGTGTGCCTGACAGTTCAGTTGAGCCGAGCAAAAGGCACTCGATATATGTGTGTGTTCGTACATGGCCTTCAGCTACCCTTGACTCATAATCGTAATCGCAGTGTAACTACATTCGATCTCTGGCATTTGAAGTGGGCTCTGATGCATAATAAATGAGCCAGCCGCACTTTCGCCTAATCATATAATAATAACTTAAGTAATGGCCAGCATAAATAAATGAATCACTAATGAGCTGAAACTGCTTCCCTTTTTGGCAGCCACAGAAACGAGCTGCGACGCACTAAAAATGCGCCATTTACGGCAATCAAAATGATTAAGTGCGTTCCGGGTGTAGCAATGCGAATGTTGCGCATACGACGCGTTGCCATCGCCCCAAAAACCGGGCCATAAACGCCTGGCCCAAAGAAATGGGGCGGCGTGCGAAGAATTATGTTTCGCCATTGGGTCGACGCTTAAAGCAATTTAAAGCGCTTCACGTCGGACGCAATTTTGTTAATATTTCCGAGGAGGCGTCCCAAACAAAAACACAAAAAAAAAAACCAAAAACAAAGAAAGAAGTTAAAAATACGCTTTAACTGCTACAACAAGTCCCCGGGGAGTGATTAAAATATAATAAATTTCACTTGAAAAACGAACCAAGACAGAAGCGGCATAAACCGAAAGGAGATTAAGTGGTTGGCCAGCATAAAAACCGCACATGCAAACCCACTGCTTGCCACATCCACCCAACACCCAACACCCACTCCCCACCCCCACTGCCCACCCATATGGACATGGACTCCGCCGTAGTCGTTGGTCTGTAGTCGGTAGTCGGTAGTCGGTATTCTGTAGTCCGTGTCCGGATTCGGGGTTTTTTGGGTCCGACCAGTGGAGCCCACAAAAGTGTGAACATAATTTAACATGCAGCGGCGCGCCAGTTTTTGGGTTTTTCGGTTTAGACAATGTTCAAGGATTGCCTCGTTTCTTTTCAGTGGAAGCGCAGCCCCCTTCTCTAACTTTTTAGGCCCCATACCCCCAACTACACCGAAATTCGAACGACGCCTCTGTCCGTCAGTTTTGTCGGCGCTTTGAGCCGGGCGTTTGAGTGTTTTGAAGCCTTATGTGAATTTGATTTGCGGCATTTTAATTTATGAACATGTGAAAGAGCCGCCGTCGAGTTACCAAACATTTTGCCAAAACATTTCCTGAAACAAGTTGCGGTTACAGGGGGGTGCAGAGGGGCGCAGAGTGGAGCCTTTTCCGCCGGGTCCAAAGCCCCCTAGCCAGTCAGACAGACAGTGGGGCTTTTTCCATGGAGGAGGAGCCCCAGCTGACGTAGTCGCTTTTTGTGCTGAATGCCAAATCAAGCAGCTGCCTTATGTGCTTTAATTTTGCCGGTTTTTTTTACCATCTTTTCATTTGACTACCCGACTTGAGCAATTTTTGGTATTCTGGTTTTTGAATTTTTTTTTTTGTTTTGTTTCGTTTTATTTTTTTTTTTCAATTTTTATTTTTTTTTCTGGTTTACTTATCCAGAATCCAGGCAGTGTGTCTATGGATGTGGGCGTTTCGTCGGGTTATCAGTGCTCGCATAAATCTTTTATCAACCAGTCGCAGCTGTGCGGCAACGAAGGGGATTTTTGGGGGTCCAGGGGGGTGGGGCTCTATGCCCCCCTGTTGCTGCTTCCTAATGAATACGCACAAAGTTGCTAATGAAGCTGCGGAGTGGGAAGACGAAGAAGTTGGGCATACAAGTATGAATCCATATATGTACATATAGGCTGGCATTCATACATATGTACATAAAGCCAGATGGAGACATCGGGGGCGTGTTCCAGGCCTTATAGCTGATCTCATGCATATGCGACAGATAGAATAATTATACACTAGGGGCTGAAATGGGATTAGAGTGGGCTGGGCACCTCCAGAGCCTTGGAGCTGTGGAGCTGTGAAGCTGTAGATCTGTGGGGCTGTGGGGCTGCAAACTTTGTCTTCAATGTCTTAAGTGTGGCCTGCTAAAAAATGCTAATGCGATAAATCCGCACACACGACATTAAATAAAGCAAATGTAGCTTTTTGTATACAACAAATATTAAAGTCTAACGACTTGTGCGAGCTAAAGTTTTACAAAAATGTTTAGGACTTTAATGCCATTACTCTATTAAAACATTATTCATTGAAGCTTGCAAAATGCGGTTATATACTAAATCAAAATTAATTGTTGAAGACAATGCAATGTATATTTCTCAAAAATGCTTACATGTGAACAATAAAATTCTACAAAATATATCATACATAGATTCTAGTTGTATGTAGATAGATCAGTATTTGCTTTTATAGCCAACATTTTATACGAACATTTATCAGTTTGGACATTTGTTCCTCAAACTTGTTTCTCCATTCAGCTACATAGCTTTGCCATAGCCGAAACTTAACTTAATTGAGAGCCATTTGAATAAGTTTTTTACTTTTTCAACTTTGCAGCGGCATAATTGCTTGGCTAGGTGAATTGAATTCGTTTTTGTTCTACAATTTTTTATTGAACTTTGTGCCTGCTTATGGGCAGCGATTACCCTCAAGGCTGCAAAAGGGGAAGCCGCAGGAAATAAAGGCGAGCGCAAGTAACTGGGCCAGAATGCTTATTGTGTGGGGCCGTTACTGAGTCCGAGGAAAGTCAGGTCCTTGCTGCAGGCGAAAAAGAAGAGAGGTGAAAGTCAGCTAATGGTAAATAACGATAAATAGCAAAAAAGGAGTGGAAAAGCGCCTTCGGCCAGAGGCAAAGTCAATGACGCACTCCGGGCACTTCAAGGCAGCAGCCTCATTGGTAGCTACAGCAAAAGCAAATTCTAGTGTGCTTAAAGCGTAAAATTGTTTGTTATAAAATTCAATTGCAGCTGCATTTTCCTTGTGCTGTTGTTCTTGTTGCCGTTGTTGCTGTAGTTGCTGCAGTTGCTGCAGTTGCTCTTGGCCAAATGCAATCAGCTGCATAAGAAATGCCAAAAGCTGCAACAGAAACAGCACGAAAAAAAAAGGAGGAAAGTTTCCAAGTTGAGTTGGCTACTTTTGTCTTGAACTGAGATTTGCCAAAGTATAAACTATAAGTATATCGGAGCCTTGGAAAAAACTTATGCACTTTTTTTTGCTGCATATCAAATGCTAAAATGCAATGAACAGCAGCAAAATATGAAATAAGCATATCGCACTTTCACAGAAAATTTTCAGCTTTAAATGTGAGTTCTCAGCTAACCAAGAATTGAGTCTATTTTAAATGCGTTATTTTAATTAAATTTCATAGTTGAAATAATTGGAAAGTTGATAACCAATTTAAGATATTCAATTACTAACTAGGTGTCGAAATGTATGAAATGAAAAGAGGCCTTCTACAATTTAAATGAAACATAGTACAGCATACTAGTTATTTCTACGGCCCCTTTTTTTAAGGTTTTGAATCACAATATTCAGGGGTCTATGACCTACCGAACAAGTATGTCTCTCCTCTGAATATGTTATGGCAATCCGCAAAAAACATGTGAGTGCGTTCCATCAGCGACTCATGTGGCATATTACCTTTAATGGGGACTACTTTGAGGTTGTTTTTACCGGGTTGGGCTGAGACACACACACGCAATCCACTCGAAGCCCACCCGCTGGCGTCATAAAAGTGCGTAACAAGCGGCAACAGGTTGCCAGGCTCCCTTGTCCTTCGTCCTTCGTTCTGAGTTCTTAGTCCTTCGTCCTCGCAACAAATTGCGCATATCAAATTTACGGAATTGTCGCAGCTCTTCCACCTCTTCTTCGTGTTCTACTGGAATTCCCGCCAAGCCTTGGCAAACTAATAGATTTCGTTGCCTTGGCGGCGCACTGGGGCACACACACTCGACTTTATGGCCAAAGTGTTGGGTAATGGGCTCAAATGGTAGGCGTTGTCAATGGATCTCTATAGTCTATAGGCAGCTAATGCCGCGTTTCAGGGCTCGTTGTCTATGCTTTTTTTTTGCGTTTTTTTTATAAGCGTTTCGCGTGACAGCGCCTGCATTTACATATCCTCGACATTAGAGCCGCCATATTAATGATTTTATAGTGTAATAACGCGTTATCACGCCGTCACTCACACTCGTGGGCTTATATGGCCAGGCGCATAGATATGGCTAATTCATTTGTTACTAGCTGTTTGCTTTTATTTCTCTCTCTCTTTTTTTATTTCTTTTTTTTTTTTTGATATTTTCCAAAAGCTTCATTTTGACAGTTTGCATTTTGATTGAGTTGTTTTCACATAATTCATGAGGACAGGCCAACGGAGCGTGTTTGCAAAATGCAAAACGATATGGTTATGGATATGGATTTTGTATGTGGCCTCGTTGTGGATTTCTGTGTCCATGTCTGGACATTAATAAACATTTGATTTGTGATTTGTTGCGCTACATTATGCAAATTGTTGTCGTGCATAAATTGCGCAAATTATTTTCAGTCTGCCGACTTAATTAAATGACAAATTCATTTTTTTGGCAAAGAAAACAAAGGACGACAATGCAGCGCCATTGGAGCTCTAATAAAGGCCATGAAATGAATAGAACTTAATGAGCCCGGTCGGCTTGCTTTTGAATACTGGACGAAATTTAATAAATCAATACAAAGTTAATATCTGGTATATATATAAATACGCAGTAAACAGCTGTGAGAACACTTTCAGCCGTTGGTAATTGCAAATCGAATGGTCATGGAATATACCTATATATATTGACATCATTTAAATATTTGGAACAATCAGCTAATTACGCGTGTGCTCCAAATATATGGACTTGATTTCAGATTAAATGCCAAAATAATTTGTTTGTATAATAAATGGTCTTAATTACCGCTACGGCTGGAATAGTTTGTTAATTACTCTTGCGTACTAGCCATAAAAACTATTAATAAACATATTTATCTCAATTTTTCATAAGAAAAGCACAGGACATGTGTCATTGTCTCTAATGGGATTTTATCTATTGAAGGAACTATGGCTGTCGATTTTTCACGTTGTCATGACATTTGTTTTAATCATCATTAAATCTGCTTTTAATTGCACTTTTGAATTGAAGGTTATACATTCATTCAGCGCCCAGTCTTCGCAGCAAATTTGTTGCAAAACAAGAAGAACTAGTTTGTGGAAAAGATAAACATCCTTTCATGGCATCCCTATCTTCATTCAATGGTCCACTTTCTCCTCTTTTGCGACGTTGCCTGGATACGATTGTCTGGATTGTTGCCTAATTCTTTTGGCTCCATTCAGTTGAGTCCGCTAATTGCTATAACTTCCACTTTCTGTCCGCTGCTCTCTCTCTCTCTTTGTGTATGTGTGTGTAAGTGAGGGCACTGTGTGTGTGAGAGAGTATCTGTGTGTGTTGATTGCGCTAAAATAAATGAGTTTTCATGCTAACCGAGCAAAAGTTGTGCCAATTATAGTGGCTCAAGGCCCGAGGCTGAGTTTCCCGGTATCGGTTTGAGTTTGCGGAAGGAGTCGCAGGATGAGGATACAACTCTCGCCGCTTGAAAAGTTTTCGCTTTTGTCTAATTTATATAATGCCATTGCCATTTAGCATAAGAAGCGAGTGAATTGCTTTACAAATTGAATGCAAATTTCCTCCTCTTCATTATACGTAATCATTCAGCCAAAACAAAAAATTCGCCTATCCCAAATAAGACGCGGCTTTTGAAGGTTCGCACAGAATACAGAATATTCGGGTTAGCAAAAGTGTACGAGTACTTGCAATTTTGATGCATGCATTTTGTGATTCGCGATTTTAGCATTAGTAAGACAGAGCTTGATTCGGAAGCTTGGCTGCGGGATTATTACGAAACATTTCTCGCTTTTAATCAGAATCTCGGCTGGCAGGATGATAAATGTTCGCTGGCACCCGGGGAAATCCAGGTCGTGGTCGAGGTAAAGAAATATTCATAATTCAATGTTTAAACCGCAATTCATGCTCTGTTTTTTTGGCATCCCCTTACACTTTTCCACCGGTTTTAGTATGACTCTCGGTTTGGGTGTCGGCTTCATTTTTCCCCTTTTTTTTTTTTTGCTTGGCAGCCATTCACATTAATATCGCTCTGCAGCTGGTGGCGATGGTGCTGCTGTGCAGCTTACCTAGGGGTAAACCTTAAAAACGCTTTTGCATTTTCATAAATGTTTGGCTTTTGCCTGGAAATACTCTCCTCCGCACTTCACTTCGCCGTTCGCCCCTTGACAGGCGAGTTGATCTGCATATTTCTGTTCAGCTCAGTTCAGTGCGGTTTTGTTTTCCGCGCGGCGGCCGACCGTTGACTGCTCTCCATCTACTTCCTGCAGGACATCCATCCTTTTATCCTTCGCTGCAATAAAATTGAAATTAATTTTTAGTGACTGCGGACGGTGGTCGTTGCTCCAGCGTGGTTTTTTCCACACAGCCCCGCGCAATTGAATTGCAATTCTTCTTGACGCCAAATATAAAATAAAGGGGTTGTGCCTCCACCATTCATAACATGCCATCACTTGCACACTAGCACTCAATTATTTATTTAATAATTGTACATTTATATTTAACCTCTTTGTCGTTTTTAGGCCACATGCCCTTGTCGTCGCATCGATTCGAATTAAAGCGGACGTCGGCCAAAACAAATAGCTATCAGGTAATTGAATTTTCGTTAATGTATTTACTTTTTACTATCAATTATTACACGCGACCATTTTCGACATTCAAATTGGGGGGGACATAATGAAGCGTTCTGCACTTAATATTCGCCGAATTAAAAGTGCATAGGCTTGGTTTTAATAATATACCACAAATATACAAGTATACATATGTGTTCATATCTAGATATGAATATATGTGCGCACATTTGTGTTTATGACGTTTGTGACTGACAAATAGGAGGTCGGGAATATTAACATGCTGCCATATTAAGTGTCTGCAAATCCATCCGTGTGTGTTTGTACAAAAGTGAATATTCATGTCAATGTCTGGTTTGTCATTGAGCCGATACCAAATGGATGCTGAGAGAAGAGAGCTGTCAGCTTACAAGGAAATACCATTTAATAAACTCATAAAATTCGATATGAAAACTGTGAAACTGTGAAACGCATTTTCCCCAAAAACTAATTGAATGATGGACTATCGACGTAATCAAAATCAATATCGATGGCATTGATCCATCTATCCATCTATCGAATGGCCCTTGGCAATGGCTAACCTTACCCTACTATATGTATATGGAAAGCTATTTTTTCGCAATTAGCTCAATTAGCCGACCACAAAACTTGGCCACAAGCCCTTCGACTTGGGCTTTGAAGTACTTAGTCCTCTGACTTATAAATGGCATTTTGCTCGGCCAACGGCTCTTGGACACTTGCCATTATTCATGGGGTCAGGAAATTGAAATGTTATGTGGCCTCTAAAGTATGCCCCAAAAATACCCCAAAAACGTGCTGGCCAAAAGGCTTGGAGGACTGGCCCAAATAAATTGCCAAAAGTGTCGTTTATCTTGCAAAACTGGTTTAGCGACGTGGCCCCAAACTTGCCCCTCGTCTTCACAGCTCTTAAGTGTAAAATGCTGAAATTTTCGGCTTTAATTAGGAGCAGCTGGTGGGTGAGCTGAACAGCTAACGCTAAAGTTTGGCCAAGTTTTCATCTCGTGTTTGCGCTTTTGACCAAAAAGGTCGTGAGCTTGGTTGATTGGCCAGTTGTTATTTCGCTGCTAATTGAAAACGTTTCCTTGAAAACCTAATTATGATTGCCGTTTAGCTTTTGATCTACTGTCAATTTCGCCATTGACTTTCCACTTTCAATGCGCTTATAACGAACTTACCCGAAAAGGAAAAATCGATTGCAATCGATTTAAGCCAAATTGGAACGGGCAGCGGCTGTCGTTTGTCCGGCAATTAATAAAATCTATGCAAATATTTTACTCCTTTGTCCGAGACACTTGAACAACAATCGGGCAAACAATCAATCAATCAATCATACAATCAATCCATCGATCAAGTGGGAGCGGCGGCGGCAGCAGAAATGAAATTTGGTCAAACACAAACAAGCCAGAAAACGTTGCTAAAGTGCAATTAAGGTTGAAAACTCAAGAGACGCTTAGGGAACACAGCAATTGAAAGTGGAGTCCAATTACTCGACGATGGAAAAAAAGACTCCCGACAATGTAAACTTCAATTCGCAATTGTATGAAATGCGATCCGATGCTTTAGAATGGCACAAAAAAAAGGGGAAAAAACTGTATGCAATCGGGTACATTGACTTCCATTGTGGATGGGGAAAAAGTGCGGATAAAAAGGAATGCTAATGAATTCGAAAGAATCGCACTCGGATCCCCCTGCTTATATGTATTTATGGAAACGCTCTGCTTAAGTGCCGCAATTATAATTCATGACAATCTCTTTAATTAGGAGCGCTGGATAAGCATAAATGTATAAATGTAGAAATGTTCATGGCGCAAGAAAACTAATGTCAAATGTCAGTTGCCATTTGTTCTGCTGCCCCAGGGGAAAAACTATTTACCATCTTTCTCATTTATTTTCACCTTCCGTTAGCTGCTTTCCTTTTGGCCTCAGGTACTTTAAAAAAAGACGGGTATATGCTTTTTGTTAAATACTTAAAGGTCCTAAATTAGAGCATAAGATAAATGCTCAGTAAATGCAGTTCTCCAATTGTATCTTGTATCTGTTCTGTGCATATATTTACTATGAAATATTTAAAATGAGTATCCTGTAGTCTTATATAGCACTTCCTTCCGCTTTCCCATGCTCTTCTCACTCACCTTTGTTTAAATGTGTTTTACAGTTTTACAGTTTTCCAGTTGATTTAGTACGCCGCAATGTTTTTATTAGTTGCGAAATATTTTCAGCTTGTGTTTTTTGCACTTTTCCATTGTCATTTCCATTTCTCTTCCGCTTTTCCTTTTCAATGGTCGGTTTGCTATTGTCGTTTGCGGTGCAATTAGTTGTTGTTTCTGTGGTTATTTATTTAATTTCTTATTTTGCCAGTATTTGTGGCAACCATTAATGCCGATTCCAGTTGGTTTGCTGCGTATTTTTGTTGCCATTTGCTGTTTGCACTAATTAAGCTTAGCATTTGACCATTAATCAAATTAGATTTGTGCGTTTTGCCCGCTCGCCTCCTGTTGCTCTCATAATTTTTGGGGTTCGTGGGACTCTGGCGAATGCCAGGATGTCTGAGGAGTTGTCTGAGTGGGATGGCAGACACTTAATTAAAAGATTACTTGTTAAAACTTTTTGGCAGAAAACTTAATGTGAGAACACAGCCGTCTGAGTGGCGGAGAGGGGCAGTTGGTACAGAGAGCGCAATGTTTGCTAAAGAACTTTAAATAAATAAAAGGAAATTGCAAAGCAAACACATTTGGGCACAAACACTCACGCAAGCACAGACTTTCACTCACAAACTCTCACACACTCGCTTTTGAACACTTTTGCACATTGTAGACAAAATGGCAAACGTTGAACTTTGATGATTTATAGCCGGAGCATGGGCTACATACAAATATAGTATGCCTTATATACATACATATATATACATACATATATGTAGCTATGCTCAACAGCATTCTTTGTAGCCACTCAAACTCCGACTTCGCACACAAACACTAAACTCTCAGTTAGCTACACTCTGCTACAGAGTTTCGCATTTAATTTACTACGTGTCACGCATACGCATGCAACTTGACAAATACATGTAGTGGGTGGAGTGGAAAAGCTGTGGCGGAAAAATCTAGAAAAATCCCACTACATTCGTACAGAAGTCGTCGAGTTGTTGACTAGGTAAGATGCTCGATTACGACCAACTCTGCGGCTTTATTTGAAGTCTTTGATTATGTTTTGAGAGTGAGCCGCAAATTACGGTAAACACAAACAAGCCTTTGGTCTTCACTTCCGGTTCCTGCCCCACAACCACCCGCTTTTAATGCACTTCACAGGCACTCCGAAAGTTACTCCTGTAGGTTCTTTTGAATCCGTTTTTGGGGCCGTCTGGTTGGGGGGCAAACAAAATTCCAAAGTTTAATTTAACGTTAATAATGTTATTTGTGAATTTTTATTTATTCTCTTGCTATGCATATATAAATATTTTTTAATACCGTCGTGTCGCATGTGTCATTATACCAAAGAGCACACACACACACACATGCACATATACACACAGAGAAAATAAAGAAAAAAATTATGTTCACAGAGTTTTAGCTGGCTGCCAACTTTGAACTCAAAGCCACTCACACAGATTCATTTAATTATCAACTTTACTTTGTGCCCCCCGTGTGTGTGTGTGCTCGCGTTTGAGTGTGTGGATTTAATTGGTTTTTGATAAAAGTCACCTAAGCATGTTAATTAATGTGGCTTTGACTTTGAATGCATTTAGCTCCGGAATGCAGGTGGCAGGGGTATTAACTTCTGTTAAGCTCAAATTCGCCCATGTTCCTACTTTTTAGCCCCCCCTGCCGCTCATCCTCTTGAGAATCCAGGACATCTAATCGGATACGAGCAATGGCAAACAACGCGAAGTGTGCAAATATTTTTTTATTTTCCAGTTCTCAAACGCAAACATACGGCAAAAAGTTTTTCCCCCGCTTTCTCACACCCCAAAAGTCGGGCTTTCTACTCAGCTCAACTTAAATAAATAAATTGTTTGGCTGCATCAAGGATACGTATACGCAGTGTGGCAGCATGTCAACACAATAAATGCGAATGAAAATTGCAGCAAAGTTTTGTTATTTTTGGCACATGATTCCCGACAGGAAGTGGCGGTCTGCGGGGATGGGGGTGGGATGTGGAGTGTGGGGCATGTAATGCACAAAAAATAAGACCCCCGTGACCAAGTTGCACCACTGAAACAGCAACTGCAAAATAATTAAATTCCAACAAGCAAGTTATAGACCCAAGTCTTTTTGCCTGGTTCTTGTTGTGTCTTACGACTCTAATTTCATGCAAAATGCTCTGAGCCTCTCGCCCTTTCATCCAGGGGCGTACTCTTGATTTTTCAAAGGGGCTCACAAAATATACTCTATTTAATAATGATTATATAGAATAAAGATGGATATGGCCTACAATTTTATTAATGAGAAAGCAAAGGACTTTGCATGCGCAAAAGCTAAGAAGTTTATGTTAAGAACGGTTGCATCTTCTTATGGGCTTAAACATCCCCCCTTTCGCACGCCACTGGAGGGCGTGTTCCTGAAGGCACTGAAAGTTATGCCCTCAACTTATTGCCGCTTTCCGCATTGCTTTTGTTTCGCCAGCGAGCCGTGTGTTTGTAGTTCGGTTGGGTTTCTTACGGCTTACGGCTTGTCAGTGGCTCAGTGGCTCGGTGGCTCAGTGGCTCACTGGAGCACTGCTGGGAATCATTTCGTTTGGTCCTGGTCCTGCTGCTGCAGTTTTCTTGCGCATGCCGGAAGGAAATGAGCAAAAATGACAAAGTTAACGGATGTGCACAAAACACAACGCACTACGACTCACACACAGAGTCACACACATACTCAGCTGCACTTCGCCCACCAATATATACCGTCCTTCCTATTTTGTCCTTTTCCTTCGTCCTTTCCTCCGACGCTTGTCCTGCTTTGGGCCTGCCCAATGCACTTGCACAGGATCAGGATATGTGTGCGGAAAGTACGACAATTTTACATGCATTTGATTTATGTTTCGCCAGCTCTCTGACTCTTGCAACTTTTGCCATGCCACACCGTCCTTGTCATTGGTCCAACTCCCCTGGTGAAAATGCCCCCCCGATTTTCACTGCCAACCCCACAAGTAAGCAAATCATAGCCTACATTTCCGCTGTTGTTTATTCGAGAACATTTCTCTTTCTCCTGCTGCTGAAGCTGCCGGCTCCTTTTTGGCCGCTTTGGGGAGTTCACTTCACTTCGCATCGCATCTCTATCTCCATCTCCATCTCCATCTGGAGTCGAAAGTTTTTTGTCTTTGCAACATTTTTCCATAAATTTCACCGAAAAGGCGAAACGATGTCATGTTTGGCTAATATGCAATTGTCGCAACAAAGCTGGCAAAATTTATGCCACTCGGGAGAGTTGTCCGCCCACCCAGCAATTGACTTGGCAAGCTATCGATCACATTTTCCTTTTAAGAAATTAACCATTTTTTTTGCTCAATCAATGCTTAACCAAAGCTAGCTTGGTTTATATAGAAGAGGGCTGAGTACCTTTTGAAATGCCAACAAATTGAATTATATTATATTAGCCGCCCACTTTTTTCCGCTTGTTTTGTGTTCGGTTTGCTTTCGTTTGTTTTTGTCCCCTTTTGTTGGTTCACGTTTTGAAAATTTCATTTATCAACGCTATTTCCATTGCTCGATCCCAGTTGGCGTTCCGAAAGGAAACCCCAATGCTACCCGTACCTTCTAACTGGCGGCTGCCCCTCGGCCATCCCGTGTCAACAGGCAATTATTATAAAAGCCTGGAGTGGGTGGGTGGCTAGCCGGTTATGGGACTACTCTTGGGTACTTGGCCACTTGGGCACTTGGGTCCGAGTTCCATGGGTTTGGCTTAGGGTCCGGTTCGGTCAGGTACTACGCTAAATGCTTCGCCACTGAAAAATGTGGCTTTAAATTGCATGAAATCATCGCCACATTCCACAAGTAATGAAATTAGTGCAAACAAAGCAACAAATGCGTGGCGGGGCAACGACTCTGGCACTCAACAAGCGCTATCGAGGCCAATTAGATTAGCTGGGCCAAAACGAAATGAAAAACGCCACAAATAAACGGCGGAGCAACAGAAAATAAAATAATAAAATGTTGCTGCCAAGCGGATGAACGGATACTGTGCTGTTGCGGTGTACCATTTCGTAAAGTCACGGAAAAATCCATTCCACAAATGGGTAACATGAATAAAGCATATACGGAGCAAGCAGTGTGCCCAAAGCGGCATGATATTGTAATCCAGATAAGTTGGTCACACTGACTGAATTGGGTTTTCTTAATAACTTGTACATTGCTGCTACGTCCTTTGCCATCTCCACCCAAATTCAAAGCACAATCGAAGAGAACGAAAACGTTTTCCGTTTTTCCTTTTTAATCCACCCTTAGCAAATGGCAAATTTGATTTTACTGTCAATGAGTTGAACAAAATTTCTGGTTACCATTATGAGCTTCCCCTTTCGTGTGGTGAACTTTGTGCTGCAGTTGCTAACGGCGGTGACTACTACAACTGAGTACTTGCAGTGCAATGGGGTAACGTGGTAACATCTCTCTGCCTTTGTCCATCAGGTCCTGGAGGTTGTGGCCCTAGGTCTGCTCATCCGTATCCTATCCACGCACTGTGTCCTGGGCGAGGAGTACGGCATATCAGTGTGGATGTACACCTTCATCCTGCCCGCCGCCGCCTGTCAGAGCGTGGTGCTCGTCATATTCCGGCTATGCTGCACCACCGTGGGCCTCGATCCAATTGTGCGTACACATACATTTTCTGGTTTTCGGGAGCGTTTTTGGGCGATGATGAATGCTCAACGAGTGTGTTTTACAGGCGATGACGTTCAATTTCGCCAGCGGCTTCCTGTGCCTAGGAAGCGCACTTACCCTCCTCGTTTCGATGTTCGAGCATTGCGGCAACGAATTCGCATTCATATTCTATATGTCGAGCGCCTTTGGCGTAATTGCTGGGGTCCTGCATTTGCTGAATGCCTGCGTGTGCAACGTTTACATACCCCTCGGCGAATGGTATTTATTGATTAATAGCATGTCGGACTTGGCCGATTGGCCCAATACTTCTCAATACTTGTCCTGAACCCACGCCCACAGGTCATATCTGAAACCCTCGAAGCGGGCAAGGAGAAAGGATTTAAAAAACCCTCGTCGCAGAAGCTAAAGTAATGTTCACTGGATGTTTGTGCATATCTTAAGTATTTCTTATATTGGTTGTATTGCTACATTTGATTTAGCTACTTACGGCTCATCAATTATTAAATTTATTGTTGCTTACCAAAATGTTCAAGTGAGAAAGACTAAAGTTTAATGCACTCAATACTTATGGGAAATTGTAATAGCATGCGATTGTATTAATTGACAACTTGCTGTCAGTTGGCTTGAGCTCAAGTCGACTTTTATTCCTCCTCAAGCGACTGCGACTGCCAGACAGTGAAAAGGAAAACAGTTTAGCCGTACAAACGCCGAATTTCCCCCAGACAAACCCAAAAAACCCACCGAAGTTCAACAGGACTCTTTGTGTCGATTGTTTGTTTGTTATTGTTATTTGTTATCGTTTCGCTGGGCGGGTCGGTCTTGGCCCGGTCTTTTCGTCTGGCCAGCGGTCATAATCAATGGCATTTGGCGACCTTTGCGTGCTAATGGCTTAAATGCTTAGGCCAGTGTCGACAGCATTCACAATGCCATGAGAAAACTGTTTGATTGGTATTCGGAATCGTAATAAGGGGCCTTTGCTTTGGGCGACTTTCATTTGCTCAGCCAGAAATCAATAAATTGCCCTCAAAGCGCGCAAAGTCCTTTTGAGTAGTATCGATAATAGTTGCATTCGCATAATGAAGAGGATGTGTATATGAATGTGTATATGTAGCAGGACTCACACTTCAATCAATGCGGTGTGACAAACATGGAATTTTATTCGCTATGCGCATATTCATAAGCATAAGAGATTTGCGTGTTGCAATGGCAATCAAATGGAGAGACAGCCCCCTCTGCTACTACCACCCCCCCCTCTTTTGGCCAACTGACAATCACTAATACATGCAATCAAAAGGACTGCCAGCAAATGAATAGCGAACGAACTGCAACTGCTGTCATGTAAATCTTTGAGATGAGAATGCTGTTGCCACTGCTGCTGCTGATGCTGCTGCTGATGATGATGATGATAGTGGAATATGGGTACGGTGTCACTCAATTGCCGGCATTGCTGCTGATGAATGCAAACTAGCTGACAACTTTACACCCAGAGCGCACAGATTCAGATTCACAATCTGATTCAGAGCTATATGTATAGAGTGTATCTTTAGAGTGACGTTGGATTGCCAGGGCTGCTCGTTTCATTTGATGACTTTGATGGGCCGGGAAAAGCGCATAAATGTTATAGCGATGCAACCCACCACCCCCACAACCAACACCACCCAACTTGCTTATCAATCCCACCCACCTGCATCCTCCCCCGTGAAGAGAATCACGTGAAATGCCAGCAAAAGATTTTACGGCACAAGGACCATAATGAAGCCCATCGCATGCACAACCATTTGCCGCACTTAATTAAATACTTCCTCGCTTGATTAACTGCTGCGCTTCTCACCTGGCTGATTGGAGGCACTTGGTGGCTTAATTAGAGTGCCGTCGGATGTCATAAATGCCGAAGCAGCTCGATATCCAGTGTAGATATCCCCAGCAAGGCAAAGCGCTTTTGTCTGCTAGATAAAATGTTTGCTAAAACAAATGACAATGGGTAGCGGGTATATACAAATGTAAAAATATTTGGCACTCCAAAGTGCTGCCAGACAAATACGACAAACGTTGAAGAGTCATTTACTACGAGTGCCGGAGCAATGCAGCAGCAACAAAAGCAGTAGTTTTACAAACAATAAAAACAAAAAAAAAAACGAAAACGAAAACACTCTGTTGAAAAATGGCGGCAAATGCAGGCGGCTAACGAAAGCAAACGAAGGCAAACGCAGCCAGCATTACGTATACGCCGTGTGTGCCAGCGTCGTCCAAACAAAGAACTGCTGGATGATGAGCAGGCAATCGGAATGAAACCAAGCACTAGAAGTGACTAACAGAAGGAGTGATTCAGGGGGCAAAAGCCGGGAGATGGACTGACTGACTGTCAGCTCAACTGGGGATGGAGATGGTGAGATGGTGATGGCGAGATGGTGATGGCGAGATGGCAATGGCGATGGCGATGCGGAATGAAAAAGGGAACCCAAAGCGGCACAGAATGGGGTTGACTTCTCGCTGGCGTTGACGACAATTGCACAATTCATAATAGCCAACATGACACCACACCAGTGCACACACACCCACACTCGTTCGCATGTGTGTGTTAACCATATGGAGTGTGAGGGGGGCTTCTCGTAGATCGCCATTAAATAGTGGAAACTGTTGCTTGTCGCACTGGGAAAATTGCTACTCTTTGTGTGGTATTTGTTTACATTTATACAAAGAAGTAAGACAATAGAATGAGGAGCTCAACTCAAACTTATAAGCCTCAATTCATTTGTAAACCAATCATTAATCAAGCTGGCCAATTTTTTACATTAAATGTAATTTTTCTATACTAATGAAGTACCCTAGATAACGGCTAATTTCTTCAAGTGTAAGCCAGTGGAATGGCACAATGTTCTCTTGCTTATTCTCTCACTGCACCGAACACTTTCACTAATGTGCGGGAGTAGAGTGCGTGCGCCTGCAGATTGCATATTGCATTCCTGGGCAAGCAGCACTTCCACTGCAAGGGGGGGGCACCGCATCTTCACTGGACCAGGCCTAGGATATGGGGAACATGGCCAAGTGCTGTAAATGATTGCGGTAATAAGCATTATGCACAGACTGGCATGTCAGTCATTCAGTTGGTTAGTCGGTTGGACGGACAGGCAGACAGTCGGAAAAACAGACAGTCGGACAAACAGTTTCTCCTTTCTCGTTTCTCGTTTCTCGTCAGCGTCAAATTAGGTTGGACACTGAGCATTAGCCGGCTGCCTTTGGACCTTTGCTCTTTGCCCTTTTGCCCTTTCCCTTTGCACAGTGACAGCAGCTCAACTATTTGCTTTGATGGCAGCTACTGCTACTCCTGTTCCTGCTCCTGCTACGACTGGGTTTTGATTAAAATCGTAAATTGGTTTGGTCAGCGAAAGGTAAATAAATTGTGGTCAAGATTATCTTTGTTTGCCATCCTTTGAAGTGACCCACCAGTTAGCCAAGTCGTGAACAAGAAACAAGAAACAAGAAACGAAAAACCCCCGCCCAAAACAAAACAGAATCACATAAAACAGCCAGCCAAGTGTCTCTAATGTGTCCTTAAAGGGTTACGTCTCAAATAGGACTTTTACGATGATTGATATGGGGGTGTTATTTCTCATAAATGGAGCAATTGGCAGCCGGGAAATTATAATTAATAAAAGAGGCTGGCTGGCTCATTCCTTTTCCCTATTTTCCCTATTGTAATTGCTGGAAATTAGTTGAGTAAAGTTGAGCCACTCCACAGAAATTGCTTGTGAGGAATGCTGACCAGTGAGTGGCACTGGGTCAGGTCCAAGGGCCAGCAAATAAAAAGGCAATAAAAAGATCGTAAAAGCGGCATTAAAACCTCCGAGCAACAACTCGAATATTAGCTTAAATGCAATACACATTAAATTACTCGTAGCAACAATAAAAGCGAACGAATGAAACAGATTTTCTGCTAAGTAAAACAATAAAAACGAGAAAGGAAGCTATGCTCGCCGAAACCGAAGCATATATACCCTTGCAGTTATTAAATGTATTAAAAACTGATTCCCAATTATGAAACTTCAAATTGCTTCGGGCTCTGGGCTGTGGATCAGCGAATCTGTGGCTCTGAAAAGAAGGAAGCCGATGAGAGGCTGGCAAGGATGAATGGTGTTTAAGTCAGGACTGGCTGGCAAGGATAGATGGTGTTTTAGTCAGGACACGAGCCCAAATTATTGGCGACTGGCTGCGAGAAATATGGGATATGGGTTGCCGCGCCACAAGGAGCAAGCACAAATTGAGCAAAGATGAGTTTTTAATTCGATTTCCCGTACTGACTTTGGAGAAGGGATGGTCTTGGGACATGTTCTCAGTTCTTTTCAATATAGCCCAAAAATGTCAAAGCAAATTTAAAAGCGACGAAATAGTCAACGGCTCTGAAATATGAGCGCCAATATACAAAAAAATACGAAAATTGTATTTGGTAGACAGACAAGTGGCATCATAAACATATCGCATCGGCCTCATTTTGAATTCTTGGGCACCGTCCATGACCGAGGGTGAAATTCAATTTGATAAAAGGGAAAACAGGACGGAAAAAGGACACTGACATACATACAAACTCGTGTACAGTGGACTCTCGTCCTTTTTTTGGCACCGTCTTCGTGTCTTCATGCTGTCCCGCGAATAAAGTGAATTTCAAGTTTTTCCTCACTTTCGTCTTGGCAAAGTCTATGGTTATGGTTACGTCGCCGTTTACGGCTACGGTTTTTTGTATCGTGTTCGTGTTTGTGCTGCTGTGTTATTTTGCGTAAAAGTTTAGTTAACAACATTTTTTGGGGCTCTGCAAGTGAACCTGGTGGAGTGGTCGGCCACACAATGACGTTAATATTGTTCGTGATGAAGCCTGAAATGGAGACACAACGCACCAACCGTCTTGATGATGATGGCCAACTTGATGGAGATGAGACGTGCTCCATGGACAGACTGAAACAAAATATGGCAAACTCTTAATTAAATTTCAGTTCATTTATAATAAGCGTTTGAGCTGGCAGCAGGCTGACAGGCAGGCCTTTGCCACAAACTCCCAAAAATCTGGGGAATGCACTGTGGAAAAAATGTGCTGCGCTTTAAAACAGCATAATAAAGTTATGCGTTTATAATTTACATAATTCTAATGTTTCCATCTATGATTATCTAGTTTTTTTTGGTTTTACCAATGCTTGATTTTAGTTTATAATACTAAGCTATAATGAAAGTATACCCCATTTTTATTTCGAGTGTGCTCAATAAGAAAGGTCTGTCAATACATTTTCTTTAATAGGACCACACATGGTGGGATTTTCCATGGGGTGATGAGGTTGATTGCAGCCGATAAACTTTGTAATTGTTTCATTTCCTGCATTTAAATTGCAAATATGAGTTTTGTGTCTTTGGCGGCCGACGGCATACTAAATTATGCCAAATGGCGAACACGCGTTCCGGGTGTCGCCTCCCCGAAGGACCGACTTCATTACGGGTCCCCGCAAAAGGGTGCGTATGCAAGGTGGTGGCACGGAGGGGGCAGGGGGGCAAGGAGGCAAATCCTGGGGCCCAACCCAAGAACACGGCGTCGCACAGTAGATTTAACCTAATTAAGAATGTTCAACAGGACACAATGCTTCGAATACAAATGAAATGACAGGAATGGGGTGGGCAGGGTGTTGGGCGTTTTTTGGGGGGGGGGGGGGGGGTGATTTTCCGGGAGGTCCTCCGCCCATCGTTGTGTAGGCGGATGGGCTGATGGGCGTGGCGCTGTGTAGGATCTAAGCACCAGACAGGCTGCGCAAAATGAATGAGCTGCCGAGCAAATCTGCTGTCGTGTTTTCGCTTTTAGTGAAAGGTTGGATGCAGGGTTACAGAGCTTTGTTGCTTGTGCTTTGCTTTCGCTATGCTTTTGCTATGCTTTTTTCGTAGCTGCTGGCAAGACGAATGTTAATTCTATTTAAGCATATACACACACACACACACAGGCACACCCATTTTTGTTGAAGACAAGCTGCTGCTACCGCCTTTGGCATTCAAAGTCACTGAGATTGTCAGCGTTTTCATTTTAATTCAAACAAATGTTACTAATGTTGTCCTTGTTGTTGTTGCCGCTTTCCCAGCTCGCTTGTTGAATATTTTATCGTTTGACTTGACGCCTTGGCAACATTTGGCTCCATCATTTCAAACTCGTCGACGAAAATCCTTTCTCGTCACTTGCTAATGGGCTTACGGTTTGGATGGCAGCGGATGGCGGACTCTAGATTTCGAGTCCTGAATCCTGGCACCCAGGAACTCACCCGCTTGCAATTTGCATATTTGGCCATATTTTGATGGCTTGATTAAAATCCAGTTTGCGAGAAATATGGTCGCTCTATCTGCAATATCTGCGGCACTGTCGATCCATCGATGGTTGAAAAATATTTATGCATCTGCAAAATGGTCTGAATTAAAAGTGTGAAAACAATAATACCTATGGGTCAACAGAACAACGTGCAACAACTGCCTGCGAAAATATTATCTCCACTGCTATTTGTATTATTTTTATTTCCTCTGCTACTGCGGTGCGTGATGATTTTTTATGTTTTGATATACCTTAACCCCCCTCTGTTTTATTTATTTTCCTCCCTCTTTTTTTTGGCGTATTTCATACACCTGGATCGTTTGAAACTTTTGCACAGCTACAGCGACAATTCTGGATTTTTTTTTTTTGGGTTTACTTTCTGTTTTGCGCGCTGTTATCCTCGCCTGCTTTTTCCAGCATTTGCTTAAACAGCGCCAGCAATTTGCACACTATTGCCATTGTCCTGGCTGTCCAGCAAAGGATATCTTTCATCTTTGGCATGAATTTAAATTGCTTTATGAGTGCAAATTGTGTTCGGCTAGTGGGCGAATGGAGACTATGAAAATTATGCAGATCAGGGAAAAGTGAAAAGGCGACAGCCTTGGAAGAAAATTAACTTTGCTCGAGTATCGAGGGGTCAGCTAATGAATAAGTGGTGTAAATTCAACAGTCTTTCCAAAGTCTTCTTAAAGAGATTTCCTTTTTTATGTATATTTCATATTACATTACTAGGCTTTAAAAACTGCCAAGTTTTGTTTCCCGAAATATGAAAGCCCATATTTATTTCGCATTCAGTGAAATCCTTTGCCCCCCGCCACGTAATTCATTCCCTTATTGGCAGGCATACATTGCCACTTTTGGAGAGGGGCAAGCTTCGATTGAATGAAATCCAATTAGCTTTTTCTGTGCTTATCAAGGCGTTTACAGAAGCTCCGGGCAACAATGACCGTGGCAGTTGTAGTAGTCCTCGAAATACTATCCGCCTCTTTATCTTTCCGCCGTTTTTCTCGGACACGTGATGAACTGGGTTGAGCAGGAAAAACAAGCATACGCACTGTGAACAAGTCTGTTGGCGCGCACAAAAAAAGAGAAACAATCGACAAAAAAAGCGAATAAATGTTTCGCCATCATTCTCGGCTTTCGGACAACTGAACATGCGGCACTGAACATGGCCCATCTATATGTGTGTGAGTGTTGTCTGCGACTGTCAGTGTCATCGCAACTACCCAGTAACTGTTACTGCAACCAACTGTGGCCAACGGACACACACACACACTCGCACACTCTCACACTCACACACTCATACCAGGATAGTGCCGCTTCCGGCTGGATATCTCTTCACGCTTCGTTTATTTAGTTTTGGCCGCCATTTTTCTGCTTCATTTTTTCGCACTGCGTGTACCTATTATTGTGAAATTTTCAGCATTTCAACTTTTCATTTGTTTTGGCTTTTTTTTGCCGCCAACAACATTAGCAAGTCAAACAAATTTTGTTTGCCAAGCAGAGGCAGCTGGCTGGTTAACAAAAACGGCAGCAACCAAAAAAAAAAAACCTGCGAAATAATTTGAAGCAAATTTTAATTAATGCCGGCAGCAGTGCCGGCGGATACAGACATACCAAGCGAGTTAACCGCATAGCGAATTTTGGCGGAAGGACGAGGATGGCAACAAGGACATCGTCAGCAGTCAGCCGCCAGCCGCCAGACCGCAGCACCGTGTAAATCCCTTTATCAAATTAATGAGCTCATTAAAATTCGTTTAGCAATTACAGTTTTAACAATTTCCGGTCTCTGCCGCCCCCCCAAAAAATCGTGGCCAACTTCAATATGCTTGGTGGTGACCGAAATGGGAGCTGGAAATATGCTGAATCGCACAGGTGGCGACTTCAGGACGCCAGGACGGCAGGACTTCAGTATTCCACTCCAGGCAGGACCTGCACGTGCGCAGTCTTTTATTTTGTATAAATTTTTTTTTTTTTTTGGTGGAAGAACCTGTTCGGCCTATATTATATCCATAAAAAATCATAATAAACTCTGAAGTGAAATTTTTCGCTGCCAAGATTGTTATATACTTCAACGAGGAGTTTGTGCGTTAATAGGAAAATCGTGTGGCTGGGAAATAAAAGGGCATAAAAATGCTTTAAAAGTAATAATAATTGCGTTTAGCCTTGTTTCGGCCACCATCTCAGACCAGCTTCTACTCTGCTGCTAGGTGAAATTTCCAGCTGCTCAATCGCGGGTGAAACAATAAAAACGAAATAGCAATGTAATAATTTATGATGCCATCATTAAAAGCAACAAACGGTGAGCTGCGGAGCTGCCGAGCTGCAAAACTTTTGCCATTCGAAAGTATTAGAAGCTGTTGCCAATGGCTGGGTTTTCACTGGGTTTCTTGTTGGGCATTTTGTGGAGTCTTGGGACTTGGACTTTTTGGGGTGGGGGAGGAGTTCGTCTTCGACAGCATTTTGGGCAACGCTCCACTGCCTTTTACTTCGACTGCAATGTAATAAAAATGTTATTATTTCCTCTTATTTATTATGCTTTTTACGGAATTTATGACGTGCGCATGCTTTGATTCATTTTACAAAAACTGCTTGTAATTTTCATAAAATGTTTGGTCTCGTGTATTGGACCAATGCTAATCTGCTGACAGGATGATGAAAAAAGAATACTCAACGCCCATCCATACGGGGAATGATTAATTGGATTTTATGGCAAATGCACATAAACCATAACTGACAAATTTCATTTTTATTTGGCATCCGGTTTGGATACAAAAGTGCTACACGCAGTCTATGTCCTTGTCTTTGTGCGTCTTTCCCTTCTGTGTGTGTGTATGTGTGTGCGTTTGTGTGTAGGGTCCTTTTCATTTTCATTGTTCCTTTGTTACTCGGGGCTATTGATTTTTCATCCCTTTTTGCCGCGGTTGGTCCTGCTGCTCACTGCCTTTTGTATTATTTTGCCATTTATTGTACATTATGCAGGCGACTAATATTGACATTATCTGTTCAACGGAGTCCTGTTCCTTTTGTCGCTCTGTCACTTGAATCAAAGGCGTAAATCCGTTTTTTATCGTCCTCCGGCTCCTGTGATTTTCATGCCCTTGAAAGGAATACTACGAGCTAAGGCAAACGAGTTCAGAGCAGTGTATATTACTGCTCTCTATTTCCATTTAAATGAGTTAACTGCAAGGGTATTTAATCTTAGACTTTGCCCAAGTTTCCATGCTGGCAATTTGCTTTAATATGCCTTGCTTTCGCAATCAATAAATTCTGCAAATAGTTGAAGCCCTTTTGGTACAAAAAGTATATATGGAAAGGAGCGTTGAGCCTTGCTCCTTAACGGCAGTCAACCAGCCATTGGGCAGAGAGAATGTCGCTTACTCACTTACTCAACACCCAGCATTCCGTTTCCATTTCCTTGCCCTCACTCAGATCCACCCAGATCCTTTGGGCCAGCAATTTATGATATTTATTTGATGCCCTGACATATGGCCAGCGTTTTGTATGCTCATCTATTCAGCAATTCCCTGGCTGTTGACCGCGCCCATTTGCCCATGTGCCGACTGTTTGGCCCACTGTGGGTCATACATCAACTGTCTGCTGGGTGCGTAGATTGCACTCGGACCTGTTGTGTGTGTACGTCTGTGTATGTGTTGATGTCACCAACACCAGCAGATAGAGCAGGAGCGGCAAAAAATTGCATTATTTGTTTTTCCACGTTGTTAGGTATACATGGGACTCCCTGTGTGCTGCTTTTGTCTGGGGCGCTGACACCGCATGACTATGCATTTCATTTCATATGACGATGCTGCTCCAGAGCAGCTCGGCCACGCCTCTTTTTCGCACAGCCACAATGATGAATTATTGTGCCAAAGGTGACTTTCATTATTCCCTTTGCATTTTTCATATCGCACACAGCAGCAGCGCTGCTGCTGTTGCGTATCTATGCAGAAAATTAAATTCCAGATATCCAGATATCCTGATATCCTGAAGTCCCTTGGCGGTAATACGCCCTGTCATCCCGTACAGCAATTTAGGTCTGCAAATTGATTGTATGGATTTAATATTAAGGATTAGACATCAACGCACAGCTGAGCAGCAAATGGCAATCCATGGCACTCCATTGGGGTCATGCATCACTCGATTGAATGTGTGGTGGGCGGAGGCAGGTGGGGGGCGTGGCCTGGCGTGTTTTGGCAAATAAATGAAATTGTGCTTTTCGTTTATACATACATATATCACAGCAATGGAGCGTGGTGCAGCCCAACAAAAATGTATGTTTCTCTCTCAATTTCAAGTTGATGAGCATAAATTGCATTTTGTGCCATATTCCATTTCCATTTTTGTTGAAAAATTGAAAAGCAGGGCTCGAAAAGCCACCTAGGCCATGTTTTTTTTATTGCCATTGCATGGGTTTATTTTTATAGTTTATTCCTGGTTTACTTTTGTTGATATTTTTGTTTTCACATTTGCTCCTTGCACCGAGAATAGCCGCAGAAAGGCAATTTTCTCTGGCTCTCCAGCAGGAGGTTGCAACATTTATGGCAAAGACATAGACTCACATAGACCCAGCCAAACCGCTTAGATGCTGGGGGGAAAATTGAATTTTTAAAAATTGTCCTGGCAGCAGACTAAGGCAAGGCGGAAATATGAAAGCTTCCAGTCAAACCGGATACCACGGACTAGCTGAAACGCTTTGCTGCACTGAATCCAAGAAGGAAGAAACACACACATGTTGCTGGCTGCTTCATCATCCGCTAAAAATCGATCCAGTTGCCAGGACCTTCCTCTCTTCTCCTCTCTCCCACTTCGACGATTTCATTTTTAGTTTGTTGTCTGCGCTGTTTCGCAGTTTATTTGGTTTGCACATCCCAATCTTACCAGGCATATCCACACACATATATCCACATTCGTTTCTAGTTTTCAGTTGGATTTTTTTTTTAATTCGTTGTCAGAAATATGGGTCCATTGTCTGTTGCCGCTGCATTAGACTTCGCCTCTAATATTCGCAGCAATTTGTTAACCAAGTTCCCTCTCATTTCCAATTTTCCATTTTCCCTATGCCATCTAAATATATATATTGTGTGTGTGTGTGTGTGTTTTTTTTTTCTGGATTTTCCCCGTTGTGTTTTGCACTTTTTCAATTTATTCTCATGCTGCACGCTCGCTTTTGTTGCATATTTCATTTGCCGCCTTTTAGTTATAGCCATTGTTGTGCTCTATGTAAAATATTCAACATATTTTGCAAGTTGATTTTGTTTTTATATCCTTTCGAGCAGCGACGTCGGCAGAAACAATAAAATGAGTGATAATAAAAAATGAATTGCACATGCGGGGTTAGGAAAAGTTAGGATGGGCGATGGTAGTTTAGTTGTGGGCGAGTTTTTTGGGCGGGATAAACAACTCGAACTGTTGAAACAATACTTTTTTGGCGCTGTCAAAACATCCTGCTGTTACAGTAAATATTATTGATTCTTAAGCCTTGATAGTTTGTTTTTACTAAAAAGTATAAGGTGCTTTTATTGTGTCTTTAAAGAGAAAAGTTCAAAAACCTAAAGTTTAGTAAAATATTTGCCATTGCTCAGAATATCCATTTACAAAGCAAAATAAATCCCCTAGCCTACATTTTCATCATTTCATAGTCTGCAAACATTATTTGCATATTCCCATGTTAATACTTCACCCCATTGCAGCACAATGCCTCGAGGACACAGTGAAAAATTGAGTGTAACTCATCTGGCCAGGGCAATCCTGCTTTGTCAAATCTGCTATGGTAGCCCTTACTCAATTATGCTTCAAGTTCCGTTTCATTAAATACGCTTTTGTGCACTCCAGCCCCAAAACAAAGTGCTAGCACACACATGCAAAGGCTTTGTAAAAGTTGGCCAACACAACAAGTCAGCAGCTGCTGCCGGCTAACTACCAAACATTCGAGCCTATGCGCCTGGTCCACACAAACACACACTCAGCGCCAAGTCCTTAAACCGTCTTTAACCCTATACACACAAACACACTCACACTTACACTCACACGCAGGCTCACAAACACACGAGCACATGCACTTAAAATGCAAACGGGCGTAAAATTTTAATTGAGCCTTATACACTTTGCCCTCATAAGTATGCAATGGTTTATTTTTTGTTTGTTTCTGCTGCCGCCTATGTGTGGGTGTGGGTGTGTGGGTGTGTGGGTGTGTGTGGGCACTTAATGCGACTGCAACCTTGAAACGGTCTACAACCACTGCACATATGTATGCATTCTGACCCAATAGAAACCAATTTGCGAGAACAACAAGAACAATGGCAGCAACAGCCAAAAGGACATCAATCAGTGGCCAAGGGAAGGCGCACAAGGACCTGCTTTTGCAGCGTACCAACCTACAGTTGTGGTCAGCATAAGAGCTCAATTGAAAATTTAAAAGTTTTACATTGTTTTTTGAGTATTTTAAGCGGGTTGCTACTAAGATAGAAATGAGTAAATATCATGATATTGACATGAGCCAATTATATATGCAAACATCCATGCTTTCGATTTTAAATATCAGTTCGATAATAAATTTGTACTTTTTATTAAAACTCAATAACAATATAAATCTATTTGCAATTGATAATCTAATCTGCTGTTTGCAACTGTTCATATATGCATTTAGAGTAGTATGCAAAACTGTTTTGCCGTTGTGGCAGCTGGCATTGCAACGCCATTGTTTTTATCGCCGCTGTCGTCAGAGTTGCACCCACAACCGGAAAAAAGTGCACATCAATTATTTATATTGCATATTGCGCTTCGATTAGACTACATTCAATTGACATATTCAGGGCCGACCACCGATCCTTCGATGCACGAAGGGCCAAGTGGGCCAAGAACGCGGACAAGGACCCGTGCAATTGGGCTCTAATGGAAGACCCTGTGCCAGCCATCAGTTACCACACTTTCCCTTTTGTTCCGGACTCGCACTCGAAGTGAGCTTGTTATTGCTTTCAGCAAATATTTGTGGCAGGTGCTGTTGGTGGTGTTGGTGGTGCTGGTGGTGCTGGTGGTGCTGGTGGTAATGGTTCAAGTGGTTTGGTTGGGGCTTTCGCTGGGCGACAAAGAAGAAGAGTTGTCAAACCCTCTGCGTCATATGTCTTTCAGCATAAATGTCATTTCGATACTTTGCACAAAGGATTCTCGTTTGGATGCTTTTGTCGCATTTTTTATTTGCCATTGCCACCCTTTCCTCTATTTGCCTGGCTATGTGTGCTGGTATGTGTATTTGTGCTATTTGTATGTGTGCTATGTGTGCTGGCATGTGGGTTGTGTGTGGGTGTGGGTGTGGGTACGGGGGTGTCCTTGTCAGGTTCACGCATGAATTGCTACTTGCTGGCCAGGATTTCGCTGCATTGCAGGATGCGTAAATTGAATTTTGTGGTAAAGTGCAAATTGGCTAGTGCTTTGCACAAAGTCAACGATCGTGCTTTAGTGTGCAAAAGTTGATGCAGAATTTTCCGCAATTACAGGCAGTGTGAAATTTAAGACGCTCCTTGTCTGCAGCGTTGCATTCAATTTGGCGGCGTATTAAGTTTTCAAGCTGCAGCTTGAAACTTGATAAATAAATTACTTGGCAGTCCGACAGTCCAACAGTCCGGCCTTACACTTTGCACATTTTCCAGAATTATTGCAGTCAATTGACGCGCTCCGCTTGCAGAGACTCCAGACACTTGCATTCGCTGCGATTTGCAGTTTTCCCTCTGTTCATTGGGTCTGCTTTTTTATGCTTCCCCATCGTCTGCCTGCATTTTCCTCTTTGCTCTGCTATTTCCTCTTTTGCAATTGCAAGAAAATATTTTCATTTCTTAGCAGCTCTGGCTTGAGCTCTGTCCGTAGACTACAGGTTGATGCGTCACAGCGTGTGCCGTGACTGGCACCGGACTGGTTCGTCCTGGACTGGTGGACTGTGGAGCGGAGCCATCACTTGGCCGTACTTTATTGGCCTGGCAAAAGTTTTGTGCCGTCACTCGAGCCGTGGAGTCTGAGACGATTTAAGTTGCTGCCGCCGTGCTCAACTGCAGCTGCAGTTGTGTGAGCTAGTGCTCCTAAGGTACAGCTTTAGTGCTGCTAGATGAGCTCAGCCAGCTGGCTGAGTTTGAGTGACGGGAGCGGCTAATGCTAATGCGCCGTCTGAAGACTGAAGTCTGAAGTCAAATGACGGGGCCAATGGTCTGGCGCAATAGTTGCGCCATTGATTTAACTAAAAGAAAATTGATTTAATGCCATAATTCAGTGTCCGACCCGGCTAGAATGTGCCAACTGACTTTCAATCAAATTGACACATAATTCCTGATGGATTTAATCGTAATTGATGATGGATTGGGGCTCTCAAGCGGGACAACGTTGCGTATGCGTAACGTAGCACTTTTGGGCGTCGTTCCAGTCGTACCTAATGCCATGTAATTTATATTCGCTAAGCTTAATCAAACGATCAGCGCTGTACCACCTGGACCAGCTGATACAACTGGCAATGGTCTTTTCATTAAGTTGGCTCACATAAATCAATGTCAGGTGACGGGAACGGGGACGGAGATTTAGGATTTGGAACAGAGATGCAGACAAGGGAAGCCAAAGGAGCGCTGAATATCCCGCTGATATCGCACTGTGGTCTACATCAAAGCCTTGGCTTGGTCCGAGTATTTTTAATTTTAATCAAATGCATGACACAAACCCCCCTGTTCTTCACCCATTCCAATGCCCACTGCAAATGTCTGGCTGCCTTTTATTTGACTTGGCCATTTCAATTGCCGAGCAATTCCTTAATGGCTTACTTTCGCCCCCTTCCCTTTTGGCCACGCTGTGCTGTCCTTAGATGTAAATAAAAATGCATTGCGCTGCCATTTCCTGTGAAAGCCAAAAGCATTTGATGTAACTCATTTCAGCTTATGCAGCGGCCACGTGACGACAACATTTTCCACCACCGCCCCATTTCCGCCCCCCTCTCTCATTTGTAGCGCTATTTGTATTTGCATTTGTGTTTGTGTGCAGCATTTTTTTTATAACAGGTATTTGCAGTGCTCAGGGGTATATTTGTGCAAATTTGTGTGATGGCAAGAGGAAACAAATGCAGACCACATATGAAAATATCATATATCGAATTTTAATTCTATAATATAACCATCACAATCTGCTGCTCGAATTATAAAATAAACCATCGAAATGATTTGCTTTTATTTTGAGCTTTGCACCAAATATTAAGTTTCGATAACTTTATCAAAAAAAAAAGAAACACAAAACATTTATTAAAACACGATTTTCCCTATACAATGTAATACAATATTCACCACGTACAATGTATTCTCTTAATTTCTACATCTTTTTTTTTGTATTCTAGTTGCAATTAATACTGCGCAACGTTTTTTCCTGGGGTAACTCCATGTCGATACACTGGACCATATGATTATTTCTTTTTTAAATTGTTAGGCTTCCCTGTTTCTTTTTGTGTGTGGCACTGCATCGGCTTTTACATGTTTTTCTTCGCCAAAGCTGTGTGAAATCAATGGAAGCTGTTTCACTCAGCCGTCGCCAGGCATTCTGGTCCTGCTCTCTGTTGGAAAACTGACTCTCCCTCCCCCCAAATGGCCCCCAACTGGCCCCTTCATCGCCTGTGATTGCGCAAAGTGCGGCGTTGTCCTGCGAAAGCGTTTTATTTAAATATGTACGTGTGCACGCAAGTATATATACATATATATCGTATATATATATATATGCATATATATGTGCATATATGTGTTTACAGGAGCACAGCGGTGTGGTGGCAGGTAAACCGTAACGGTTTAAATCTGCTTGTCCAACACTCGGCTTCCGCCCTTCAGTCCTTTGGTCCTTCGGCACTTCAGCGGCCCCGTATTTGTGTCAGTTTCGTGCGGATCGCTTACAGTTGGCATAAAAAGGGATGCCAACAAAAACAGGAGCAGCAGCAGCAGCAGCAGCAGCGGCAGCAGGAGTGGCAGGAGCAGCAGGACATGTTAAAAACAGTTTTATGCACTGCCAGAACGAGTTGGAATAAAATAAATATGCTGGCTGGCTGACTGCCTCAGTGGGTGTGGCCCTTTTGGTTTCGTCCTGGAAAACGCAAAAGTGCCCACGCTTCAATGCGTGTGTCTGTCGCTTTACCCGGCCGAAATGCTTTAAAAAGTGATTTTTACAAGCCTGTGCTAAAAAGAAACGCAAAAAATTCGTCGTAAACTACAGTGAAAAAGTCAAAACGTTTTTGTTTTTTATTTTTCATTCCTTTGCCTTTCTTTGCCATCGCTGAATAGTCAAGTAAGCTAAGCCGACCTGAATTGAACTGAACTGAGCTGAACTGAACTGCCGATTTGCAATTTTCGGCTTTTGGGCCAAAAGGGCTTTGCAGCGGGTTAATGAATGAGCCGCAAACGGTGTGCTATATTTTTCTACCACGTTCGATTTTGTTTGTTTATGCTGCCTGCTCCGCCTGCAATTGATGGTGATTGAATTTTGTTTGATTGATCGTCGGATTGATTGAACGGGTTGCTGTTGGTCGATCCGCCATCCGATGATGGCGTTTGCACTACATACCGCTCTAGTGCCCTACGGTTAAAAACTAATAAAAAACTAACAGCAAAGCGGCGTAATTGAAAAGCGAAGTGGGTCGGCGGCGAGCACGGCCTAAAAACGAAGGAGGCACTGGGGAGGCGTTTTGGACCCAACTTCGGGGAATACACGCAATTACGCTAAAAGCAATTCCCGGCGAAAAACTCCAAAGAGTTAGCCGGCAAGTCAACCCTTAGCCTTTGGCTTACGAACACAGAGAGTGGGAGAGCTGAGAAAGAAAAACCAACAAACAAATACATTTGCCACCTCTAAGACAGGCCCACAAATTTTTATTTAAAGCACTTTACCAGGATCGAGTTTCCCACCTCTCCTACCTTTTCCTCTCACTTGCTTTTCCTATCTGTGTGTGTGTGTGTGTTGTTTGTGTGAGTCTGTCGTACAATCAACTTAAACTAAGATTACAAGCACCGCCCGCTAAGCTGCGGAAAAATGTGTGCCACCGACCAGCGAGCAGGAGCTTCAGGAGCTTCAGGAGCTCCACGAGTGGCAGGATGCGGCGGAGGAGTCCTTGTTGGTGGGGCGGGAAATCCGCAAAACCACTCACGGCTGGCAGACACACAAACAGACAGACTCCTGCATTCGCTGGCCCCCGAGGAGTACGCATGCTATTTGTATTTAAAATGGGATTTACCTGGGGTTTTGTCACTTCTTTTAGCGGCGCTTTTAATTTGATTTAATGCGTCTACGCGTGCCGCGTCTGTGCCACAAAAAAAAAAAACAACAAAAAAACAAAAAATAAGGAAAAACAACGAAGAAACCAACGTCGCATCCTTTCTGCCGCCGACTGAAGGCAAGGACTCTAGAAAGTGGGGAAAAGCGTGCTACGCCTACTTTGGTTGCTCTCGTTTTTTGGCCATTTGTGAGAATTAAGTTTGGTAGAGCCGCCACCGGGAATGCCACCTCAAATGCCCCAGTGAATTGGGCAAGTGAAAACTTGTGTTGCCGAAAACTTGCCGTGCGCCATGAAACTATGTACAAACTCAATTGCAAATGTATGCCAGCCAGCACGTTGTTTTGTGAGGGGGGTTAAAATGCAAATTAATTTTCCGCAGGCCTTTTGCTGCGGTGCCCATTAAATATGAGCGCTCTGCATTTCGCAGCCCGTTTCGTTGCCTTGGCCTCCATTTTTGGTTTATGTAAATCTCGTTGAATCCGCCGTGGCTTCATCTCCAGACAGTTTTCCAAACCGGCGACCGACTCTGCTCTGCGCTGCACATCAAAGACGTCCCAGGAACATTTTCGCTAGCGGCTAGACTTTGAACTCGCTGCTGAAGGAATGAAGGAAGGAATGGATTTTCAGGGGGATGGGGGGGGGGCGGCGTTTAGAGTTTAAAGTCTGGAGTCCTTGCCCAAGGCGCAACCGCAATTAAAACAGATTTCTTGTTTACGATGTCCTTGGCGAATTTGTAAATCAATTCTATGCGTATTTTAAGCAATTAATTTTCCTGAATTTTAATTGACTTTACCATCTGCCCCAGCGTCTTTTGGCCTCACTGTTTGCTTGTTTATTTACTTGTTCCCAACCCCCCCCCAAACTTTCTCCTACAGACAGGCAACAAAATTGGAAAGCCGTTGTTGTTATCTGTATATGTTTCCTTTTGCGGTTAGGCCAAATTGATTTTAGAGCTAAGCAGAGTGCATGTGTACTTAGGTCACTTATGTTGGTAGTTGCTTCTAATCCCCCTTCAACTTGTCAGCTTCCGGAATTTTGGCTTGCAGCAGTGACCACAGAAGTAGCTGGGAAAGGAATTTTTTATTTGGCCCAAGGAAAAGAATTAATGGAAAATAATTAAACTAATAGCGCACTAAATTTGACAGAGTTATTTTCTGCAATGCTGCAAATTACTATTGGATTCTTTACTTTGTGCAATAATTATTTCTATGTCAATCTGTCATCAAGGTTCAGTTGATTGACAAAGGTAACCACCGAAAACGCCAGCTTAGCCACCTGATAAATACAAATATATTAATAATGCTTTTAATTTGTAAAACTTTAAGGAATTTACCTTAATATTCGACCGTGTGGAGATGGGAAAAACAGAGCCGGCTGTAAAAGCAATTGATTTTTGGGAGCTCTTCAGGAAATAAATTAGTGTGGATTTGTAACTGCGACTAGAATGAATCCAGTTGGAATGGAATATGGCCGAAACTAGAAGTTCACAATCCGTTTTGAGCAGATCACACACAAAGCAAAATGGAAATGTCTGCACCATTAGACCATTGATATAGGCAACTGTGGCCAATCCGGTCCAGATGTCCGAAAAGAAGAGCAAATTGATCATGGAAAGGCCAAGGCAAATTCCGATCAAGAGGAATTGGATGAAGATTGTGCGTGAGATCGCTGGTCGTATTGCTGCAGCATACCTGAAAATAAATATTCTTATACAAATTGTTTCTTGAAATAATTCTAATTTTTATCTACTCAATAATGAGCTTATGATCCTTGATGCACTTAATCAAATCTTGCTCGTTTTCAGCATCGCTTTTTCCGGGCTCGGTGCAAAGTTTCTCCACCCTCAGGCGCAAAAGTTTGATGTGAACTCTCAGGATCAGACCATATATCAGTGGATATATGTCGCTCATTAGGGATTGGGTCACAGCAAATAGCATGAGTGCTGTCTCGTTGAGGGCAGCGTTCCAAAAACTGGAGCGACTTGCTCGCCAATCTACAAACGGATTATAGATGCGCCATGGCAACTTTCCACTTAGGGCGGCCGATAGAAAAGTTGAAATAGTGTACGCGGTATAGATGAACTGGTAAATAAGGTAGGCCTTGTTGCAAGAGACCACACATCGATGCACCTCCACTCGCTCCTCCAGAGTAGTGCAACGTTTGTCCATTTCGCTCATTAGCTTTTTGGCCTTGTAAAATCCCGAAATATATACATTGAAGAATATAACCTTGAATGGCATTCCCAGTGAATTGAAAAATAATTGCAAAACTGTCAGCAGTTCATTCGGCGTGAATGTGTTTATATCTTTCTTGCAACTAATGATGATTCCGATGGGCAAGTATACTGCACACCAAGCAAAAAGCAAACTGGATGTTATGTAGTAAAGAATCTTATAGGTTGCTGGACTTTGCCATCCCATGCAGAACATTGCATATTCGAAATATCTAAATGCGTCTGGAGAGCCTAAGAGGTTCTTCGGATTCGGTTTTCGCAGATAGTTAAACAACATTGTTGCACTTCTCGGTCTCGATGTCTGTTCTAAACTGTAGGGGGTTATTTTGGACCTACTGTATTTATACTACCAATTTCAATTAAGAAATTACCCAAAACACACCCAAAATAAGAAGTGCTTCATCTAAAATGCAAATTTGATTTGCAATGGCTACCAAAATCATATTTTGTTTTTGAACCCTGTAATCTGGGGTAATCACTGAAAATTTTGAATTTCTAAGGCTGTAATTATCTCCAATAGTCCTGAGCACACACCATATGTGAACTTGAAAGGTGGTCCGAAAGAGTAGGCAAAGTGCGGTAAAACATTTATTATAGATTACTGGCATTAAAGATTTCATATCCATAATAAAGCTGCTTATAATGCTGATTTCCATATAGGAAACGCACCATGCATTTATGAGTAAATTGTGAATGAAATGGTACTTTTCCCGTAGTTTCCGGCCATCAAAAATGTTTCATATTCAAACTTCTGAAATTTGCCATTGAAAGAAAGATCCTTTTTTTCGGTCTTTGATTTCAACTAGTTTGGCTTAAATTTTTATTCAACAGGACAAATAATTTCTAATTTTAACAATTAAATGTGATGTTCTTAGAGTATAATGAATAAAACAATTGATTTTATAGTTTTTACAATATCATTGCTGCCAATTTATGTCTTATGTTCTAATTTTTTGCTAATCGTTCAGTAATGTTTAGATGGTTCACAAAAGTAACCACAGAAAAAGCCAACTTAGCCACCTGAAATATTAAATAGTTTTACAGCTGGGAAAGGTATTTTATTTAATACAATACTATATACATGTGTACCTACCTGAATATTTGAACTGGTGGATATCGGGAAAACTGAGCCAGCTGTAAAAGCAATCGGGTTTTGGCAGTTCTGCAAGAAGAAAATCAGCGAAAGTTTATATTTCCGGCTGGTGTTCAGCCAATTGGAGTGAAATATGGCCATCTCGAAATGAGCACAGTCCGACTTAATGAGATCACATACAAAACAGAACGGAAACGTTTGGATTATCAGTCCATTGATATAAACAACTGTAGCCAAACCAGCCCAAAAGTCTGCAAAGAAAACCACATTTATTATGGACAAGCCCAAAGAAACGCCAATTAGAAGGAATTGTGTGAAGATAGTGCGGGCGATGATTGGATGTATCAACTTGGCAAATCTGAAATAATGGCAAGCATTTAAAAATATGTTTTTTCCTATCATAAATCGTTATATTTACTCTTGTATCAATTGGTGATCTTTGATACATTCAACCAAATCTTCCTGATTTTCTTCATCGTTTTTTTCGGGATTCGAGCACAATTTTTCGACCCTTTGCTTTAGTAGTTGGATATGGGCTCTCAACATAAGTCCATAGATAAGCGGATAAAAGTCGGTCAAAAGAGCTTGTGAGACGGAAAACATCATGAGAAGCATCTCATTGAGGATTGCCTTCCAGAAGTTTTGTCTACTTTCGCGCCAATCGACAAATGGATTGTAGATGCGCCACGGCGGCACTTCCGAAATGGCGGCCGATAGGAATGTGAATAAAATGTAGGATATATAAAAGCACTGATAGATGAGGTAAGCCCCATTGCAGCGAACCACCCATCGATGGACCACAATGCGTTCCCCAATATCAGTGCATCGTTTGTCCATTTCGCCCAGCAGACTACGGGCTTTAAGAAATCGCCAAAAATGCATCTTACAGAACAAGACCTTAATGGGTGTACCGAACGAGTTGAAAAAGAGCTGCAGAACAGTTAGGAGTTCGCTGGGATTGAAGGTATTGATGTCCTTAACACAAGTAATGATAATTCCAATGGGCAGATAGGCAGGGCACCAGGCCATAAGTATGCCAGCTATTATGTGGTACAACAACTTGTTCTTTGCAGGAGCCAACCATCCCATCCAATACATGCCATACTCAAAGTAGCGCAATGCGTCTGGCGAAGTCAGTAGATCCTGTGGGATGGGTTTTCGCAAGTACCTAAACAACATTGCTTTACTTGTCTGTCTACCAATCTGACATAAACTGCTGAAGAATGCTCGACAAGCGCTTTTATATTGAAAGGCGATTGCAATTTATTTTATTTTTCCCATAAGACTCTTAGGCAAATCGTTCCCACGATTCCCACTGGCTACGCACAATAATCAATTATTGCCTAACTATCGGTTGCTTTGTGACCGCAACAACAGATGTTATTTTGTTGAATTGCTGATACTGTAATCACCTGCAATGCGCTGCCCAGCTTGAATTTCTAATTTGTTTTGCTTTCCACACTTTTTCCCCCCCAGGGTATTCCATATCATTAAGTAGGCAACAGTTTTACCCGCAATCGGACTTTCAGCTCTGGCCGGCCATACAGATGTAAATGTCTTTGCCGCATGATTAATATATGTCTATGTGCTTTTATCATATATGTACAATTGTATGTGTGGCTACACATTGCGTAGCCGACATGTGGGCCATGCTGCACAACTACCAAGGCCGAGGAGTCCCGCGATTTCCCAGTCTATTGTCTGTCTGACTGGCGTTGTCGGCAGACGCGTGTGTTCGAGTTAATTTATAGACTTATCAACACTTAATCACCGGAAAAATGGCATGGCGCATGTGTAAACCGCACACAGTGCCACGCATGTTGATTATGCCCGATGTCTTATGGCCGTATTTCACCCGGAGACGAAGTCAGATTCAGAGTCAGAGTCAAAGGCAGAGTCAGAGTCAGAGCCAGAAAGACAGTGGAACACACAGAGGCTTAATAGTTGTTAGTTAGTTGTGCGTGCGGACTGTTGCCTTACACTGTGCGTTACACATTTGCCTGTAATTTATACTTTATAGCCTGGCCAGATATGAAAAGTCTCTCGCACACACGCACACTCGCACACTATATGTGGCTATATTTTTTGCAGGCTCTGTTCAACATGTTGACTTTTATGCCATTTTCTGCGGTTTCCAAGTCAACTGTGGTCAGACGCTGGGCCCTGATATTTATGCGTGCATATAAATAAAAAGGTCTCTGACTTTTCCACATATTGCGTATAAAGTTGGGAGCTGAAAAAGCGAGGCTTATGTTATTAGATTTACTGCCGCCAGAGGGCGCTACACTGATGCTGATGCTGATGCGACGGCCATAAAACGGCTGACATTCAAATAAACCCCGCAAAGAGTTGAATGCATAATTAAAGGCGAACACACCAATCATTTTTTGGCTGGATCTTCGCCAGTTGATTAAACTGACTTCGCCAGCCATTCAATAGGCCGTGGAAATTGGCCGGGACAATTGTTAACCATTTGAGCGGCATATACAGCGTATATGAGCCACGTTTGCTGATTCCAAACACACTCTGCCCCTATTCCTCTAATGATTGCAACAACGTGACGCATCAACATTTTCCATCTGTTTGGTGTATTTCTTTTTTTTTATTTTCTCTTCTTGATCTGAGCTTTATTGTTTGGGCCATTTGGGCCATATGTGCGTGCGTACATGCGAGTTGGCTAAGTGAAAGGCGCCGCCTGATGAAGTATTGTTTCTGGATCATAAACTGATTTGCTTAAAAGCGAGTGTGTTTTTGCCTACGTGTTCAGCATTCTATGCCTACGCCTACTGTATCTATAGATTTGACTGGCGGGCACCTTATTACATTTTTTCTTCTTTTTATCCTAAACGTGTGCTAATTGGTTTTTGTGCAGCACAACCTCATAACGAGAGTCCACTCATCCGAAAGAGCCGAGTTATGGGCCTCGGTTTAGCCCGCCAGCCAGAGCCATTAAAAATTGATTTATTTTTAATTATCAGTGACGTGCGGCGCAATAATAAATAAACGTGAAAATTTATTGCAACGTCAAAAGCGACGGCCTGCAAAACGTCGACCTCAACAATGGCGTGTGTGTATACGAATATTTGTACATATATCCACATGCCCATGTAGCCGCATATATGTATGTTTTAGGCTATTCGCAAAATATTTTGAATGCTGGAATGGAAATGTGGGCGGTGGCCGGTGGACTGGGCGGGGCGGTACAACTGAGCGTTGAGCTCACTGCAACAAGCAGGTTGCTGGCATATTTTACAAACACTTTGCTAATGTTGGCGCTTGTCTAACATATTTTTAGTTGCTCCCGATGATAGTGATGATGATGATGTTGTATGGAGTGGCTAGTGCTGCCTTTGCTGTTTCTGCAGCTCCTATTATAATTATTATTATTATTGCAGCTGTCGCTCATGAAAGGCAAAATTGCGTGGAAAATGCTGTAAAAATTCTATTATCACAGGCCAACGGCGCGCGCGGGCCGTTTGACAACCGCTCGACCAACAACATTGTCACCGGGAACATTTTACTAATTTATTAACTAAACCAATGCCGCTGGACGAATGCAGAATGCGAAATGCAGAAAATGAGGCAAATATTTGCCGGACTGCTGGCAACCGCATTTTGCTAATTTGAGCCATCGGCTTGTGCTCCTTGTGCGCTCTGTTTGAAATTGAATTTTCGTGAAATTTGAGATTTCTAATGCCCGTTTACCCCACCGTTTACCGCCGCAGTGCTTCCATTAAAATGGCTCGTTTTTGGCCATTTGCAATTGCAATCTAGTACGAAGGACCGCACCCATTGTGGTTGCCCCCTTTTTGTGGCCTGACGCGTTTAATGAATTTTTCATGTCATCAACGTGGTACCATTGACCAATGCCCACTTTCAATTATTCACCATTCACCTCGCCATTCATTCTCCCCATTCAACTGTACTTACCGCATGCCCATTCAAATCAATTTTTGATTTGGCAGATTTACATTCTTTATTCATACGGCCAAGGCAAATGCTGTTTTTATTTGCGAAAAATTGTAAATTTATTTGGTAGATGGGCAGGAAATATTTTGTTTTTAATTCATCCACGGCATGCTGTGTAGTAGTAGGGTATGCAAGTTTGGGTTATTATGACGCGGAAGTATTATATGTAGTATAGCAATTATGACAAACGTTCTAAAAAAAAAATGCCAATAAATGAATCAGCCTCGCAGATCTCGAGCTTAACAGGCGAATAACGAATACCTATTGAGAAGCGGTACTACAAAATGTGTATTTAAAAAACAGCAATGGCGGAATAAAGTCGAGACTCTCGATTGGAGTGCATTTATTCACTATTTGTTCGCAGCTATCTGTAGTAAATATCATTCGCTGATGAGCGACGCACAGCGAGGCAATATATTTTATTCACATGCCAGTTTTTGCTGCGATGCGGTAATTGATACGCTAAACTGCATAACGCAGATTATGACGTTAACATGGAAACACTAAAATGAATCGCTAGCACTGAATGGTCAGTCGAATGAATGGAAAATGGTTGGAAAATGGTAGGGAAATGGTTGGGAAATGGACGGAAGAAGCGGGAAAATAAAATGCGCGGAGCAACAAAGGAAGCATTTAAATATTCAATGGAAGAAAAAAGGAACTATGATGATTATTATTATTATTGTAATTCGTATTAAATTTGCATGCTATCATGTTGCTATGCATTTGTTGAAATTTAATTATTCACATTATCTACTAATTTTTTAAATAATTCTGTTTATTTTATGCTCTTTTTGCTGGCGCTGTGGAATTTAATATTTCAACTGCCGCATATGCATATGTAGGTGATAGTAAAATGTGTGAGCGGCGTGTAAAAAGTTTGAAAAGCAATTTAAAAATGAAATTTATGAATCGAGCGTAGAAATGGCAATTGCTTTCTATGGCCAGAAGGTAATTAGAATTCATGACACGCCTATGAAATATCACACATACGCAGTGTGGCAAAGATTTCCTACTTTCTCCTTCTACTTCTTCTCCTCCTTCTTGTGCGCTCACCCCCTTTTGATTTACGATTTTCGAATACACACACGCAGGCACACACACACACACACTTAAAACGGAACAAACGGCAATGCAAAGTAATTTATGACAATTTCTTGGCCACAAAAACTGCGAATTGCAATCAAAGCCAAAAACGGCTAAGACCCGGCCAGAAGCTCATATAAATGTCATCCGGGCTAACGATGGATGCGCTCCAGCCGGGAGCAGCTCTGCAGATGCATTAGTTGGCCACTTGGATTGCTCTTCATATCTACGGCTTCATCTCGGGCTTCTACTCCTGCTCCTGCTTGAGCTCCTTTTTCCCCACCACATTCTTGGAGTCCTTTCAGGCTAGCACAAAGCTCGAATCCAATGAACTTTTGCATATAAAATGGTTTCGCTATGTAGGTTGCGCCGTGTTTTTTAATGGCGTGAAGTCAGCGGCGCGTAAATAATAAAAAAAAAAAAAAATACATAAAACACAGAACGTAGAACGTGGAAACATCATGAGGCATCTTAATAAATTACTTTGGGGATTTTGGTGCACAATTTTTAATATTGCCAGGCCGTCGCCCAGACAGCCACATCGTTGATATAGCGCCGGGGGCCAAAAACACACCCCCGCCGCCAGCGAGGGGTTAAAAGGGCTACGATTGCTACTGCGACTGCGACGCTGCCGGGGAGGTGTGTTTTCACACCCGACAGTTGCTTGACATTTCGAGTTTAATGAAATTTATGCAATTTTTCTTATTTGCCAAATGCACTGCGGCATTCGCAGCTCGCCCGCGGCGTCAGCAACACGCCAAAGTGCAATGCATCAAGCGGGTGCACTTTATAAGGGGCACAACTGCCACTGCAGCTGGGTGGTGATAGTGTTGGTGTTGGTGTTGGTGTTGAGCTGCTTAGATATATAGACGGCTGCCTGACAGCTCCCGTTATATGTGCACTGCGGGAAAAGGGGCGTGCGAAGTCCAGGGAATTGCTTGTAATCAGTAGTCGAGGGGTGCAGTTTTCATTTAGCTATACCTTACATATCTATCACCTGCTTATTTATAATTTGCTTACATTTGATCTCACAAAAGGTGTTGAAATCAAAGTTTCCTTACCACAATATTTTGCCAGTGCCATTGCCATGTGTGACTCATCATTCGCAGAAGTGGGGATAAACTATTTGCACAACACTCATATCGCCGGTAAAGTTTTCCATTGTTTGGCTCGCGAGAAATAATTCAATTTAGGCATGAAACTCAATACGTTGGCTTCCATTTTCCCTTCTCGCCGAAAAGAGAGGATTGTCCAAGTTAGTTAGTTGGCGGTAGCAACTTTCGTGGTGGGTTGAATTTAAAGCATAAGTACGTACTTGTTGCCAAAGTTCATAAAGGTGGCCTCCGTGCCTAATGATGATTATTTCTAGTTCATTTTCATTTAGCGCCATTCCCGACAATAAGGGCCTGGAAATGTGGTGGGTGGGATTGGGGCGTTAGATGGCCCGACGACATTATATTTTCATTGTTGGTCAGCCAAGCGCGAAGACTTTGGGGGGCAAAGAGGAGAATGGAGAAAGGAGCGAGCTGTTTCCTCAGCTCAATCCCGCTGCCTCTATTTTCTGGCTTATGCTTTCAACGGATTTTGGCTTGGCTGCCGCACAAAATGAAACAAAATGTCGTCAGAGTGTCATTTGGCTTCGAAAGGACGACCGGCAGAGGGACCAAGGACCAGGGACCAAGGACCAAGGACCATGGACCTGTAGCAGGAAAGAAGGGAAATGCTGCAGCTTTGCTTTCAGCTAACGGTGGGGGATATCGGCGGACATAGAAGCGCCTAATGTGCTCCGAGCTGCTAAAGACTCGGCAGTCGAGTTAATGAAACCAATAAATTAATTTTAATGATTGCATACAACCACACTCACTCACACATACAGAGCCGAATATAGACACACACACATACACACAGGATACAGGATACATTGAAGCGTGCAGTTTGCTGCGTCAGGACCTTCCACTTTTCCTTCTCTCTCCTTCTTTCACTGGGCGTGGCACTCGCCATAAGTAATTGACAAAATCTTAATTAGTCCTTGGCATGTCCATTGAATGGCTTCTGTTGGTTGTCGAGTTTAATTAGCGTTAAATATTTGCAGCGTCTTGAGTTTAATCAAATTAAAAATACCATCCTCTCGCCAAGTAAAAATCAATGCCCTCGCACGCTAGACCGCTAATCAATTAGTTGTTTAATCAAATTTTCATGAACTTTCCGGTGGCTTTCCGACTACCGGAGGCCAATTAAAAAGCCTATTTCGATTGTTTGCCAGTGTGTCAACTTAATCATTTCAGCGCATTATCTTCTCCCCACGTACACATCGATGCTGCCACACACATATGTACATATGTTCATATCCTGGCCGTTATCCTAGCCGGGGGCGGGCAGTCCTCGATGCGATCCAGAGTGTTGCTTGCATGGAAAACAAACCGTAATCAGTTGAAGAGCCGAGTGCGCTCAAGAATTTCCACTTGCACTTGCCAACGGCCACTTGGAGCTATAAACTGTGAAGAGCTCTTCCGGCTACCAGCAGTCGGCATCCGGACACCGATGAGGATCCGGATGAGCATGAGCATGGGGATAGGGCAGCTGCCCCATCGAGTGTCCTTGAAATCGAATACAGATGCAGCAGCTGCTCTTCGTCCTGCTGCACAGAGGGAAAATCAAATTGTCTAATTCTTTGGTGGAAATCGATGGGTTGAATAAACTAAATTGATATTTTAAAGAAATAAATGAATTTCGCTTGAAAAACATTATTTATAAAATTTTTATATATTCAGTTTGAAGCCTAAGCACATTTAAAACTTCTAACTACAGCTGCTAGTTAATGTGCTCAGTGTAAGTCCGTGTTTGTGTACAAGTACCTAGTCTACTTTACTCTATGCAACTGTCGAAAAACTGTGCATAATTCGCAGAGGAAGTGCATCGACATTTATGTGTCAGGACGAGGTTGGTTTAATTAAAGTTTAACTTCAGCTGGTCGGGAGATAAATGCGATCCGGATTGTCCTGGCAACCTAGCAACCTTTGGCCCGCTTATCGAGCAGGCAAACACTTTGGTACCTTTTCGCTACTCTTGTACTGCTGTACTGTTGCTATAGATATCAGATACTGATGAATTCATCTCTGGGTCAAAAGCTTTGCGTTGTCAAAGTGTCAAAGTGTAATCATGCTTTGTGCGAAAGGCTTAAATTAAATTAATTGACGGCCACTTGAAGTAAATTAAACTGGGCCCGAAACGCGTGTATTTCAGCTGTTGTTACTGCTGTTGCCTTTTTCACGTTTTCCCTTCAGTCCTGTGGCCATTAAAGAGATTACAAAAGGGTCAAAAGGATCGCTGCGATTGCTCATAATTGCGCGACGCCTGCGGCCATCGAATGTCCTTAACTCCCGTTTCAGATTTTTTTTGTTCAGTTCCTTGTCCTTGTTGCAAAAGTGTCATTTGCGTTGACTACCGAACGAGAGAGATGGCAGATACTGTGTCAGAGCATTTGGATGGCAAACTAATTAAATTTTGCCAGCCTGAGTCGGCGTTGGCGGATATGGGTAGCCAAATTGGCGCCGCAAATTGGTAATTACCCCGGCTGAAGTGCATGTCAAACACGTAAAAAGGCAACGGAGTGCGGCAAAGAAAGCTAACGCTTTCTAGCTGCCAGCAATTGTCTCTGAACAATGTGCAATTAGCCAACGACAACTGAAACTGCAGCAGCATCTACAAATATAATTACACTGCTCATAAAAAAAAAACAAGTAATTGCTCTCATTACATGATTGAAGAGAATAATTTAGCGAGACTTGAATCATTACAATTTTCACAGAAATTAAGCTTCTGCACTATTATCGTTTTAAGATATTTTTCTGATACAGTTGAATGTTTAAGGAATTGTTCTCTCTGTACTTACACACATACAGTTGCATCCACATTCCACTGTGGCGATGACAATCAAGCAGCCACGCAAAGCAGCTGACGACGCGTGTCCTGAGTGTCCTTGTTGTCGCTGTGTGTGTGTGTGTGTGTGTATGAGCCTGTGTGCGGATAGCCTTTGGTCGCCTTGTGGGCGGGTGGGCGTGGTCAGCTGCAGTTGAGCTGCCTAATTACTTGTAAGTTGGTGAATTTGCGGCATGGCGTTTTCGGGGGCCCGGCAACTAAATTGAATTTGACGTGGCAGCAAGCGGTCAATTGCTAACGAGTCGCACCGCCATCCTGCACCACCAAATGTGGACCAGCACCGCCAGAAGGTTACACAAACGGACGGACAGACTAACGGACGGACAGACAAACGGATGACGTCGCGTGTCCGTCGTTTCCGGTTTCCTGAGCCAGCGCAACTTGCTGATTGCCGGCGTGTAATTATTTTTTAAGCACTTTGTCTGCCCGAGAAATTAGACCTAGCTAAGCCAATCTCTTTTATTTCATTTCGGTTATTTTTTTTTTTTTGTGTTGGTTCCCTTTTCTTTTTGTTGTGCATTTGAATAGCGCTGGCAGTTGAGTGGGTCCAAAAGGATCTGGCAGTGGGATTTGGCTTTTGGGTCACACACGACGGTCGGGAATCCTTGGCGCGTATATCCTCTTGTTGCTCGGATTTCATTTTTCGGTTGCTTTGTCCAATTAGCAACTGTTTCGGGGGCTACGATTTCATTTCTTTTATTGTGCTCGTTATCCTTTTTATTTTGTTTCGCTGTTGCTGTTGTTGTCGCTGTCGCGGTCTGCGCTTCGGTTTCAACTTGTGCAAATTTGATATCCTTGTTACGGCAAATTGTTGTGCAATTATTCTGGACTCGCTTCCCCGTCTGTCTGCACCCCTGCCTGCCACTTTTCAACCACCTTAATTCAAGTCGAATCTATTCGAATCGTAACGAAACGTATCGACGGTTATTTATATGCTCCACAAAACGTCACAGTGCCCCCCTCATTGTCATTGTCCTGCGCCAATATTGTCGCCCTTTCGATTATTTATGATCTTTACTTTCCAGCGAGTGCTCCCCACGGGCCTGTGGCCAAGTTTTAGTAGTCATCGTCCTCGGCTCGGTAATAAATTTATGCTTTTTTATTTCCTCCTGTCATAATTTTACCCTCAAACGCACACACACACATACTCACATATATAGAAGAGTATGCATGCTCCAAGGACGAGATGAAGGGTGGCGATAGCAAAATACTTGAGCCTTTTTTTCTTACATTCTCGAGTTCCGCCCTCTGGGTCTGCTTACCCCATTCAGGACTCTGGTCACCCCTCCACCACTCTCAGTCTGCGTAGAAATTTTCCAATTGATAAATTATTTTATGGCAAATACACAAATTTTCTCATACGCACCCGACTCTTAACTCTTTTGCGTGTGGTTCCGGTTGTTGCTTTTGTGGCCTGGTTTTTCGATTTTCATTTGGTGGCCAAGCCAGGATACTTGAACTCGTATCCTTGTGTCCTGCACATAAAAGCCGTATATTCGTATTGCTTTGGGTACGTAATATCCTTGTGTATTTTTGCGTATTTCCTGTCCAAGCTTCTTGACCATTGCTCGTCTGCTCGTCATCATCATTTTCCCCGGCTGCTCCTTTATTTTTTGCTGTCGTTTTTTTTTGGTTGTTCGGCCTGGTCCAAACACATGAAATCAATCATCTTTCTTCTGGGCCTTCTTTATCAATATTTTTTGCGATGGCTTTCATCATCAAAAATTTGTTGCTTCGCTTGTTTTTTGCTAGCTATCCTGGCTATCTGGCCACAGTCTTTTGCCGAAAGGAAAACAAATTCGAGTCGATTTATAAAGCATTTAAGTTGCTTTTCCTTTCACTTTGTGCGACGACGACGGCGACGACGGCGACGACGACTCCGGTTCCTTATAAATATGCTACATTTATTTTAATAGAATTGTTTATGAGCCCCATATTGGCATCGCCGGCATTCATTCGGCCTTATTGTACTCCATTTTGCGGGTTCCAGCCAGTGCAACTGCCAAAACATGTTAAGTATAGAGATTGTAATGGAAATGCAAAAGAAAAAAACGAAACGCTGGCGAGATTCACACACACGGGGATATGGTGGAAAAAACCGCGCCAAATCAAAGACAACAAATCCAAAATGCGCACACAATATTTTTCGGGATTATTTCAGTTGGCTTGCTGTCACTGCCAGTGGAGTGGAGTGAGCAGGAGTTAAGGGGGCCAAAGTCCTGCTCCTGTGCACTATCCTGCGGAGACTAAAAGTTCGGGCTTGGATCCAAATTTCTGTTAATTTGGCAGCTTGTCCTGCGTTGGCATTTTGTTTTTTTTGCCTGCCGGCCTGCCTGCCGTCGTTTATATTTTTTTACGCTCTGCTTGAGTTTTATTCGCCTATGGAAAAAACGTCACTGAAGACTCGAATATATACGAATGTTCGTATGTGCACTGAAAAAAGTGCGTTTTTTTCTTGTGCACATTAAAAAATTAATTTACACTTTGGTTTGGCTCAAATCAAAGCACTCATAAATGGTGGGGTGTAAAAAGTATCTAACAAATAGTTGTTGAGTTTTATGTATTTTAAATCTTTCCAGATCTTTGAGAACTGCTTAGTGCATTACCAAATCAATGCTATTTTTTGGTATGCATATATTGTTAAAGGTCCTGTTTTATTTCGAGTGTACCAGGGTATCTCGCTCTTGGTCGCCTGTATTCTGTGTGCAGATATGCAAAACGCTGTGCGCACATAAATTTTAGTGTTGGGCCACGCTTATTTGCATAGGAATTATGTATTTGGGCACGGCGGCTTAGCTGCATTACACAGGACACCCGGCATATAGATCCCTACAAACATACATACTCCACGACACACTCGCACACACACACACACACACAAAGACACGCACACACGAAGGACTCTCTGTGGTCATGCAGAAAACTAACGCATATCGTTTTCCTTGTATTTTGCAGCTATAAATTTACAAACGCCCCAGGAAAATGCATTGCAGCAAAACAAGCAATTAAAGCAGTGCAGCCCCGCAACCACGAACCGAACCTGTAGTACTGTATCCCAGTATCCTGGTAGCGTCGTATCCTGCCGCCGCCTGCTGTGCTAAAAACCTATTTTGAATAATTAAAATTCCGTAAGTGCTGCAGTCGAAGACGTCGACAAAGGCGAGTGCTTGTGCAAGTTCTGGAGCGAAGTGAAAGCAGAAGAAATCGCAGGACAACGGCAAGGAGCTACCATTGCTCGCAAAACACAATCTGCGGCCTGCAAATTCGTGTGCAGCAATGAAATAATTAATTCAATGCACCTGACTAAGTCGCCGAACAGAAGTAGCAGCAGCAGTAGCAACAGCAGCAGCACCAGCAGCAGTAGAATTGCTTACAAATTCGAGTGCCACAGCAACAGCAAGCAGAACAGCAACACCGGCAAAATGGCCGCAGAAGCGAGGACAATTAGCCAGCCAGGACATATCCGCGATCGCCGGGTGAGGAGTCTGCCCCACATCCTGCTCCTGGCCATCGCAGTGGTGTCCCTGCACTTCGAGAGCGGTAAGTTGAGAACAAGATTGATATCACTCCATTCTATGCAGCTAGTGCTGCCTACTTGGCTATCTTAAAGCTAAATGATAAATGTGTAAACATAATATTTTAGCGTGTCATATACTCAGATTCTATATGATAAATAGTCGAGGCAATCTAGCTATGCTTTGCAGTCTGTTTCTTCCTCTGTCCGTTAGTTTGTCCGTCCGTATGAGCATCGTGATCTCTGTAACTTTAAGAGCAAGTAATATATAAGCTTACCTTATATCACGCAGTTTCTTCATCACCATGCATAATTCTTGGCTTTGAAATTTGCAGCCAGCCATAATTGGCACCACTGATCCCAGGTTGGCGGGCTGGGCCCTTGGCAATTGCAAATTCAATCGCGTGCAAGAGGGCCAAGTCAATCAGCTTGCGCGGCCGCAAAGCCATTCAATTGACAAAGCCACAAATTGCGGGGCAACGGATGCATAAGTTGGGGGAAAGGGCAATGCTCGATGACGGAGCTTTGTCGGCCGGCGAATTAATCTCACGGATGAATATTTCAAAGCGAAACTTGAGCAATTAATTTCGCTAATTGCTTTTCTTCGCCACGTTTTTGTCTCAGGACCAGTCGCGGCGATTCGGCGAGTCTCAGGACTTTTTGCATTTAAATTTGCCCCGCAGTGGGTGCATTTCAAGGACTCAACTTTTGCCTGTGCATAAACTCAATCTGGCATTTATGCGAATGTCCACGGAATCAAATAAGAGTAATGACATTGCCAGCCAAAGGAGCCTGTGATCCTGGGAGCAGGAAGCAGGCACCAGGCACCAGGCAGCGTGGAGCAGTGGAGGCAGAGAAACCTTTAGCGTCTTGGGATCTGGCCGAGTTCCTTGACAGAGAATCTAGGGATGCGGCGGTGCAATGTCCTTTGGCTACTCAAACATTCCAGTGGCTATTAGTATTCATATCTTGACTGAACTAAACTGAAAGCTTAAATTCCTCTGGCCATTCGCTCCTACTACAGTTCCCCCTTCGTCCTTTTCGTCCTGCTGCAAAGGGACTGGTTTTTGGGATTCCGTTTTTATCTGCCAACGTTTGCATGAATTTTCATTTCGTGCTAGAATTGTTGAAAAAGATGCAATTAAATTTTAGGACCAGGGGTGTCGGTTGGAGAAGAGCACAAAAAATGGGAAGGAGATGTAGATGGACGTGGTCATGGACTTCGAGACGAATGCGGGAATCGAAAAACGAGTCAACTATAAAGTGCACATATATATGTATATACGTAATATCTATATAAATATATAGAGCGTGAGAGCAAAAGAAAAAAAAGAAGCTCAGCACGAATTTTCCAAGTCCCTGACAGTGTCTCAGCGAACGGACACTCGCCTGAATTTTCCTTCTGGTGCGGTTGCAGCTGCCGTCAGTGGCAAGAACGCATTATTAATTTATTTTTCAACTTGTTAGATGAATAAGCAAAGAGCAAAAATGCTCCTCTATTGCTGCTTTGCTGCTTTGAATGCATCCAAGCAAAATTTCCCAATTTAAACGTCGTCGTCGTCGTCGCCTCCTCGTCTCGTAGTCCTGGTTCGAATCCCTGAATCCTCGATGCAGTTGGCTGAACAGCAGCGGTTCATTGTCAGGTCATTTTGCATGCAGCTTTTGAGACAAAGGGTACGGGTTTAATGGTTCAGCAGAAGGGCAACGTGTCTCGACCGGACTTCAATCTGCTGTCCATCACTGTCTTCGATCGTGCTCCGCCCGGCACCACAAGGAAATAAAATCCAAAAGTGAATAATGAACCGCAAATAACTTGACTTTGTCTGCGAGCGGGTGCTTCGCTTCAGAATTTCAGTACTCACCGACTTCCGGATGTTTTTCAATTGCTGCAGGACGTTTGTCTGGCGCTTTGGCAAACTGCGAGTGTCAGTAACAATTAGTTTTGGCTTTTTGGTCTGTAGTCTGCAGTTAACAGACATCGCAGCTGCGCTCTCAAATATTTGCATTTGCGGTTGTCAGCGTGTCGAACAGCATGAAAGTCGCCTTGCTTTTTGGTTTTTATTTCGCATTTTTTCACAATTAATGAAGTGCAAAACGGTGCGGCAGATTGAGTTTGCATTTGCCAACCGCAAATCTCCTTCATCTTCATTAATGTTGAATATATATTGTGACATAAATCACACAATCAAATTATCTGCATATCCCAATCGCCTCGGGGGAAAAACCGAAACGAATCGGAACAGATTTGGATTCAGCTGTCGGACTCAACTAATCAATTTGACATAGGTAAGTTGCCGCAGTGGCAAACTTTTGGCCCCAAAACTTTGGATACTCACTTTTCAGAAAAGTTGTTTTCCACCCAGTTTACCCAGTTAGATAACACTTTGCACATATGTATTCACCGTGTGTGTGTATGAGTGTGTTTGTGCTAGTCCGTAAGTGAAATTTATTAACTGCATGGACCACAAGCCAAATGCAAATAAATCAGACATCAGGCAGTGCAAAACTTGGCTCAAACAAACGATAATAGGTGGAATGCCGGCGGCAGATGAGGCGGAAAAGTTGCCAATGCCTTTTTTGCTTTTCCGGGGCTGGGGGGAAAAAGCAAAACAAGGAAAAACCACAAAAAGGATATTGACGTGTGACGGGGAGCAGGACGACGACGAGGACGCATCGAGAGGCTCTTGAGGCCCACGCGTTGATGGCATTGCAAGACTGAATGGGACTGGGTATGGGAGTGGGAGTGGCAGTGGGTTGGCTGCTCGTTCATCAGTCCCTGGCCACCTCTTTTCCTCCCATTTCCCATTTGCCATCGCCCACCGCCCACCCCCCAACGCCCCACACTTTTCCACCAGTTTAGGTGCGGCGGTGTCAAGTATTTGCACTTGAATTGCGCGCTAAGCAAAATTTACGCGCATTTGTTTGTGCGACTCCAGAGAATTTCCTCGTCGCGTTTAAGGCTCAAGTGAAAATCGATGAGGCGATGCCTGCATGTACACGGAGAAATAATCAATCATGTTCAGGAGCCAATATTTCAGTGCGTAAAAGGTTTTTGCAACATTTCTACGAAATTTATGATTTGTGGTGGAAAGGAAGCGCTCCTTTGAATATCAAAACATGGATTTAACATATTAAGTATTCTTGAATTTAAGAACCTAATCCGTATACTCAAAATGAAAAGGAATATAGTAGTTACTTCAGCTTGCAAGTGGCTAAAAAGTCCTTTAAAACTCATGTTTAAATAGTAAAAGGAAATGTTGCGAAAAAGCAAAGTTTGTTTTTAACATTAATGCTTGGAGATTAATAATATCCTTCACATTTTTCCGTGTATCCTGCGGGACGTTGGCATTGCCGTTTTGGCCACAATGTTTTCTTTTCCGCCTCCGCTCCGCTTCGCTTGGCTTTTTATTGGTTTCCTTCGCCTTCTTTTTTTGGCTTGTTTGATTTGGCTGTTGTCCTGCTTCTGGTGTCATGAGCAAAGGAGCAGCATTTGAGCAAACAGACTAGACCTGCCAACACACATAGACACACACATGTACATATGTGGCGAGCCAGGACGAGGCACTCAAAGCCTTTAGCCCGGGCACATATTGCTTCATCTCTCTACGTGAGTCTGCCGGCAGAGGCATCAAAACTGTCGACAATATCAACGTCAACGCCATCATCTCCGCTCCAGCACCAGCACCAGCTCCAGCTCTAGATTTCGAGCTTCCCAGGTCCATATCCAACTGATTCCCAGTTTGCCAGCTTCCCATGTTCCCATCTAACCATCTCCATATCCCTCCACTTGCTCCGTCATTATGGGCTTCGGCTGCCACTTCACAAAAATGCACACAAAATCCTCAACTTTATCTCGTCAATAACTTAAGTGCCAGCCAGGGCTCTCAGTTCCTGTGGCACCCTACAGTTTTATCCTGTTATTTGGTCCCTGTGCTACACACAAAGAAATACTTACAGGACCTGCTTTTGTTCGCCACTTGATGAATAAATAATAATGTATGTTCGAGTA